>NC_059160.1:69585416-70196836 GCF_019923935.1 Bubalus bubalis
ATTCTTTTCCATTATAGGTTATTACAAAATACTGAATATAGTTCCTGTGCTATACATATAGCAGGACTTCACTGTTAATTTCACACATAGTAGTGTATATATGGGGGCTTCCCAGGTGGTGCTAGTGGTAAGGAACCTGCCCACCAATGCAGGAGACATAAGAGACTCAGGTTCAATCCCTGGGTCAGGAAGATCCCCTTGGAGGAGGGCATGGCAACCGACTCCAGTATTCTTGCCTAGAGAACATGGAGTGAGAAGCCTAGCAGGCTACAGTCCATAGGGTCACACAGAGTCAGACATGACAAAAGCTACTCAGCATGCACACAGTATATGTACAAATTAATCTCAAATTTTTGATTTATCCCTCTCCCCCACCTCCACTCCCCCTTTGGTAACCATACATTTGTTTTCTATCTGTGAATCTATTTCTGTTTTGTAAATAAGTTTGTATCATGTTTTAGATTCCATATATGAGCGGCATCATATATTTGTCTGTCTGTCTGGTTTACTTCACCCAGTAGGGTAATCTTTAGGTCCATCCATGTTGCTGCAAATAGCATTACTTCATTCTTTTTAATGACTCATATTCCACTGTGTGTGTGTGTGTGTTGTGTGTGTATATGTACATATATATTTATCCATTCATGTCAGTGGACATTTAGGTTGCCTCCACATCTTGCTACTAAAATAATGCTGCTATGAACACTAGGGTGCATGTATCTTTTTGAATTAGAGCTTTTGTCTTTTCCAGATATTGTCCCAGGAGTGGGGTTGCTGGATCATATGATAACTCTATTTTTAGTTTTTTAAGGAACCTCTCCACACTGTTCTCCATAACGGCTGCATGAATTTACACTCCCACCAACAGTGTGGAAGGGTCCCCCTTTCTCCACACCCTCTCCAGCATTTATTATTTGTAGCTGTTGTAATGAGAGCCATTCTCACTGGAATAAGGTGATACCTCATTGTAGTTCTGATCTGCATTTCCCTGATGATGAGTGATGTTGAGCATTTTTTCATGTGCCTGTTGGCCATCTGCAGGCCTTCTCTGAAAAAAATGTCTATTTAGGTCTTCTGCCCTTTTCTTGATTGGGTTGTTTTGTTTTCTTGATACTGAGCTGTGTAAGCTGTTTGCATATTTTAGAAATTAAGTCCTTGTCGGTCATATCATTTGCCAATATTTTCTTTTACCCTGTAGGTTGTCTTTTCATTTTGTTTATGGTTTCCTTTGCTGTGAAAAAGCTTTTAAGTTTAATTAGGTCTCATTTGTTCATTTTTGCTTTTGTTTCCATTACTCTAGCAGATAGATTTGAAAAAACACCGCTGCAATTTATGTCAGTGTTCTTCCTATGCTTTCCTCTGGCAGAAAAGTATCTGAAGAGCTAGTCAGGTAAGGGCTTTGGGGCAAGTGCAGCAGGACGCTAGGAGGTGGGAAGCAGCAGGGGCTCCTGGAGTGGCTCTTAGGAGAGAACGGTGTGGGACAGACAGGAGGCAGAAGCGTGGCTTCCTGGAAAACCCATCCTGCTGCTTGGCCGTGAGCTCTTGCAGGAGGTCCCCTCCTACAAAGGGTGATACACACTTGTTGTCTGACTCTTTGTGACCCCATGGCTGCAGCACGCCAGGCTTCCTTGTCCTTCACGGTCTCCCAGAGCTTGCTCAAACTCATGACCATTGAGTCGGTGATGCCATCCAACCACCTCATCCTCTGTCGCCTCCTTCTCCCCTTGCCCTCAATCTTTCCCAACATCAGAGTAAATGAATCCAAAGCACTTTTAAAAAACCCAACTTTTCAAAGAAATATACAAATGGTACGGTGCTCTGATCATGTGTGTACAGGTGGGTGAATTTTCACAAATTGAACACACCACGCGGCTGGCATCCAGATTGAGCAACTGAACATTTAGCAGCATGCTAGTGTCAGGACCCCGTCCAAATCCTGCTGCTTCTCCCAAGGGAAGCACTAGCCCCAGACTTTCCAGCTGTGTTTGCCTGTTTCTATCCGTCCTATGGAATCCTATAGGTTGGAAGTTGAGTCTGCAAAGATTTATCCATGTTGCTGCATGTAGTTACAGCTTCTTCATTCCATCCTGTGACTGTGCAAAGTTTATTTATCCATTCTACTCTCCGTGGGCATTTGGAGAGTTTCCAACTTGGGCTCTTACAAACAGTGCTGCTATGCACAGTCTCATCTTTTGGTGTAAACAGTGGTACACACTTTGTTAGGGACACAACAAAGGGTGGAATTGCTGGCCAAATCCTTTTTCAAAGGAGTTGTTCCAACTTCCACTCCCATCAGCAGAATATGGAACGTATAAACACTCATGTGTGAAATGAGAAGGCGCATTCCAGGATAGGAATGTAAACTCCTCTAACTAGAAAAACACCATATGAATTAACTTCTTAAATATTCTAGACCCTTCAGTATGTGAAAGCAAGTTATCGAAATGAGGATTTTCAGTGTTCAACATAAATCTTAAAAAACTGAATAATATCTCCTCTTTCTAGCTCTTTTTCTAGGGGAAGAACTCCTGTCATATTATACAAGAGGAGTATTGGAAGCCTTTACATTTCAGGATGATTTATCCATATAGGAAGTCTAGGTCACAAATGAAATGAATAATGTCAGCCAAAGGACTTCCTGGTGGTCCAGTGGTTAGGAATCTGCCTTGCAGTGTGGGGGACATGGGTTTAATACCCAGTTGGGGAACAAAGAACCCACATGCCTTGAAGCAACTAAGACTTGACACAGCCAAATAAATAAATAGATTTTTAAAAATTAAAAAATGATGCTGGCCAAGCCCAAGTGATCACTAACAGTCACACAAATGGTCAAAGGAGATGAGCATTCCAGAGCCAAGGCTGCCTACCTGATGTACAATGCAGGAGGAGAATATTCTACCTCAGGTTAAAAAAAAAAATGAAGGAAAAATGTGAAATGACTGAGACCTAAATATGTATGGATTGGAGTCTTTCATAAAGAATTCTGTTTTAATTTGTCCTTAAAATCTCAAAGTAGCAAAAACCAAGCTTGTATATATAAGCTGTTACAGAACTGGATATTAAATAAAATTATGCCTGGTTTATGTGGATGTCAAAGAAGGTTCACATTTAAATCTCGACATGGGACTACACTCATCAGCCAGAGAGAAGTAGCATTCCCCCAAATCAACTTTAATATTGTAAAACTGAGATCTTATGATAAAAGAGCCACATGGAAACTGGAATACAAATAGAGATATTAAACAAAATTGCCTAGATTTGTCAATTCCACAACAGTTTAAAGAATAGAATAAGGGGTGAAAGTGCTCATTTAAATAAAACACACAAGGTTTCCATATTCATATGCCTACTGCTTTTTATTCCCAAGTAAAATTCTGTGGAAAGGCATTCACTTGTAGAGGCAACAACTCATGTCAGCAAAAAAGAAAAGGAAAGTGAAGTTGCTCAGTTGTATTCAATTCTTTGTGACTCCATGGGCTGTAGCCTACCAGGCTCCTCCGTCCATGGGATTTTCCAGGCAAGACTACTGGAATGGGTTGCCATTTCCTTCTCCAGGGGATCTTCCCGACCCAGGGATCAAACGAGTCTCCCACATTGCAGGCAGATGCGTCTGAGCCACCAGGGAAGCCAATTCCCTTCCCTTTGCATAAGCAAATGGAACTGAGAAATTATAAAAGACCACAGTAGTCCCAATGGCAGGGGGGCCATGAAAAAGTTCTTTATATAGTTATATTTAAAAACTAAGAAATTTTATTTTGTCTCTGATCTAGGTCCTCCTGTAAGCACTACAAATATTAACTCATTAATCCTCACCCCTATCCTGTGAGGGTCCTGCAATTGTCCTATTTCACAGATAAAGCAACAGAAGCACAGAACACATTTTATAGACAGTTAAGGTTTTGCTCTAATAAACCTCACTGAATCCCATCTACCTTTCTCAAAGCATATTTAACTTTAATGTACTTGAAGGATGTATGACATTATCTTGCTTCTTTACACTAAGATCAATTCTTAAGGACCTCATGGGCAGATGGCTCTGGCTTTCAGTGACCGACTTTTTTTTATCCATATGTTTTTATTGTGGTAAAAGTCACAACATATAAAACACACTATTTTAACCACATTTAACTATACAGTTCAGTGGCACTAAGTTCATTCACATTATGGTGCAAGTCTCACCATCGCCTATCTCCCCAGATTTTCACCTTCCCAAACTGAAACTCTGTCCCTATGAAACACTAATCCCCCATCCCCGTCCCCTCCCCAGCATCCACCAATGTACATTCTGACACTGCGAACTTGACTATCCTAGGTACCTTGTATAAGTGGAATCAAACAGTGTTGTCTGAACCTGATATATACTGGAATCATGTGCCCAAGTTTTTATCCAGAATATTTCAGGGGACAGGGACTAAAGAGGCTAAAGATCATGTATATGTAGCAAGATGGATTTTTTTTTTTTTTAAAGAAGAAAATGTAGGAACTCATGATGATTTTGCTCAGCGTGTGGGATTCATTTCTTAGATCTGCATAGTAGATTCAGAATGCCTCCACACCGAGTCTCTGACCTGTCCTAACCTGGAAAAAAACAGACGTCCATTTATATTAATTAAAAAAATCTGGCTCTAGAAGTGGTGAGCTTCAATTATCATGGTTAATATCTTCAGAGTCTTTCCTGAAGCCAAGCTGTGCTCCAGGGGCAGCTGAATATAAATTCTGCCTTTGCAGCCCTGGGCGGTGTCAGTTTCATGCTCTAAAATTCTGGCTTCTTCATGATGCCTATGTGATCAATGGAACCTATAGTAAATATGAAAAACGTCAACCACTTTAGCCTACCATTGCTTTTTTTTTTTAATTCAAGATTTTGAAACATATGTAGTTTTGCAAAAGGGGGGTTAGATGGGGCGAGAGAAGGGGTTGGAGTGCGTCTGTCCCTGACTCAGACATCAGGCAAAGCGAAATGGAGGTAAGTTCTCTCGCTGTGACTGCAGCCAGGCTCCCAGCTTTATACCCTACTCCCATGGTTAATGGGGCTTCCCAGATGGCTCAGTGATAAAGACTTTGCCTACCAATGCAGGAGACGTGGATTTGATCCCTGGATCAGGAAGATCCCCCGGAGAAGGCAATGGAAACCCACTCCAGTGTTCTTGCCTGGGAAATTCCACAGACAGAGGAGCCTGGTGGGCTACAGTCCATTGGGTCGCAAAGAGTCAGACTGAACATACACGAACTCAAGGTTAAGGGCCATGTGGAGGTGGTGGGACAGCCATTTTTACTCACTAGTGCGCTTGACCTTCCCAATTATAGCCTCTTGTCTTAAAAGCAGGCACAAGCTTAAGCAATATACTTCTTGAGTGTGAAAAATCCCAGAGAACTAAGAGGCACAGTGCTGTCCCCTTGAAACCTTTCCCAGTTCAGTACTAGGGAAAATGGCAGACAAATCGAATCAGACTCGGTATAGACGGCTGGGGGCAGGTCCAAGGACACCACCAGCAATCACCTCAGATAATGCTGCACTTGTGTGCATCCAGTGTGCATCTGAAACCCACTTTCATCTCCTCTGCACATTGCCCTTGACGATAAACAGCTGCCGACTTGGATTATCTACAAGGACAGACGTACATTATTGGGAGGTCTGATGATACCAGCACATCTTAATGTAATCACATCAGAGTTTATAAATATGTCTCGGTAGAATGGAGGGGAAGCCGTTACTCTCACACCTCAGGGCTGTAGAGGTCCCCCGTAGAGGGAGATCTGTTTCTGGCTGTCACCTGAAGCAAGAGTGGGGTGATTTCCTGGAGACTACAGCATCAGAGCAATAGACTCTGCTGAGAAATGCCCATAAACCAGACTGCTTTCCCTCCGATGTGGGTCCTGACTCCACCAGAACATTCTGTCCAGCTTGGTGGACCCCGTAAAATATTTTATTTCAATCACCCTGGAAACATTAAAAAAAAAAAAAAAAAGCCCAGAGAGAAAAGAGCAAGGCTTATTTGTGACTATGAACATCAGCTCTCCCCGGCTGCTGGGGGCAGAAGTGCACGGCCCCTGACCCCCTCCCTCGCACACCTGCCACATTCCATGTGAACACGTCAAACCCTCAAGCCTGCTTGATTAATCACCCAGCCCAAGAATCTACGGAATAAAGTTCATGTTACCCGGAGAGCTATATGAAGGGCCCTCTGAGGTCGGGATGCAAGACCAAACAAAATTAACGTGCCTGCCACATCCATCATCTTGTAATCTGCTTCCAGTTTCATAACCCCTGAACGTCTGGACTGTGCATACCAAGAACATTTCTGTTCGACATGGATCAAAACAGTTCATGCACAAAGGGCTCTGAAATCTCCCCACCGCCAAGAAAATCATTAACCAGTTCTGCAAGTCAAACAGCCCTGGGACTGCAGTCATCTGCTCAAACCAAGTCTCAAGGGACCTAGAAGTTTTTGAGATTCTCTCATAAATGTTTCTTTAGACATAATGACAATACAATTTGATTTGACCTAAGAATAAGGAATACGTTGTAAACTTTCCAGCAACATACTAACTCGTTTAGATCATGTAAAGGATACAACAGCTCTCACTGCATTAAACTGTTTTACAATTAGTTCAAGACAACTGATGTTCCCCAAAATAAACTGATAGGATTAGATTGTAACCTGAAATTATAATGTATATATTGTATTTTGTATCATCATGAGATGGCTTTTTAAAACAATTTTCTATATTTGCTTTATTTTTGGCCATGGTAGGACTTTGCTGCTGCGTGGGCGCTTCTCTAGTTGCGGAGAGCCGGGACCATGCTCTAGGTGCCATGCTACTTACTCTCTAGTTTCGGGCTGCTCACTGTGGTGGCTTCTCTCACTGCGGAGCCTGGGCTGTAGGGCGTGGGCGCTTCTGTAGTTGTGGTGAGTGGGCTCAGTAGTTGAGGCTCCCGGGCTCTAGAGCACAGGCTCAACAGTCGTGGTGCAGGGACTTAGCTGCTCCACAGCATGTGGGATCTTCCCGGATCAGGGGTCAAACCCGGGTCTCCTGCACTGGCAGGTGGGTTCTTCACCACTCAGCCAACAGGGAAGGCCCTTGAGATGACTTTTTATTGTGATCTCAGGACATGGGATGGATATTTCAAGGGAAGTATTCCTACCCATTTCACTCAGGAGAAAGGGAGACTCAGAGACATTGTGTGAGAAACCCAAGGTCACACAGCACTTGCCCGGGCTGGGCTGAGAGATGGCCACATCACACTTGTGTTTTCCTCTCACAATTGATAGTATTTTCAAGATTTTATGCTATAAACCTCCCAATTCTCTAAAATATGGTAAAGATTTGACCACAAGTTTATTTTACACTACTAGCCCCCTAGTTCTCTCAAATGCTTCACCACAAAGATTTGCATCACAGACCATGTGAATATTATTCACGGATTTGTTCATTTCAAAGCACACATTCCTAGACTCCTGACAGAACAGGAAGTTGGGCAACCAGGATATTTTATGTTTTGGTCATGTACACACCCATTGTCTGGGAAGACAAGTTTTAGGTGTAATTTCCATGTAGAGAAGCCTGTATGGTTTAGCAGCTAGGATGAAAAGGAAAGGAGACAGTGTTCTCACCCTTAGAAATTCAGATATTAGACTCAGTTCTGTGGGCTAAGAGTGTCCACTGTTTATGCAAGAGTGACACCCAATTACACATTAATTCTGGGAACATTAGGAGTGATTCTTAAATAAAAATAAAGGGGCAGTATCACTGTGGTTTACAGGCCAGTAGAATCTGAAGTGGCAAGACTTTGATTCACCCAACAGTAAGCAAATGAGAACCATGTGCCACGAAAAATTCTGCATTTATTATTTCATTTCATCCTTACACCCGCCTTCTGGTATTCTCTGTGCCCATTCCTGACAATGAAACTGGGGACCAGTGAAGGACATTCTAGAAATCACAGACACAGTCATGTGACCAGGCTGAGCTCTGAAGTCACACACATCTTATTCCAACCGTCCCAAGGTAGACCACTGACACTGGAATCCCACTCTGAACAAGGTCAGCACTCCCCTCCCTCCAGAAAAGTTAATGTTTTAAGCTCTTGGTACCATTTTTTGCCACGCAAAAAAAGGTGAAAGTATTTCAAAATACAAAAGTGAATCTGCTCTTACTCATCGCCTTCAGCAGGAAAACAGGAAATGGTTTTTACTAAGAAGCACGGAGGTGGTGAGGACAGGGTGGGGCTTGGTGGGGCAGGGGGGCACAAAGGCACACAGCCTGCTGTGAGGGGTTTTGGGGGAGGGTGGGGAGGTGCTTGGTGCTTGGATAATGATCCAGACATCAATATGAACGCTTCAGTCAACAAATCCTGATCAATATCAGCTCTGTGTTAGGTAACAACAAGGTAAGATGCCTAAGGTAAGGGGCCTGCCTCCCAAAGGCTCAGTCTGGAAGAGGGGAGACAGAATATGGAATAAACAATAAAATACCGCACGGTGACAGCCACACTATGGGCTTCCACGCAGCGCGAGGCCCCCCGAGAAGGGGAGGTGACGCGTCCTGGAGGAAGTGACGTTTATTCTGGGGTCTCAAAAAATAAGGAGGAGTTTTCCTGGCAGAGAAGCGGGGAAGGGCTATCCAGGCAGAGCTTATTTCCAAAGGCACAGAGGTCGGAGAGATCACGGTGTGTCTTGGAAATGGAAGATGGTTCTCCATGGCCACAGCCCACAACATACCCTGTCAGTGGTAGGGGCAATGGTGAGATGATGCTGGAGAGGTGGGTGGGACACCCGATTTTGAGTCTGCCGTTTGTACCCTGTGAGGAGCCAAAGGGTTTCAGGGAAAGAAGTGTGAAGTGTGAAGATCATGTTGGAGGCTTTGTGGAAGATGGGCTGGAGAGAGCCAGGCAAGTGGCAGGGAGGCAGGCTGTTGGGAACTCTACTTGGAAGGACCCTCGCAGCAACACAGCCACCCAGCTGGTGAGTGAGGAAGGGGCCAGGGTGAGATCCTGCTGCTGGTCCCTTCCCCGTGCCCAGACAGACAGACAAAGTGAAGCTCTCTAACATCTGGGCTGCCCAGAAAGACTCAAGTTTATTAGCTTGTAAACAGCAACAGATGGGTTCAAAAATAATAGTAAAAGAATGAAGAAAAGCTTTTACTTCGGCTTTAGATTCCTACTGTCTTGTGGACCAGGTTAACCACCCAAATCAACAGAGCTCAGTTACTGAGTAAAACCAACACAGCACAGTCATGGGAACTGAGGGAAGCTTAGGCTTCTTGGGCTTCTACACAGCGTCTTGGGCTTCCCTGGTGGCTCAGATGGTAAAGAATCTGCCTGCAATGCAGGAGACCCAGGTTCAATCCTTGAATCAGGAGGATCCCCTGGAGACGGGAATGGCAACTCACTCCAGTATTCTTGCCTAGAGAATTCCATGAACAGAGGAGCCTAGCAGGCTACAGTCCATGGGGTTGCAAAGAGTCAGACACAACTGAGCGATTCTCACTTTCACACAGCTTCTTGCTAAGTCAACTAAAGTCATCAAGTCCTGACCTTATTCCCATGTGCCAGAATTAAGAGACACAAACGAGTTCCTTTCAGAGAAGGCTGCATCAATTCTTTTCTAAGAGCAGAAGGTCACTACCTTAGCGTTTTGTCTAAAAAGAAAACCAATTGGCAAGAAAATATATCATCCACAGACTATATTTGCAGCTGGTCCCTAAGATGCCCACTGCAAAGCAGTCCTGGATCATGACCATCATCATGGGACTGAGATCATAAGCCTAATGCCCTACAGCTGGGATATGAGGGCAGGACATTTACTCCGTTTTCCAGAAAACTCAAATCTTCAATGAAGCAAAAATTCTCAAGATCTGAAAAACCAAACGGCCCTCCTAGAACCCGCTCATAATTTTACTCCAAAGAGTGGGATCTACGTGAAGAATCTATTTTCAGGTTAGACACAGATTTTCGGACACCTGCATTTCTCCTGAAGGGCCCCTGAGACTTTGTATCGGAGCATGAAGTCATGGGGTGTCATCGGGTTTCTGGGGCTGCCTCCTCCTCCTATGAGATTAACACTCATCTGTACCCTTTGAGTTAAAGTGGGTGGCAGGCCGGGGGACAAGGTATCCGCATTCTTTAATACCATGCTTCATATTGTACGTACCAAATCATTAAAAGAAACAGAGCATGCTGTGTCTTTGATTGATCACAGATGGGAGAAAACCAGCCACCATAATAAATTCACAGAGGTGGAATGTGTCGTCACACACGAAGCCAGGATGTGTGATCCAGGAGGTGTGTGTGGGGTGGGGGGAGTTAATGCCATATGCCATTTTACTGCTGTGGGTCTGCTCCCATGTCAACAGCAATGTGTTCCTCCAAAACAGCTCTGACGCCATCCCCGATGCCACGGCGCTCTGCCAGACCCACGCGGCACTTACCAGGTACTGCAGTCGCTGGCGCTCGGTCTCAGGGGTGAACTCCGAAGACATGGGGATGATTTCTCCGTTTCTGATGATTATGGCCCTGAAAGGGTGAAAAGGCATGTCAGCAGCCAATCTCATAAGCACTGCGATTTTGAGATGACGCCACAGCTTGGTTCAGAATACACATGAAACTCTCAGGGGACCTTTGTTCCTCCAACCTGCACAGCAAAGCTCAGTGTAACCAACTCTGGAGCCCTCACCATACTGTAGGTATCTCTAAGAGCACGACATTCTCTTTTCTGCTAGTTTAATGCCCAGCACCAAGCATATCATTTGGCATATGACAGATGCTCAATGAATAAATGGATGGATCAATGAATGATGCACAGAGGCTCACTCTAGGCTAGTGCCCTCCAAGAGAACGTCCTATGATCCTTAAAATGCCTTAATCTGTGCAGTCCAAGATGGCAGCAACCAGCCCCATGTGGGTACTGAGCATTTGAATCATGGTCAGTGCAAGCTGAGGGGCTTCCCAGGTGGCGCTAGTGGTAAAGAACCCATCTCCCAATGCAGGAAACATAAGAAACGTGGGTTTGGCCCCTGGGTCAGGAAGATCGCCTAGAGGAGAGCATGGCAACCCACTCCAGTATTCTTGCCTGGAGAATCCCCATGGACAGAGAAGCCTGGCGGGCTATAGTCCATAGAATTGCAAAGAGTTGGACATGACTGAAGTGACTTAGCATGCACGCATGCAGTGCAAACTGAGAAACTGAATATTTCATTTTATTTCACTGTAATTAATTTAGCTTTAAGTTACGCAGTCACAAGTGGGCTAGTGCTTGAAGTAGTCGACAGGGCAGTTCCAAGTGTTCGTTACTCAAAGTATCTGCAGACCAGCAGCACGAGCCTTACCTGAGAGCTAGTTAGAAATGCAGACTCTCAGGTTCCCCACAGACTTCCTATACTGGAATCTGCAGTGTCATAAGATACCCAGGGGATTTGGAGGCACATTAAAATCTGAGAGCAGCTGACCTAGACTCCTGAGTTTCTAGGGTAACATCTTGGGTCCAGGGAAAACCACTGTCATCTCAAAGTTCAGGAAATTCACAAACTCCCAAAAACGTGCCCAAGAGCTACTGCTGACTCCAGGACTTTTGAGAAAACAGAGCTCCCCAAAGCTGACATCTAAAGGAGAGGATACAGGATCCATCGATAGCAACTTTCCCTAAGCTCTTCCCGTGGAGCCTCCTGTGCTCAGGCCTTGTTCTGCAGTAGTCCCTGCAGCACTTACTTCCCAAATATCGATCCGCTGTGGTGGAAGGCTGCCATTTCTACAACAAAAGCAAGTGGCTGGGAGAACTGCATTCTATTTGAACTCCAAAGCTCCCCAGTATCAGGGAGCCAGAGACCTGCTGGCCCAACACACTTCTCTGTGAAAGCCCACAGGCATGGGGAATGCCATCAATGAGCTCAGCTCCAGGTGGATGTCTCGTTGACACGGGGAGGCTGCATTCTTTGTGCCAACAAGCCCCTGGCACCCCTCACTCCCACTGCAGAGGCAGGCAGTCCCTGACTTGGAAACAATCCCTATTAAGGGCTGCAGCTGCCCTCCCCCTCCCCCTCCCCCTCACCACCTGTGCCCAGTTGCTCTGTCATAGGGGGGCAGGCAAAGGAGGAGGTGACGACAAAAATCTTGGGGGTGTTAGAGAATTTATGGATCCAGGAGGAAAATGGTGGAAGCGGTAAGGAAATGGAGAAGTTTGGGGAGACTGACCCTGGGGAGAGGATGCCTCATGCTGAAATACACACCTCACTTATTTTATTATGCTGCCAAAAAATAGGACAGAGTAAAGATTCCTTGCTATAAACCCAGAGTCACTTGTAAAATGCAACCACCTCCCCCTACCTCAAGAAAGGTGATACCAACCATTCACAAATCAGTGTGAGTTAATTGAAATTGTCTTTGTCCTACTTAACAGCTGAGAATAACTGTAATGAGAGAGGAGTGGTTTTGATAGAGGATGGAGTAACTTGGAGAACTTGAAATAAGGGGTCAGGAATGTCAAGGATAGGGCCTAATATTTTTTTTTTTCTTATTGTGGTAAAAGTCACATAATATAAAACATACCATTTTAACTATTTGACTGTACAGTTTGGTGGCACTAAGTATATTCACATTATTGTGCAACTCTCAGCCTTATCCATCTCCTGAATTTTTCACCTTTCTAAACTGAAACTCTGCCCCATTAAACACTGACTCCCCATTGCCCCTTCCCACCCACCTCCACCCCACCATTCCCGTGGCATCTACCAATGTACTTTCTGACTTTGAATTTCATGTAAGTGAAATCAAACAGTATTTGTCTGTACCTAATGTATATTGGAATGCATTTTTAAGGTTAATATATGTCCTCTAAACAGACTGTACCTTCTTTTCCCTGTCCTACACAGAAGGTTCTCATTAGTTGTCTATTTTATACATAGTAGTGTATATATGTCAGTCTCCTAATCTCCCAATTCATCTCACCCTCCCCCTACCCGCCTTGGTGTCCATTCTTTTGTTCTCTACATCTGTCTCTCTATTTCTGGTTTGCAAATAGCTTCATCTGTACATGGCGAAGTACGTTGGAAAGAGAGAAATAAATATTGTACATTGCACACATGTGGAATCTAGAAAAGCAGTACAGGGCCTAATCTTCAAGTAGCAAGAAGGGCTCTGAGAACATGAGGGACTAGAGCAAAAGGCATTCGGCAGCAAATTCCCACGGCAATCTTCTCTTTCCAAATTTTTCCTGGAAGCTAGTCTTAACTCTTTTCTTTCCCTTTTCCTACACAGCCCCTGAATTCCAGCTTCCAGGCTCAGACTAGACAGGTGGATAGCCGGGAGGGAAGTAAAAGACAATGAGGAAGAGGAGGAAGGCAGAGAAAGTGGAGGCTGGGGTGTCATTCAGTGTGGCCTGTGGGGAGGAGCCAACAAATGTCTAACCAGACGTGGAAGAGCCTCCTCCAGGACCTAAGTGTCAGGAGGGGGGCCTGCTCCATTTGGTTCTATTATATTCCAAATGCTTGACATCATGCCTGTCACCTAGCAGGAGCCCCATGAATATTAATTGAATATAAGAACAGATGAGAGATGAGTGGATAAAGAAGATGTGGTGCATATATACAGTGGAATATTACTCAGCCATAGAAAGGAAGAAGTTGGGTCACCTGTAGAGATGTGTGTGGACTCAGAGTCTTTCGTACAGAGTGATGTATGTCAGAAAGAGAAAAAAATACCGTTTGGTAATGCATATATGTGGAATCTAGAAAATGGTAGAGATGAACACATTTGCAGGGCAGGAACAGAGCCAGAGACACAGAGGACAGATGTGTGGACCTGGGGAGAGGCGGGGCATGAATTGAGAGACTGGGTTTGACACACAGACACTGCCACGCATAAGACAGACAGCTGGCAGGAACCTGCTATATAGCACAGGCAGCTCAGCTCGGTGTTCTGTGACGACCTAGGGAGTGGGACCCAGGGAATCAAGATTGCCAGGAGAAACATCAACAACCTCAGATATGCAGATGACACCACCCTTATGGCAAAAAGACAAGAGGAACTAAAGAGCCTCTTGATGAAAGTGAAAGAAGAGTGTGAAAAAACTGGCTTAAAGCTCAACATTCAAAAAATGAAGATCATGGCATCCAGTCCCATCACTTCATGGCAAATAAATGGG
Source organism: Bubalus bubalis (assembly GCF_019923935.1). Lineage (NCBI taxonomy): Eukaryota > Metazoa > Chordata > Mammalia > Artiodactyla > Bovidae > Bubalus > Bubalus bubalis. Next base: position 69,599,555 of record NC_059160.1, read on the forward strand.
AAAACAATGGAAACAGAGACGAACTTTATTTTGGGGGACTCCAAAATCACTGCAGATGGTGACTGCAGCCATGAAATGAAAAGACTCTTGCTCCTTGGAAGAAAAGCTATGACAAATAGTGTATTAAAAAGCAGAGACATTACCTGGCCAACAAAGGTCCGTCTAATGAAAGCTATGGTCTTTCCAGTAGTCATGTGTGGCTGTGAGAGCTGGACCATAAAGAAAACTGAGCACCGAAGAATTGATGCTTTTGAACTGTGGTGTTGGAGAAGACTCTTGAGAGTCCCTTGGACTGCAAGGAGATCAAACCAGTCCATCCTAATGGAAATCAGTTCTGAATATTCATTGGAAGGACTGATGTTGAAGCTGAAACTCCAATACTTTGGCCACCTGATGTGAAGAGCTGACTCATTAGAAAAGACCCTGATGCTGAGAATGATTGAAGGCAGGAGGAGAAGGGGACAACAGAGGATGAGATGGTTGGATGGCATCACAGACTCAATGGACATGAGTTTGAGCAAACTCAGGGAGATAGTGAAGGACAGGGAAGCCTGGTGTGCTGCAGTCCATGAAGTCACAAAGAGTCAGACACAACTGAATGACAGAACAACAATGACAAAGGGGAGTGGGAGTGAGGTCCAAGAGAGAAGAGATAAATGTATACTTATAGCTGATTCACTTCGTTGTACAGCAGATACTAAACAACACTGTAAAGCAACGAAACTCCAATTAGAAAAAAAGAAAACAATGGATGAGAGAACTTAGGAGGAGCTTTGCCTTGACTCTGAGGGAGGAAGAGAACAGAACGAGGAGGCAGCAGATGTTTGCTTACACAAGGAAAGTGGGTGGATGTCACAGCACTGAGAGGGGACTTCACTTGGACATCTGCTCCCTCTGCCATCTTTCCTTCTCCTCCTGCTGATTAGGTGAGTCCACCCAACACTCCCAACCCCGGGGCCTGCCTTACATCAGTAACTCCCTCTGTGTTCCCAACCTCTCCCTCTACTGGCTCTCTGTTCGTGGTTCAAAACCATGCTCAAAACACTTTGTGATTAAATTCAAACAAAATTGAAACCAAAACCAAACAAATATTACTCTGCTCATGTGAAACCCACTTCCAGGGTCTTTTTCCTTTCTTGGGAAACCAAGGTTTACACCTTTTTATTTTCCTTTAATATCTTCATTACAGCACACAACTGAGCCCCTGGTGTGTCAGTTAAACATGAAGATGCAGATTCGTATAAAGGAGAAGGGAAACAAATGTCATCTTAACCCCATTCCTTCTGCAACTAATGGAAATATAGAAAACGAAAGGAGCAATTGTGTATTTTATCAAGTCTTTGAAGACACTGTAACAGTTTTATAATGAGCTTTGCTGTGATCTGTTAAAGAATCTTAAAATTAAATAATGAGGATGTTTAAAAATTGTAATCTTCTACAGGAGATTTAAGCCAAACACACAAAAAATGACACACAGAATCTACATTCAAGGTCTCTCTGCCCACATCTCCCACTGATCCCTTAAAAACAGGTAAACTCATGCCTTGCCCCTCTCTATACCTGACTACCCTCATGAGTCTCCAAGTAGCCTCTTTGCTGCTGAACTCCCTGGGCATGACCTCATTCCCCACTCACCAGGCAGCATCTGTGGGTCCTTCCTGACCCTGACTTCCGGGACACTCCTCCTTCCTGGTTGCCCTCTGGCCTCCCAGGATACTCCCCTCTCAGACTCTTCTCTACCTCCAGTGTGGTTGTGAACTGCCGCTCTTTCTGCCTCTCTGCCTGGGCACTCACTTCCCACCTTCTTAACCCCCAAGCTTTGGTTTAGAGGCCTCTCCTCCGAGTTCCATTAGCCTGGTGCTCCCTCTAATACATAACACATTTTGTTTTGTTATTCCTTCCTTAACTGTCTACCTGCCGAGCCAGCCCATAAGCCCCTAAGGCAAGAACCATGTCTGTGCTGCTCACACTGTGGCCCCACTACTGTGCACAGAGCCTGGCAGTCACAAGCAGTACTGGCTACAGAATTTCCAAGGTCCTGGGCCAAATAAAAATGCAGCAGCTGCTGCTGCTAAGTCACTTCAGTTGTGTCCGACTCTGTGCGACCCCATAGATGGCAGCCCACCAGGCTCCCCCGTCCCTGGGGTTCTCCAGGGAAGAACACTGGAGTGGGTTGCCATTTCCTTCTCCAATGCATGAAAGTGAAAAGTGAAAGTGAAGGCGCTCAGTCGTGTCCCACTCTTTGTGACCCCATGGACCGCAACATGCCAGGCTTCCCTGTCTATCACCAACTCCCGGAGCTTGCTCAAACTCAAGTCAAAAAAATAACACATAGTTATTAAAAAAATAAATTATTTTTTCATGTTAAAAAATTAATGAGAATTTAAAGACTGTGACAACAGAACATGAAGCCAAATATGGGGGCCCTTCTGAGTGTGGGGTCCTGTGACTGCAGAGGTCACACCCCCATGAAGCTGATCCTGACTCAGTGCCCTTTACTGAATGAATCATTAGCTTTAACAACGGCATATGCCAATGACTCCAAATATCCTTTCCAGCCCACACATCTCTGCTGTGCTCCAGCCTGGAACAGCCAACAGCTGGCAAACATTCACTCAGGTACTCACTGGTGTCTCGGACTTGGCATGTTCAGACTTGATGATCCTCCCCCCAGCACACCCCCAAAATCGTCCTTCCGGCATTCCCAGATTCAGGGAACAGCAACCCTTTCCACCCAGGGGCCCATTGCTGAAGCCGTCTTAGCCTTGGAACCCTTCTCACCCTGTATATCCAGAAAGGCAGCGATCCTGTAGCACCCAACCCCTCAACAGCAGGCGGAGCTGCCCCCTGCCTTGGTTTCTTCTGTTACTGTCTGGGTTCAGGCCCCATCAGAGCTTATCCACCTGACTCAGGAGCTCTCAGTTCTGCCCTCCTCTGAACCCTGCTCCCCAGGGTCACCAAGATCATTTTAAAGCATCACATCCTGCTTTCCCAGCATTTCCAAACTCTTTCATTACCTGGGTTTTGCCTCTGTTTCTGGTTTCAGCCTCACACTTACTATTCCTTTCCCACTACGTCTCCATTCATCTGGCCAACCGACTCCTCTCTGAGACCCAGCCTAGGAGCATGTCCTCCGTCTACTTTCATTGCCTCTTCTCTGTGACCCCATGGTGTCATGTACCTGGTATAGCCCTTACCTGGCTCTCTGTGATGGATGACCTCTGTGACTGTCCCTAACTACCCAAGGGCGTCTTCTGGGCAGAACCTAAGCCCTGGTCTCTGAAGATCCAGCATTCAGAGCCTGGTCTGTGACAGACACGTAATAACTATTTGCTGGAGGGATAAGTGACTAAATAGATACGAGCGAGCTGGACTTGGATGGATGAACAGACGTGTCCAGAAGTGACGGTCTCAAATAAGACTTTTCTTAATAATGTGACTTATAATTGCCTAATTTTCTATGGTCTGAGTCCTCAAAAATCCATAAGCCTTCCCACTGGTTTTATGAAAAGACAGTGGACCTAAAAGGATGTTGTTCTGGCTGAAGCACCATTGAAAAGTGACTCAAAAGCTTGATGCAGGATACAGGAAGCTTGGGGCTGGTGCACTGGGATGACCCAGAGGGATGGTATGGGGAGGGAGGTGGGAGTGGGGTTCAGGATAGGGAACATGTGTACACCCGTGGCAGATGCATGTTGATGTATGGCAAAACCAATACAATATTGTAAAGTGAAAAAAAAATAATAAAATAATAAAGCAACAACAACAACAAAAGCTAAGGAGAAAATGAACAGGGGCCCTGCTCTTGGTGGGCAGAGGAGACAGAATGCAGCCACCAGTAGGCTTACTCTGTTTTTTCATTTCAAATTCATACATGATGAGGTGTCTGCATTCAACTCCAATGTTCACTGGTGGGGTAATCCTACCTAATTACGCTCATAAGTAGATCACTGTATCTAAATCCATCTCTGTACAGAGCATTCTTCAGTTTTGTTTGAACTATCAAGTTCTTCCTTCGTGAGACATCCACGGATTAAAGAATGACAGCGTGTCTGATAGCCAAACTCTCCAGTCCCTGCACCACAATGCTCTTATGTGATTCCTGGCTTCCTTTTGATCTCTCTTTCATGCCTCTGATCTTGGGATCAATTTGTCAGAGAGCAGGTCTCCAATCTGGAGCAGGGTAGTCAGAGGGAAGAAGTTTCAAAGGGAACAGAGTGCATGTGAAGGCTGACAAAGCCTGTCCTAAACAAACAATAGAGACATGCCTTTAAAGCTGCATTCTCTCATGCTAGGGTCCTACAGACTTCATATCTTCTACTTCATTATTTTACAGAATGTTTTTACTCAAGGGGAGAAAAAAATCTATAGCAGCAATGAGTGCCAAGGAGAGTTAGGCATATGCCCTGACCTCTCTTCTGGGGCCTCAGGTCTAGACCTGTGGATGACTGTGGTCAGGATGACACTTCCTTCACCCACTCAGTGTTTGGTGACAGACCAGGTGAGGAAGTCACCGGGGGTTGGGTGATTTAGTCAATTGGCAACCACTTGCCAGCTGGTATCCCACACCATACAGAGGGCACGGTTCCTAAGCATATTCTGCAAAGTTAAGGCCAGCCTTTCATTTACAGAGACTATCTGAAATATACATGCTTTAATTTCTTATCCAGTAAAATAGATGGGGCAGTATTTGTAACATGGTCAATGATAAGGTTTAATGTGTTTTTGTGAGTTAACTGCAAGGATGGGAGAAAAGAAGGTAAAGCAAAGACACTGACAGTTAACTGTGCTCTCACCTACCATCTTGCACATAAGGGAACATGGGCAATTTATTCCTAACTGATGAGAAATTTCAGTTCAGAGAATAAGTCCTAGAAAATTCCGCTACTTGTATCCTCTGGTGTCACAATTTGGAGTAAAAAAGATTTACTTTTTCCCCCCAAGCTGGTCAAAATGTAAACTGGTCAAGAGAAAAATAAAGGGCCAAACAGGCTGCTCATTTCAGATATTCTCTCAATTTTACACTTTCTCTTAAGGAGATCACACTAACTCCCATTAAACCCATCTCAGAGCAGGAGGGATACTCTCTAAAGGCATCCGACAAACACACAAAGGAAAAAAAGAACAGAAGTGGCAATTAAACAACGGACAGAAGGGAAAATGCAAATATTCAGTAAACACAGAGAAAGAAGCTCTACCTCACGAGTCCAGGAAAAGGCAAATTAGAGCAAAAGGAATATGATCTTTTACATCAGATTGGCAAACATTTATTGAAAAAACTAACAACACATAATAGCTCTCATAGGGTGAGGGGAAAAATCATTCTCATAATTAAAGAGAACATGAATTATACTTTTTAAACATCTTAAAACTGTAACTGGGACGTCCCTGGTGATCCAGTGGTTGAGAATCTGCCTGCCAATACAGGGGACCCAGGTTCAATCCCTGGTCTGGAAAGATCCTACATGCTGTGGGGCAACTAAGCTTCCACACCACAGCTACTGAGCCCATGAGCTACAACTAGTCAGCCCATGTACCCTAGAGCCCGTGCTCCACAACGAGAGGAGCCGTCTCTACGAGCAGCCTGCACACCACACGAAGAGTTGGCCCCCACTTGTGACAACTAGAGAAAGCCCGAGCACAGCAACAAAGACCCAGCACAGCCAGAACTAAATAAAAATTTAAAAAACTGTAACTACATAAAAAAGGTTCAGCTGTCCTACTGTGCGGAATATATCCTAAAGAAATAAAAGGGTCAGTTCGAGTCAACAATACATCTTTTACATCACTTGTGCAAAGACTGGAAATGCTCTGAATGTCTGCCAAGAGGGGAACTGTTGAATGGATTGGTATGTAATCAGTATGATATTATACAGCCACTTAAAAAAAAAGTCTGTTCTCTGACCTGGAGGTATCCAAGAGGTATTATTAAGGAAGAAAAGCACTTTTCAGAGTAGTATGTGGAATAATCCCATTTTTATAAAAACACAAACTATATATAGATACTCCCTATATGTGCCTATGTGCTCAGCTGCTTCAGTCGTGTCCAACTCTGGGACCTCATGGACTGTAGCCCACTAGGCTCCTCTGTCCATGGGATTCTCCAGGCGAGAATACTAGAGTGGGCTGCCATGCCCTCAGCCAGGGGATATCTTCCCGACCCAGGGATCAAAACTGCATCTCCTGCATTGCAGGTGGATTCTTTCACCACTGAGCCCCGGGGGAAGTACACGAGGCATCTAGTTCCAGGCCAAAATCTTCTGTGTGGTCCTTCAGGCTCTGCTGAGCAGACCTGTGGAGAAGCTGCCCTCCTCACCCCTGGTGCCCGGCCAGGCTCTGCAGGGAGCTGCAGGCCAGGGCTCCCTCCCGTCTCCCTCCCTTTTACACATTTACACACTTTCCTGCCTTCCCAGCCTAGGCATGTCTACCAGGAGTCTTGGCTCAGACACTTCTCTCCTCCCAGTACTTTTCCACTCCTTCCCCTTCTCCATCAACCTACCTGTCACCCCCACCCCCATCCCCTGGTCCAGAAGCGCGGCTCTTCAGATTCCTTCTGCCCTGCTGCGTGTGCTGTCCATCACTGCCTGACCCTGACAGGGGCCCTTGTGGGGAGAAAGAACACTTTGCTTTCCTCTTCACCTCTTGGCTGCACTATCACCATGAGTGAATATGCCTTTGCTGTTTCTAACTGGCCACCTGGCTGTCTGATGACATAAATTATATTTGAATGAGTAGGGGGAAAGGTATGGAAGCGGGAAAGTTAATTTTCCTTTAGACATCTTTGTATCATCTGACTCACAGGAATCATGTTACATTCCTTCTGCACATTTTGAAGAGGAATTTATTTGCTCAGATCTGGCTGTATATTCACAAAAGAATATTCACCAAGAATCCTCTTGACTGCTGACTCATCTTTGTTACACTACCAGTCTTCATGAACCCTGTGTGACCCGAGCATTGAGTGTCCAAAGAATTCTTCCTGGGACCCAAGCATCTCTCGGAGCTCAGTCGTGACTACAAAAGACTCCTGTAACTGCATCAGGAGCTGCTGAGAATCCAGCGACAGAATTCTGTTATAAAAAATGAGAAGTGGTGAAGGCCAAAAATGGCTGTACCTCTCCCCATCACTTGTTATAAGAAGAGACCCACAGAAGTAGGTTCAGAACTGCCGAACATGCTCACAAATGAAAATGACGGAAAGACGTTCTGAGTGAGAAATGAACGGAGTGACCTGAAGGATTCGCTAGCCCTCCTCTGGATGGTTGGATTCCATTCCTTTTAGTCATATAGAAGGGCTTTTAGTCATATAGAAGTCATATAGAAGTGGCAATCTTCCTTCTCCTCCCAAAGCCTGGGCGTTCTGGACTAGTCCAATACACTCATTTCTCTGAGGACCTATGAACTTGAAACTGTACCTCTTGGGCACTGACAGTATAATCCCTGTAGAAATGTATACTGTTATTTTTCAGCAGCAACTGACACATTTTCAATGTGTTAAATCAGTGACACTTGGATAAAGTGAAAACAAAACACCCACCTCTGCTTCCAATGACTGTATCCGTTGCCTGCAGGCTGCCCACCACCACACAACTGCCAGAGTTCAAGGCTGAGGCAGCCACCCAGGGGCCTAGATGTGGTTGAGGGATGGGAGAGGCACTTCTTATAGATCACTGCTGGGAGTCAGTGGAGTAGGAGGGAGCAAACAGCCAGTTACACTTTCTATTGCTCAGAAGACACCTTCCTCCTTCCAGGGCAAGCAGCACTCAACATATACTGGTGAGTGTTGTGGACAAAGTGCTGTAGTTTATGTCCATAGCTACACTCTGGATCTTTCTTACTGTGTGGCTCAGACCGTAAAGAATCTGCCTGCAATATAGCAGACCCAGGTTCAACCTCTAGGTTGGGAAGATCTCCTGGAGAAAGGAATGGCAACCCACTCCAGTATTCTTGCCTGGAGAATCCCATGGACAGAGGAGCCTGGTGGGCCACGCTCCATGAGGTCACAAAGAGTCGGACATGACTAAGTGACTAAGTACACACCCTCTGGAGCTTTCTCACTATGTAGAACACCCGCATGGAGAGTTTCAGAAAGTGCCCCCTCGCTCCGGGATGCTGTTGGGTTTAAATAGCAGAAGTTTGTGCACATACCTGCCTTTCCAGCCTTTGGTTCACTGAAATGAGATGATGTTGCCTTAGTACCCCACACAGCTCTTACACCATTAGTTACAGCTCTCCAGAAAGCTTCAGAGTCAAGCCAAGGAGCAACACACTGAAGTTTTAGGAGGAAGGAGAAGTCTGGAGAATGGTGGAGGGCAAATGCAGGAGAACTCCAGCTGGCACTTCCTTCCTGTGAGCCTCAGGAAGCCTAAGAGCCCCTGCTCTGCTCAACGCACTTCAGAGCAACACCGGCCTCCTCAAGGCAAAACCTTAAGACCAAAAACATCCTAAAATTCACAATCAAATGATTTTGCAAATAGGTGTAAATATGGTACAAGAATAATAATGATACTCTAGCTTTTCAGCTTCAATAGAAGGTTTTGTTCAAGTGGCACAAAGACTGGGGGAAAAGGAACATATTTATGTATCCCAGGTGGCGCTGGTGGTAAAAAGCCAGCCTGCTTGCCTGCCAATACAGGAGACATAAGAGATGCGAGTTTTATCCCTGGGTCAGGAAGATCCCCTGGAGGAGGAAATGGCAACCCCATCCAGTATTCTTGCCTGGAGAATCCCATGGACAAAGGAACCTGGTGGGCTATAGTACATGGGGTCGCAAAAAGAGTCAGACGCGACTGAAGTGACAGGATGGATGTATCCCTTATATATTGATATAGAGGTTTATAGTTATAGATGTAGATTATATATAATATAGGTATATTTATATATATAAATATCCATATATAAATCTCCATTTATAAATATATACACATTTATATATATATATGAAAATCTCCTAGCTTAATAATCATAGAATGTCTCGGTGAAGCTGAAACAGCAAAGAAATCCAAAATCACCAGACTACTAGACTTGAGAAGCATTTAATGGTGTCTGGAAGTCTGGTCTCCATAGAGGAAAATGTTAAGGAAGATAAGTCAGGGCTCAAGCTCCCTCCTGAAGGCAGAATCCAAACCAAGTTGTTTCAATTGGTGAAACACATTGGTTTCTTCTCTCTGCGGCACAGGAACTGCTTGCCTGCAAAGCGCTCTCAGACTCTTTGAAAGAGTTCAGGAAATGTACCCGTGTGAGAGCTGGACCATAAGAAAGGCTGAGCGCTGAAGGATTGGTGCTTTTGAACTGTGGTGCTGGAGAAGATTCTTGAAGAGTCTCTTGGACTGCAAGACCAAACCAGTCAATCCTAAAGGAAATCAGCCCTGAATATTCATTGGAAGGATTGAAGCTGAAGCTCTGATACTTTGGCTACCTGATGCGAAAAAACGACTCACTGGAAAAGACCCTGATGCTGGGAAAGATTGAAGACAGGAGGAGAAGGGGGCAACAGAGGTTGAGATGGTTGGATGGCATCTCCGACTCAATAGACACGAGTTTGAGCAAATTCCAGGAGATGGTGAAGGACAGGGAAGCCTGGCGTGCTGCAGTCCATGGGGTCCCAAAGAGTCGGACAGGACTTAGCAACCGAACAACCACCTCGAGGGAGCACAGAATTTCATTCCCATCTTGAGCAATGAAGTGGCCATCAACCCTGCAGCATAGAACCTGGCCACATGTGTAGAAAAGTGTGCCCAAGTGTACACACACACACGCAGGAAAAACCCTTCTGGCTTACTGCCAGTTCTGCCAGTCTGAAGAGGGAGGTTGTAAAGGGAAAGACAGAGCACTACTTGGGGCAATGGCTGACGTCAGGTCCTCTCCCAGCTCAGACTCTGAGGGATACTCATCCGTAGACACCATCGGAGGTTTGGAGGTGGTGTGGTAGCGAGGGCACTAGTTTGGGAACTGGACTTTGAAGGTGCCAGTCTCACCTTAGGTTAATTGCCAGCTCTCAGCCTTGGTGTCCTTGGCAATAAAAAAGGGTAAAGACCGCATCATTTTTCAGGCACCTCCCAGGTCTACACTTAAGTGATTCTGAAAGGAAGCCTGACATCCGAGGAGTGGAGAAATACGGATAAACTACTAGAGCTACTACTTCCCTTCTCAGGAGGTGGTAATCTTCAGAATTTAAATTCTGATAAATACGAACCAATACAGAAAGTGCCAGAATGGGAGAAGTCACCCTGAGTGCTTCTTTAAAATCATAAAGGACAAGGAGCCCATTACTGAGCAAGACCCCAGTGTAATTTACTGTTGTCACGAGCCCCCTCGGAATGTAGAGCTGCAAACAAGAGACATCTCTGACGCTGTTACGAGTATTCGTGGGATGCCCTGATTCTATTACACACTTTTTCAACTGAAAGTGATTCGAAACGCAACATTAAACCGCACATTTCCAGAATGGAGGAGAAAATCTGGTACAAGGTGACAAAGAGAAACCATTTGAAAAACCTGTTTTGACAGCGTATATCAATCCCAAAGTACAGGGAGGAGGCATCCATTTTGTCAAAAAGCATCAGACCTTGTGAATTCTCTTTGGATGTAGCAGGAGCATCTGCCTCCTTCAAAAGTAACAGAAACGTGTCGATGGAAAAAGCAGGGCAGCTGATGGAAGAAGCCGGGCTTGCCACCACCAGAGGACAGCCAGGCTGGTGATGCTAATTAGAGGTGTCAAAAAATAGCTGAAGGGAAAGAAATAATCTCATGAGCCTGAAATTAGAGTTGGTGTGTTTTTAGTCATTCCATTTCCAGAATGGATACTAAAGAAAAAAGTTTGCAAATACGATGATTCATCTAACAGGACCTCAAATATGAAAGCGTCCCAACAGAAATATTCACTGAAAAATGGTCAGGAAAAAAAAAAAATCTGATCCTTAAGTAGCAGCAAAAATAAATGACCACTCGCAGAGCAGGGACTGAGTCAGACGTTCCTGTTTTCCTCGCAAGCAGCCCAGTCTGTGTTTATACCACCCAGAATAATTTCTCAATGTCATAATTCAGCCACTTTCTACAAACATCTTACTATGCCAGCAAAATTCACGAAACCAAGTGAACCAGCATGATATTTTCCACACCAGGTAAAAAGCCTTACAGTCATGAAAGAAAACTTTTTGAGGTGTTTCTTTGTTTTTTTAAGTGATAAGGGTCCCAGATATATATTAATAGTGGGGTTGGTTTTTTTTTTTTAATATTCCATGTTCCATAAAATTCACGCTTGTAAAGCGGGCAATTCAGTTGATTTTAGAATATTCACAACGTTGTCCAACCTCCAGTACTATCTAATTCCAAAACATTTCCATCATCTCAAAAGAACCCACCCCACACTCATTAACAGTCACCCCATTTCCCCCTCCTCCCCACTAACCCTCAGCAACCATTAATCTGTTTTCTGCCTCTCTAGATTTGCCTATTTTGGGTAGATCACATAAATGAGATCATATAATACATGGCCTTTTGTGCCTGATTTCTTTCCCTTAAAATAATGTTTTCAAGGTCCATTGTATTATAGCAGACATCAGTACTTCATTTCTTTCTATGGCTGAGTATTTCACTGTATGGATATACCCTATTTTATTTATCCACTTATTAGTGGATAGAAATTTGGATTGTTCCTAGTCTTTGTGTATTGTGAATAATGTTGTATGTTCTCAGGTCTCTCGGTTATATGCCTAGGAGTGGAATTGCTGGGTCATGAAGGAACTCTGTGTTTAACATTTTGAGGAATTGCCAATGGGTTTTCGAAAGTGGCAGCACCACTTTGCATTCCTAGTTGGTGGGTTTTGGAACTTTCTCTTTAAGGACTGCAGAGTTCAAACTACTTTCTGAAAATCCCACAGTGGATTCTAATTTTGCACAGTTTCAAAAGCACTTGGCTGGCAAAGTTTTGCCTGCATGCTTTGATCTCAGTGCACATATTGAACACTTAGTGGTTCCTTTTCCATTTGGGTCAGAGGGTGCATACTCTGTTCTTCTCAAGCACAGGATCCCTATCTATAATCCACAGCACTGCACAGTTCCCCAGCATAAATGCATACAAACACTTCTCAAGCTCCCAAATGAGCACATTTTTCTCACCCTAGCAAGTAGCCAAGCTGGGTGAGGCCATCAGAGGCATGTTTTTCCTCTACTATAGCCTTTATTGCAAAGGATGGGAGCTTCCTTCCTGTTCTTCTTCTCCTTCTTCCTTCCTCCCTCTCTCCCTCTTTCTTTAAATAACTGATGGCAACAAGAGTTCCCTGGTTTGTGTGCCAAGGCAGGTAGGCCACGCAGAGCCCGGAAGCAATCTCTTTACTAGCACTCCACATTTGTCACAATTGGACACAGCTGTGTCCAATTCCATCCCCTCTATTTTACAAGGACAATGCCAGGGAGCAACTGAAATGAGTCCCAAGAAAAGAAATAGAAACAATGCAAGGGGTGGAAAATAGATGCTTTGAAGGAGCTTAAAGCAATTATGGTATTTTAGCCTGAAGGGAAAAATTGAGGAGCGATTCGATCACAATCTCCTTCAAGCAATTTGAAATCCTTTCTTTTGAAGGAATAGGTGGGTGACCAGTTTCTTCATACTTCAGAGTAACACAAACAAGAGGAAATTCTATTTAATCAAATCAGTATATTCTATGGTTGGAAACAAGAAAAGAATTTCCTGATCTTCACATTCTACACTAACTAAGGCCTGTGGGTCTCCGTCCCTGGAATTCTTCAAAAGAACATGAGGGAGCTTTGTTTATATTTGCCTGCCAAGAATCCCAAGGCATCCTTTATTGTTGTTTCTTTAGGATGCCATAAATCAGGAACTACATCACTGGTGTGCGGCAAAGCCAGATCCATATCAATTCATTCTAGACAGTATACTGTAAAATGTATTTACTATAGCATTACAAACTATACTATGGAAGTAAATAGAGCATCCTCATTGTCACATGCTCCTGATCAAAATAAGCTCTATGACTTTGCCTGGTGGGGCAGGTGGCTTATCTGTAGCCCATAGTTAGATGAGAGGTTGGTTGAATGCCTTACTTGTAGGGCTTCTCGGCTCTACCTACTAATGGTCCCCTCGTATCAGTTTCTCACATAACAAAGACTCTTGAGAGTCCCTTGGACAGCAAAGAGATCAAACCAGTCAATTCTAAAGGAAATCAACCCTAAATATTCATTCATTGGAAGGACTGATGCTGAAGCTCCAATACTTTGGCTACCTGGTGCGAAAAGCCAACTCATTGGAAAAGACCCTGATCCTGGGAAAGATTGAGGGCAAGAGGAGAAGGGGATGACAAAGGATGAAATGGTTGGATGGCATCACCAACTCCATGGACATGAGCTTGAGCAAACTCCAGGAGATAGTGAAGGACAGGGAAATCTGGCATGCTTCAGTCCATGAAGTCACAAAGAATTAGACACAACTTAGTGACTGAAAGACAACAATACATAACAAAGGCTTGGGAAGCTCATCTCTCATCCACTGAATGTAAATATCACTTGGGTTTTGGGAGCCAACTGAGTTGTAGAGGAAAGCAATCAGGGCTTAGAGTTCAGAGTCTAGTTCAAGCTATAAACTAGTTATGGTGGGAAAATCAGCTAGCCACTCTGACATCCAATTTTCCCTATTTGAGAAGCGGAAAATACCTCTTTCTTCAGATTAAGTGAGTTTATGTGTAAAAGAACTTTAAGTATGTCTAAGAATAGTGGATTGATTCATTAAAGGCAATGTGCATATCTACAAGTCAAAGTAGAATGGTCATTACTTGGAACTTTATAACTTTGCATTGATAAAATAACAGTCCACAATTGTGATCCTAAGGAACTATATGAAGGGGGGAAAAAAAATCATATCTAGTGACCTCACTTAGCTTTCAGTGATAAAATGGCATGCTGATTTCCCATTGTCACTTTCAGTCATGTGTTCAGATACCTCCAGAACTTAACAGAAAAGAGAGATTGACAGGGTAGTAATGGAGCATTCTTGCTTCTCTTGATCACTAGCTTTAAAACCCCACCTTGTTCATTAATATTAATGTCATAATCTCCTTCATATATTTACAGGCATATCTGTAATTTATTATTTTGAAAAACAGATATATTAAAGGTTCCCATGCCAAGTCTCCTTTCCATGAAAAAATTCCACTGAGTCTTTAATTTACCTGGCTATTGCAATTGTCCAAATGAAAAGTGACAGTCTGCACCATGTCAGTGCAAAACAGAAAAGTCACAGAGGTATAATATGTTAAATTTTAAAAATTATATGTGTATTTATTAAATGTATATGATTTTAAAATATATTCTCCCAAGTAAAGGAGATGAAAAGGTCTTGGAATCTGCTGAGACGCTCAAGCTAGATAACGGAGGGTGATGATGCTGAAACAACAGGAGAGACGGAAAGAGAAGCCCGTCTGGAGGAGGAGACACTGCATCTTGATGTGGGCACATTGTACTCGGTGCATGTGCCTGATGCCCAGTGAGAAGGGCTAGTGAGCACACAGCTGGAAAAGAGGGTATGGTGCTCAGGAACGGGATCAGTGCTAGAACAAGAGAGAAGGGAACAGTTCTGTTTATACGGTAGTTAAAGCTATGGCATTGAAACAAGTATTCCAGGGGAAGTATATAGAACATGGTGATAAGTATTAGGTGAGAACACAGAAAATGGGTCCATTCCCTCATTTACCTGTTGAACTCATTTCACAGAGTAAATCCATGAACTGAAGCTGCCCTCTACAGTGTTTTCCATGGAACACTCTTCTGCACGATAATAGGAAACCACCCCCCTCCCCCGCAAAAAAAAAAAACAATGCATTCTCAGAAGAGTTTGGGAAACACTCTTGCCACAGGACTTTTCAGAGCTTTTAATACACTAAAATATGTTGCTGTTCTCTGAGATGAGGTAACTGTGCAATGATTCCCAAATCTGACTAGGGGACAAACATCTCTTAACACCTCATCACTTTTCTACCAAGTGTAGGTCAAGTTCAGGGGTGAATGCTCTTGCCTGGGCTGTAGCCTAGGGACACAGTGGGCTTCACTCTTGGGAGCCACATCCCCTACTCCCCAAAACCTTGATGTGGAAAATCAGGGCGGCTCTCTCTATCTCTCAGGAAAAGGCTATACACCATCTCTCTCTCTCTCTGATCCCAGTTTCTTTTTGAAGAGGCACTTCATTCACAAACCTTCAGAGGTAAAGGGGGTTAGAGCAAGGTAGGGTCTGCCTAGAATAAAACTAAGCTCTCTTCCTTCCCCTTGGTTTTCTCCTTTCTGGAAGTAAAGTGAAAGTGTTAGTTGCTCGGTCATGTCTGATTCTTTGCAACCCCTTTGTCCATGGATTCTCCAGGCAAAAATATTGGAGTGGGTTGCCATTCCCTTCTCCAGGGGATCTTCCCAACCCAGGGATCAAACCCGGGTCTCCCACATTGCAAGTAGACTCTTTACCAACTGAACCAACAAGGAATCCCTTCTTTCTAGCTCTTCTCTTAAATAATCTGCCAGGTATGAGAGCTCAAGGTGCACTCCTGCTATCCTGACTTCAATGAGTTCTGATTGGAAGCTTGGGGGCTTTCTTGATCTGGCTTACATTTTATTTCTGTATTTGCCACTTCTCTGGAATGACTTCCCTCAGGACCAGGATTGGGGGAAAGAGGCAGACAGATCTGGTACCGATTCCAGCTTCAACAAAAGGTGTCTCATGTTCCAGCCTAGCTTCTGAAAGGGCTGCATGGGGATTTAAGGCCAAAATGTGTTACTTATAACATGTATTCCTCTGCTTTATCCTCCGTCCATATATTTCCTTGTTCAACTTTCTAGGATTGGTAGGCAGGGTCCAGAATAAGATTTGTGAATAGAGCTTTCAGGTCTTGGCTGTGCAGCTTCTAATTCCTCCCCTGACTCCTTCCAGAACTTGAGCTGAGCTTTAATTCATCTCTGCTGAATGTCCTTGCTTCTCTATAGCTTATCTAGTAGGTCTTATTTCACACAAAGAAATCTCCCTGACACTTACAGGTGAAGAAATGTATTTTGAACCTTATGTCTTTTCCATTTTGCAAACAATCAGACCATGAATTAATACAGTGTTAAGATCCCATTATTTCTGATGGGCAGTTAGCCAAAGACAGAAAGCAACAACCACTGATCAAAGTGTTCACAAACTGAAAACCCAGAATAGATGGTTACTTTTGGACTTTGTGAAGACAACGCAAGTGACCTTCCTTCGTTATATTTGAAAAATTGAAGTGATGGAGGAAGAGACTAATTGGCTGCTAGAGACCACAGGTGTAAAATTGATGGATGATGAAGAAAAAGAAGCACTTATTTCCAGTTTATTGGGTTGGCCAAAGAGTTCATTCCGTTTTTTTCCATGAGATGGCTTGAGTAGTGCTTGTCTTTAACTTCATTAGAAACAATTTGTTAGATTGTATCATGACAGCTGTCATATGAGCCTGCATTTTAAAAAATGTATCAAAATTGGTAACTTTTTGTGTAGTCATTTTAATATTGAAGAGGGAAGAAAAAAGCAACATTTTTGGCAAATTACGCTTTATTGCTACAAGAAACATAAAAATGCAACTGAAATGCAAAAAAGATTTGTGCTGTGCATGTCAAAAGTGGTTTACAGTTTCATGCTGGAGATTTTTGACTGGACAATGCTCCAAGGTTGGGTAGACCAGTTGAAGTTGATAGCAATTAGATCAAGACGTTAATTGAGAGCAATTAATCAATTGTTACACCGTGCAAGAGATAGCCGAATATCAAAATCAAGCATTGAAAATCATTGGGTCAGTTTAGTTTTGTTAATAGCTTTGATATTTGGTTCCGTGTAAGTTAAGTGAAAAAAACCTTCTCGACCATATTTCTACATATGATTCTCTACTTAAATGTAATAAAAACATTCCATTTGTGAAACAAATTGTGACAGGCAATGAAAAGTGGATACTGAACAATAATGTTGAATGAAGCAATTGTGGGGCAACCAAAATTAACCACCACCAACCACACCAAAGGCGGGTCTTTACCCAAAGAAGGTGATGCTGTGTATATGGTGGGATTGAAAGGGAGTCTTCTATTAAGAGCTCCTCCAGGAAAACCAAATGATTAATTCCAACAAGTACAGCTCCCAGACAAACTAAAAGAAGCACTTGACAAAAAGCACCCAGAATTAGTCAATAGAAAATGCCTAGTATTTCACTGGATACATCAAGACCATGTGTTTCTTTGATGGCCAGGCAAAAACTGTTACAGCTTGACTGGGAAGTTCTGATTCATCTCCCATATTCACTAGACATTGCACTTTTGGATTTCCATTTATTTCAGTCTTTAAAAATTTTTCATAATGGAAAAATTTCCCTAGAAGGCTGTAAAAGGCACCTGGAACAGTTCTTCATTCAAAAAAATAAAATAGTTTTGGGAGGATGGAATTATGAAGTTGCTTGGAAAATGGAAGAAGGTAGAGGGACAAAATGGTAGACTATATTGGTCAATAAAATTCTTGGTGAAAATGAAAAAAGCGCCTTTTATTTCTACTTAAAAACCAAAGGAATTTTTTGGCCAACTCAATACCTGTCAGGTTGGAGGAGAAATAACCACGAATTAAAAAAATAATAATAATAACTAAGGTCCAAGATAGATGAAAATATTACAGAAGAGAACTGTGCTGAGATGAATGGGATTGAATCTTCTGGCTTCAAAAGTTTATATCCAAGGGCCCTCAAAGTACTTAAAGCTGAGGCTATCATGGTACTGTCAGCACTCTGGGAAGAATAGCAGTGAAGGAAAGATGTGACCAAAGGTTAGAGACAGACAAGTCGGGTTCACTTTTCAACAAAGGAAACACTGGATTCTATAAACTAATAAGGAGGGACCTGATGTCAATATGGAGGCAGATTCTAGAGATGGTCATTAAAGACAAAGCTCTTGAGGGTTAATCAAGGAAAGCAGTGGTCACTGGTGGTCTGCCTGCGTCTCCTGAGAGGAGAGCATGTCCTTTCCCAAGCCCGGTCTCTGCATCCCTTTTTTTGTCCAAGTAAAAGAAATGCTACTTGTCTTTTTAAACAGGCAGAGTATCTATTTCTTTTTAAATGCCACTTTTCTTTTTAAATAGGCCACTTTTCATTTGGGTTTTAGAAAGCAACAAAATCATTCATAATCTTTTGTTGACAATGAAGTACAGGAACAGTTTAAGTAAAAAGAGAGTAAGCCGAAAGTGGTTGAGGGACTTCCTTGGTGGTCCAGTGGTTAAGAATCCACCTGCCAATGCAGGGGATGCAGGTTCAAACCCTGGTTGGGGAGCTGGGATACCACATGCTGTGGGGCATTTGAGCCTGCACGCCACCACGAGAGAGCCTTCACGTGTCAACTAAGACCTGACACAGGCAAATAAAATTTTTTTTTAAGTGGTTGAAATAGCTGCAAAATTAAAGAGGCCATCAAATGGTCATCGTGATTCAGCTCGGTGGCAGGACTGATAGGAAAGTGAGAGTGAGTAGGGTCAGTGATGCTGGCCTGACGGGGCGCCATCATCAGCCCACATGGCATGGGTCAGTTCCATGTGTGAATGGGGAAATCCCACGAGAAGAGGGCCAGGGCCAGAGAGGGGCTCAGATCAATTCTCTGATGACCATGTGAAGGAAACCAGGGATGTTTACTCTGAGGAAGAAAAGATGTGTGGAGGGGCACGACAGGAGCTTCTGGATCTGAAGAAACTTGAAGTGTGAGAATAAGTGGCCATGTCTGTGTGACAGCAACGTGCCTTTCTTTTCTTAACCTTATTTATCTGTAGTTTTTAAAACTGGACACCAGTAATGTCTACTGCTTATGCAACAGGAAAAAGTTTGCTGTTTGTTTTCTGCTTCTGTTTTAACAAATGTTTCGTGAGGTAAACATGTGCATGTAAATATACAAAGCAAATTCCTGTGCAAGAGGATTGTCATAAACAAAAAGGAGGTCCGGGTTGGGGAGTTCTAAGATGCCACCGAGCCAGCAACCCTGGGAATGTGGTTGGGAAAAGGCAAAAAATATTTACTGAGAAATTTAAGAAAAAAAGTAGGAGGGGATGAGGACGAGAGGAGGGAGGGTAACAGGATCTTGGAGAAGCTGACTGACAATGCCAGGAACCACAGCTAGCAGGGGAAGAGAGGATTGCTTACCATGAACCAGTTGGACCTGGTTAGGCTGCCTGAAAATGTGCTTGTGATGTCAGTCAGGATCAGCCAAAGAGTCTCTCCAAGGGCTTGGGGAAGAAAAATCTTCTTCCAGAGTTCCCAGGAAGCACTCAATGCCATAATTGGTCTAGCTGGAAAATGAAGTCAGAGGAGGGTGGGTGACCCACAAAAGCAGCCCCATGGGCGAGGACCAGAAGGAAGACCCGTGGTCCAAGCAAGGGGAGTGACGGGCATTGTCCAGTTCTTTTAAGTATGCCGGCGTCTGAGTCATTTCAACTGCCCGTGTGGGGGCCTCAGCCGCGTGGCCAGTTATTCCCACACTCCCTCAGGCTCCGGTGAGGTCTGGTTATGAATCTGAATTCTCTGAGTACAGACCGTACTCAAGGGACAGGAAAGGAACATCACCCACACAATCAGGAGCATGACTTTCCATAGATAAACCACTTCCTGTTTTCGCTGGGGTGAGCAGGGCCGAAAGTAGAAACGCAGCTTCCACGAACGTCTAGTGATTCCGCTGCCATTTGCAACACAAAAATGGATGCGAAATGGTTATACTCTGGGCTAGTGTGTTGGAAAAAATTAAAATCTTCAGGTGAATAAAAAATATCTTAAACTCTAGTCAAGCTAGTAACTCAGGGTTTACCTTCTTTCTCAAACTGTAAAATAAAAATAAGCCAGTTCACCCTTCATATATCTCACAGGAGTGGAGAAAACTAATGAAGAGGTCAATTCACTGGAAGAAAAACACACCTTAGTAATTCCACCAGCAATGTGGCACCACAGATACACTGTTTTCCAATGCTCTGCTGGGGACAAGGTTCAAGTTATCAGCTTGTTCTTTTAATAAATAACCCTGTCGGAGAGGCACTTCTTACCGTAACACCACTCCACAAAACGCTCAGGACCAACACGACTCATCAAATCCCAGTATCTATGGACCTATTTAACTTTACATTTCGAATGTTTAGCATCAGACAGCAAGACACACTCTCCCCAGAATGACAGACTTCCAGGGCACAGAGTCGTCCTGTTCCCACTAGCTTGAGCCAGTTCGCAACCACCCCTCAGAGGAGGAAGGCAGATGGAGGCTTTCCATGTGCAAACCTTTACAGCCTCAGCCCGGTGCAATTTAGGAGTGAGGTTCAGAAGCAATTAGCGAGAGGATTAATAGAGGCATCTGCTATAATTTGAAACAGGAGTTTGCTGCTCAAAGGGCTAAACCGTAGTGCTTGAAGCTAAGTGCTTGAAATTGCCCCAGAATCCTAAAGTCATGTATCCTAATCAAGATCACATTCTTTCAATCACGGATGAAAAAGTTAACACTTTCTCGTGTTTGGCTGGGATCATTCGGAGTGGCTCACTGTAGCTGTGAGATCTCCATTTGGTTTCCACATGCATCATTCTTGGGAGCTACAAAGTCTTTGAAGGGCATCTATTTTTGCCTTGAGGTCTGGTGGAGTCAGAGTTTGCATGAACCTCACAGATGAAAACTATCTGCGCGTGATGGATCTGTGCCTACAGCGTTCTCACCAAAGGGAGGTCTCTGTGTGTGGGGGGTTTCTGTATTTATACGGCTTAAGTGTTTATTTGTAGTTAAAAATGTTCCTGCCTGTTGTTGAGGTCTAAGGAATTTAAAGATGATCTATAATGCATGGCCATCGGAGAATAAAAGTGGGAGAATTCATTGGGGGCATTAACCCAAAAAATGCAGCTTCTTGACCAAATCAATGTTTTTTTCTGTCTCGGCAGTATGACGTAAGCATTTCCAAAGCTTCAAGCTTCTTATCTTTCTCTCCACATTTTTTACTTATACTTTTAAACTGTGGAGAAAAGAAAGAGGCATTTGACCCAAGAGAGAGTTGACCCAGTCAGGAACTACCTGGCTGCTGAGTGAATTTCTCTTCTCCATGAATGGTTGTGAGTGGAGAGGCCATGTCCCAGAATGACTTAAAAAAAAAAAAAAACCAAACCAACAAATCACTTTTTCTATGAAAGGTGGTGAAATGGCTGAATGATCCAGAGTCATCCTGTGGGGTAAGCACTGATTCTCAGGCTGCAGATTAGGCTCTAAACACAAGCCAGGCCAACTCTGCCAGACCAAAAAGCTTATATTTAACTGCATGAGGCACTATGGAGATACTGATACACGTGTGAGATTGAATTAAGAGCTGAACGCTGAATCCAGGCAGAGGAAACACTCCTGAGGGGAACCTGACTTCAGATCACCAGCTCCGCTGTGAGTCTACTTGCTCACTAGGTGACAAAGCAGGTGAATGGGCAACAGAAACCTCTATAACCTCTCTTGAGCCCCCAGCTCAGTCTTCCTCGGCTCCTCCCGTCTCCGGGGATAATCAGAGAGGACACGTGTCAAACGCAGGACGTTGAAATCACTGATGTGACTCCAATACTTCCTGCACATCCTTAAACACTCCCCAGAGGTGCATAATGCAGAGATACGATACGTGTTTCTTCATGGACATGTTTTGAGTTTAGAAATCCTATTAGGACAGGCATTTCATTTTTAGGGATGAAGAACCCAGGACCTAGCGAAGTTGGTGGTTTGGGAAGACTGAAATCCACGTCTCAATATCATTCACCTCAGGGTTCTTGCTTGAATACACTGTGCTTCCTCCCACACACGGAGGGATATTACTTTCCACCTAAACTCCTGGTTGTCTGGCTGTTTCTGAACATCTAGGGACCCCACTGATGCATTCAGCTGCCCTCTAACAAAGCGGAATTGGCTCCCCAATGGCTCAAATGCTAAAGAATCTGCCTGCAGTGCAAGAGACTCAGAAGATGCAGCTTCAATCCCTGGGTCAGTAAGATCCCCTGGAGGATTTTGAAATAGCAATCCGCTTCAGTATTTTTGTCTGGAAAATCCCACGGACAGAGGACCTGGTGGGCTACAGTCCATAGGGCTGCAAAAAGTCAGACATGACTGAGCACACGTGTATTTAACAAAGCTGAGGGTTCTTCTCCGTCTGAGAGCCCTGACTCGCTCCAGCTGCCACCTTCCTCATCTGCCCCAGGTTTCTTGCTCCACATCAGGGGAGAACACCCTCTCACTTCTCTCTTATGAAAAATACAAATACCAAAAAAAAAAAAAAATCCAAAATGGTAATACAAAATTATCATTGTATTTTGTATTACCAAAATCTGGTAATACTACAAAAAAAAAAAAAAGTCAAACTCTGGTGAATTCCTCCCCAGACAATTACCAGGGACAAAAATAGTGAAATGAGAACAAATGGGAGTGACCCAGAAGGAAAGAGAGTGTATGCACCTGGAGAGCTCACGGACTCCGGAGCCGGTAAGTTGAGAGGCACCTCCTGGGGACAGCCGAGTCCCCCGGCTGGTGTCCTACATCACCAACAGGGGGAACCGTGCGCTGGAAATGCAGTGCCCTCAATTTCAGAGAGGAGATCAGAGCTGCTGACACCAAACAGAGCCAAACTGCCAGTACGTAGCAAAACCATCTCAACCACTGGGTCAGAGTTGCACTCAACACTGACCTCTACACATATGGGTGGGGGCTCAGTCACCAAAGCAGCTGCACATTTTTAAGCATGACACATGGGTCCAGGGAAGTCCGGTGGTTATGACTCTGAGATTCCACTGCAGGGGGTGCAGGCTCGATCCCTGGCTGGGGAACTAAGATCCCACATGCTGCACAGTGTGGCCAATAAATAAAAATGGATCCCAATCAAACCATGTGACCTTGAGTATAATGGGAACTCCAGTAACACCGTACAAACTTCCAGGATCTTTCGTCCTTGCTCTTGTTTTCTTTCTTTGGGCAAATGTTCCCCAACTGCCTATCCTATGAGGGTCCTGGGGATCAGACAGGGAACTTGAAGGAATGGTGGCTGCTGCTTGGAGCTTACAGCCCTGGGAGGAGCAATGACCTGAAGGGGAAGGTGAGGGCCTCAGACAGGGAGGCTGGGAGGGGCCCATGAAGCCTGAATGGCTGGCAGGAGAAGCCAAGTGCAGAATGGGTATAGCTGTGTGGGCAGAAGTGCACGTGCAGAAACTACAGCGGGGCCACCTTGCATGTGTGGGGGCCGGACAAAGCTCAATGAGGAAGACGAGGCAGGCCTGGAGGGCTGGAGAGTGAGGCTGGGCCATCGGAGGACCCAGTGGGCCATCAAAAGAGCTAAAAGAAGATCAATGATAAACTCTGTGGGGCTCAGAGCAGAGGACTGACCTTCTGCAAAGGTCCTTTTTATGTGTGGAAAGTGGACAGTGCAGGGCAGAGCCTAAAGAGGGGAAAACAATGTCCTCCTGAAAAGTTTAGTGAGAGAAGGGCCAGTCCTGCACGAAGATGGGGCAATGGACCGATACAGAAGAGATGTATTCCCAGCATCATCTGGAGCCAGAACCACAGGACCCGCCGGGTCAGATGCGATGGGAAGCCTTGGGGATGGCGTGGAGGGGCTGTGATCACTGGGACTGGGAGGGTGTGCGGCCCCAACTAGCTGTCTCCTTTACGCTGCAGCCCCCACCATTTAGTGTCACTCCTGGACTAAGTGCGCCTACTTGCCGAGGCTCCTTTAAAGAATATGATAAAGCCCACAATAGTATCAGTGGTGTCATGGGCTTTGCAAACAGCAATACTGTTTATAAGCAATTTGGGGGAACAGCCTAAGCAGAGTTGAGCCTGGTTCTGGCAGAGCTTTGAGGGGATACAAAGATAAGATTTTGTTCCTGCCACAAATGAGCTCTGGCCAATTAGGAGAGAGAAGGAAAGAGGTGCAATCACGCTGCAGTGTGGAAAGAGAAGTAGTAACAGCACAGAGGAGACCTTGGGGTCCCCAGCACACACATGGGTGCCATGAACAGTTGGTGCCTGAGAATGCACAGGGGAGACGGGAAAGACATCAAGGAAGAGGTGATGTGTAAATTGAGCCTTCTAGAACAGGGGTCCCCAACCTCTGGGATCTAATGCCTGATGACCTCACGTGGAGCTGATGAAACAATTACAGGCAGGAGGAGAAGGGGGAGAAAGAGAATGAGATGGCTGGATGGCATCACCAACTCAACGGACATGAGTTTGAGCAAACTCTGGGAGATGGCGAAGGACAGGGAAGCCTGGTGTGCTGCAGTCCAGGGGTCACAGAGTCGGACATGACTGAGCGACTGAACAAAAGCAACAACAAAGTGCACGATAAATGTACTTGAATCATCCCAAACCACCCTCCACGTCCCCAGTCTGTGGAAAAATTGTCTTCCACAAAATTGGTCCCTGGTGCCAAAAAAGTTGGGGACTGTTGTTCTAGAAAACATCCCCGGGGAACTGCTCCATGACAGGGTAGGAAGCAGTAGCAGCTGTCAGGACAAGGGGCAGAGAATGGTTTGGTTCAGGGAGGTGGGAGTGTATGCTCTGGTTTTTCCAGGGCTTGGGGTGCAAGGCTGAGGAGTGACAGGAGATGAAGGTGCAGAGAGGCTGACAAAGGAGCCCAAAGAATCTGACCTTGACTGTGAGGATGAAAAGTCACAGATGGGATTTCAGCGGGGACGTGGGGTGGCCAGCAGCGTCTTCGTGGTCTCAGGGATGGACTGACTAGGCATCGGTGAAGCAGCAATCCCCATAAGGAGCCCTCCTCCCAAGGTTGCCATATGGAGGACTTGTTAGCTACAGACAGGAAGTGGTACAGACGTGGGAGGGGAGAAGGGACCAGAAAGAGCTGGCACCGTTAGGCTCTCCTAGGGTTCTAGTTTACGTAAAGGGCTGCTTAGTGGCACCATCAGACTGGGAATACAGGAAAAGGGCACCGTCTGGGAAAAGAAAATTCCTTTAGTTTTGGACACTTTTTAAGGTTTATAGGACATCTTATTTATTCAGACTTTACCTTGTTCCAGGAAGGATTTACACAGAGATTACACAAAGACACACAAGATAAAATTTTAGAAAATAAATATATGTGGAAAACAAAACTGGGGAAGATCAGAGGAAGCTAGGAATTAAGTTAATACCAAAAACATGTGCTGCGAGGCTCTTAACTGTCCGAAAAGCGGCCACAAATGCTTCCTGACGAGGAGCCAACAAAACCACCACAATTGGTCTACTCATCTCAGGGTTCCAAAAAAAACAAACACCAAAACCCTCCCCACCCCTTTAACTCAGGCCTTCCCCTAAAGAGCACATCAGAAAGGCCTCTGTGGTTCTTAGGAAAGGGGACGCTGCGTGATGCCATGGACAAGTCACTCAGCACGATGCCTGCAGTCAGTCCAGCAGCATGGACCCCAGAGCTGCTCCTTGTAGAGCAGCTTCTCCAAGCTTGTGGCATCAGAAAACCGCCCTGAAAACCATTTAGGGTGGCCACACGTGTGAGGGTCAGCCTTACTCTAAGGACAGACTTGGAAATATGTAGAGGGATGTTGTGCTTCTCTGGTGGCTCAGCAGTAAAGAATCTGTCTGCAATGCAGGAGACACATGGGTTCGATCCCTGGGTAGGGAAGATCCCCTGGAGGAGGGCATGGCAACCCACTGCAGTATTCTTGCCTGGAGAATCCCACGGACAGAGGAGCCTGATGGGCTGCAGTCCATGGGGTCACACAGAGTTGGACACGGCTGAGCGACTAAGCAGCAGCAGCAGCAGGGGGTGTTGGAACCGCATACCCTCTCTAGGCGCTGTTTCTCTCCACAGAATCCTTCAAAGCACAGAGAAGCAGTAAGGTCACTCTCCGGGCTGAGCCAGAGGCTGGGAAAAAATGGGTTTGGCTTAGGGAGGTGGGGAGAAAGAAGACTGAAAAGTCTGTGGACAGTTAGAAGACCGCCCCTGCCACTGCCTCCCTGGAAGGCCCCTGACATTGCGCAGAGAGGGGACGCAGTGAGATGACTAGAGGCAGGTGGCCATGGGGCCCGAGGTTGCAGAGAGAAGTCTGGTTTGGGCTTATGTGTTTGGACAACATTCGAATTTTAGTGGGAGATGGAGGTATACGAGAGGGCCCAGGGATGGGGTGTGGAGAAGCTAGCGGGAGAGGAAACCCTGGGGGTGGGCTGCTTTTTAGGGGCAGGAGTGAAGAAGAGCCAGCAGTGAAGGAGGGAGAGAGGAAATGAGAAGGTGAAGTCCTGGAAGCCAGCAGACTTTCTAGGAGGGAAAGGCTGTGTATTTAAGGCAGCTGCCATCAGTCTCTGTAATCGGGTGTTTTAGCTAAGGAAATACTAGCTGCTGCAACAGGGAAGCCCTTGTCCAAGTCTCAGTGGCTTAGCACAAGGCTTGTTTATTTCACCTCGCTGTTGTTCAGTTGCTAAGTCGTGTCCAACTCTTTGGGACCCTATGGACTGAGCAGGCCTGGCTTCCCTGTCCGTCACTATCTATTAGTCCACCAATGAAACGTCAGGTCCACTTAGCAGCTTGCGGTGGGAGGAGGGGGAAGTCACAGGGAATCAGGTGGCCAGGTCTTCTGCCAGCTTCGGCTCACTTCCAAGGTCACCTGAGTTTGTCAGCATGTTGTTGGAAGAACAGGGAAGAGACGATGGTTGTGCTTAATAGTTTCCTAGGAGCGGCATAAATTGCCTCAAACTTGATGACCTAAAATAACTGAAATCTACTTGCTTTCAGCTCTGGTGGCTAAAAGTCTGAAATCAAGGTGTCAGCAGGGCCATGATTCCTTTGAAGGCTCTGGGGGCAAGTCTTTCCTTGCCTCTTCCTAGCAACCCTTGGTGTTCCTTAGCTTGTCGGTATAACCCCAATCTTGGTCTCCATCTTCACTGTCACCCTCCCCTATCTGTCTTCACATGGTCATCTTCTCTCTCTTTTTTAAAATCCATGTGATACTGTTTTATTTATTTATTTTTTAATTTTTTGGCCACATCACACATGTAGGATCTTAGTTCCCTGACCAGGGATCAAACCTGAGCCCCCTGCACTGGAAGGGCAGAGTCTAAACCACTGCACCAACAAGGAAGTCCCCACATGGTCTTCTTACAAGAACATCAGTGCTCGGATTTAGGGAACAACCTAGCCCACTACAACTTCATCTTAACTTCCATCTTCATTACATCTGCAAAGACCCCACTTCCAAATGAGGTCACATTCACAGATATGAGGGGAAGGGTCTGGACATACCTTTTGGAGGGACAAAATCAAGCCACTGCCGTGTGTAAGTGGTTTTCATGTCCTGTCTGAGAAGCAGCACACAGCACCTCTGCTCACACCCCTTTGGCTGAAACTGAGCCACGTTAGCCACACCTGGTTGCACAGAAGGCTGGGGAGGGCAGTCAGTTCCTTGTGCCTGGAGCAGGTGGGAAAGGGTCTGGGGAGCAGTTAGCCAGCTCTCCATACCGCAAGGTGAGTAAAGTAAGGAAGGAAATTGTATTCCGAGAAGGCGGTGAGGACAGTAAAGGCTGTTGTGAGCAAAGAGATGGAGCCAGGAGATGCTCATCTCATGGGAGGAGCTTGCATGTGAAGGGAACTGGCTAGAGGGGGACAAAGCAGTGAGCAAAAGCTCACTGTGAGATGAGGGAGTCGTGAGCATATTTGCAGGCAGGGGGGAAGCAGCCAGAAGGAAGGGGACCAGTGAAGACAGGAAGGGTAGCGAGGATGTGTGGAGTCTGCTTCAGGAAGAGATGGGACCAAGAAGACTGGTGGAAGAAACCAGTATATCCCTGGAGCTACATACAGTGAGGTGTAATCTCCTATGAGAAACCAAGTGATGAAAGAAAAGCTAGCTGGGGGCTGTCTGGCTTGGTAAGCCTGTTGTCTGATTTCTTTGAAGCCTCACCTGGGACATACTCATTTTGCACAGCTCCTCGTACATATTCATGTAGCCCCATTACACACACTGTGCACAGCTATGCTAGGAAACACATGAGGGCTATTTCTTTCCCAAGCCCTGCTGGAGATCCCCAGTGCTGTAAGCCTGGGAGTTGTTACAGAAATGTTAGGTCAACCAGAAGGCCGCCTGCTGGCACTGTAGTAAGAGAGTCGTTGAAGCCTCAGCATAATATGTCTATGTATCGCTACAGAAAGCCAAGCGACCCGCAGAAGGGCAGTGTTGAGCTCTTCGTGGCGTGGTGCCTCCCGAAGGCTCTGGCCTCCAGACGCTGCACTATTCGGGGGAAGGAGGTTGTCTGCGGATCCCAAGCTCAGGGAAGGCGTAAATGCAAGTGTGCAGATGTTCCCATGTGGAATATCACTGCAGCCTTTCAAGGGGCAAATCCTCATGGTGTGACACATGTGGGAGGCTGGATGCAGCACCCGTGAGACAGCACTCGGCCCTCGAGCAGAGGGCGAGAGGGCGCTGCTGCCCAGTCGCCAGCACAGCCAGTCTTGAGGCCTGAACAAACCCAGCCTGCTTGAGAGACTCCTCTTAAGCTAAATAATTAAATATCTCTTCTAGACACAGCACAAAGGTTGGTTTGTTGGGTCCATTTTGTGTGACATTTATTCAATGCCTTGTACAGGTAAAAGCACCACTTGAAAAGTGTAGTGTTAAAAACCATCATACAGACCTGTGCTTTCAACAACTCCATGGAAAACCAAAGGGACTGTTGATGGAGGATAATAATAATGTTAACAATAATAATTATCATTATCATTATAGTAATAAAAGCAGACATTTATTGAACATGTACTAGATGCTAGAAACTGTGCTTAGCATTTTATACACTTATTATCATTCTACCAACCTTAATGGACATAAGGTCTTTCATTATCCCCATTTCACTGTGAAGGGAGCAAAGGCACAGAGAGGTTGGGAACTTTGCTCAAGGTCACACAGCACTATTGTAAGTGGCAAAGCTAGGACTAGAACCCAGTTGGGCTGTCTCCAGAGTCTTGCTTTTATCCACTACGTAGCCTTGTGTGTTAGTCGCTCAGCCATGTCCAACTCTTTGTGACCTCATGGACTGTAGCCTGCTAGGCTCCTCCATCCACAGAATTCTCCAGGCAAGAATACTGGAGTGGACTGCCATTCCCTTCTCCAACTATGTAGCCTGCTCTACCATAAATGTTATCTGTTTTATTCATTGGGATTTTGTTGTAAGATTTTTTCTAAATGGAGAGTTTGCAAAGTGCATAACAGTCTAGCCATTTTTAGATAACGTATTAATACTGAGAACCAGAGCAGCCCATTTGGAAGAGGGACCATATGTCCTTGAAATACAGGTGGTAATGAAGGCTATGCCCTCTCAGCTCAGATTCACAAAGAATGAGGCAGAGAGTGGAGGAAAAAAAACAATGCATAAACTTCGACACAGAAAGAACAAAAAAGGGGGAAGGGTGCAGGGTAGGGAGCCAGTAGAGAGATGAATCAGTGTGAAAATTACCTGCATGAATCTAACTTTTACAGGCAGGCTGGACGGCCCACAGTAGGGAATGAGTTTCCCCTCTGCAACCTCAAAAGCCTCTTTCTTGCCTGGAAAAGAAAAGCTAAGGGTCGGAGCACTGGGCGCCAAGCTTGGCCCAAGGCAGAGGGTCAGGCAGCTCAACTGAGGGCACAGGAGGCCTTCTGTGCCACTGAGCTCCCTGGGAAGCATGGCCTTGACTTCACAGCTGAGTCTTGCAAGAAAAAAAAAGTGTTTGTCAAATGCCTAACAGCCTGGAGGCTTTTTTAAAGGGCTTTGCTGAAAAAGGACTTTTCTGTGTTACTTAGAGACAACCACTGCTTGCCAAGAACACTAGGGTGAAAAAAAAATCACAAAACTTGAGAGCTGGAAAAAATATTACAGGCTTCTGAGTGTGCCCCTAAACTACCTAAAGTATAATTGTAAACTTGAAAGACACCTCCCCACCCCCAGCCTTACAGAATGTGCTGGCTTGAATTGTTCCAGATCCAACCTGGTAAGAATGGAGTTCTAAGGTCCACAGCTAATACCCGGCAGCAGTATTGGCTAAGACGAGTTTTACTCCACACTGGAATCCTAAAACAGCTCAGGAATGCTATCCAAAAAGTCTATAATGCACACTTTTAAATCAAAAGTTAATGGATCCCTTTCATACTCATCATCTATACTGCAATGCAAAATGTATTTTACCTTGTATCATTTTTAAATGACAAACTAACCCAGGTGGCTCAGACAGTAAAGTATCTGCCTGAAATGCGGAAGACCTGGGCTGGGAAGATCCCCTGGAGAAGGGAATGGCAACCCACTCCAGTATTCTTGCCTGGAGAATCCCATGGACAGAGGAGACTAGTGGGCTACAGTCCATGGGATCACAAAGAGTTGGACACAACTGGCTGACTAACACTTTCACTTCAAGATATACTAAAGTGGCAAGCTATTTGCAGTATTGGTAGTAACAGCAATAAGACTGTATTGAAAACGAATATTAATAACTAACATTTATTAAATGCTTTCCATATGGAAGACAGGCGCTTGTCTAAACACTTCAGTCAGCATGTGGTGTTGAATGTTTTTACTGTCACACACTGTCTTACTTTATTGATTACCAGACTCCCTCCATCCCCAACCAAAATGCAAACTCCACGAGGACAGAAGTTTTTGTTTCTATCATTAACTAAGTATCTAGTTCCTGCAACAATGCCTGGAAAATAGTGGACATGCAGACAGTTTTTGAATCACATTAATTCATTTAATCCTCACAGGACTCTGTGAGATACAGATTGTTATAATTGGTATTTTGCAGATGAGGTAGCTCACATACAGTAGGGTTCAGTAACTTGCTCAAGGTCACACAGTAAGTGATGAAGCTTGAATTCAAACCCAGGCTGCCTGGCTCCAAACCCTGCCCTTTTAACCAATATCTAGCATTTCTGACTCTTCTATTTTAATACAGGCAATAACTAACATGAATTGAGTGCTTACTGTGTACCAGGCACATAAAGATCAATGCCTTATGTGGACTCTCTCATTTAATATGGGGCTTCCCTAGCGGCTCATGGTAAAGAACCTGCCTGCAGTGCAGGAGCCACAGGAGACCCGGGTTCGATCCCTGGGTCAGGAAGATCCCCTGGAGAAGGGCATGGCAACTCACTCCAGTATGCGTGCCTGGAGAATCCCAAGGACAGAGGAGCCTGGCAGGCTACAGTCCATGGGGTTGCAAGAGTTGGACACTACTGAAGCGATTTAGCATGCACGCACTCACTTAATATAATGGTTCCACGAAAAAGGCATTATTATTTTACTCACATAGATGAGCAAATTTCATCTCAGAGGGAACCTATGCTTTGCCCAAAGTCAG
The DNA here is from genome assembly GCF_019923935.1 of Bubalus bubalis. Taxonomy (NCBI): domain Eukaryota; kingdom Metazoa; phylum Chordata; class Mammalia; order Artiodactyla; family Bovidae; genus Bubalus; species Bubalus bubalis. Next base: position 69,630,894 of record NC_059160.1, read on the forward strand.
GCTGTAAGTTGTGGAGCTGTACACCCAACTTGGGCCCACATGAGTTCCAAGTGTGTGCTCTCAATCACCAGGCCATTCTGTGTCCTGAATTGTCTTCTGCCCACAGACCTGCACATGCCCTTGATGTATGGCTCTGTTTAGTTCCTCTCTGAAAACCTTATTTTCGCTTTATACATAATGCTTCATTTCACATTATCACTGTTTCCATAATCCACACAAATCTGCGTTTATTCACACAAATGATGACGGAGCCAAACAGCAGTGCCACTGTCTGAGGCCTGAAGCCGGCCTGATCCAGAGCCTGATTCCAAACCACACGGAGCTGTGACTCAAAAAGAAAACCTCTTGCTCTCTCAAGAGGAAGGGGCGCTGGCTGTTCCATGAGGCCTGTGATGCAGTGAGCCTTCCAGGAGGGATTCTGGGAAAGTGCTTCTTTTGTGTGTGTGTGTGGGGGGGGGGGGGGGCGTGGGGGGTGCCCAGAAGGATGAGTCAAAGGGATCCTGGATGGATGGAGAGCAAGGAGGGTAGAAACATGAAACCTGTCCCAGTCAGCCTGACCAGCTCCACCAGCAGAGACAGAGGCGGGCGGCCCAGCCAGCTCCACCGGCGGAGGCGGGCGGCCCGGTCAGATCCACCAGCAGCAGCTCCACCAGCGGAGAGGCGGGCGGCCCGACCAGCTCCACCGGCGGAGAGGCGGGCGGTGGGAGGATGGGGGGTGCAATACTCCCAGTGCTGGGGGTGGCCGCAGTACTAGTTGGTGGTAACGGTAGTGTTCATGGTGGCAGTACTACCACTGTAGGGGTAGTACAACTAGAGGTAGTGGTGTTTAGTACCAGTAGGAAAGGTCGGTGCGGTACTGGTAGTAGCCGAGATAATGCTGATGACGACAGCACGAGTACTAGCGGCTGCAGCAGTACTGGTAACGGCAGAGGCGTTAGGGCACGAGCAGTCGAGAAGGCGCAGCCTTAGTGGTAGTGCGGCAGCACTGCCGGCCGCAGTACCACGAGCAGCAGTGGTACAGTGCTAGCGGAGGGCTTCCCGGGTGGCTCAGTGGCGAAGAACCTGCCTGCCGATGCAGGAGACACAGGTTCCTGGGTTAGGAAGATCCCTGCGGAGGAAACGGCAACCCACTTCAGTATTCTTGCACGGAAAGTCTCATGGACAGAGGAGCCTGGCGGGCTACAATCCATGGGGCCACAGAGCTGGACACGGGACTGAGCGTGCACACACAGCAATCCTGGCGGTAGCAGGGATGGTGGTCATCTTAACGGTGGTGGTGGTGGCAACCACACGAGCAACAATGGTAAGGCTAGCGGCAGTGCTGACAGCAGCAGTGGGTGGCCCTCGGGGTGGGCAGTCATTGAAACAAAGCTCTACACCACAGTCTGCCCTGGTTTGAAGGGCAGAGCATGGCACTAAGGGAAAGGTGGTGCCCGCCACTCAGGCCCACAGGCTGCCTGCCGTCGCCTGGGAGCTGCTAGTTCAGAATAAGAGGCAAGTTAAGCTTTGAAAACTGCTCAGGGTTACTCTCTGGGTGGCAGAAATGGCGCTAGACTCAGGAATCAGGACTGCTGAAGTCCTGAAGGACGTGGAGGTCAGCACTGGATAGTCTCGAAGCTGATAGGAGCCTGGGATCTGGGGGAACCCCTGCAGGATGATTCTCAGGGGTCCCATCAGGGTTGGTAGAGGCGGCAACTGGAAAGCTTTGAGGTGTCTTGTCTGCCTTCTGGCATCTAAGCTAACAAGGTGGAGGAGGATGGATCAGGGCCTCAGGAGTGCAGGGGGCTGACTGGTCAGGTCAGTCTCTGGCTGGATGCTAATTTAATGGTCACAAATATCAGAGCTGGAAGACATCTCTGAGATCAGTTAACAAGATCTTTTTAAATGCTTGTTTTCAAAGCAGGGAACTGAGGCTCAGAGAGTCATGTGAATTTTGGACAATTTCACAGTTTGGGACAGGCCACAGCTTCTATTCCTGTCTTTGGCTCCAGCCCAGTGCCCATTCTCCAGCCTCACTGAGGCAGCTCAGGGCAATGTGAGACATTTAGATTCTTTTATCTCAATAATGCCTGAAATTTCAACCAACAAGAAAACAAAGTACTCTTCACAACTCCCTAAAATAACTAATGACTCAGCAAACCACTCATGGATAGGAATAGTAAGGCAGGGATATTATTTGATTTTACAAAGGGCTCATGTTACTGAGTGGAGAAGGCAATGGCACCCCACTCCAGTACTCTTGCCTGGAAAATCCCATGGACGGAGGAGCCTGGTGGGCTGCAGTCCATGGGGTCGCTAAGAATCGGACATGACTGAGCGACTTCCCTTTCACTTTTCACTTTCATGCATTGGAGAAGGAAATGGCAACGCACTCCAGTGTTCTTGCCTGGAGAATCCCAGGGACAGGGGAGCCTGGTGGGCTGCCGTCTCTGGGGTCGCACAGAGTTGGACACGACTGAAGCAACTTAGCAGCAGCAGCAGCAGCATGTTACTGAGTAGACACCAAAAACAAGGTGAGGCCCCACAAAACCTGAGTTCTAATTCTATCCCTCCACTGGCTACCCATGGGAACTTGAGAAAGGCAATGTCTCTGGACCTCATTTTGCTTATCAGCAAAAAGAAAAAAAGGATTTAGGGTAGACCAGTGATTCCCAGCATGAGAGCTGGACCATAAAGAAGGCTGAGCACTGAAGAACTGATGCTTTCAAACTGTGGTGCTGAAGAAGACTCTTGAGAGTCCCTTGGACTGCAAGGAGATCAAATCAGTCAGTCCATAGGGTATCAATCCTGAATATTCCCTGGAAGGCCTGATGCTGAAGCTGAAGCTCCAATACTTTGGCCACCTGATGTGAAGAGCCAACTCATTAGAAAAGACCCTGATACTGGGAAAGACTGAAGGCAAAAGAAGAAGAGGGCGGTGAGGATGAGATGGTTGAATGGCATCACCAACTCAATGGACATGAACTTGGGGCAAACTCCGGGAGATGGTGAGGGACCGGGAGGCCTGGCGTGCTGCAGTCCATGGAGTCACAAAGAGTTGGACACAACTTAGCAGCTGAACAACAGTGGTTCCCAGAGTGGTTACATCAGAATCAACTGGAGTGCTTTTAAAATAAAGACTCCTGGCCCCACCTTCAATGATTCTGAATCAGTAAACCTGAAAACAGAGAACGGACTATTTTTATTTATTAATAAAAAAAAAAAAAGAAAATTTCCCAGGAGGGTACACGGATGTCTACACTGGATTGACAGAGAGACAAGTAGATGTAGAGATATGTGATGAAAATGCTATTAACTGCAGAATTTAAGTAGTAGGTATACAGGAGTGCATGGCGAGTCTCTCCATTTTTCTGTTTGTTTTTAAATTTTCATAGTCATAGTAAAATGTTGAAAGAAAAGCAAATAAAAAGGGGGGAAATTTTCCCCAGGTTATTCTGATGTGCAAGCAAGTTTAACCTCTCTGGTCCAGTCATTAACCTGCAGACCAGGTCTGAGTGGCTTTCGTGTCCCACAGAGCAGCCCCGGGCACCAGCTTGGGAAAGGGGAGCTGGTGTGAGCCCTTAATCTGGTTCCAAACGTCAGGTGGGATGGCTCCCTCCTTTAGCTGTTTTTTATATATTGGAAACATGCAGAAGATTCTACTAAAAAACAAACACACAATGGTTCCATTGCTTTTTTATAAAAAGAGTGTAAACTACTTTAGAAGGGCATTTGGTTCAGACAGTAAAGAATCCTCCTACAATGCAGGAGACGTGGGTTCAATCCCTAGGTCAGGAAGATCCCCTGGAGAAGAAAATGGCAACCCAGTCCAGTATTCTTGCTTGGGAAATGCCACAGACACAGGAGCCTGATGAACTACAGTCCATGGGGTTGCAAGAGTTGGACATGACTTAGTGACTAAAACCCCAAACCACCCTAGAAGTCGGTCTTTAAGGCCTGGCATAGATCCAACGTTTATGAACAGAATTACTTAGGGTTTTGTGCACAAAATGGAATGAAGGGTCTAAAACTAGAGCCGGGGGACTTCCCTGGTGGTCTAGTGGCTAAGACTCCATGTTCCCAATGCAGGGGATCCAGGTTCAATCCCTGGTCAGGGAAGTGGGTCCCACAGATGGCAATTAAGAGTTCACAAGCTGCAACCTAAGATCCCGCATGCTGCAATGAAGATTAAAGATTCCTGAGTGGTGCAACCAAGACCTAGCACAGCTGAGTACATACATACATACATGAAATATTCAAACAAAACCACAGCTGGGAGATGGCTCAGTTATTTGCAGAGTCAAACAAGAGGGAGGAGCTTGTGCAAAGACCTCCTCATGGCTGTGACCAGCTGCTACCGCGTGTGCCCGGGCCCTGCCCACATCGCCCTGCCTCATCCCTACCCACCTCTTTGGACCATTTCTCTCTAGTCCTCAACTATTAAAGGCACATTCCTGGCTCAAGGCCTTTGCTATTATGTCTGCCAGCATACACTCCCTGGGTATCCATGTGGTTCATGCCTCCTGCAGACCTTTACCCCAAAGCCCTCTTCTCAGTAAAGCTTTCGTTCGTTCCCCATCTGAAACTGCAACCCAAGCTGTAGCTACTGAGTCCTTCCCTCATCCTATTTTTCTCTCTAGCAGTCCTCACGCTCTAGTGTATTCAACATTTCACTTATCTGCCTTGCTTATTATCTATGTTGCCAAATACTCTGTAAGCTCCATGAGGGCAGGGGGTTTTGTTTATGCCCACGACAATGCAGACATCACCATGAGGCTGGGACTCAACACAGATGTGCAGAATGAAGGAAGGGCCACCTGCCATACTCAGTCCATGTACCTTACACACCTCTGATTTGCATGGGGTCCTGACGAGTGGGAACCAGTCCCTTATACAACAGGAAGGCTGTGATGTCATCTCTAGGGGTGAGGTCTGGCTCTTGTAAACCCCAGTATCCCAGGCTCATCTCATTTCACTGTTCAGGGCCACCATGAGACGGGCTCATTTCCAGGGGCTGACACCTCCCTCCTTTTCTTCTTGTCACTAACAGCTAAACCACCTTTGCTCCTGAGGAGTCTGTCAACTTGCCGGTAAAAGAGGGCAAAGTTGAAGGTTAAGTGACCACCTTGTCCAGTGGACTCCCCAGAGCCACCTAACCACCAGATAACCATACACTGCACCCTGAGAGAGACTGCTCCGTGAATATCAGTACCCTGTCTCGACACATGAAAGACATTCATGTACCATTTCCTATTAATGACATTTCAATGAGGCTCACAATTCACAAAAATGAGCGTGGGCCCACCAAAAAAACAGCCATTCTACAAATGACTCCACTGCCAACCAACTTTTCAAGCTCTGTTCACAAACACAACAGCTACCCCTTGGAATAATAAAGCGAGTGGTCCACCTACTGAACTCCGCAGTCATGGACTCTGAACTGGGAAGCATCCTTGTTGATGCAGCATGCCCTCACGTCACTGTCATTCTCCAAGTCAAAGACATAATCCCATGTATGCCCTTTCAACCCAGGGCAGCCTCCACTCGTGAAAGCTGAGGGCTGATCCTAACACCTGCACTGTGAATGGAAATGACTCCCTGCCCTCCCACGCCACACAACTGTTGTTAAGTGCTCTGAAGATGGGACTTTTTCATTCACTGTGTTTCCCCAACACATGCCTGGCACATGCAGGCATCCAAATACTTGTTGAATCCTGCTCCTTCCATGACATCTTATTTAATTTATATCTTATCATTACTTTGGGGCTCTGACTGTATAATACATACACAAGGAGTTGTACAAGCTTAACATAAATAAACTTAAGATAGATTGAGACATATTTATAAATGATCCATCTGTAGTTATTATTTCGACTCCATTAAGGATGACATGAAGGAGAGGAAATATGCTCAAACAAAACACACACTGAACTGCAGTTTGAGAGTGGAAAGAAGCTAAACTAGCAAACTGAACTGGCATGTCACTTAAAAACCTTGACAACGTAACTGTGACAATTTAAAAAATAATCGCAAAGGAACAGAAGGTGTTGAGATATCAGCACAGTGATATCCTACCTGGTTAATATATCTTTCTTCTCTAGCATAAAATGAGTATTGCTTTCTGTGATGAACTTTCTAAAGACAAATATTTGGTATGCTGTTTACTTGTAGGCTTTTTCGTTATTCATATGTGTTCTTCTCTAAGATCAAAGTGGATCACAGTAAGACAGCTTTTTCTTCACTGACAATTTAGGCTGAACTTACTGAATCTCTTCTAAAATTGTCAGTGACAAAAATTAAAGGAACAAGAGAGATAACTGATTTGTGGACTTTAAAGAAAATAATATCCAAGTTGCAGCTCCAAAGGATCTACAGGAAAAAAAAATGTAACAACCATGCATAAAGACAACATCACTTATTGAACCTAACATCAATTCCCTTCTCAACATCCAGTGGTGGCTGAAACTGCCAAATGTTGATCAAAATAAATTCTCTTGGGCCTGAAGACATAATTTATAGATGACTGCATCCTCCAGCAGTCTTGCTTCTCAGAATGGCCATGGACTTGAATTCTAGCCAATGGAAAGCACGCAGATGAGACGTGTCCTCCTTGGAGGGTTGGGCCATAAGGTTCCGTGAGTGGTCCCTTGCTGGAGAGATGACCTAGGGGATCTTGGAAACCAAGTGTGGAAATGACAGAGTCTCCTTAATCCCAGGTCCCTGAATTTCTGAAAAAGACCAAGCCACTGCTTCTCCAGGGGCCTGTTTCTGCAGTCAGCCTACCTGATAGACCATGGCACAGCAGGAAATACTTGTACCTTTCCTTACACAAAGTGTGAGATTAAACTCTTATGAAAGGAAGGAAAAATGAAAATAGTTACAGTGTTTTAAACCTGGTGCTTAATGGAGACAGTGAAAAATCAAATCACTTGGTCCAACATTCTCGCTAGGCAGTTATACCACAATGCTCAAATGAGTTCCTTAAGAGAGAACCTCCTGTTTTCTGTGGCAGCTCATTGTATCTCTGGACAGTTCTCACTCACTGAGCTTATACTGAGCATGATGGCAATAGCAGTTCACAGGACTTCACTGGTCCAGTGATTAAGAATCTGCCTTGCAATGCAGGGGATGTGGGCTTGATCTCTGGTCAGGGAACTAAAATCCCACACGCAATGGGGCAATTAAGCCCATGTGCCACAAGTAGAGAGAAGCCCACACATCCAAAACTAAGACCCAACACAGCCAAATAAATAAACAACAAGAAATATTTTTTTTTTTAAAATAGCAGTTCACTATCAATGAGTGGTTCCCATGGCCCTTGTCCTGTGCTAAAAGCTTCCCACTTATTTGCTCATTTCCTCACCTGGGAAATGGATACTCTCATCATCTTCTGGCTCAGACTGCAATGAAGGAAACCCAGGTTCGACCCCGGGGTTAGGAAGATCCCCTGGAGAACGGAAAGGCTACCCATTCCAGTATTCTTGCCTGGAGAATCCCATAGACAGAGGAGCCTGGTGGGCTATATTATAGTCCATGGGGTCGCAAAGAGTCAGACATAACTGACTAATGTTTTTACTTTTTTTTTTTTTTTTAACACTTTCGAAGACTTCCTTGGTGGCTCAGACAGTAAAGCGTCTGCCTACAATGCAGGAGACCTGGCTTTGATTCCTGGGTCAGGAAGATCCTCTGGAGAAGGAAGTGGCAACCCACTCTAGTACTCTTGCCTGGAAAATCCCATGGACGGCAGAGTGTGGTAGGCTACAGCCCATGGGACTGCAAAGAGTCGGACACGACTGAGCAACATCACTTTCACTTTCACTTTTCAAGCTGAGGCACGGAAAATTTGAACTTGGACCAAGATCAGATATAACTAGAAGTAGCAGAGCCAAGGCAATGGCACCCCACTCCAGTACTCTTGCCTGGAAAATTCCATGGATGGAGGAGCCTGGTGGGCTGCAGTCCATGGGGTCGCTAAGAGTCGGACACGACTGAGCGACTTCACTTTCACCTTTCACTTTCATGCATTGGAGAAGGAAATGGCAACCCACTCCAGTGTTCTTGCCTGGAGAATCCCAGGGACAGGGGAGCCTGGTGGGCTGCCGTCAATGGGGTCACACAGAGTCGGACACGACTGAAGCGACTTAGCAGCAGGAGAGCCAAGGTTCAACCTAGGCAGCCTGAGTCTCCACTCTTAACCACCAGCCTGTCCTCCTGGGGTGGTCACCTCTGTCCCAGACTCATGAAGAGCGAGACTCACTACTCTCCCATATTTGACAAATATCTAAAGATCTCTTTCATAGCAACACAAGTTACATTTTCATGTAGCTAAAAAAACTCTAGTTCATTTGAGTGTTTTCTTTTGTTTTAATTTTACTAAACTACAGTTGATTTACAACATTGTGTTAATTTGTTTGTTTTTCTCATCCTTCAAACATGGTTCCAAACGCATTCACCACTTGGGTTTCTCTTTGGAGGGTTCCTGTTCATTCATACCCCGGTTGAACTGTGTCACATAGAGGGGAACTTCACGTGCAAAAGGAGACAAATAATAGTAGTTTCTCAAAAGAGCTGATGTGAGGATGAGCTGAGTTATATTCACATAGAGCCCTAAAACTAGAAAGAGTGCATAGGGCAAAGTAAGACAACCCCAAACGTCAGCTATTGTTTGCCTTACATTTTGAATGCTGTGGCCTAGGATTACATTAGGTTCTGGTGTCTATATCACACTACTGACCAGTCTGAATTTACCGTCCACTTAAATACTTTTTTTTTGCAGTGCCAGTAGCATATGGGATCTCAGTTCTCTGACCAGGGAACAAACCCACACACTCTGCATTGGAAGCACACAGTATTAACCACTGGACCACCATTTTTTCTTTTTTTTCTTGGCAGATAATTACTTTACAATATTGTATTGGTCTCTGCCATACATCGACATGAATCAGCCAGTGTATTTTTTTTTTTTTTAACCATGATAAACTAAAACCATTGATAAGCTTCCTTCATGATTCTGCTAGTTCCCTCCCCCCAGTACATGTCACACTTTACCTGGACCGTGCTAAGCTTAAGCTTCACCTGGTTAGGTTTAGCCCACCTTCCCAGGTGCTAAAGGTCTTTTTGAATCTTGCCAGTTTAACCTAGACAGTGTATTAAAAAGCAGAGACATCATTTTGCTGACAAAGGTCTGTACAGTCAAAGCGATGGTTTTCCATAGTCACGTACATATGTGAGAACTGGACCATAAAGTAGGATAAGCGCCAAAGAATTAACGCTTTTAAACTGTGGTGCTGGAGAAAACTCTTAAGAGTCCCTTGGACAGCAAGGAGATCAAACCCAGTCAGTGGTAAAGGAAATCTACCCTGAATATTCATTGAAAGGATTGATGCTAAAGCTGAAGCTCCAATTCTTTGGCCACCTGACGCAAAGAGCTGGAAAAGACCTTGATGCTGGGAAAGACAGAAGAAAAAAGAGAAGGGGGCAGCAGAGGATGAGATGGTTAATAGCATCACTGACTCAATGGACATGAATTTGCGCAAACTCTGGGAGACAGACTGGAGCCTGGTGTGCTGCAGTCCAAGGGGTTGCAAAGAGTTGGAAAATGACTGAACAAGTTTATCTTACTTGATTTTACAGCATCAGCAAAGTAGATGATTAGGTGTTGAAAATTCTGAAAGAGATGGGAATACCAGACCACCTGACTTGCCTCTTGAGAAACCTGTATGCAGGTCAGGAAGCAACAGTTAGAACTGGACATGGAACAACAGACTGGTTCCAAATAGGAAAAGGAGTACGTCAAGGCTGTATGTTGTTATCCTGCTTATTTAACTTATATGCAGAGTACATCATGAGAAACACTGGGCTGGAAGAAGCACAAGCTGGAATCAAAATTGCCAGGAGAAATATCAATAACCTCAGATATGCAGATGACACCACTCTTATGGCAGAAAGTGAAGAACTAAAGGGCCTCTTGATGAAAGAGGAGAGTGAAAAAGTTGGCTTAAAGGTCAACATTCAAAAAACAAAGATCATGGCATCTGGTCCCATCACTTCATGGCAAATAGATGGGGAAACAGTGGAAACAGTGTCAGACTTTATTTTTTTGGGCTCCCAAATCACTGCAGATGGTGACTGCACCCATGAAATTAAAAGACGCTTACTCCTTGGAAGGAAAGTTATGACCAACCTAGACAGCATATTGAAAAGCAGAGATATTACTTTGCCAACAAAGGTCCATCTAGTCAAGGCTATGGTTTTTCCAGTGGTCATGTATGGATGTGAGAGTTGGACTGTGAAGAAAGCTGAGCACTGAAGAATTGATGCTTTTGAACTGTGGTGTTGGAGAAGACTCTTGCGAGTCCCTTGGACTGCAAGGAGATCCAACCAGTCCATCCTAAAAGAGACCAGTCCTGGGTGTTCATTGGAAGGAATGATGCTAAAGCTGAATATCCAACACTTTGGCCACCTCATGTGAAGAGTTGAGTCATTGGAAAAGACCCTGATGCTGGGAGGGATTGAGGGGAGGAGGAGAAGGGGACGACAGAGGACGAGATGGCTGGATGGTATCACTGACTCGATGGACATGAGTTTGAGTGAACTCTGGGAGTTGGTGATGGACAGGGAGGCCTGGCGTGCTGTGGTTCATGGGGTCACAAAGAGTCGGACATGACTGAGCAACTGAACTGAACTGAGAGTGACCAAAGATCAAGGCTCAGGGTTCTCCACTGAAAAGTTCCTTCCCGTCACTGTCCCACTGCTTCCTATGTCAGCTACCAGGGATAGATAAGGTCACTGTCTTGATCACAGTCATCTCATGCCAACATCTCTAAGGGCAAATCCTCCATGAAACTCCCAAGCTCACCCCCTGCTGGGCTAGGATCACAGGGAAGCTGATGAGGGCGTCCTTGGTTGGGATGGGGAACCACAGCCAGAACTACACCCTCCCAGAGGCCCAACAACAGGAGACCAAAAGGCCACACAGGAGCCACGTCTGATCCATTTCAGATAAGGGAGCCCTACTTTGATGTATATAGGGTGGGACTGAAATGAAGAGCTAGATCATGCAAGAAATCCTCACCCAACTCCCACTTTTTGAAGAAACGGACCTATGTTTCAGAATGGCAGGCTGGCAAGAAGGAATCCACAGACAGCTGACAGAGATGCAGGGGCCCCTGCACCTCAGGGAGCCATGTCAGAGGGCATTAGGGGAAAACATCGCCAGAGAAGCTCCTCTCCTGTGCTCTGTGGCCACAGCGAGGCTGCTAGATGCTGAACGGCACTCAAAGTTTAATGCTCTAGCCTCAGGCCGGGAAAGCTATTGTTTTTATCCCTGAGAATATGCTGGCTCCTTCCTGGGCATCTGAATGCCCAGCGGTTGACTTAAAAGCAGTGTCCTTCCATACAGCAGAACTGCCTGGAAGGATGCTCCAACAGAGAGCAGAGCCCCGCCCCCTGAGCTTCTGACTTAGTAGATCAGGGGTAGAGCCCTAGAATTTGCTTTTCTCATAAGCTGACAGTTGCTACTGCTCCTGGTTTGGGGACCACGCTTTGATAACCACTGATTTAGGGCCAAAGGTACCAAGGAGAGCATCAGAAGAAAATCCAAGGGGAGGAAACAAGGGGGAAATCCAGAGTGGGGGGCCCCTTTGGTGCCCTCTGTGTGGACAGCAAGTGGCTTGATAGGAAAAGTAAAGACTGTTTTGAGCCATCATGTGGTCTCCATGTCTTTGTGTGTATTTGTGACCATCTAATAGTCACTTCATGGGAAATGAATGGGGAAACAGTGGAAACAGTGTCAGACTTTATTTTTTTGCGCTCCCAAATCACTGCAGATGGTGACTGCAGCCATGAAATTAAAAGACACTTACTCCTTGGAAGGAAAGTTATGACCAACCTAGATAGCATATTCAAAAGCAGAGACATTACTTTGCCAACAAAGGTCCATCTAGTCAAGGCTATGGTTTTTCCAGTGGTCATGTATGGATGTGAGAGTTGGACTGTGAAGAAAGCTGAGCACTGAAGAATTGATGCTTTTGAACTGTGGTGTTAGAGAAGACTCTTGATAGTCCCTTGGACTGCAAGGAGATCCAACCAGTCCATCCTAAAGGAGATCAGTCCTGGGTGTTCATTGGAAGGACTGATGCTGAAGCTGAAACTCCAATACTTTGGCTACCCCATTCAAAGAGCTGAGTCATTGGAAAAGACCCTGGTGCTGGGAGGGATTGGGGGCAGGAGGAGAAGGGGATGACAGAGGATGAGATGGCTAGATGGCATCACCGACTCGATGGACATGAGTTTGAGTCAACTCCGGGAGTTGGTGATGGACAGGGAGGCCTGGTGTGCTGTGATTCATGGGGTCACAAAGAGTCGGACATGACTGAGCAACTGAACTGAGCTGAACTGAATAGCAATATTTTCTTTCTAGGTTGTAGGTATAGCTAAGGGATTATACAAGTATATACTAAAAAGATAGGGGAAGGCATGCAGAAAAAGATCTGAACAACTCAACTTCCATAGCAGAGAATGGGATAAATTACGTTTTCTCTCTACTCTACTTTTCAGACATTTGTCAAAGAAAGTGAGAGCTGTGGTGAGCTTCATGCAGGTCGATGGAAGAGGATCAAATTTATTTTGAATGCAGAGGAAGGCTACTATCAAAGAATCAGCTCTCTGGCAGGTGTGGATAGATGAACCACTTGTTAGCAATAAGCAATTTGGGAAGGTTCTGTACTGGCCATTGATATCCACAAACAAAAAGGAATGAACAGTTCTTTGCATATCCCTGGGTTGGAAACAGTTACATAGTTTCATTATCTTATCACTAGTAAAGGGGAGAAGTCTGAGATGTGTAATTGGTTTTGAATCTAGAAATGTAAGTCTTGTTTAATATCTAGTTCCCATCCTCAAGAAAATTCATATTTGCCAGAGGAATTCACCTCTGAATGCATTTGGGAAGCTTTAACTTAACAGAAGGGTAATCCTGGGAAATTAAAAATGAGGGAAAGATAAATGAAAGAAAAGCATCCTGGTGGGACAACAGGCTTTGTCTCAAGGACAATCCGTGGACTGCTTGTTATACAGAGCTGCTCCATGGACACATTCAACCCTTTCCTAGGAGAATCTTCAAAAAGATGACCTGGTATTCCTCGGAGCCTGTCACTCATCTTGAAAAACTCTGCCATCCCCTTGACTGACAGAGGAATTATAAGCATGATAAAATGGAGGTCTGAATTCACAGCAGTTACCATTTATAAGGCAAGCATCCAGAAGATCTGGAAAATGCTGATGTTACTCGGATTACCATCAAAATGAAAATACACAATTGAACATACTCTTGGAGAACCTTGGGACCTTTGGAAGGGAATGACAGTCCTCAGTCTGAGGAAGGGGCATTCCCCAGATCACAAATGAATAAACTGGACCACCCAAAGCTTACATGCTTCCTTATGTCCATGCATTTAAAATAGCTTCTAAATGCAAACATCCACTCAACTATATGGTATAAACCATTTTAGGTGAAATTAAAGATGCCACTGATCATAAGGTATGTCATGATTTTACATGCAATAGAAAAGAAAAAATGTGTTAGAAACTATTGATTTTAGAGATGTTAAAATATGAAAAACAAGAACACCATGTGAGTCTTCGCATGGATTGGACATTCCTGGGTATAGCACACTGAGAACTCAGCGCTCTGATTTCAAGCGATGGGTGTGATGGTCGTCTGGCTCCTTAGTAGCTGTGGGACCTTGGGCAATTCCCTTCACCTCACTGTGCTTCTGTATATTTATCTGATATTAACAATGCCTACTTTTCACTAAATTGCTGACAGAACTAAATATGATTGTCTCTTATTTAACATATGCCTAGGGACATCCCTGGTGGTGCAGTGGCTAAGAATTCACCTGACAATGCAGGGGACACAGGTTCCATCCCTGGTCCTGGATGATCCCACACGCTGCCGAGGAACGAAGCCAGTGAGCCACACTACTGACACCTGAGTGCTCTGGGCCCACACGCTGCAACAAGAGAAGCCGCGGCGACGGGAGCCCACACTGCGCGGAAGAGCAGCCCCCGCTCGCTACAGCTAGAGAAAGCCCGTGCTGAGCAACAAGGATCCAGCAAAGCCAAGAAAAAAGAAACCCCACAAAAAGCACGTGCCTAGCGCTTATTAACTATCTTATTTCTGCTGTTACTTAAATCTGGCCACAGTGGAATCATGAATTTCACAAATGTTAAACGGTCTTCTTTACTCTGAGTGAGTTCACCTAGTCTCAGTTGCCAAACCTTTAGACACTGTTTGAAATAAGTGGTAATGATTTTGTGTCCTCAGTGCCTTGCTGCTAAGTCACTTCAGTCGTGTCCGACTCTGTGTGACCCCATAGATGGCAGCCCACCAGGCTCCCCTGTCCCTGGGATTCTCCAGGCAAGAACACTGGAGTGGGTTGCCATTTCCTTCTCCAATGCATGAAAGTGAAAAGTGAAAGTGAAGTCGCTCAGTAGTGTCCAACTCAGCGACCCCACGGACTGAAGCCTACCAGGCTCCTCCATCCATGGGATTTTCCAGGCAAGAGTACTGCTCTAGAAATAAAAAGAAATTATCTTCCAAAATCGAGTCAAACATCTAAACTGAAGAATCACTTGCAGCCCTAAGGAGCGGGTGACTCAAACACAATAGGTGATAGTTTGCATATTGCTTTGCATGACATTTGCATGCCCCCAAGTTCAATTTTGCTGGAAGTGAAAAATCCGCCCACCAGCTGCTTCTTTCCTAGTCCCTTATGATCCTCTAGGTGTGGAGTTGGCTGCTTTCAACTGGGAAAAATAAATCAACTGGCGTGCATCCAGTAGTCATCCCACGAGCCTCTGGTGTCGGGTTACCTTGGATGTGGGGGGAAGGGCAAGGCTGTTCCAGGCAGTTATCACCTGGCATCACTGTGGACCATCCCACACAGAGGGTGGGCACTGACTCAGAAACCAGTAAAGCCACATTTAACATCAGCTGCTCCTGAATACAACCCTCAAGCACACACTGTGCCTGATAGTAAGTCAGCTGATGCACAGCTCACAAAGCAGCTTGAAAAACAGTCACTGACCACCAGTACTGGTGGCTTAATGGTAAAGAATCCACCTGCCAACTCAGGAGACAGGAGACCCGGATATGATCCCTGGGTCAGGAAGATCCCCTGGAGGACGAAATGGCAACCCACTCCAATATTCTTGCCTAGAAAACTCCACAGACAGAGGAGCCTGGCAGGCCACCATCCATGGGGTCACAAAGAGTCGGACATGACTGGGCAACTGAGCCTGCATACAGGACCACCAGTAGTTTCCAAATCAAGCCAGTGCAGAGCTTCTCTTTTCCTGAAAGTAAATAATTGTGGGGTAGTGAACCTAAGACAAAGATTTGCTTCACTCTCAAAACTGTCAAGATTTAAAGCAAACAGATGGATAGCCAATATCTGGCAGTAAAGAAGAAAACTCAGCAACTAATCAGGGCTCTGTTGTCAGAAGTCTCTGTTGGCCTGATCATTTGTTTAAATTGAGCTCTTGGATTCATGACTCGTTGCCCATAAGCCGTAATGGACCTACCCTACATTCACGGAGGTCTGATAAAAATTCACTTAGTTGCTGTTTCTGGGGAATAACTGAATATACCTGTGAACTCAAACACAGGTATAATAAATGAATAAACTAGGCAATGATCCTACATAAGATGATATCAAATATCTATTGTTTATACTAGAGCTGAAAATACATGAATAAGTGTCATATTAGTTATATTTGGACAGTGGCTACAATACCAACTCATATTGCTCTTAGGCTTCTATACAACCTATGGCCCATAAGTGAACAGCAAACCCAACCAGCCATCAGCCATAGAACTCCAAATTCATATCTGGATACTGGGGCCAGAATACTACAAACGTAATTAAACTGACTAGGTTTTAGAGATGCTATTTTCTCTTGAGATAATTTGTATGTTTGGGGGTCAGTGCTTTACAGCTTTAATAAGGATAAAAGTACCTGTGAAACTTTTCAAATTATTGGGAATAACCTGTAAAACACCATACTTTTATGGACACTTAGAAACAGTCATTTGAAAATTTCAAAAATGGACTCCAAGAAAGATGAGCCAACCGAAACAGCCTTTAGGGCTTTGCTTTCAAAAGTGCCACTCCTCACTGTGCCATCTTGAGAATGCCAGAAGTGTTAGAAGTTAACATTTAGTCCGAAAGCACCATTTTTAGAGACGAGGAACTCAAGCTCTGGGTCTAGAAACTGGCACTTAAAAGTGGGGGGCAAAAGTCCAGGTGAAGAGGTGGGATCGGCTGGTCCTGGACAGAGGACTGAGCATCTGGGAAGCAGGGCTGAAGCTCTGGCTGGTCAGGAGGTGGTGGGGTGGGGAGCACAGGGAGGGGGCTCCACCAAGGAGTTCAGAGCTTCAAAGGAAACTACATTCAAAAGTGAGAACAGGGAGCTGGGGAGGCCCTGCTTCTCTGAAAAGCACAATCCAACATAAAGATATTCTGGGCATGGAAGCTGGTTTACCTTCCGAGTCTGGGGTCTGCTGATGAAAGATGCTTCCCTGGGAAGAGCGGGTAGGAACACAGCACTCAGTCACCACCACCTGCGTCACTGGAAGGGCCAGGAAGGCAAATTCATTTCTAACAACATGGAACTAAATCCAGACTTAAAAAAGGTGAATATGAGTGCAAAAGCTGAATCATCGATGCAGTTTTACTCAGAACAGAAAGAAATCGTTCCCTGATCTCTTCGTCTCTCTCCAACAAGCTCAAGATCCAGAACAGAATAAGGGCTCAGCGCCAGCTCCTCCGTGTGCATCTTAAAAGGCCCCAGAGATGAGGATTCCTATTTTTAAGATACTCCAGCCCTGGGGAAGGCAAAGAAGAGCAGGAGATGCACTGGTGATTTTCCACTCGCCCCCACCCTGGAGCTGCAGTCCCTGCCTGCGTCTGTGCCCTGGCTGACCAAGCTCTCTGACCTGAGTTCCCTGGGTCCCTTGTCACGTGGCTTCCAGTTGGGCTCATTCAATGGGAGGCCCTGGCAGGAGAAAGGGGGATGGGAAGAAGGAGAGAGTCAGAGGTCTCCTCCCACTCTTTCCTGCGGCCCCTGGCTAAGGGCCTTCATCAGCGGCCCCTCTCCCAGATCCGCTGTAGCATTTCTTCCCTGGACCCTGCAGGTCTAGCAGGGTCAACGCCTTCCTGAGCTGCAATGCTCCTAGCTGGTCCCCTCTCGCTCCTTCAGTCAGTTGATCCACGTGAGTTGAAGTCTATCTCCTCCTAGGACCACTAGGGAATAGAAGCCATGAGATAAACATGGCATCTTATATTCACTTCCATTTACCTGGAAAAATTTTACATTGAAACTGAGATATCTTACAGAGCAGAAAAGAAATTCACATAAGCCTTAAACATAAACAGATCTTCAAAAAACATCAATGTCCAAATCCCCAAAACTGCTGTCTTGGCAGGTCACTCTCCTTTGGTCTCCAGAATCTTCAGTGGGAAGACTGGGTGCAGATGCTTAACTAGGGTGACTGGAGACTCCCTCAGGCTCTCCTGCTTTGTAATTCCTGTAATCTGAAATTCCTTGATTGCCTGAAGGAGACTGTCTTCCCCACAAACGTGATGGAGACAGGGAAGGTGAGGGGTGGAGACTGCTCTCAAGGAGAGCCAGGCCAAGCAGCAATGCTGAGAGGAGGCAAGTGGCCCAGAGGAAGGGGCTGGAGGAAAGATAGCGTCCTTAGATCACAGCCCGAGTAGGGAAATCACCCATCTTCTCAGGAATCATGATCAAAGTCCAGGCCTTTGACTGCTTTCAGAATCAAGAGTCAGCCTTTAGCAAAAAGTCCTACTAGAAAGCCAACATATTTTGTTACTTAAGGGGCGGACGTGTGTAATACATATTAGAAGGCTTTTCACAAGGTCTATAATTTAGTATAGGCTAAATAACCGATGTGGCCGAACCTAAAGTGAGCACGTATCAGTTATTTAAAAGAAGATTAGGGGACTCCCCTGGTGGTCCAGTGGCTAAGACTTTGCATTTCCAATGCAGGGGGTCCAGATAACGATCCCTGTTCAGGGGACTAAGATCCCACATGCTGCAACTAAGAGTTTGAGTGCCGCAACTAAGACCCCGTAGAGCCAAATTAATAAACACAAATGCTTTTTAAAACGATGATTAAAACACAGGTCTAGGGCTTCCCTGGTGGCTCAGTGATAAAGAATCCGCCTGCCAGTGCAGGAGACACGAGTTTGATCCTTGAACTGGGAAGATTCCGCATGCCTCGGAGCAACTAAACCTGTGTGCCACAACTACTGAGCCTGTGCTCTAGAGCCGCAGAGCAGCAACTTCTGAGCCCACGAGCTGCAACGACTGAAGCCCAAGTGCTGTAGAGCCCGTGCTCTGCAACAAGAGAAGCCACTGCAAGGAAAAGCCTGCACACTGTAGCGAGAGTAGCCCTAACCTGGCGCAACTAGAGAAAAGCCCACGCCCCAGCGAACACCCGGCACAGTCAAAAATAAAAAATTAATAATATTAAACAAAAAGATAAGTCTATCTTATTGCTGGTAGTACTGGATAGAGTAAGGGTTAAATCATCTTCTGTTGGCTCAAATTCCTCTCAGCTGAACCCAGAGGAGAGGAAAAGGCAGCCTGTAGGGGCACATGCATAAAAGGAGGAACTCCCGGGCTTCTGGGAAGGGACAGGGCAAAGTCACTGAGCCAAAGAGGAACTATCCGGGAAGTCCTCCTGGGTCCCCTCCAAACACCCACTTCTTTCAAATCCCTCTCCTTCTTCCTCATCACTCTCACACATTAATGCCTTTGCTAAGCTTTCATTGAAAATCAGGTTCTAAAGTCAAAAAACATTTGGATACTACCAGTTTAGGTTAATCGAAAGCATATCTATATATCTATTTATATATATACCACTACAGCAAGTAAGGAGAAGGCAACCTGCACCTTTTCATACCAGCCTGACAAATCTTCTTAAATATATTTTTATCCAGATGTAGAAGGCTTATCTTTCTCAATATTGAATCCCAGACAGAATTGCTTTATTTCTAATCATTTCATTTTTAAAAAAGATTAAAAAAACTAAAGGAAGGCATTTGACTTTAGAAAGACCCAGAAGGCTCATCTGCTCACCTGCTATCCCCAGCGTTGGCCACGTACAGCTTCCCCAGAAGGCAGACCACGATGAGTGCTGTGCAGCCACCAGATATATTGTACAAACTCCTCTCTCGTTCAATTTGTAGGTCCTAGAGAAGAAAATAGAGTCAGCGCTGGATAGTACAGGGCTTCCCTTGTGGCTCAGATGGTAAAGAATCTGCCTGCAATGCAGGAGATGTGGGTTCTATCCCTCAGTCAGGAAGATCCCCTGGAGAAGGGAATGGCTACCCACTCTAGTATTCTTGCCTGGAGAATTCCATGGATAGAAGAGCCTGGTGGGTTCATACAGGAATTGTACAGGTGGGACTGTACAGGATCAAAGGCTTTCTTAGCCTCACTCCCTGAAGGCAGCCCTAAGAATGTGAATGTGCTTCAAAGAAGGGAGAGGAAAATCTTTGGTACTGGCTTTTCTACCACTTGATGAGCGTTTCTGGAGAGGACACCGGCACCAGACTGTCGCCTCCTAGGCCATCTGCAAACCACAGACAGGAAACAAGGGAAGGCAAACAGATATAATCAGACAAAAATGAGAAGAATCAAACCAATTGTATTCAATAAATATCGTAGCTTATGGAAAATTTAGTTTTTGTATGGACGGCTTGAGCTGCCATGTGGAAAATAGATTAGAGAGGCTAATAACACCGAGTGCTTGGATCTGATCAATACTTTCAAGCCCAAAGTCTCCAAGAAATAATTTCCTTTACAGCCAGATAAAAGAGGTGACTTGAAGGACTGTGTCCTCAACTCAACTCCAGTAGGAGTCCACCTCCATCTTACTGATCAAAGGGAGAAGCTTCTGAACTCTCATCTGACTTTTTCTTCCTAAGGCCACTGATTCACAAGAGGGACACACACGAACAGTTACAGGAAACATTCAGTGACCACCTCCTCTGCTTTACAAATAGAATCTCATCTCATCCTCACAGCCATATTATTAACCTCACTGTTCAGATGCAGAGAACCTGCCAGCATTTACCCGGCTGGAGTTTGGATTCTAATCAGGTTCTCCTCCTCTAAAGCCTAGTATTTATTACCTGCCACTTAAAGAGGTCTCCCCAAGAAAAATAAAAATAGAACCACACTTCTATCAACAGACAGGCATCATCCTCAAGACAGATGGCTTTGTGAAATTCCGTGTCAGTGACAGAAGCCAGGGCTCCGTGACTTCAGAAAAAAACGTGAATTGAATTAGGAAAATAAACTGGACACTAGCTAAAACAATGCCCAAAGTTCCCACCGTCACGTCACCTACTGTCAGGGCAAGGGAGGGGGAAGGAGGATGGGCACAGAAGAGCAGGGAACAGTGGCCTGGCTGGCTCTGAGGGTGCTATGGGCTGACCGAATGTCAGAGTCCTTTCGTGATTCCCAAGAATCCCCAGGATTAGAACTCAGCTGCTGCCGCCAGCCTCCTGATGGAAAGGGGGAGATAATTCAGCAACCCAGCATTTATCAGCAACTGCTCTGCTCTAGAGGCCAGAGGTGGCAATAACAGTAGATAAATCACTAGCGAGAAACCAGAAACAGGGGCAGAGCCTGAGCTCTGCAAAAAGATTAAGGACAGAGCATTGGTCAAAGTGTAAGGAGAGAGAAAGTACAAAGAGAGGCCCTGGGAGAACCTAATATCCTGGGAATGAACTAAGGAAAGGGTTGAGGGGAGGATGGGCGGAAGGCTGAGGAACCATGAGAGGGGTAAGGATGAGTGCATGTGGGATGTGATGGTTTACAAGCAAGTGAAGAAAACTTAGAGCTGAGTGAATGACAGCATCAAGAGCCACAGATGGGTCAAGCATGCAGACCACCTTCAAAGACCATACTGGATTTTTAGAACTTATTTACAAACTCTGTATAAATTAGCTTAAAGGGCTGACATCAGGATTAAGTTAGATGGAGTGGGTGAGGGGCTTAGCAGACCATCTGGATGTTCCCCACAGCCTAGATCCCATGATGGAGAGCAGAAACCTTTCTCCCTCATTGCGAGACCCTCAACACCCATATCGGGCCAAGTAGAAGGTAATTTAATAAATACCTATTAAATGGGCTAAAAAAAGAAATCCATTATAAAATGCCTGAGTTGCCAAATTTTTACCTCTGCCTGAACATGAGACATGTAGTCTATGATTCATAAATGAAAAGCTTACAATGTGAATAACTGCTCACTGAGATAATAATTAAGCAGGAACCCATGTGTCCAGTGAAATGCAGTCAATTGACAAGAACAAACAAATGGCTATCTGAACCCAGGCAGGAATGGTGGGAAGCTGGAGAGTGGCGAGGAGGAGGGGCACGGAGGTTAGCAGGGAAAGACAGTCATAAGAAAGTGAAAGAGGAGAAAGAAAACATTCCGATGTCAGAAGTTTGAACCTCTAAAGAGTGCATCAAAACAGAACCAACAATCCTACTCAAAAGGAGTTTGTGAGTAGGCTTATTCAATTTATTTGCACTTAAATGATATAAAGTTGATACTATGATAGATACATATTTCATCAAATTAATATAGAAACTGATATATAAAGTCCACACCCAACACAACTATTTTTAATACACTGGAAAGAACTGCTCTAGTTACAGAAACCATCCTTTCACATCCAGGATCAATATCTGTTTGAATACCTAAAGTCTAAATGAAAGACAATTTTTGTACGCGGACTGGAGTGTGCACGATGCTTGAGAAACTAAATCACTGCTCCCATCCAAAAGATACACAGAGTCCATGTGAAAGAGCCGCCCACAGCAAACAATTCCTCCAGGATTCAGATAAACAAGATTATTCTGCAACATAGGTGCATTTCGTATCATGGTTTACATCACAAGAGACTCTGATTATAGAATTATTTCATCCTTTGAAAAAAAATCAAGATAGTGTTTGACACTAAGATTATCTGCTACATTTGCCTTTAGGGAAACATTCCAGTCAGCTTGCCCAGTGAAACCTTTGCTATTACATTAATAACATAAGTCAATATTTTTTTCTAATTGATTCCATCATTTCTTTCAACTTTCCCTAAGTTTCCACTGTCTTCCCTCTGTAGTTCTCCTGGCATGAGGAATGCTAAATCTGGCAACACTTCCACATAAGCAGTGGACCACAGTCCAGCTATTTTTTATGCAAGAAACTTTGCTAAGATGCTCATGCTTTCATCACTTCCCGGCTTTGTGTGGTAATATACATATGCGCGTGTGCTCAGACTTACAGGCACACACTTTAATTACGTGTGTACTCTCTGGGATCACAGTGACAAGGATTTGAAAAATATATTTCCACAGACTTAATCCCCCCTGAAGGATGCACTGACGTGAAAATATGCTTTTTTATTTCCTCTAAAACTGGGTGTAACTAGAACACAGTCTAAAAATAATTGCTTCCCCCTCCCCTCCCTAGAAGCCAAAATAGCACATTTATTTTTTCCTACACCACCTACTACTCTTTAAAAAGATGTATCACAAAATCTTAGTACTGAAAGGAACAGTAAAGGACCAGCTGGGTGGTTCTTTTACTACCAGATCAAACATGATAAATGAAGTCAATAAAGATGTATTTACTGTTAAATTAACTACCTAATTTCTTCAAACTCTCAACTTTTCCAGTCAGCTTAAGCTTCTCACACTCTAGGTGGGAGAAAAAACACATAAAAATGTATCCCTCAAGAACTTTGGGTATTTTTCTCAAAAGATCAAGGAAATCACGGAAAAACTGCCCACTGCTTTTTGCTAAACAAAGACCGATATGGAACAGCTTCCCCATTTTAGCTGTCATGAACCTCCAGGCGTAAATCTAGAATAAATTACCAGCAGAACACAAGCACTTACTATCATTCTTTTTCAAGTATGATCTGAAAGGGTCAACTTAAGTGACTCAGAAGATTCAATTAACAAGATAACTGATTTATCTGCTCAATCAGGAGTCCCTCTCAGGACTACTTTCTACTTAGCAGAACTGATTTACCCTGTTTTGTGGCTCTCTGAATATTACATTTAAGTAAGGCTTATCTCTAAATCAAAGAATGGATTCAATTTTTAAGACTTGGGATTGTGTTTTGCTCCTTTTTGTTGCAAGGAAGAATGAGACCAATGAAGGGAAAAAAAAGAGAAGTGTGTGAAACGAGACTAACTCAGCAGGAAAGAACTGCAAGAAAGAAAATATACTGCTCAGGATCGGTGTAATTTGGTTTGAAAGTCCCAGAGATAATGCAACTCCAGGATGATCCTTTGTTTCCTACCAATTTTAGATTGCAAAAGGAAAGCAATATCAAACACCAGAAGGGAGCGTGTTGGGGAGTTTCAATAGGACTGGCAGCTCCCCCTAACTGGGCTAAAACATGGTTCTGAGCACAGTGTTAATAGTGTCAGTCACAAATAATAAGATTCTGCATGGTTTCAGTATCTGGGTCTGATTTCGGTTTATTCTGAGGACGAGCCAATCTGTTAGGCACTGGAGAAGGAGAAAAACAGCACTGCCTCATATTGCCACCTGCTGGCTGTTTGTGGAATCACATGCTCATTCCTTAGAGGAACTCCTGTTCTAAAAATGCACAGGTGCTTCAGTCATGTCTCTTTGCGAACTTATGGACCTTAGCCCTCCATACTTCTCTGTCCATGGGATTCCCAAGGCAAGAATAATGGAGTGGGTTTCCATGCCCTCCTCCAGGGGATCTTCCTGACCCACGGATCAAACCTGTGTCTCTTACGTCTCCTGCAACGGCAGGCAGGTTACCACGAGCACCACCACACACACACAAAACCCACTAGAAGTCCACTTACCGTGAATATTCTAATTCTCAAAACCACTAGGATTTATAAACTATAAATAAACTCTGCATTTGTCCTCCTTTTTCACCATATGTTCTTTTTATGAACAAAGCCAAGCTGAGTGGTATTTCCAACCATTTACTCCATATTTTAGAAAGATGTATGGCAGTTGTACAAGTTAAAATATTGCTATTTTTTTCTCCCTGAGTAACAACCAAACCTCCAAAAAATTCTGCACTGTGGCAAGGAATCTATAGCCACACTGAAAATGAAATAGGACAGAATTTTGAGATCCTCCTCCTTGTGTTCAGAATTCAATTCCTGTAGGTAAAAAGGTCATCATACCGCCTTGCTTCTGGTTCCTAGGTCTCCTGCAACCATACCAACAATGGAGATGACTTCTTGCATGAGTCTGAAATGCTGACTCCCCTGTTTCTGGAGGGTGTGGAAGAAAGAAGGACACTGACATCAAGACTTAGAAGACACTTATCTTCTTCATACCTGTCATCCTGGATCAGGCCACCACCTACCTAATAAGTGACAAAACTTAGCTGGGGCAGTAGGCATTGTTATAAAATGGTGACGGAAAGCAGAAATGAAGTCAGTCAAGAAGTGCCTAAGATTCTGGTCCTTTGGGAAGTGAGGGTTCATTTTCCATGGTGGACACAGGAGGACCAGCCCTTTCACTCTGAAGAGAGATCCAAGATGAGATACAGTGGGGAGGCAGGCGCAGGGGAAACCCGCCTCTGCCAGCATGGATCAGAGGCCTGTAGTCAGAGGTCACCTTCTCACAAGCCATGAACTGTGCTAGGCAACCCCAGGATCAAAGAGGAAAGGAAACCTTCAAAGAAGCTTATAGTATTTGATGAAACTTATCATCTCCCCTTGAGATGGTTGGATGGCATCATTGACTCAACGGGCATGAGTCTGAGCAAACTCCAGGAGATAGTGATGGACTGGGAGGCCTGCGGGCTGCAGTCCATGGGATCACAAAGAGCTGGACATGACTGAGCGACTGAACAACAACTCTGCTGAACATCTCCCCGTGTCCACAGCATCCCCCACCAACGTCTGTTAGTTCACATTTTCTGACGAGCACTCCCATTTTCCTAGAGATGAATACTATATATTCTGGCCTAGTGTTTCTGAATCTTTTCAACTGATTCTCTCCTTCAGACAGATATCAACTTTTCACTTGATGTCACAGAGTATTAAAACAAACGAAACGCTGTATATCTCTATGTTCATCTAATGTGACTACAAATGCCCCCAGATATAAAATCAAATCTTTCACTTCTAGATCCCCATGGTGTCTAGAAGAATGCTGGTTATAAAATATAAGCTAAATAAATATCAGTAATTGAGAAGGGAACCGGTGGGAGGTGGGGAGAAAGAAGGAGACAAGACAGACTTCGGATTCTACTTCCCTGAACTGTCATAAATAAAGCAAAACCTCAAATGAAAGGCAAGCTTGGCCTTTAAAGATAAGTTACATTCTGAATCTCAAGAGGGGTGGCTGCAAAGATGTCATCAGAACAGCATGTTTGAGGCTTAGGTGCTGGGCATGGGGAATTTGGGGGGATTAAAAGTGCAAGAGGAAACGAGAGTCACAGAGCTGAAGTGACTGAATCTTATTCAACAGTGAGTTTTCCTGTTACAGAGGATCAGAATGGCAGAAAACCTGCAAAACCCAAAGAACACCTAGCAATAGGAGAGCAAGAAAGCTAGCTGGCTGTGGGAAGGGGAAAAAAAAAATTAAGAATGGCTAGGCAACTGCAAACCTGTTCCTCCCTGAAAAGGCCTGAGGAGAAACCACCAAGAGCAGGTCAACAAAGGAGCGCCCTACACATTATTAAAAAACAAATTTTACCTTCAAACACCCACTCTCTCAAAAACCTAATATTGAGGAAAGGAGGAAAGGAAAAATACTTTTTATGAGTTGGCAGTGGTCTTCCAGGACCTTAAAGTGAGACTACATTTCTGTGCTGTGAGCTGTACAGCTCAGCCCAGGCTGCTTAATGGTTAAGCCAGGCACATTTCTGTGACACTGGAGTAGATTTTTCCTCAAGTCCCTGATGAAGCAAAGGGAAAACTAGAGCATCTCTCTATAATTAGGGTAAACATAAAACATCATCCAGACAGGGACACTTTGGAGAGTAAAAGGGGACAGTATTAATAACTATTCTGGGCCAAGAGGTATCTGCTGGCTCAGTCCCCAGCCGAGGAGGACGTCGGCCACCCTGCCAAGAACCTGGAGAAGCAAGGAATGATGACTGTTCTCACTTTAAGGCCAAGCACATGGAGCAAAGCCCAGGTAGGCCTCTGGCACGCTGGGGGCTGGAGAGGCAATCCAGGGAAAACTGAAGTGTGAAGAGGAAGCTACAAGGTAGGGTGGATTAGAAAAGAACAGATATGGCATAAAGCCCCAGATTCATTCTATGGTACAGTGGGCCATCCACAGGCTGGTTACAGACGGCCTCTCCAAGTTGCCTAACAGCATCCCTACTCTTGCTGTCATCTAACTATAGAGACAGACTTTATTTTCTTGGGCTCCAAAATCACTGCAGATGGTGACTGCAGCCATGAAATGAAAACACGCTTGCTCCTTGGAAGAAAAGCTATGAAAAACCTAGACAGTGTATTAAAAAGCAGAGACATCACATTGCCAACAAAGCTCCATCTGGTAAAGGTTATGGTTTTTCCAATAGTCATGTATGGATATGAATCATATGTGGGCCATAAAGTGACCAATAGTCATGTATGGGCCATAAAGAAGGCTAAGTGCCAAAGAATTGATGCTTCTCAACTGTGGTGCTATTGAGAGTCCCTTGGACAAGAAGGAGGTCAAACCAGTCAATCCTAAAGGAAATCAATGCTGAATATTCATTGGAAAGACTGATGCTGAAGTTGAAGCTCCAATATTTTGGCCACCTGGTGCAAAGAGCCAACTCACAGGAAAACATCCTGATGCTGGGAAAGACTGAAGGCAGGAGGAGAAGGGGGTAACAGAGGATGAGATGGTTGGATGACATCACTGATTCAATGGACATGAGTTTGGGCAAACTCTGGGAGATAGTGAAGGACAGGGAAGCCTGGTGTGCTGCAGTCAGTCCACAGGTTTGCAAAAAGTTGGACACGATTTAGTGGCAGAACAACAACTACGGTGGATGTCAGCTTGCTGCTTCCAGCCCATCTGGGTTGTTTCTCTGACGTGGCTCTTCACACAAACGCTCTCCTCTGCCCAGAACACTCCTCCCAGACCCCGGTTCTCTGGGCCACAGGAGGACTTCTCCAGGGAACCCTTCCTTCATCTCTTTATCAGATTCCTACTCACCTGCATTTTTCCTCTCGAGGCCCTTCCCATTTATATTTTATCTGTTTAACACCCACCTTTGCCTAATTTCTTCAATACTCTTCCCAGTGAGACCTGGCTTACAGGTAGCTTTCAACAAATATTTATGGATTGAATAAATTACACAGGAAAGTGAAATGATCTTTTTGATGGCAGTTAAATGTGCAAGAAAAATTTCCGGTCATGAATTAGCTAGTGAAGTTTAAAAAAGTTCAAAACAAACACCCAGAATGAGGTTCTTAGTATTTTTTTGAATGAGACTCTCAACAGTAGTTGCTAGGAACCCTGAGCCATTAACTGGCAGAAACAGCCTGAGATCAGTGTGGAGGCCTGACTCAATGTGACATCGGCCTCTGGTGGATAAAGTTGAGAATACAGCAATTCCAAGTAAAAGATACCCCATAGCACTAGCTACAGCGAAGGAAAACAAAAAACCCAAAATTGTTTCTGTTTTTCATATATAAGAGGAATTTTCCTTCCATATGGGCACAGTCCATTGTCAGATTTTTACCTCAACTAAATATTCAGCTTTTTGAGCAATCGCATTTAGAAATAGCTATCATATCGAAGCTTCCCTGATAGAGACTTTATACCAAGCCTGAGTAGGAGTCAATTTTACTACCTTAATTCTTTTTTTCCTAAATAATCTTTTCCAGGCTCCTGGTGTTTTTCTTGGACTTGAAGGCTACCAAATACTCCTGAGATGGAGGTGCATTTTAAGCTACCTGCTACTCAAAGGGTATGTGACATGGAGAGAAATGCTGGGACCAAAGAAGAAATGACTTAAAGAGAAGCGAGTGTGCAAATTAGAGGCGTGAATATAGGAACAAGTTTTGCTTTGTAAACAACTCAGATGAGATGATGCTGTTTAATATTACTTACTTTTCTCTTCTCATTAGCACTCAACCTAACATCCTGAGATCCTGGGATGCGTACAGCGTGTACGTTCAGTTCTGCAGGTCTTGCTTTAAGAGCTTGTCATTACTTTTCTTTCTTTTGGGCGCACTACACGGCCTGTGGTTTCTCCCTGACTAGGGATGGAACTCATGCCTTCTGCAGTGAAACCGCAGAGTCTTAACCGCTGTACCACCAGGGAAGTCCATTGCCATGGTTTTTTTTTTTTTTTTTTTTTTAAGATTTTTTGATGTGGGTCATTTTTAAAGTCTTTATTAAATGTGTTACAATATTGCCTTTTGTCTTTATGTTTTGATTTTTTGGGGTTGTTTTTATGTTTCGATCTTTTTGGCGGCGCAGCATGTGGGATCTCAGCTTCCTGACCAGGGATTGAACCCACATTCCTTGCATTGGAAGGTGAAATCTTAACCACTAGGCCACCAGGGACACCCATTGTTGTTACTTTTTAATCTCCAGGTTTTAAGGGCACTATCATTGCCCACTCACCCTACTCCAGTACTTAGAACATCTTTACATATCTCTTCCTGAATCTGCACACAGGATGTCGCTCAGGAGAGAAAATCTCTGGAACTCAAATAAGTGCCACCGTATAAAGTGAGCTCAAGAGGGAAAGGGGTGGTACAGAAGAGCCCATCTGTGTGCCTCTCACAGGGCAGAACAGCAGGGGACGCTGTAAGGGCAGCTCTGTGTGTTCTCAGGAAGGAGGCTGAATCTCTCCGTCACACATGTTCCAGTTTAAATGTACCAACAAATAAATCTCTGTTCCCACCTAAAACAAATAATTCTTAGGTACTGGCCCCTCCTTGCTTTAAGCAATGGGAACCACACTGCCAATCATGTTCTCAGACCGGATCTGAACAGGAAAGGTACTTCTGAGCACTTTTCTCAAAGCTCTGTTTCCCCAAACACCTGGAACTCATACACAGGTGTCATACAGATGGCACCCTTGCTCAGTTTCGATTAAGTGCCATGGTACCAGCTGGTAATCATAAGAGTTGGCAGAGAGAGAAGCAATAAGGTATTTATTTTATAAGCCTATCACCTCGGCACTATCCCCCTTTCATCCTCTTTTACATTTCAACAGCACAGGATGCTAGAACTCTTTTGAGAATGGAAGCCCTGCTGTGCCAGGGAGAAGTCGGAGGGGGCACCATGCAGAGGAATAGGCAGGTCAGAGACATGCCCTTCCAGGGGACTTGAAAGAAACAAAGATGTGGGTTAAGTGACCGCCCCGGCGTCCTGGGGCATACCCACCATTTCCTTGAATGCACTTTCAAGAGCCCCAATAACCAGGCACTCGTGCGGGATCTTCTTCTCGGTGAAGAAGCGCGTGGGCGGGGTGCTGGGGGAGCCCGGGGCGCCCACCCCTCCGCGGAGCGAGGCCGCGCGGGTCAGAGTCCGGCTGCTGGAGGGCGTGTGGTCCGGCTCCTCGCCCAGGCAGGCGGGCGGCAGCACAGCCGAGTTCTTCAGGATCTCCACGATGTCCTGCAGCTGCTCCGTGATGTGGTGCTGCAGCAGGTGGGACGCCACCACGGCAGCCCCGGACCCCGCGTGACCGTCAAACAGCGACCAGTAGTGGCAGGAAACGCCTTCCGATTCCTGCGGGGAGAGGGCGACAAGGAAGCGTGAGCACCGAGGCGGCCACTGCCCCGGGCTGAGGGCCACCCCTCTGGGGCTCAGCGCATCCACCCGTGGTCTGTCTGCAAACGAGGGCGGGGGTTGGGGGGAGGGCAAAATAGTGCAAGACACTCAGGGATGTGTACCCAGGTGCATCACTGCTGCTCCCTTATCTCCGCTGCCCCCGGAGATAAAGCGGTCCCTGCCTGTCCACCAAGGGCAAGATCTCAAGGCATCACCCTCTCAGCTGGCATGAGATCTACTTTAAATTGATGTGTAAGGACTTCCCTGATGGTCCCTGGGCTAAGACTCTGCTCCCAAGGTGGCAGGTCTGAGTTTGATCCCTGGTCAGGGAACTAGATCCTTCATGTGGCAACTAAGACTTGGCACAGTCAAATAAGCAAAAATAAATATTAAAAAAATTTTTTTGATGTGTAGAAGTGAGAGGTAAAACTACATACAAATAAGTCTTTACAGTTTTAACAGCTAGTTTCTCATCTCCCTTCTACTGCAACCCCAGAGCAGGTTAGACACACAGTCTTTTAAAAAATTTTTTATAATTAAGTTTATTTATATTTAATTGAAGGATAAGTGCTTTACAATACTGTGTTGGTTTCTGCCAAACATCAACATGAATCAGCCAGAGGTATACCTATGTCGCCTCTCTCTTGACCCTTCCTCCCCCCTCCCTCCCCGTCCCAGTCCTCTAGGTTGTCACAGAGCCTGGTTTGAGTTTCCTCCATCACACAGCAAATTCCCACTGGCTATCTACTTTACATATGGTAATGTGTATATTTCGATGTTACTCTCTCCATACCTCCTACCCTTTCCTTCTCTCCCTCCCTTCTATCCTCCCCCTCCCCCCACTGCTGCGTTCATAAGTCTGTTTTCTGTGTCTGTCTCTTTAGAGGAAATTAGGCCCTTTTTACAGATGCTTCAGGGTAGTAGACTCGCTTCCTCCCCCCCAGTAGGGCTTTTACACGCTCAGATAATTGCCCCATCTGCTTAGGTCTACATCCTGAATTTTTAGAACATGTTTTTCCCTTGAACACCCCATCTAGTCAAACCTTCACAAGATGCAGACAATTAAAAGCTCCTCTTCACGTGTCCTACTTCCCTCAGTTTTCCAGCTGTCACTCAGCATCTTGGCTTCCTCTTCCTACCCTGAAGCTACATGCAGCCCATGTTCCCTCATCTGCCATGGATCTGGTACCTGCTGGTTGATTTCGAGACTGTTTCAAGATGAGCACTTTTAAAAACCATGTTTGAATCATAGCTACAGGCGGGAAAAAAAAGGTGTTCAATTATGATGTATCTAGAGGAGTAAGATATAAAATGCTGAGATTAAACAGGTGCGGTACATGTTACATCCACTTCTGACAACTAGGTTTATCTACTCTGCAGCAATAAATACTGAATTCCTTTTTTTCGTTGAAACCATTATATAAAGTTCTTTTGGTCTATCTTATTTTTTGAAATTGAAATATATTTGCCCTATAACACGGCATGAATTTAAGGTGTGCAGCTTGATACATTTACATACTGTGATATAGTTGTCATCATAGCCAACACTTAGCATCTCTATCACTACACATATTTTTTCTTTCTGGTTAGAATAAGTTCTAATCTCCTGGCATGTTTCATTTTTATAATACAATAAGGTTGTCTGTGTTCACTATACTGTGCATTAGATCTCTAGGACTTATTTACTACTCATCTCTCCTATCCCCTTTGGGTCCATCTTAGAATGATGCTGGAAGATACTATGTAGTAGAATGACATATGCCTTTACTCTACTTGTGCCCTTTAAATCTTTGTTTTTATTCAATTCTGTGCTAGATGCTTAGAGATAATTTTTTGGGGGAGGTCAACAAATATTTGCTGAGCGATCCTTCTGTGACACGCACAAAAAGTGGGGCAGTGGGGAATGAAAAACTAGATTAAAGAGACATCATAGTCTGATCGCAAGAACCCAGGGGAGAGATAGACACTGATCAAATAATCACACAGATAAATGTGAAGTCATAATTCTGGTGAGGGTGACAAGGAGAGGTTCTTAGCGCCGTGAGACCAGCCTGCAGAGGGGCACATTGGAGGACACTTCCTGAGGACATAAGCACCAGGCTGACAGCCACTGGAAATCCACAAGTAAGGAGGGGAGAGGAGAGAAAGCCAGGTGGCAGCAACAGCAGATACAAAAGCTCTGTGGTCGAAGGTGTGTGACGAGGAAGAGGAGACTGAACCGTGGCCATGTGACTGAATAGGGGAGAAAGGCAGGAAAGGAAGGAGATGACATGAGATTGGAGAGGAAGATAGTTGGACCACTCAGTCCCTCTGGGATACACAAAGGATCCAGAACATGTGATGGCTTCAGCTTAAGAGTAACAGAAAACCACTGATTGAGGTGGGAGTTAGAAAATTGATTTATATTTTTAAAACATCATTCAAGCTATGATGTCAGGATTAGGGGAGAAGAAAGGGTGAAAGTGAGCCAGTTAGAACACCAGTTCAGTCGCTCAGTTGTGTCCAACTCTTTGCGACCCCATGAACCACAGCACGTCAGGACTCCCTGTCCATCACCAACTCCCAGAGTCCACCCAAACCCATGTCCATTGAGTCAGTGATGCCATCCAACCATCTCATCCTCTGTTGTCCCCTTCTCCTGCTCTCAATCTTTCCCAGCATCAAGGTCTTTTTAAATGAGTCAGGTCTTCGCATCAGGTGGCCAAAGTATTGGAGTTTAAGCTTCAACATCAGTCCTTCCAATGAACACCCAGGACTGATCTCCTTTAGGATGGACTGGTTGGATCTCCTTGCAGTCCGAGGGACTCGCAAGAGTCTTCTCCAACACCACGGTTCAAAAGCATCAATTCTTCTGCGCTCAGCTTTTTTTATAGTCCAACTCTCACATCCATACATGACCACTGGAAAAACCATAGGCTTGACTAGACGGATCTTTGTCGGCAAAGTAATGTCTCTGCTTTTTTAACATGCTATCTAGGTTGGTCATAACTTTCCTTCCAAGGAGTAAGCATCTTTTAATTTCATGGCTGCAATCATCATCTGCAGTGATTTTGGAGCCCCCTAAAATAAAGTCAGCCACTGTTTCCACTGTTTCCCCATCTATTTGCCATGAAGTGATGGGGCTGGATGCCATGATCTTAGTTTTCTGAATGCTGAGCTTTAAGCCAACTTTTTCACTCTCCTCTTTCACTTTCATCAAGAGGCTCTTTAATTCTTCTTCACTTTCTTCCATAAGGGTGGTGTCATCTGCATATCTGAGGTGATTGATACTTCTCCCGGCAATCTTGATTCCAGCTTGTGCTTCCTCCAGCCCAGCGTTTCTCATGATGTACTCTGAATAGAAGTTAAATAAGCAGGGTGACAATACACAGCCTTGACGTACTCCTTTTCCTATTTGGAACCAGTCTGTTGTTCCATGTCCAGTTCTAACTGTTGCTTCCTGACCTGCATACAGGTTTCTCAAGAGGCAGGTCAGGTGGTCTGGTATTCCCATCTCTTTCAGAATTTTCCACAGTTTATTGTGATCCACACAGTCAAAGGCTTTGGCATAGTCAATAAAGCAGAAACAGATGTTTTTCTGGAACTCTCTTGCTTTTTCATTGATCCAGCGGATGTTGGCAATTTGATCTCTGGTTCTTCTGCCTTTTCTAAAACCAGCTTGAACATCTGGAAGTTCACGGCTCACATATTGCTGAAGCCTGGCTTGGAAAATTTTGAGTATTACTTTACTAGCATGTGAAATGAGTGCAATTGTGCAGTAGTTTGAGCATTCTTTGGCATTGCCTTTCTTTGGCATTGGAATGAAAACTGACCTTTTCCAGCCCTGTGGCCACTGCTGAGTTTTCCAAGTTTGCTGGCATATTGAGTGCAGCACTTTGACAACGTCATCTTTCAGGATTTGAAATAGCTCAATTGGAATTCCATCACCTCCACTAGCTTTGTTCGTAGTGATGCTTCCTAAGGCCCACTTGACTTCACATTCCAGGATGTCTGGCTCTAGGTCAGTGATCACACCATTGTGATTATCTGGGTCATGAAGATCTTTTTTGTACAGTTCTTCTGTGTATTCTTGCCACCTCTTCTTAATATCTTCTGCTTCTGTTAGGTCCATACCATTTCTGTCCTTTATCGAGCCCATCTTTGCATGAAATGTTCCCTTAATATCTCTAATTTTCTTGAAGAGATCTCTAGTCTTTCCCATTCTGTTGTTTTCCTCTATTTCTTTGCATTGATCACTGAGGAAGGCTTTCTTATCTCTCCTTGCTATTCTTTGGAACTCTGCATTCAAATGGGTATATCTTTCCTTTCTCCTTTGCTTTTCGCTTCTCTTTTCACAGCTATTTGTAAGGCCTCCTCAGACAGCCATTTTGCTTTTTTGCATTTCTTTTTCTTGGGGATGGTCTTGATTCCTGTCTCCTGTACAATGTCATGAACCTCCATCCATAGTTCATCAGGCACCCTGTCTATCAGATCTAGTCCCTTAAATCTATTTCTCATTTCCACTGTACAGTCATAAGGGATATGATTTAGGTCATACCTGAATGGTATAGTTCAATTTCAGTCTGAATTTGGCAATAAGGAGTTCATAATCTGAGCCACAGTTAGCTCCCAGTCTTGTTTTTGCTGACTGTATACAGCTTCTCCATCTTTGGCTGCAAAGAATATAATCAATCTGATTTCAGTGTCGACCATCTGTTGATGTCCATGTGTAGAGTCTTCTCTTGTGTTGTTGGAAGAGGGTGTTTGCTATGACCAGTGTGTTCTCTTGGCAGAACTCTATTAGCCTTTGCCCTGCTTCATTCTGTATTCCAAGGCCAAATTTGCCTGTTACTCCAGGTGTTTCTTGACATCCTACTTTTGTATTCCAGTCCCCTATAACGAAAAGGACATTTTTGGGGGGGGGGGTGTTAGTTCTAGAAGATTTGTAGGTCTTCATAGAACTGTTCAACTTCAGCTTCTTCAGCGTTGCTGGTCAGGGAATAGACTTGGATTACTGTGATATTGAATGGTTTGCCTTGGACACGAACAGAGATCATTCTGTCGTTTTTGAGACTGCATCCAAGTACTGCATTTCAGACTCTTTTGTTGATTATGATGGCTACTCCATTTCTTCAAAGGGATTCCTGCCCACAGTTGCTGCTGCTGCTGCTAAGTTGCTTCAGTCGTGTCCAACTCTGTGCAACCCCAGAGACGGCAGCCAAGCAGGCTCCGCCATCTGTGGGATTCTCCAGGCAAGGACACTGGAGTGGGTTGCCATTTCCTTCTCCCAGGCATGAAAGTGAAAAGTGAAAGGGAAGTCGCTCAGTCATGTCCGACTCTTAGTGACCCCATGGACTGCAGCCTACCAGGCTCCTCCGTCCATGGGATTTTCCAGGCAAGAGTACTGGAGTGGGGTGCCATTGCCTTCTCCACAGTAGTAGACAATAATGGTCATCTGAATTAAATTCATCCATTCCAGTCCATCCTAGTTCACTGATCCCTAGAATATCGATGTTCACTCTTGTCATCTCCTGTTTGACCACTTCCAATTTTCCTCGATTCATGGACCTAACATTCCAGGTTCCTATGCAATATTGCTCTTTACAGCATCGAACCCTGCTTACATCACCAGTCCCATTCACAACTGGGTGTTGTTTTTGCTTTGGCTCCATCCCTTCATTCTTTCGGGAGTTGTTTCTCCACTGATCTCCAGTAGCGTATTGGGCACCTAACGATCTGGGGAGTTCATCTTTCAGTGTCTTATCTTTTTGCCTTTTCATACACTCAATTAAATCCAGGTAAGAGGAAACACTTATGAATGACCTAAAAGCACCTTAAAATGAAGGAATAAGCACACTAACTCAGAGGAAAATTAAGTGCAAAAACAACGACCTAAGGACTAGAAGATCTGGATTCAGTGGCATCTTCAACATCAATTAGCTGAGAAGGAGGCAGAGCAAGGAAAGGAAGGCAGTCCAGGCATTGGACCCTGGCAGGGTCACTCTAGAGCTGGACATCCTTGTTACTTAACATCTCTGTGCCATGGTTTCCTAGTAACTAAAAGGCAGGTGATAGCTACCTTACTGCGGAGAAGTACTGGGGAGATTAAATGGTAATTTACATCAAGTAAGTAGCTAACTAACATGTCTGGAGCGAGTGAGCATGTGTGCATGTGTGAGGGTGTGTGTGTTATCATTACCATTACAATATGATCCTCAATAAGTCATTTTCTGGGCTTCAGTTCTTCACCAAAATGAGGAGTGGGGGACTTCCCTAGAAGACTCTGATGCCCCTGCTATCTCCCCAAATTCAACGTTTAAGCAGGATAGACCAGTGTGGGCTACAGAAGTGGAGGAGAGGTGGGTCTTGAAGACAGGCCAAGTAGAACTTGAATGGATCGAGAGGTAATATGGCAAACAGGAGGCTTGACTCTGATAGTTGCTCATCTAGGGTCTCTTCTCTTTTCCTCCTCACTACTAAGTCTGTCTGGGACAGCAACACGTCCACTAAAAATACTCACATCTCAGACTCCCTTGCAGCTCTGTATGGTCACGTGGCCTCACTTTGGCCAATGAGCTACAAGAGGAAGTATCCTGGTTAGAACTAGGAAAACTAGGGTTTTCTTGACAAAAAAGACAACTCAATGGGCCTGGTTTTTTACCCTTTATCCTGCCCTCATTCTTCCTGCCTGAGTCACAGAAATGACACCTGGAGGCAACATTACTACCTTTTGCCAAAAAGGCTAAAAGCTGCAGCCCAGGGTTGGGACAGATATATTTCACTCAGTCTTTTCCAACTCTTTGCAATTGCATGGACTATAGTTGGCCAGGCTCCTCTGTCCATGGGATTTTCCAGGCAAGAATACTGGAGTGGGTTGCCATTTCCTGCTCTAGGGGATCTTCCTGACCCAGGGATTGAACCTGTGTCTCTTATTAATCCTGCATTAGCAGGCATTTTACCACTAGCGCCACCTGGAAAGCAGCCCAGGGTGGGAGGGCAGGAAGTCAGAAGGAGCCTGGGCCCTGGATGTCTGGCTAGGAAATGCTGCACAGGCCCTGGACAAGCTGTCATGTGGGTTTCAAGACATTTCAATGAGCCATTGTTGTGAGATTCTGCAACAAGAGCTGGGCACATGGAGAAGGATGGGTGTATATGTAGTATCCTGGGACTTGTGGCATGCATAGTAGAATAGAGGAGCACATGTAAGTAAGGCACAAGCACAGAGAAGAATCTGAAGTAGGTAGAAGTGGATATCCACTTAGAATAAACCCGGACCCCCAGGAAATGGTTTTTAATTCAAGGCATCTGTGGAAAGACTTCAGGGAGTCCATGAATCCATCTTCATTTTCACATACCTCTGAAAATGGACACCTCCCTCTATGATGAATGTAAGAAAACAAAGCACAGCAGTATTAGCAGTATCTGTGACTTGGTCACCAATAGAAATAGCACTGTCCTTCCACACAGTTTGAATTATTGTTTATGCTCATCACTACTTTGCAATGATTATCAACCCATTGCATGCTCTTGTTACTTGCTGCATTAGTAAAGTACATGTTGCCATATTATTAACACATCCCCATGACGAGGGAAAAGTGGCAAAAGGAAAGGATTTCTTGCCCAATGCATCTAATTCCCCAAAGGGCCCAAGGCCACCTGGGTGAAACCCACTCACACAGTCCTACACCTGATTCAATGAAACCCCAGCCAAGGTCTCTGAGGAAGCTGCAGCAGGGGCAGCATAGGGATGGGAGAGGGGCCATCGTGTCAGTGTCTGGGCACAGATCCTGCAACACCAAACTTTCTCATGTTTCCAAAGTCATAATTTGAACCAAAAAAGATCAAACCCCGTGAGATAACAAGTCACACTGCCATGGAATGCCTTGACATTTTAAAACAGCAACTCTGAAATTTTTCTGACAAGTAATCCAACCATTTCCTTCAACAAGGTAGAGCATTCTGCAGCTACCAAAACCACCACCAGCTGACAAAATACCTGGGGAATTTTTAACAGTCATGAAGAGGCTTGGGTTTGGGGCCCTCTGACATGGGGCTCAACATTTTCTTTTTGAGAACACCTCTGCACAGCAGCACTCTAAAGACTAGTACAGCAAATTTTTAAAAGGCAATTAATAATTTTCACAGCTAAAACTCGTAACACATACTTTTCCCACAAAGAAAGTTTCTTTCCACAAAAAAGGCGTGCATGTTTGTGCACGGTAAGTTGCTTTAATCATGTCTGACTATCTGCAGCCCCATGGACTATAGCCCGCCAGGCTCCTCTGTCCATGGGATTCTCCAGGCAAGAATACTGGAGTGGGTTGCCATGCCCTGCTCCAGGGTATCTTCCCAACCCATGGATTGAACCCAAGTCTCCTGTGTCTCCTGCATTGCAGGCGAATTATTTATCACTGAGCCACTGGGGAAGATCCAGACAAAGTGTTGCTGCTAAGTCACTTCAGTCGTGTCCGTCTCTGTGCGACCCCATAGACAGCAGCCCACCAGGCTCCCTGTCCCAGGGATTCTTCAGGCAAGAACACTGGAGCGGGTTGCCATTTTCTTCTCCAGACAAAGTGCAGGTTGACTAAATTCAGCACTGGCCAATGCAGGAGCCAAGGCTACACCCATTAAGCAGTGTCTCTGAAGGTGGAGCCCCACCTTTCATTTTTTTAAAAGCTTCCCAGGGGATGTTAATGAGCAGCCACAGTTGAGAACCCCTGCTTTAGTGAAAAGAGAATTGGTAAGCCATCAGGAGACCCACATTGTAGTCCAAATCTGCCACTGGTTCACTGTACAACTTCAGATGTGTCACTTACATCTCCCTGAACAGATTAGACCAGTGGTGTCCAAACTGTGTTCTTTCGTTCTGAAGAGGTGCCTTAGGAAAGAGGAAGGTAAGTGAGTGTTGAAGCGATGAGTCTCTTCGTCTATTACACCAACTAGAGTGGAATGGTTTTATCAGTTATAAACACCAGGGTCTTGCAAAAGATTTTGGACAAAAGAATTTGACTATTTAAAATAAAAATTTGAAAGCCTCTGAACTAGATAAAAACAAACCCATCAAGAGATTTCAAAATCTTCAGTGTCCTTCCATGGCAGGAACTTCAACGGTGAGTGATATATTAATACTACGTGGGGAGAGAACCACAAAGCAGGCTCTCGCTGTGCACTCAGATGCCAGCTCAGCTGTTAAGAGACTAAAAGACCACAAAGGCACAGACACAGCTAGTTAGAGCACCCTCCCCTTCATTTGCAATATTGCAAATGCTTTACAAATATTAGCTCATTTAGGCCTACTACAATCCTAGGATGGGGTATGGTTACCACCCCCATTTTACAGGAGGAAAATGAAGGACAGAGAGGAGGGTGACCCCTCCAGGTCACGACATATTAAGTGATGAGGCTGGCACCAGAGTCCACCTGTAAACCATCAGCTCCCACATGAGGCTGAACACCCCCAGCCCATGCTCCGCCTGGCCCTGGATGGAAAGCTTGCCCTGATGGATACTTGGCTCTTGAATTCACTTCTCCACTCTGCAACCTGAGTTTTTCTAAAACACACAATCTGATTAATGTCTTATACCGGCCCAACAACCTGCCCTGCAGGCTGACTCCAGGCTATGACACCCTGGTTTGCAGTCCCTGATCCAGTCTCTGATTCTCTACCTTCCATCTCTTCCTTCAAATCCCACCATGCAGAACTACAGTGCTTACAGCTCATCACAAACCACTATTGCCCCTCCCACTCTGGTCCCCCAACCTTTTTGGTACTCAATTTAACTGTCACCTCTTCCGACAAGTTCCCACTGCTCCCTGCACCCACCCCTGCACCATTCACCATATTGCCCGTGACTGTCCACCTGCTTGAGCAATTCGGGATTGAAGGAAAGAATATTCTGGAAAAAGGGAGCAGCTAATAAGCAATGCAGGTGAAAAGAAGTGTATATATATATATGGTTATATGGAGGCCCGTGTGGACAGTGGCCTGATTCATGCCAACCTTGTGGGCTAGGTTCAGGTTAGGGTGAGATTCTGGAGCCTAGGAAGGCAGACCCAGGAGACCCACTCTGCTGCCTTGGGACATAAGGAGTGATGAGATGCCTCTGTTCCTGAGAATACTGAGAGCTGGGCTGAGGCAGCCAGCACTGAGCCCAGGACATTCTGCAGGTGCACTGCAAGAAGGAAGCTTCAGAATTCAAGGGGCTCCTAGAGATCTGTCCTAAGGTAAATAGGGCCTAGGTCTGGGAGGTATCACGGGGCCAGGACAGGAGACTTCATGGGACACTTCAAGGACCAACATGACGCTGGAGTGGGCTACAGGGTGTTTGAGACGGGGACGAGACCTTATCAGAGATAAGGTCTAATCACAGAATTAAAATCTACTTTTTAAAAAAATTGGAGTATAATTGCTTTACAATGTTAGTGTTAGTTTCTGCTGTACAATGAAGCGAATCAGCTATACGTGTACATATCCCCTCTCTCTTGGACTTCCCCACTGCCCCTTGCCATCCCACTCATCTAGGTCCTCACAGAGCACTGAGCTGAGCTCCCTGTGCTACACAGCAGCTTCCCACTAGCTATCTGTTTTACACATGGCAGTGTATATAGAAGAAGAAGTGAAGAAGTGAAGTTGCTCAGTCACGTCTGACTCTTTGTGACCCCATGGACTGTAGCCTTCCAGGCTCCTCCATCCATGGGATTTTCCAGGCAAGAACACTGGAGTGGGGTGCCATTGCCTTCTCCAGGGGATATAGGCCAACCCTAATCTCCCAGTTGTCCCACCTTCCCCTTCCCTACCATGTCCACATGTTTGCTCTCTCTGTCTGCGTCTCTATTCCTACCTTGCAAATAGGTTCATCTGTACCATTTTTCTAGATTCCACATAAATGTTGGAGGGGGCATGGAGAACAGGAAACCCTCTTGCACTGTTGGTAGAAATGTAAATTGATACAGCCACTATGGAGAACAGTATGAAGGTTCCTTAGAAAACTAAACACAGAACGATCACAGGACCCGGCAATCCCGCTGCTGGGCATAAACTCTGAGAAAACCCTATTTCAAAAAGATACATGCACCCCAATGCTCACTGCAGCACTGTTTACAACAGCCAGGACACGGAAGCAACCTAGACTCCATTGACAGAGGAATGGGTAAAGAAGATGTGATGCATATATACAATGGAATATTACTCAGCCTTAAAAAGGAACAAAACTAGGTCATTTGAGATGTGGATGGACCTAGAGTCTGCCCTACAGAGTAAAGTCAGAAAGAGAAAACAAATATCACATATTAACACATATATTGGGAATCTAAAATCTACTTTGGAAAGAAGCATGATCAAGCAGGATATGCCACACATTTATTCTGAAACACATATGAGGACCCACCTTCTCCCTCACCCTTTTTACTCAAAACGATGCCATTGGTTTCTGTCAGTCAGAGTGCATGGTGTGAGGCACAATCAGATCTGAGAACCTTGAGGAATGAACACCTCAGTGTCACATCAGCACTGAGGCACCACAGTGACATCAGGGGTCTGAGTTGGGAATAAGGCAGCTGGGGGGTGGGGTGGAGCTGTGAATCTACAGGAGAGACCTGAAAAGTCCCAAGTTATATGAACACAGTACTTTCAAAGCATCTCAAATCTGTGATTTCATTGCAAATACACCTGTATTCCCTCACTGCATAGAATCTTTAATGACTCCCTGCTGCTGCTTCCGCTAAGTCACTTCAGTCATGTCCAACTCTGTGCAACCCCATAGATGGCAGCCCACCAGGCTCCCCTGTCCCTGGGATTCTCCAGGCAAGAACACTGGAGTGGGTTGCCATTTCCTTCTCCAATGCATGAAAGTGAAAAGTGAAAGTGAAGTTGCTCAGTCATGTCCGACTCTTAGCGACCCCATGGACTGCAGCCTACCAGGCTCCTCTGTCCATGGGATTTTCCAGGCAAGAGTACTGGAGTGGGGTGCCATTGCCTTCTCCGCAATGACTCCCTACTGCCCTTAAAATACCTTTTGGTCTTCTGGATGCTCACACAGCTCATTGGCCCTGCATAATCTGGCTGCCACTCCTCTCTTGCTCCTTGTCAGTGATTTTGAATACTCTTGTCCCTTCTCTTCTAACTCCCTTGTCACCACTAGGACTATAAATGTCATGTTTTTATTCTGCCCTAAAACACTCATCTTTTGCCATCTGCTTGGAGAACTATTTATCCTTCAGCTTTCAGTGGCAGCATCTCCTTCCTACCAAGCCCGTCTGGACTACCTCAGTCTCTGTACATCCCCTACGGAAGTGTTTATCCCACTGATGTGGAATTGCCTGACGTGTCTGTATCAGCGTCCTCAGAGACTCACATACATCTCATTCACTATGGCACTCCAGGGGGTGCCTGGTATAGAACAGATGCTTAATAATGACTAAATATACAAAGAAAAGAAGGGAGAAAGTGGAGTTTTTCATTTGCCTTTTTTTTAAAGCAATATAGCAGTTTAAAAAATAAGAATTTTATGTAAGATACTTCATACGGTAAAACCAACAGAATAAATCCAGTCTACTTCAGGATCAGAGTTGACTTACCTAACTTTATGACCTCTCAGCTCTCTGGGGCTAGGTGTGTCCTGCAAATAAGCAACCTAGATCCAGGGCCCTTAGCATCTCAAACGTGCTCCATGGAAAAACCAAAGGGATGGGACACTGCCTTCTCTGGCTGTACTTGATTTGCGAGGCCTGATAGCCCTTATGCGGAGAAGGCAATGGCACCCCACTCCAGTACTCTTGCCTGGAAAATCCCATGGATGGAAGAGCCTGGTAGACTGCAGTCCATGGGGTCGTGAAGAGTCCAACACGACTGAGCGACTTCACTTTCATGCATTGGAGAAGGAAATGGCAACCCACTCCAGTGTTCTTGCCTGGAGAGTCCCAGGGACAGCAGAGCCTGGTGGGCTGCCGTCTATGGGGTCGCACAGAGTCGGACACAATTGAAGCGACTTAGCAGTAGCAGCAGCAGCCTAGCCCTTATGGGACCAGTTTAAAACATACACAAAATTCTCTTCTAAGCCCAGGTTTTTAATCTTAAAAAAAAAAAAAAAAAAAAAAAAAAACCTAACTAACCTACCAGGTTCCTCTTACTGGAAAGTTGAGCTATTAAAACCCACAGACTTTCTTCAGCTCTTGTGCCCTGCTGAGAGGTATAATCCGCTATTGCCTTTTCCTTTGTGCCAGGGACTAAAGGGTAAGGAATGTGCATGAGGAGTTGAAACACTGTGTTCTCCACCTGCTTGGTCCCAGCAAAGGTACTAAAGCAGGGACGTAAAGGGCACAGCTGCATCCAACATCCTCAGCCCAGCCCGCCCCACGCTCCAGCTGCCCACAGCCAAAGGCACCATCCACCTCTCATGTGGTTAGAAGGAAGCTGGGCATTAGCACAGAGAATAAGATTTTGGGTTTATTGTGGCAAATAAACTGGGTTTCAGATTTCACATTATCTAACAGTCCGAGTGTAACTTTGTCACTGATGTCAACACACCAACACACCATTGGTATTTTAAAAGTTGGATATTTAAATATCCTCACTTCCAAATGAGTTAACACAAACATACCAATCCTACTTGTCGTGATATGTCTTAGCACAGAAAGAACACAGGCTTTAAGATCAAACCTGGGTTCTGGAATTCACTACTGTGTGGTCTTGGGTACATTTCTCAACTTCTCTCAACTGTTTCCTTATTTAAAGAAAAGAAGAAACTAGGACTCAGAGAGTAAGGATTCACTCATTTTATACTTGTCTCGGTCCCTCCTCTCCTACGTGTCAGGCTTGAGCTGGACACTGGGATGTGGCAGGGAATAAGATTATAATGGGGGAATTCCCTGGTGGTCCAGTGGTTAAGACTCCACACTTCCACTGCAGGGGACATGGGTTCGATCACTGGTCAGAGATCTTGCACACCCCAAGGTGCGACCAAAATAAATTAATAAATAAGAGACAACTGTTGTTGTTATTAAAAAAGAAAAGAATATCATGGTTCCCAGGCTCTTAAAATAGCAAAGCAGAATATGAACAGATGACTACAAGCGTGTTAGAAAAGAGACATGCCTAGTGTCATGTGAGCGGATAATATGCATTAAATGTGCAGACAGTGGGTTATGGGAGAAGGGGAAAGGGTACAAGTATATAGAGATAAAAATGAGAGAGTAATAATCTGTAGCAATGGAACTGTTGTATCCTGATTGTGCTGGTGAGGCCATGAATCCACGCAGATATTCAAATTCATGACTGTATACCCAAAGGAAGAAAAGTTAACTACACTGAATAATTTTTTTAAGTAATAAATAAAATGTATAGAATCTTGTCCAGCAGGTAGGAGAAACAATAAAGCCAGAAGTAATTGTACAGTAAGTCCCCTACATACAAATGAGTTCTGTTTCGCAAGTGCTTTCCTTAAGTCCAATTTGCTCGTAAGTCCAACATTAGCCTAGGTACCCAACTAACACAATGGACAGTATGGTACAGTACTCTAATAGGTTTATAATACTTTCACACATATAATACATAAAAAACAAACACAAAAAATAAAGAAAACATTTTAAATCTTACAGTACATTACCCTGAAAATTACAGTAGTACAGTACAACAGCTGGCATTCAGGGGCTGGCATCAGGTCAATAGGCAGGAAGGGTTACTGACTGGAGGAGGGTGAAGAAGTGGGAGCTGATAGAGCTGAAGGATCTTCAGCAATAGGAGACGGAGGGCAAGCTGCAATTTCACTGACGTCTGATGTTGATGGAACACACATTCGCATCTTTGAAGGTTTGCAACTTGAAAGTTCACATGTAGGGAACTCAGTGAAATTACTTATACTCACTGTTACATAACCTAGGGGGACAGTGAG
The DNA here is from genome assembly GCF_019923935.1 of Bubalus bubalis. Lineage (NCBI taxonomy): Eukaryota > Metazoa > Chordata > Mammalia > Artiodactyla > Bovidae > Bubalus > Bubalus bubalis. The sequence goes on from NC_059160.1 coordinate 69,675,588, forward strand.
CAGGCAGGGAGCAATCAGGATCCCCTCATCCAGGAGACCAAGCTGCACACTCCAGCAGCCGCTGCTGATGGGATGCCTGTTGTCATCCTCCGTGCAATCTTTTCCATGCTTCTTAAGTCACTTTCCCCATGGAAAGTCTAGGTTCAAAGGATATCTACTGAGTACCTGCTGTGATGGATCTCCACACCACCACCATAAAACGGGCATTAGTGTCCCATTTTACCAATGATTTCAGCAGGGCACAGTCAGTCAAGTGGCTCTACTGGTCAATGGTAACACCAGGACTGAACCCATTCCAAATTACAGAATCTTATTTTTCTGAAACACACAACTTTGTGTAATTAATCTCCCTAGCTTCTGTGACTCTGTAGCCTTTAACAATGCAGCACTATTTTACTTTGTTGCTTATTAGTAATTGTATACATGTGCCAGGCCATTGGTTGACTGCTCTAACTTCTTGGCAGTGGCTCAGTGTTACTCTCTGGTGGCAGCAAAAAATGTCACTGGGCAATCAGCTCATCATACAAAGTTCTACACCCGGAACACCAAAGCCTTCAAGTTTAGAGTAACACGCTCTTGACATCATGAACTTCAAAATTACTAATATTCTATTTTAACAAGCATTTACCCTGTTTTTGCTTCAGAGCAACGTGAGTTAAAATTCACTCCACTTGAAGAAAAACATCAAGCCCTTTCTTAACTTGCCACACAATTAAATTTGGCAGCCATCACTCATGTCTCAAAAGAGTAACTTAGATGTGGTTTTCCAGTTGCATTCTAAATTATTTCATTTACAAAAAACTAAAGATAGTCTTCTATGTAATCTACAACACACACACACACACACGCTCACCTCCTTTTTGGGAATACACCAGCAATAAGACAAAGGCATATTCCAGAAGGTAAAAAATTGGGAGTTTAAAGCTCACTGTTTCTCTTTTAGAATTTCACTAAAGTAGGCCCAATGTGACATCTTCCTTCCCCTAAAGTTCTAGAAACTGCTTTTTAATCACAATGCTTATTTTCTTTTTCCTATTTTCCATGATCATATGTAAAGCCAGAACTTAGTAAGTTTTACCTGGGAAGGGTCCCTTGGACCTTTCAATATGCATAAGATTGTTCCAAACAGAAATGTATGCATGGGGCTTCCCTGGTGGTCCAGTGGTTAAGAATCTGCCTTGCAATGCAAGGGATACCGGTTTGATCCCTGGTCCCAGAAGATCACACGTGACACAGAGCAACTAAGCCCATGCACCACAACTACTGAGCCCATGCACCTAGAGCCTGTGCTCTACAGCAAGAGAACCCACTGCAATTAGAAGCCTGCGCACCAAAACCAAGAGTAGCCCCTGCTCACGGCAACAAGAGAAAACCTGTGCAAAGCACAGGCAGAAACAAATAAATAAAAATTAAAAAGAAAAAAAAAACACAAAAGGCTCAGTATGAGTGTGGGATGCACTTGCCTCCCTCCTTTCTTGCCAAAGAAGAGGGACTACTTATTTTCCATCAGGGAAACAGAGAGCTGACATACTCTTCTGATCCCTACTATTGTATGGCTTGATTTCCACCCAGGTTTCTGGCCAAGTTTCAAGGATGATAATGCAGAATTAGAGGAGGAGGATGCAGAACTGGAGTATCTGTTTTAGGCATTTCATCTACAGGGCTTTCAATCACCAGTTCTTCATCTGATTGCACAGCAACGCAATAAGAGGAAGAAGAATAAATCAGCTGATGATGAAGCTGAGATGTGGGAAAATTTCAAGAACTTCGTGACAAGTCCTTCCAAGGGCCCACGTTCTACTGCTGTCCACTTGGAATCATGCCCACACAGCATAGTCTGTTTGTTCTTAACCTAGTTCTCTCTCTGACTAAATTACGCAGATATTTTGTTCCCTGCTGGGAAAGATCCTTTATTCTCATATATGTAAAAGAGTATGGCTTCCTTCTCAGGATCTGATGATACAAAACACAGATCTTCTTTGGTTCAAATCTTACACTTTATGAGAGAGTGAGTGTAGGATAAGTTAAGTATGTTCCGTTTTTGTTTTTAAATGGCAATTTAGTTCCATATGTCAAAATGCTATTAAATAAATATTAATTTCTGACACAAGAGTAGAGACAAGAAGTAGAAAGTGATTGCTTTGGCTAAGTTGTCTTATGGTTTATTCTAGACTCAAAAATTAGCTCAGGAATGTTCTAAAATGGCTCAGACAGTAAAGAATCTGCCTGCAATGCAGGAGACCCAGGTTCAATCCCTGGGTCCAGAAGATCTCCTGGAGAAGGGAATGGCAACCCACTCCAGTATCTTGCCTGGAGAATGCCATGGACAGAGGAACCTGGTGGGCTACACTCATGGGGTTGCAAAGATTCAGACATGACTGGGCAACTAACATAGCATGTCAAAACACTATTAAATAAATATTAATTTCTGAGAGACAGAAGAAGTAGACAGTTAATGACAGTTTTGGCTAAGTCATGTTATGGTTTATTCTAGATATAAAAATTACCTGAAGAATGTTCTCAAACTATTATTTTATACATCAAAAACTTCTCTTTAAATTAGTTTACAGTAGGAACTTAAGTAATGTGAAATAATATTGAATTGCAGCTGCAAATGCCACTGTTAGAATAACAACAGATAATATTAATTGAGCATTTACTACATACCAGGCACTATTCTAAGCACTTTTCATATTTTTAACTCATTTAATTCTAATAACCTTATGAGGTAGAAATTATCATCCCCAATTTGCAGATGAGGAAACTGAGGCATCACAAGACAAAAACTATTGTGTGGCAGAGCTGGGATTCACACTCAGATACTCATGAGTGTGCAATCAGAGGCTTTTTCTGTTCGTTGTGGTTTCAATCGAATAATGGTCTTCTATAATTTAGCAAGAAAAAAATGGACTATAAGGACAAAAAGATGATGAACAATTTCATTTCCATTCTGTTCTTCACCTGAGTCAGTGAGAGCTGTTACCCAGTTTCAGAGTTGATGTGGGAGACTGATAACTCTTAATTCAAAAGAGAAATCACATGGAAATGAGAAAAAGTTTGGCATCAAATTACATTGAAATTATACATATTAACAGTAGGAGTTGTTCTTCTTTCATTTCAGACTTTTTGAAAGACTGAAAGACTTTTCTGCCACATTTCCCAGCTGCTAAGGGATAAATGGCTTCCCCGGTGACTCAGTGGAAAAGAATCCTCCTGACAATGCAGGAGACACAGGTTTGATCCCTGGGATGGGAAGTTCCCCTGGAGAAGGAAATGGCAACCCACTCCAGTATTCTTGCCTGGCAAATCCCCTGGACCCTGGTGGGTTACAGTCCAAAGGGTCACAAAAAGCTGGACACAACTGAGAGACTAAGCAACAACAATGGATAAAGAGGTGTCATGTGACCAGTGAGTATAGACTTGGAAGCCAGACTGCCTGGGCTGAATCCAAGCTCTACACTTTCCAGCTCTGTGCCTTGGTTTCCCCATCAGTAAAGTAAAGATAATAATACTACAGACTTATGTGTATATTATGAGGTTAAAGGAATTAATATTGGCAAAGCCAAAATTGGCAAAGCACTAAGATCAGTGTTGTGTCTGGCATATGAATGCTGAATACTGGGCTTTAACAAAAATAATAAGAGAAGAAAATCTCAAGAGCTTATTGCTCTTGCCAATAATGTTCTTCCCATCTAAAGCTCTGGGGAAATCAGATTACAAGTGAAACAAGGAGAAAATTCCATTTCAGCACCATTTATTTTCCTTTAGCCTTAAGATTCGCCACAGTGGGAAAATCTATTGTGGAACCAAGTTTGAGTCCGTTCTTGGCTCCTACATACATTTTGGTCAAACCTGGTCTTCAGAGTAAACCCACACCCACTGAGAAGGGAACTGTCAAGTTATTCTAACTGACATCGGTATGAACATCCTGGTTGGAAAGTCATTCTTCTTAATCACTGGGCAAGAATTCTAATCCCTGGAACCAAGAGATAAGACTTTTGAGAGAAACCATGGCACTCTTACTTTGAAAAAAATATCTAAGTAGATAAATGCAAAGGTTATGTTTTTCTTGACACGCTCAGAACAAAGACCTTAATTGAGAGGGAAATTTTAGAGTAATAAACCCAATGACAGAAACCGAAGCCTGCTCCTGTTGTTTTTTATAGCTGACATTGTTGCAGGAAGCAGACTGCCAAATGTGGCCGAACACCCCAGAAACGCTGCCTCTGTGGAACCACGGGACACCTTCACTTAATGCTCTGGGGGGTGACCGAGGGCTTCTCACAGAAAACAGATGAAAAGAACAACAAATCTTCACTCCAGAAAGTTGAAATGGCCCTTCTCATTTCCTTCCTCTCTCTCCCCGTCCCCAGTTTGATCCTATTTGCCTGGAATTCCCACAGTGCTGCCCCATCCTCTGCTGAGAAAGATAATCAGCTTTCCTCTCTCCTGCTGATGAGCTTGGCCATGATGCGGACATAGCCATCTCCTGTTATTGTAATTAGACACTGAACTAACAGACACTGAAAGCACATACACTGATGTGTTTTCATTAAAGTAAACAACATAAGGAGGCTCTGGAGGAAATAAGACTTAGAATGCATGTGTCCACAGGTCTCATCTGAAACCCAAAACGATTGGTTCCAAAACAGGCAGTCAGATGTGAGGGGAAACTGTCCTGGTTACGGCCACACGTCTTACATAAGGGCAGGGGTTTCTTACCTTAATACTAAGGTTATATGATGCCCTCAAGAGTGGACTCTCTCTCCCTCCTCAGAGATGTCATCTGCTATCTTCCTCTCTTTATCTCATTCCTAGAATGACTAAGAACTGAAAAACAAAAGCTCTTGGAAAAGCTGTCTTCACGGGCAGGTGGCAATCAGTACAATAAATAAAGACTTCTTAACACCTTTCAGAAAATACTGGCAAGATGGCACAGTAGAAGGACGTGTGTCCATCGTCTCCTGTGAGAACATCAACCTTGCAACTAGCTGCTGAACAACCATCAACAGGAGAATGTTGGATCCCACCAAAAAAACATACCCCACATCCAAGGGCAAAGGAGAAGCCCCAACAAGATGGCAGGAGGGGCGAAATCATGTTTAGAATCAAACCTCAGACCCATCAGAGATGCTTAAAGGGCACAAACAAGCTTGTGCATACCAGGACCCAGGGAAAGGAGCAATGACCCCCAGAAGAGACTGAGCCAGACCTGCCTTTGAGCGTCTCCTGTGGAGGCAGGGCTCGGCAGTGGCCTGCCACGGGACAGGGGCTCCGGCTTCAGCAGACCTAGGAGGCATGGCATGTGGCATAACCTCTTGGAGGAGGTCACCATTAGTGCCCCTATAGAGCCATTGAGTAGACAACCCACAATCTGGAGAACAATGATACCAAAGAAGGGCCCACAACAGATTCCCCAATCTGGGGATCCAGCGAAAGGACTGAGCATCCCCAGGGAATCTGACTTTGAAGGCCAGTGGGATTTGACTACAGAAGTTCCACGGGACTGGGGGAACAGACTCTTGGGAGGGCACAAACAAAGCCTTGTGCTCACCAGGACCCAGGAGAAAGGAGCAGCGGCCCCATAGGAGACTGACAGACTGGCCTGTGAGTGTCTGGGAGTCTCTGGCAGAGGTGTGGGTCAACAGTCAGGGGCACTGACTACAACAGTCCTGGCAGCTGCGGCATGCTCACGTAAGTCCTTTTGGAAGCGGTGGCCATTACCGCCATAACCTCTACCATAGTTTGGCCTCAGGTGAACTACAGAGAGGGAACACAGCCCCACCCATCAGCAGAAAATTTGATTAAAGATTGACTGAGCATGGCCCCACCCAACAGAACAAGACCCAGTCTCTCCTACAGTCAGTCTCTCCCATCAGGAAGCTTCCATAAGCCTCTTACCCTTATCCATCAGAGGGCAGACAGAATGAAAACCACAATCACAGAAAACTAACCAAACTGATCACATGGACCACAGCCTTGTCTAACTGAACGAAACTATGAGTCATGTCCTGTAGGGTCACCCAAGATGGATGGGTTACGGTGCAGAGTTTTGAAAAAATGTGGACCGCTGGAGAAAGAAGGGCAAACCACTTCAGCATTCTTGCCTTGAGAACCCCATGAACAGTATGAAAAGGCAAAAAGATAGGACACTGAAAGAGGAACTCCCCAGGTTGGTAGGTGCCCAATATTCTACTGGACAAAAGCAGAGAAATAGCTCCAGGAGGAACAAAGAGGTTAAGCCAAAGTGGAAACAATGCCCAGTTGTGGATGTGTCTGGTGATGAAAGTAGAGTCTGATGCTGTAAAGAACAATATTGCATAGGAACCTGGAATGTTAGGTCCATGAATCAAGGCAAATTTAATTCAGTTGACTATTATATCTACTACTGTCAGCAAGAATCCATTAGAAGAAATGGAGTAGCCCTCATAGTCAACAAGAGAGTCCGAAATGCAGTACTTGGATGCAATCTCAAAAATGACAGAATCATCTTTGCTTGTTTCAAAGGCAAACCATTCAGTATCACAGTAATCCAAGTCTATGTCCCAATCACTAATGCTTAAGAAGCTGAAGTTGAACAGTTCTATGAAGACCTATAAGACCATCTAGAACTAACACCAAAAGAAATGTCCTTTTCATCATAGGGGACTGGAATGCAAAAGTAGGAAGTCAAAAGATACCTGGAGTAACAGGTAAGTTTGGCCTTGGAGTACAGAATGAAGCAGGGCAAAGGATAACAGAGTTTTGCCAAGAGAATGCACTGGTCATAGCAAACATCCTCTTCCAACAACACAAGAGATAACTTTACACACGGACATCACCAGATGGTCGACACCGAAATCAGATTGATTATATTCTTTGCGGCCAAAGATAGAGAAGCTCTATACAGTCAGCAAAAACAAGACCAGAAGCTGACTGTGGCTCAGATCATGAACTCCTTATTCCAAAATTCAGACTTAAATTGAAGAAAATAGGGAAAACCAGTAGGTCATTCAGATATGACCTAAATCAAATTCCTTAGGATTACACAGTGGAAGTGACAAATAGATTCAAGGAATTAGATCTGATATCCTGAAGAACTATGGATGGAGGTTTGTAATACTATTCAGGAGGCGGTGATCAAAACCGTCCCCAAGAAAAAGAAATGGAAAAAGGCAAAATGGTTGTCTGAGGAGGGCTTAAAAATAGCTGAGAAAAGAAGAGAAGCTAAAGGCAAAGGAGAAAAGGAAAGATGTATCCATTTGAATGCAGAGTTCCAAAGAATAGCAAGGAGAGATAAGAAAGTCTTCCTCATTTTTTTGATTGAGTCATTTATTTTTCTGGTATTGAGCTGCATGAGCTGCTTGTATATTTTTGAGATTAATTCTTTGTCAGTTGCTTCATTTGCTATTATATTCTCCCATTCTGAAGCCTGTCTTTTCACCTTGCTTATAGTTTCCTTCACTGTGCAAAAGCTTTTAAGTTTAATTAGGTCCCATTTGCTTATTTTTGCTTTTATTTCCATTACTCTGGGAGGTGGGTCATACAGGATCCTGCTGTGATTTATGTCAGAAAGTGTTTTGACTATGTTTTCCTCTAGGAGTTTTATAGTTTCTGGTCTTACATTTATATCTTTAATCCATTTTGACCAAAGAACTAAACAGACATTTCTCCAAAGACATACAGATGGCTAACAAACACATGAAAAGATGCTCAACATCACTCATGATCAGAGAAATGCAAATCAAAACCACAACGAGGTACCATCTCATGCCGGTCAGAATGGCTGCGATCCAAAAGTCTACAAACAATAAATGCTGGAGAGGGTCTGAAGAAAAGGGAACCCTCTTACACTGTTGGTGGGAATGCAAACTAGTACAGCCACTAAGGAGAACAGTGTGGAGATTCCTTAAAAAACTGGAAACAGAACTGCCTTATGACCCAGCAACCCCACTGCTGGACATACACGCTGAAGAAACCAGAAATGAAGAGAGACACGTGCACCCCAGTGTTCATCACAGCACTGTTTACAACAGCTAGGACGTGGAAGCAACCTAGATGTCCATCGTCAGACAAATGGATAAGAAAACTGTGGTACATATACATGATGGAATATTACTCAGCTATTAAAAAGAACACATTTGGATCAGTTCTAATGAGGTGGATGAAACTGGAGCCTATTATACAGAGTGAAGTAAATCAGAAAGAAAAAGACCAATACAGTATATTAATGCATATATATGGAATTTAGAAAGATGGTAACGATGAACCTATATGCGAGACAGCAAAAGAGACACAGATATAAAGAACAGACTTTTGGACTCTGTGGGGGAAGACGAGGGTGGGATGATCTGAGAGAATAGCACTGAAACATGTATATTACCATATGTGAAACAGATCACCAGTTCAGGTTTGATGCATGAGACAGGGAGCTCAAGGCTGATGTACTGGGATGACCCTGAGAGAGGGGATGGGGAGGGAGGTGGGAGGAAGGTTCAGGATGGGGGACACATGTATACTCATGGCTGATTCCTGTCAATGTATGGTAAAAACCACTACAATATTGTAAAGTAATTAGCCTCCAAGTGAATAAATTAAAAAAAAAAAAGCCTTCCTCAGTGATCAATGCAAAGAAATATATGAAAACAACAGAATGGGAAGGACTAGAGATCTCTTGAAGAAAATTAGAGATACCAAGGGAACATTCCATGCAAAGATAGGCAGAGTAAAGGACAGAAACGGTATGGACCTAACAGAGGCAGAAGATGTGGCAACAATACACAGAAGAACTATACAAAAGAGATCTTAATGACTCAGATAACCATGATGGTGTGATCACTCACCTAGAGCCAGACACCCTGGAGTGTGAAGTCAAGTGGGTCTTAGGAAGCATCACTACGAACAAAGCTAGTGGAGGTGATGGAATTCCAGTTGAGCTATTTCGAGTCAGCTGCATAATGCTGTTAAAGTGCTGCACTCAATTATGCCAGCAAACTTGGAAAACTCAGCAGTGGCCACAGGACTGGAAACGGTCAGTTTTTCATTCCAATCCCAAAGAAAGGCAATCCCAAAGAATGCTTAAACTACTGCACAATTGCACTCATGTCACACATAAGCAAAGTAATGCTCAAAATTCTCCAAGCTAGGCTTCAACAGTATGTGAATGGAGAACTTCCAGATGTTCAAGCTGGATTTAGAAAAGGCAGAGAAACCAGACATCAAATTGCCAACATCCATTGGATCACAGAAAAAGCAAGAGAATTCCAGAAAAACATCTACTTCTGCTTCATTGACTATGCTAAAGCCTTTGACTCTGTGGATCAAAATAAACCGTAGAAAATACCAGACCATTTCACCTGCCTCCTGAGAAACTTGTATGCAGGTCAAGAAACAACAGCTAGAACTGGATATGGAACAATGAACTGGTTCCAAATTGGGAAAGGACTACGTCAAGGCTGTATACTGTTACCATTATTTAACTTATATGCAGAGTATATCATGAAAAATGCCAGGCTGGATGAAGCACAAGCTGAAATAAAAATTCAGGGAGAAATATCAATAACTTCAGATATGCAGCTGACACCACCCTTATAGCAGAAAGCTAAGAGGAACTAAAGAGTCTTTTGATGCAGATGAAAGAGGAAAGTAAAAAAGCTGGCTTAAAACTCAACATTCAAAAAACAAAGATAATGGCATCCAGTCCCATCACTTTATGGCAAATAGATGGGGAAACAATGGAAACAGAGATAGATTTTATTTTCTTGGGCTCCAAAATCACTGTAGATGGTGACTGCAGCCATGAACTTAAAAGATGCCTGCTTCTTGAAAGAAAGCTATGACAAACCTAGGCAGCATATTAAAATGCTGAGACATTAATTTGCCAACAAAGGTCCATCTAGTCAAGGCTATGGTTTTTCCAGCAGTCATGTATGGATGTGAGAGTTGGACTATAAAGAAGTCTGAATGCTGAAGAATTGATGCTTTTGAACTGTGGTGTTGGAGAAGACTCTTGAGAGTCCCTTGGACTGCAAGGAGATCAAACCAAGCAATCCTAAAGGAAATCAGTCCTGAATATTCATTGGAAGGACTGATGCTGAAGCTGAAGCTCCAATACTTTGGCCACATGACGCTAAGAGCCAACTCAATGGAAAAGACCCTAATGCTGGGAAAGATTGAAGGCAGGAGGAGAAGGGGACGACAGAAGATGAGATGTTTGGATGGCATCACTGACTCAATGGACATGAGTTTGACAGGGTAGCCTGGTGTGCTGCAGTCCATGGGGTTGCAAAGAGTCAGACTGACTGAGCAACTGAACAATGAACAACAATAACACCTTTCAAATCAAAGGAAAGAAAACCTAGTAATGGTGATTAGATCCCACAAATCATGATCAGGTAAATTTAAAAGGCTTCAGTGTACCTATATCTGATTCTTGTTGATGTATGACAGAAAACCACAAAATTCTATAAAGCAATTATCCCTCAATTAAACAAATAAAGTGGGAAACAGGCAGGAGGATATTGGGGAAGAGGTTGTTACCCTCAAAGAGCTTACAACATCTTCTGTAAGGGATGACCGTGTCTTTCAGAAATGCTGGCATTCTAGATTCTCTTCTTCCCAAGCCACACACCCTATGTCCCTAAACAAACAGTCAGAGGCGTAGGAATGTTGACAGGACTGCACATTGCCACAGAGTATCACTTTCCTACTTGCCTGACGCTGGGCTAAAGTTTCTTCATACATCTAGGACCCAATGTGATGCAGGAACAGGTAAAGCTCATTCCTAACCTGTCATAGAAAACATCCTTCTCTGTTTCACATCCACTTCATATTCTGAGATCTCAAAACTTCTCTATTTCTCAAAAGAGAAATGTTTATTTCTTTATTTCACTAATTATATCACTAAACTCTAAATTTTAAAAAACTGGATCCATTATTGAGTATTTTTTTAAGGAAGAATAAACAATTCACCATATTCCCTTGCATTTCTTCAGGCTACAAATCTATAGCACAGAACACCTTGAAACTCTTTTCCTTTATCCCTTCCAAATTTTATGACTTTTTTCGAACAAGGCTTCTTCTGACTTTGACATTTTCCTTTATATTTAGATGGAACCTGAATCCAATCCTAAAGAAAGGCAATGCCAAAGAATGCTCAAACTACTGCACAATTGCACTCATCTCACATGCTAGTAATGCTCAAAATTCTCCAAGCAAGGCTTCAGCAATATATGAACCGTGAACTTCAAGATGTTCAAGCTGGTTTTAGAAAAGGCAGAGGAACCAGAGATCAAATTGCCAACATCTGCTGGATCATCGAAAATGCAAGGAAGTTCCAGAAAAATATCTGTTTCTGCTTTATTGACTATGCCAAAGCCTTTGACTGTGTGGATCATAATAAACTGTGGGAAATTCTGAAAGAGATGGGAATACCAGACCACCTGACCTGACTCTTGAGAAACTGATATGCAGGTCAGGGAGCAACAGTTAGAACTGGACATGGAACAAGAGACTGGTTCCAAATAGGAAAAGGAGTACGTCAAGGCTGTATATTGTCACCCTGCTTATTTAACTTCTATGCAGAGTACATCATGAGAAACGCTGGGCTGGAGGAAGTACAACTGGAATCAAGATTCCCTGGAGAAATATCAGTCACCTCAGATGTGCAGATGACATCACCCTCATGGCAGAAAGTGAGAAGAACTAAAAAGCCTCTTGAGGAAAGTGAAAGAGGAGAGTGAAAAAGTTGGCTTAAAGCTCAACATTCAGAAAATGAAGATCATGGCATCCAGTCCCATCACTTCATGGCAAATAGATGGGGAAGCAGTGGAAACAGTGTCAGACTTTATTTTTCTGGGCTCCAAAATCACTGCAGATGGTGACTGCAGCTATGAAATTAAAAGATGCTTACTCCTTGGAGAGCTTCCCTGGTGGCTCAGAGGTTAAAGCGTCTGCCTGCAATGCGGGAGACCTGGGTTTGATCCCTGGGTCGGGAAGATCTCCTGGAGAAGGAAATGGCAACCCACTCCAGTATTCTTGCCTGGAGAATCCCATGGACGGAGGAGCCTGGTGGGCTACAGTCCACGGGGTCGCAAAGAGTTGGACACAACTGAGTGACTTCACTTTCACTTACTCCTTGGAAGGAAAGTTATGACCAACCTAGACAGCATATTAAAAAGCAGAGACATTACTTTGTCAACAAAAGTCCATCTAGTCAAGGCTATGGTTTTTCCAGTGGTCATGTGTGGATGTGAGAGTTGGACTATAAAGAAAGCTGAGTGCCGAAGAATTGATGCTTTTGAACTGTGGTGTTGGAGAAGCCTCTTGAGAGTCCCTTGGACTGCAAGGAGATCCAACCAGTCCATCCTAAAGGAGATCAGTCCTGGGTGTTCATTGGAAGGACTGATGTTGAAGCTGAAATGCCAATATTTTGATGTGAAGAGCTGACTCATTTGAAAAGACACTGATGTTGGGAAGGATTGAAGGCAGGAGAAGAAGGGGACGACAGAGGATGAGATGGTTAGATGGCATTACCGACTCAATGTACATGAGTTTGGGCATACTCCGGGAGTTGGTGATGGACAGGGAGGCCTGGAATACTGTGGTTCATGGGGTCGCAAAGAGTCGGACACGACTGAGCTTCTGAACTGAACTGATAGTGGATTAACAATGTTAGTTTCAGGTGTACAACAAAGCAATTCAGTTAAACATACACAGGTATCTCTTCTTTTTCAAATTCTTTTTGCATTTAGGTTGTTACAAGGTATTAAGCAGAGTTCCCTGTATACAGTCACTTTTTGTTGGTTATCCATTTTAAATATGTAAAATTAAATACTATAAATGTTTATGTTTAAATATGTAAATTTAAATATGCAAAATGGATAACAAAAGCCTAGTGTATAGCACAGAGAACTCTGCTTAACATTCTGTAACAACCTAAATGCAAAAAGAATTTGAAAATGAATAGATACATGTGTATATATATCACTGAATCACTTTGCTGTACACCTGAAACTATCACAATATTGCTAATCTCCTATACTCCAATATAAAATAAAAAGTTTTTAAAAAACTAAAATTGTCTAAAAATTGACTAAAAAACTAAAATAAAAAAATATTTATCTCAATCAATAATTATCTGTAGTGAGAATTAACCATCTCACTGCTACCCAACTACCCTACGTCATCAAATATAAAGTCACGCTTCTGCTGAATTCCTCTGCACATCACTGTTGTATCCCGTCCCCTCCACCCCAACCCCCCGGTTTTTTGTTGCACTGCATGGCACCAGAGACAGTGGAAGGGTAGAGTCTTAACTATTAGACCGCCAAGGAAGTCCTCCCCTCCCTCCACTTTTTTGATGTTTTTAACATAAAAAACTCGTATGATAATTTCTTTTTTCATGGGGACTCTAATGTAATTTTACAGAAAATTTTAGGCTTTCTTCAATCTCCAAGTAAGATGAGGGTGATGTTACATATGAAGTCTTGTGGAAATGTTTATTTTGACTTATTCTGACTTCATGAAGTTTACTGGGGATGAAAAGGTCGGCTAAGGAGGGAGAAATTCATCACATGTATTCTGGAGAGAGCCCAGGAATCTTCCTCTCACCATCCTCATGTCTGTAAACTGTCTGCAAATGAAATACTGATGTCACTTTATCCTGTTGCCCCACTTCTTGCTTATAATAATATTTGCCCCTTTTTTCATCCTTATCTTTCTTGACCTCTGTGGTCCACGTCATAGTTACTTCTGCTCCTGACAACTCCTCTCTCTTCTTGGAATATCTTTGAGCTTGTAACTCCTGAATTCTAAGCTTCCCAAGACTTACTCCAAAACTCCAATTCCTTCTCTCCTTCTCTCTTCCTACAGAACATTCCCCACTGCAAATTTAGCATCCTCAAAAGTCAAGTTGCCATTTATGCCCATCTCTTCACCTTGAATCCGTTCCTGCTCCAGGGGTCCACTTTCAAGGACCAGCAGCCAGTGGCTGAGACCTGGGGTCTCCCACTCTGCCTGTACCACACAATTTGTCACCATGTCACCACAACAGTACCTCTCATATCATCTCTTTTGAGCCTGTCCTTTGCTCTCATGTGTTCAACCACTAAGTCATGTCTGACTGTTTGCAACCCCATGGACTGCAGCACACCAGGTTTCCCTGTCCTTCACTAACTTCCTTCCTGGAGTTTGCTCAAATTAATGTCTGTTGAGTTGGTCAAACTAATACACAATTGCACTCATCTCACATGCTAGTAAAGTAATGCTCAAAATTCTCCAAGCCAGGCTTCAGCAATACATGAACCGTGAACTTCCTGATGTTCAAGCTGGTTTTAGAAAAGGCAGAAGAACCAGAGATCAAATTGCCAACATCTGCTGGATCATTGAAAAAGCAAGAGAGCTCCAGAAAAACATCTATTTCTGCTTTATTGACTATGCCAAAGCCTTTGACTGTGTGGATCACAATAAACTGTGGAAAATTCTGAAAGAGATGGGAATACCAGACCACCTGACCTGCCTCTTGAGAAACCTATACACAGGTCAGGAAGCAAGTTAGAACTGGACATGGAACAACAGACTGGTTCCAAATAGGAAAAGGAGTACATCAAGGCTGTATATTGTCACCCTGCTTATTTAACTTATATGCAGAGTACATCATGAGAAACGCTGGGCTGGAGGAAGCACAGGCTGGAATCAAGATTGCTGGGAGAAATATCAATCACCGCAGATATGCAGATGACACCACCCTTATGGAAGAAAGTGAAGAGGAACTAAAGAGCCTCTTGATGAAAGTGAAAGAGGAGAGTGAAAAAGTTGGCTTAAAGCTCAACATTCAGAAAATTACAATCATGGCATCTGGTCCCATCACTTCATGGGAAATAGATGGGGAAACAGTGGAAACAGTGGCTGACTTTATTTTTCTGGGCTCCAAAATCACTGAAGGTGGTGATTGAAGCCATGAAATTAAAAGACGCTTACTCCTTGGAAGGAAAGTTATGACCAACCTAGACAGCATATTAAAAAGCAGAGACATTACTTTACCAACAAAGGTCGGTCTAGTCAAGGCTATGGTTTTTCCAGTGGTCATGTATGGATGTGAAGAGTTGGACTATAAAGAAAGCTGAGTGCCGAAGAATTGTTGCTTTTGAACTGTGGTGTTGGAGAAGACTCTTGAGAGTCCCTTGGACTGCAGGGAGATCCAACCAGTCTATCCTAAAGGAGATCAGTCCTGGGTGTTCATTGGTAGGATTGATGTTGAAGCTGAAACTCCAATACTTTGGCCACTTGATGTGAAGAGCTGACTCATTTGAAAAGACCCTGAATGCTGGGAAAGATTGAGGGCAGGAGGAGAAGGGGATGACAGAGGATGAGATGGCTGGATGGCATCACTGACTCAATGGACATGAGTTTGGGTGGACTCCGGGAGTTGGTGATGGACAGGGAAGCCTGGCGTGCTATGGTTCATGGAGTTGCAAAGAGTTGGACATGACTGAGTGACTGAACTGAACTGAACTGAGTTGGTGATGCTATCTAACCATTTCATCCTCCACAGCCCGGTTCTCCTTTTGCTTTCAATCTTTCCCAGAATCAGGGTCTTTTCCAATGAGTCAGTTCTTTGTATCAGGTGGCCAAAGTATTGGAGTTTCAGCTTCAGCATCAATCCTTCAATGAATATTCAGGGTTGATTCCTTTTAGGATTGACTGGTTTGATCTCCTTGCAGTCCAAAGGACTCTCAAGAGACTTCTCCAATACCACAATTAGAAAGCATCAGTTCTTCAGCACTCAGCCTTTTTTATGGTCCAACTCTCACATCCATACATGACTACGGGAAAAACCAGAGCTTTGACTATATGGAGCTTTTGTCAGCAAAGTGATGTCTTTGTTTTTAAATATACTGTCTAAATTAGCCATAGCTTTCCTTCCAAAGAGCAAGTGCCTTTTAATTTCATGGATGCAGTCACCATCTGCAGTGGTTTTGGAGCCCAAGAAAATAAAATCTGTCACTGCTTCCACTTTTTCTCCTATTTGCCATGAAGTGATGGGTCCAGATGCCATGATCTTAGTTTTTTGAATGTTGAGTTTTAAGCCAGTTTTTTCACTCTCCTCTTTCACTGTCATCAAGAGGCTCTTTAGCTTCTCTTCACTTTCTGCCATTAAAGTGGCCAGTGCAGTTCAGTTGCTCAGCCATGTATGCCTCTTTGCGACCCCATGGACTGCAGCATGCTAGGCTTCCCTGTCTATCACCAACTCCAGGAGCTTACTCAAACTCATGTCCATTGAGTCCGTGTTGCCATCCGACCATCTCATCCTCTGTCATCCCCTTCTCCTCCCTGCCTTCAATCTTTCCCAGCATCAGGGTCTTTTCCAGTGAGTCAGTTCTTTACATCAGGTGGACAAATTATTGGAGTTTCAGCTTCAGCATTAGTCCTTCCAATGAATATTCAGGACTGATTTCCTCTGGGATGGACTGGTTGGCTTTCCTTGCAGTCCAAGGGACTCTCAAGAGTCTTCCCCAACACCACAGTTCTAAAGCGTCAATTTTTTGGAGCTCAGCTTTCTTTATAGTCCAACTCTCACATCTATACATGGACTACTGGAAAAAACCATAACTGTAACTAGATGGACCTTTGTTGGCAAAGTAATGTCTCTGCTTTTTAATATGCTGTCAAGGTTAGAGTGGTATCATCTGCATATCTGAGGTTGTTGATATTTCTCCCGGCAATCTTGATTCCAGCTTGTGATTCATCCAGCCTGGCATTTCACATGATGTACTCTGCATATAAGTTAAATAAACAGGGTGACAATATGCAGCATTTTTCATACTCTTTTCCCAATTTTGAACTGTTGTTCAAAATTGTTGTTTCATGTCCATTGTCCATGTCTGGTTCTAATTGTTGCTTCTTGACGCCTTTGCTGTTACTCTGCTTTATTTGGAGCTTCATCATTTCTCACTCAGATTTCTGCATGAGCCAGACTTCTAAGTGTCCCAGCTTCTAGGTGTGCTCCCCTAGTCCTCTCAAGTCAGCCTCCCCACTGTCATGAGTCTGTTACACCCTGGTCTAAAGTCATTGCTTAGAAGTCCAGTTTTTCAGGGCACTGAGTGACTCTCACCTGTGAACGCTGCTCACTGCTCCAGTCTTATACCCCTCCAAGCAACTACACATGCCCCCAACACAGGAAGCCATGCCCCACTGCTCCCACGCCAGCCTAGCTCTGCACATGCTCACTCCCTCCATCAGGAGCTCCCCTTTCTCTTATGTGCTTGGTTAATTCCTATTCAATTTTCAGCACAACAGGGCAAATATCACTTCTTCAGGAAGCCTTCCTCTCCTGTCTCCCCAACTCTATTCAAGGAGGGCAGGGACTGTCCTGAGTCCATCTCCTCAGTCCCAAGGTCCCAGTGTGTGGACTCAGAGCTCAGCACACATTTACTGAGTGAAGGATGAGAATCACAGGGGGAAGGCAGAGACCTAGCTCACTTGTGT
Organism: Bubalus bubalis; assembly: GCF_019923935.1. Lineage (NCBI taxonomy): Eukaryota > Metazoa > Chordata > Mammalia > Artiodactyla > Bovidae > Bubalus > Bubalus bubalis. The sequence goes on from NC_059160.1 coordinate 69,693,054, forward strand.
TCTGCAGATGCTTTCTCGCATTGGGTCCTGTACTGTCACTGCCCTTTCCTCGGTGCCACCATATATGAGTCATGGGGTGTGTTCAGACAGAAAAAACCACTAGCCTCTTCTAAGCAGTGTATTTAGTGACCTCTGCTAGCAAACTGTTCATTCAGCATAGCAGCCAAAGTCCTGATAACAGCCCTGAGGTTCTACCAGACTGCCTCTCTCCCCTATTAGCTTTCTGACAGTGTTGCCTACAACCCAATTTTTTTTTTTGGTCATGCTATGTGACATCTTCCCTGACCAGGGATTAAACCCGAGCCCCCTGCAGTGGAAGTGCACAGTCTGAACCACTGGACTGCCAGGGAAGTCCACTGCCTGTAATCCAGGCTCTACTATGTCTGTTCTAGCTGCATGGGCCTCCCAGCTGATCCCTGAGAATGGCAGGCCTGGTCCTGCCTCAGATCCTTTCAGCTGCCGAGGGTTGTCAGGATGCTCTTCCTCCCAAAAGCTGTGCTCTCAGGTCTTTGCCCCAGCGTCAGCCCTGACACCTCCTTTGCCCACCCCTGCACCTCACACTTCCTATTATTCCCGCTTCCCTACTTTGTTTTCTCCAGAGTGCTTATCTGCCCATGCTATGTGTTTTGTCTGTCTCCCTTAAAGAACACAAGCTCCCTGCAGGGAGGGACTGTCCTCTGTTTTATTTCCTGCCGAATCCTCAGCATCCAGTTCCTAGAACACAGCCCATGCTCATGAGTCATCTGGCACACGAGACTACGCTCTTCAAGGTTTTAGAAAGAGCACAAACATCAACAACGAAAACAGACAACTGAATTCTAACATGGGCAAAGGACCTGAACAGACCTTTCTTTAAAGAAGATATATGTGGCCAATAAGAAGTACATGAAAAGATGCTCGACATCACTAACCATGGGAAATAATATACCTACAAATGAGATAGCACTTTGCACGCATTAGGGTAGCTATTATTTCAGAAAAACAGAATTTAACAAGTGTTGGCAAAAATGTAGAGAAATTGGAACCCTTGTGCACTGCTGCTGGGAAGGTCAGATGGTGTAGCCGCTGCGGCAATCAGCATGGTGGCTCCTGAAAAGACTGACCAGAACCACCACATCACTCAGCAATTCCACTCGGTGTATATCCAAGAGAATCAAAAGCAGGGACTCAAACAGGTACTAGACACCCACGTTCACAGCAGCAACGTTCATAATAGACAGAAGATGACAGCAACGGTCCCTCGATGATGCAGACATAAACAAAATGGCATGTATACATACAAGAGAGTATTCTTCAGCCTCAAAAAGGAATAAGATTATGATACATTCTACAACACGGACGATCTTTGAAGACATTATGATAAGTGAATATGCCAACTACAAAAAGACAAAAGTTGTATGATTCCACTTATAGGAGGTATTTGGAGTAGCCAAATTCACAGGGACAGGAAATAGAACGGTAGTTGCCAGGGACCGGAGCGGGTAGAGGGGAAAGGGAGAAAGGAATGGGGAGTTAGTATTTAGTGGGGACAGTTTCAGTTTGGGATGATGGAAAGGTTTAGGAGATGGATGATACTGATGGTTGTACAGCAATATGAATGTATTTGATGCCACTGAACTGTACACTTAAAAATGGTTAAAATGGTAAGCTTTATGTGTATTTTTCCACAATTAAAAAAAAAAAAAAAGGCAACACAGCTCTTGCCTTGAACTCTAATAAGAAGCCTAATATACAGCACAGATAGATGTGAAGCCGCTGTGGCTAAGGCAGGAATACAGGCTGAGATGTGCCTGCTTTTCACTGCATATCCTTGCTGCCTCCCAGAGGAGCATGGACCCCACATGAACCATCACGAAGGAGTGTCCTGGCTCCATTCTAAAGTGCTTATGTGCTGGTTTCACTGTTCTTAAGGAAAGGAAGTTAAATAGTTACTTCCGGCTCCACTTCTAGGAGGAACTTAGCAACAAGGAAATATGCCATCACCGACTGGCTTGCAGCCAGATGTCAACACTGTCTTATTTTTACAGAAATCACTTTATATCCCAGGGGCAGAGAGGAATTGCCAGGGGAAGGAGCAACATTAAGTCACTGGCACCCATATCCAATTATCATTAATGTCTCACATTTTCTGAGCCCTTTTCCATAATAATTCAATCCTCAAAAATAATTCCATCAAGCAGGTATGGAAAAAATTGTGTGATTTCCAATTTAAAAATGAATGAAAATTCAGTGGGCATTATTCATACAGGATTACAGAAATGGAACTGACTTTAGGATAATAATCACTAACATCAATCAAGGACTTATTAATGATGACACCAGCTCAGGACTTTGCATGAGCTGTTGGATTTCATACTTCTAACTAGCCTCTCCTGGGAGAAGGCAATGGCACCCCACTCTAGTACTCTTGCCTGGAAAATCCCATGGATGGAGAAGCCTGGTAGGCTGCAGTCCATGGGGTCACTAAGAGTCGGACACGACTGAGCGACTTCACTTTCACTTTTCACTTTCATGCATTGGAGAAGGAAATGGCAACCCACTCCAGTGTTCTTGCCTGGAGAATCCCAGGGGATGGGGACCCTGGTGGGCTGCTGTCTATGGGGTCACACAGAGTCAGGACACGACTGAAGTGACTTAGCAGCAGCAGCAGCAGCAAGTAGCCTGTCCCACCATATTTGGTAATTACTATTATTATTATTCCTTTTTAGACAAGGGAAAATTGAAGCTCAAAGAATAAATAACTACCCCCAAACTGAATGGGCTTCCCAGGCAGTGCAGTGGTAAAGAATCCTCCTGCCAATGCAGGAGACCATGAAACTTGGGTTTGAGCCTTGGGTCGGGAAGATCTACTGGAGAAGGAAATGGCAACCCACTCCAGTATTCTTGCTGGGATAATTCCATGGACAGAGGGGCCTGGTGGCTACGGTCCACGGGATCAGAAAGAATTGGACAGGACTGAGCACACACACATTGTTAAACTGAATAGCTTTAAGCAACAGACTGCTTTGAACTGTCTTACTCTAGAGCGCATGCACTTAACCACTATTATTTTGTCCTGCTCATCTGGGTCCCTGACTCTTCCTTTTGGGGAGAGGCCTAATCAGCACTTCCTTCTGCCTTGAAACAAGTACAACTGATGAGTCTCCATAGGTCACTGTGTTTTTTAACCCTAAGCTGAACTAATGCTAACAAAATAAAAATAAATGAGTACTCTTCTTAGTCACTAAGCATAAATGCAACAAGACAATATCACTTCAACTAAGGACAGGTTCCTAGATCCTTTACAATCCTATAAAAATTTACAAACAAAAATATCCTCAAGATCATTAGAACAAACAGTCCTATCTGGGTCATCCCGTTTCATGTCTCTTTTCTGCAGGACTAAAGAATCTGATGATGGACACAGTGCTGATTGTTCCCTATACTCTGCTAAGAGCTTCTTCAGAACTTTCCAAGGATGTCTGCTTTGTTCTCCGGAAACTGCAGAGAGGAGAAATGCTTTGTGGTTTGTCAGCAGGGCATTCAGTCTGGAGGGCCACCCCATAGGATGCAAAGGCTTTGGGCCAACTGAAACAAATATTAATTTGGAAGAGCATCAAGCACAAGCTCCAACTGTGCAACTCTAAGGGACATGCGAGGGGAGGACAGGGGCAGAGTCGTAGCTGGGCTGCAAGCTGACGGCTAGAGTTACTCCACACCTCCTGGGAGGCTTCTGAGGATGACCTCCTTCACAAAAACCTTGAAGTGCTTCTTTAAAACCATCTACCGCTACACATACTAATTCTTGCAACAAAACTCCTATGATGTGGGCATTTTCTCTAAGTGCTGAGAACTTAAACACCAGCTTTTCTGAACTCCATATATCACCTTTGCTGTGAGTGTGATGCCCTGAGCCCAGACCCACCACTCCACTAACACTGGGGCCGTGGCTTTTCTCTCTTCCATTCTGAACATTCCACAGAGGGGCCAGAGTGTGTGGGTTCTTCTCACCCGAGAGTGGGGGTGAAGGAAGGTCTTACCGAGTTCTCCTTCAGCTGCAGCCCCTCCCCGTTGGGAAGCGAGGACCGTCTCTTAGCTGAGTTCCTGTTTGGGGTTGAGGTAATGGCCCCTGCTTTCTTCTTCACAGTGAGCACCTCACAGCTGGCTTGGTCTTCATTGTGTGTGCTCTTCCCAGCGTTGATGACCCTGGAGGAGAAGCCAGAAAAGCCGATCAGACTAATGCCCTATGTCATAGCTTGGTGGAGTGAACAGACTTTTTAGTGGACTTATATAAGCACATGTTAAAACATTTGATGGAGCATTGTTCAGAGCTCAGTTCACCTTTCCAGGTGTCTGATAGCTGTGATCAACTCCACTAATCCACTTCTAGTCAAAACACACGAGATAATCAGTCTTCTGCCAATTACACTGAAGATAGATGGCTGGCTCAGGGAATTCCACTGCATTTTTCCAAGTGATAAAGAGCAAAAACCTCCATCAATCTTATCAAAGAACAAAGCAGTAATTTACAACACACTATAAAATCCTAGGGAACAAAGAAGTATATTTCATGACCACTTTCACTTTACACACAGAGAAGTGAATGGATCAAAGGTTTATTCTTTTAAAATTATCTTCTCTCCTTTATCTTTTCTCCAGTAGAATAACACTCCTTACATGGCATCATCACAATGGACTACAGGGCACGCTGATTTGTACATGTGGCCTTATGATCTCATGGCATGTTGATACTACTTTGGTCTAATTACTAATGTTTTGAGTATAGGAATGCTTCAGAAAAACATGCTACATCATTTATAAAGCTTTTTGGTGTATCAGGTGCCTGCAGACTGAACTCTTGGGTTTCAGCACCATTTTCTTATTAAGTAATGAAGCAGCAGCTAAAATAGTTTTCCTGAAAGAGAGATCTCCTAGATTTGCCATTGCTGTGTTTTCTTTACAAAACTTCAACAGTGTTACAGTACGTGGCAGAGTGAGGATGGAGGATGTAGACTCAGTGGCAAAGAAAGAAAGATGCTTTTGTTTTAATAAGGTAAGATAGATGGAAATCCACTCTGAAAGTGTGGTGTATATATCACTCTATTAATCTTGTACTCCCTCCTAACGATTAATTAGAGGATGGTTGTTTTCAAACACCTTTTATTAAACAGTTTTACATTCTGAAAGAATTATAAACTCAGAGCAAACTGCAAAAATGGTATACAGTCTCAAGCACTCTTCACCCAACTTACCCCAAAGCAACATTTTCTATCACTCAAGAACAACATCAAAAGGAGCAACTGATACTGATCCAGCACTGTCAGCCAGACTGCAGAGCTTATTCAAATGTCACCATTTTTTTTTATATCAAATGGCTTTCAGTATTGAAAACTGTAAGCCAACACATACATGCTCCAGTCAAACAGCAAACAGAGCAAATTGAGATGTGAGAACTGTACGACCTCAGGGAGAGTGTTTTGAGCAGTTTTCTACCAAACCCTGGAATTCTATGGAGGTGTTTCAGGTGCTTTCACATTTACTTTAAATTTATTTTTTAAAGGTATAAGCATTTTGGGGAAAAAATGCAATAATTTAAAAGTTCATTCCCATCTCTTACATGTAAACAAATATATGCTAGTCTACATATTTTGGGCAGCTTTGGCATAATAAATAAGCCTTCTATCTTTTCTCTTCAACTGATCGATACCACTAGATTGGAAGGAGATCTGTTTTTTTAAAAACGACCATTTGCAATTACTTATCTGTATGTTAAAGGGAAACGATCATAAAAGTCATCTATTATCTCCATTTCAAATTTCTATTCATTGAAACTGCTTCATCATTCTTAATGAGTTTATTATAAATTTCAACTGAAGTATATTTTTATAAACAAAAGCCTTTTATCCTCATTTCACACATGACAGTTTTGTGTAAGTTTTTTTTTTTTTTTTTTAAAGTAGATTGTTGCTTATAGAGTTTGAAAATCCTTGTCCTTACTGGGGTGGGAACAGTCCCGTGCAAGGAGGTGGGATCCCTGCTGATCTCTATGAGGTCAAATTTGCCTCCGATGTTTATCACACCCTCTCAGGGAGGAAGGGAGGAAGAGTTCAAGGCCTAGTGTTTGGTCCCACCTTCACTCTCTCCTGTGACCAGGGGGAATCTTCATACGGTTTCAGAATACAATGCAATTCTTAAAGACACAGGCTACCTGCATAAGACTATTAGTACTACCATGCTTACTGCCCAAGCTAAGTAAGTTACTCCAGGTGCCACAGCCAGGAAGTAGGGCAGATGGAATTCAGTCAGGCCTCCCTTGACCCCCAGCCCAACTTGGGTGAGCGTGTGTGTGCATGCGTGTGTGTGTGCGCGTGCATGTGTGTGTGTGCGTGCGTGCGTGTATGTTTAGTCACTCAGTCATAGTCCGATTTCTTACAGAAAATCCAAAAGACTTTTTTGGCCAACCCAATACACAGAGCTTTGCATCAGTCTGTGGCAGGCCCTGCTGGACTGTGTGGGAAAGCAGAGAATAGCAGATCAGGTGAGCTTGGGTCCAGGCTTGAGAGAAAGGGGATTCTCTTCCTGATTCTAAGGCTACTGGAGAAAGCGCCCAGAGGAAGGATAAAGAATGGATGGCTCCGATCTGTTTGTCTCTAGTGCAGCCCACGTTTTGTCCAGAGGTTTGCCACCAGAGCTCCTAATACATGCATTTAACTGGAGTGTTCCTTTCACATAGATTTTTTGAGAAACAAACCAGGCAGAGGAAGGACATTCAAAATACCATCAGTGATAGTGACTCCCAAGCAGCATGTATGGCGTGGATGGTTTGCTGGATGGTGACATTACACCCCCACGGTCACCCACAAGCATCTTTCCCAGGGAAAGCTGAAGGTGGAGGTGCAGCTGGGAAAACAAGTCCTTGACCATTGTCCCCTCCATACTGTCCTCTGACCAAAATCTGAGCTTCTATCTCTGGAACTTGGCATCACCCTGACCATTGGCACCTAAACTTATGCTTTAGTTGGGTTTTTTTTCCCAACAAAAAAAAGCATCGCTGATCTCCAATAGCTCATGCCAGGCTGACTCATCTGCCACTGGTCTTTTCCAACAATCAACAAAGCTACTATAATTACACAAATCACGAATCACTGTCCCCTGGAGGTGCAGTGTCTCCCATCTTTCTTAGTGGATATTAAACTCCAAAGTTGACCTAACTTCAGCAAGAGACTCTAGAAACTTTATGCATGAGAAACCCAGGGACTGGGAAGATTGTAACTTACACAAGGTCACAAGAGCTAAATACAGCAGAGCTGTGGACACACTTCTGAGTTCCAGCTCTTTCTCCTTCAGCTCTCGGTTGTTTTATTTTCCTATTGTGTGCCTATTCTTATCAGCACTTGGTTGCAAGGGCTGTCCTGCAATGACTCATCACAGCCAGGGAACCGTGAAGAACAATCGAGGGTGGACTTCCTCTGCCATTTCACGTGAATACAGCTTGTGAATGACACTGATGAAGTATTAGAAAGGTCAACCTAGAGAGAAGACAGCAGCCCCAACCCTGGAAGCCTATTCAGTCAGATATCTGATTATTACCAAGATGATAAAGTCATATTAATTTAAAGCCACTGCCTTTTTAAAACATACAACTGGACTTCCCTGGTGGTCCAGTGCCGGTGACCAGCCCCGGCTGATCCAGGGTATTCGAAGGAGAGACGGCTAGGCGAGGGTCAGGGAATAACTGCTTAATTACACTTTAATTAAGGATACAAAGAGTAATAGAATAAGGATAGCTCAGTGAGGAAATTCAGTGGAGAAAAGAAGCTGAGTGGCTTGGTTTACGCGGAAAATCAATATAACCCGTGACACCAGGTTAGCTCTGACCACGGAGGCCGCAGGCGCCCTCTCGAATAGCGGAAGGTGCCCCACCTTAGGCACCTTCTCGAGTGGGTCTTAGAAGCCCAGGCAAATAAATGGTCGCAGAGGACATCCGCGCTCCAGATGGACACTCAGCTGGAATTTGGGAGAGAGAGTGACATGGGGAGACCAAGTTTCAGTGAACAAGGCCCGCACTTTATTTTCCAAAGTAGTTTTTATACCTTAAGGTATGCATAGAGGATAATGGGGGAAGGGGTGGAGTCATGCAAGGACAGCAGTTCCTGGTTCTAATCTAAGCCAGGCTTTCAAACTTATCATATGCAAAAGTTCAGGTGATTGACATCATCTTCTGGCCCGGAGGCCTGTTAACATTTTAAGAAACTTATTTTTCTCTAAAGGTGATTATTCCAAAGTCAGGCACCAGCCTCCCAAAAAGCATTGGACAAAGCTGCATTTTACATTTCTATACACCCATTATATCAATCAATACACTGCCAAAGACACAGTAGGTAAGGAGTATGGAGACTTAGCAGCAAACATTGGCCCAACAAGTGAAAAACCCTTCACCAATACATTTTCTAATCAATCTTTTAACTACTCAAAGGAATCTGTGTTTAGGCAGTTTAGAACATCTCCTGCCTCTCACAGTTGGGAGGCTCTGAACAATCACATGTGGCCGGAAAAACCCATTCAGGCAGGCTAGAGGATTTCCAAAGGAGTTTGTAGGTTGAAACACTGTCACATCCAGGAATTATTAACTGGAGCTGTAAGCTAACTCTCTTTTCAGAGAGAGGTAGTGGGGGACAGCCCCCCGTAAAGTCAGAGGTGTAGGTGAAAGCACAAAGCACAAAGTAGGCCGACTCTGGTTTTGGGGGTAGATGCTCGAGAATTTCCAGGGGGACTCCTGAGGCTCGATCCCGCCTTTGCGTATGCCGAGCCTCCTTCCTCATGACCTTTGTCATGGGCGGAGTGCCTCACGCTGGCTCCCGGCAGTGATAGAATTCCAGTTGAGCTATTACAGATCCTCACTCAATATGCAATATGCCGGCTCCCAGCAGTCCAGTGGTTAAGAATCTGCCTGCCCATGCAGGGGACACGGGTGCCATCCCTGATCCATGAAGATTTTACAAGCCTTAGGGCAACTAAGCCCATGCACCACAACTATTGGGCTGTGCTCTAGAGCCTGGGAGCCACAACTATGGGGCCCACGGGCCGTAACTACTGAAGCCTGTTTGCCTAGAGCCTGTGCTCTGCAACAAAGACCCAGAGCAGTCAAAAGAAATGAAATTAAAACACATACACACATACAACTGTTATCTCATATTTCATATTATTTTACATTCCTGACTCTACAGCTTTAGTAGAAAGACCCGATTCTTATCAATTAGCTTTGGCTTTGAAAAGCTTGATCTCTATCAACTTAAATATTTCATTTTGTTCTTCAAAGGCCAATGCTTTGTTTACTAAATGTAGATAAAACCTCCAATTCCTCTAAAAGTAAACTGAGAAAAACTTTCCTGAGTTGAATAGTATCATGCTGTCAATAGATTCAATAGTATTATTTATGTGAGCAGCTATATTAGTAGCTATATTCTCTTCTTGTCCTAGGCTCCAGGAAAAAGTCAGCACTATCTTGAGATCACCCGGAATGACTTTGAGATATGCTTTCTTTATATAAGCAATACTCACCCATGATACTTATTTTGAGGATCTCAAAAAAAAATGTTGCTGGACCATGAATCATCATCTCTTTGGTGTCATTGTTTTCCAGTTGCCTACAAAGGGGGAAAATATCTTCCCCGAAATTAAACTGGAGGTAATAATAAAGCACAATGGTTAGGACCATGGGCTATCCCCCCAGAACACAGCACACAGCAGGTGCTCAACAAGCATCTGTTGAAAGAATGAATGCAGGACTCAACTCTGCCTACTCCCTAGATGTGGAGCAATAATAGTATCTTACATTTGTTGAGAACTAATTATGTGCCAAGGACTGCTGTTAGCATTTGATTAGCACATGTAGTGATTAACTCATGGAATCCTCTTGTGGACTCTGTGAGTCGGCCACCACTGCTCTCCCCCTTTTAAAGTCACAACTACTGGACAGCGGAGTGCTTGGGCAAGTCGCTTAACTTCTGCAAACCTTGGTTTCTTAGCAGTACTTCTTGGATTAAATTCTGGGGGTTGCTAAAATACATATGCTGGGGAGAGGACATATTAGTCACCTTAATTGAAGAACTGGGAAATTCTGAAGTTAGGACTAAAATTCAAGGCGGAGAACTGTGAGAGGATGAAAGCAACTGTTAGCTGCTATGTCTTCAATGTGGTAAGTTTACAGTCAGTTTATTCTTCCCTTAGAAGATGAGGATATGTGTGCCCTGGGAGACCCATGACAAAGTTAAAGTCATTCATGGATTGCATTAACCTATCAGTCTACTTTCAATTGGACCAAAACACCTAGATTTTTTTTCCCCTTGTAAAAACAGGTACATATGGAATTTTAAGGACTGGAAGTCCAAAATCCTCTGTGTGTATCAGACACAACTTGAAGCTATGACCTGAACACCAGGCACAGATGTGACTATGAGATCGTAGCAGTGGAAGACTATGTAAAAAGAACAAGTGATTCATTCTGTGCTGCTATCACACACTTGGAAAACCTGTTTTCCTTCTTTCTGTTTGTGACACACTCTAGTCACAAATTAAAAAAAAAAAAAATATCAACTCCACCTAAATTTCAGCAGGCAAGTCCTGGTTTTAATGGCAACCACTAAATGATCAAGTTATCTGCCTTCCCATCTGCTCAAAACCTTGACCTTAAGGACATTCACTTGATAATATAACAGACAGAACAGGTTCCTATCACTAAATTCAAACGAGTAAATATTCTCAACTCTTCTCAAGAAGTGAGCCCCTGTCACAGAAGCCACTGGTCCACAGAAGTCACAATGGAACTGTTTTCAACAGGATTTACAAGGACAATCAAACCACAATGGGGAGTCACAGCTGGTATGTTTTCAGAGGATTCCCACGCATCATGGATGTCAATTCATTCATTACCAACCTGTTTCCCTTGGGACCATGAGGTATTCAGCAGAGGCATCAACAGAGACAATGGTCAGAAAGGCCAAGTTCAAACTTGCTGTGTGCTCTCAGACACAGTAAGCTTATTTTCTGTCTCTAAAATGGGGATAATAACACTTACCTCCAATTATAGAAGAGACATTAAAACGAAATGCCCTAGCATGAAAAGTATTTAACGGTGCCTGGCACACAATGAGTACTCAATATTACTATTTAATAATAACATATCCAACACAAGCTAAGTGCTCCTGTGTGGGGCCCAGAGGACTTTATGCAGTTGTGTGAGTTTGAGGAGGAACTCTTCTTCCCTCTTCTTTCTGTCAGTGTCCCTCTGCCGGCCTCAAGGGCACAGAATCACCTCCAGGTCTCAGTAACTACATGTGGCATATGCATGACACTTCCTAGAACATGGACCTTTCTTGAGCAAAGCTGCTCCTCTGAGCGCTTTCCTCAAAGTCCTGGTAATACTCAATCCATGCAATGTTCTGTACACAGGAAAACACCCACGCAGTTAGTGGTGTGATGATTCTAAATTCCCACCCAGATCTGCCCACACACGCCATCTCTCCCCAGGCTCCTGGACTGAGACAGTCAGGTCCCAAGACCCACTGAATAGAGAATTTGGTGGGGTTTAATCTCTCTTTTTTTTGCTTGGTATTATTTTCTTGCTTTGTTTTTAAAGGAAATAAGAGCCTGAACCATTTAGGCTAAAAAGTTTACATGAAGTGTTAATACGGCTAACATGCAGTAATCACATTGGTTAAGAAGGGACAAGTGTATTAAAAAGGCCATCAGGTGAATCGAACTATTGCTGATTCATATACAACTGAGATGAGCAAAAGGCTGTAGGGGGAGGGGTGGGAAATCAATCATTGATGGGAGACGAAATATAGCAATCAATTATTAAAATTCTCTTTTCGAGGTAACCTCACAGGCAATGTTCCCTGTGATTGTCTGAAATGGTTACTGACCACCCAGATTGGCTGGAACATAAGGACAACTTAATTCCTAGCTCCAAGGGTGTTAATAACCTCTCATTCTTGGGTTTACTAGAAAACCATGGCTCTGAGTAGGAATTTAAGCCTTTGATAATAGCCATCAGCAAAAACAGCCGGAACATCTATCAAGAATAATAGCTTCTCCCAGATGGTTTCGGTCACGTCCTGGAAGGAGGGACAACAGGAGGTCACACCAGTCCATGCAGTTAACAGCCAGTGTGTTACCAATGAGGAGAAAGGATGGAAGGCAATGGAATTCTCTGTGGTGTTTGGCTTTCATGTTTTGGAAGGTGGCTAAGTACCAACAGGTGGCGGAGGCAGAGTAGCAAGAAGGCAGGATGAACCCAGGTGAGAAAAGAGCACATACACACTTTCTCCCATCACACATCTTACACCTTCTGGTTCCCAGGTTCTCTTGGCAGCTAATGAAGGGATGTGATCAATTGGGTTGCTAATTGGGGTCTCAAGGGCCACATTCAGCCCACAGGTTGGGATTTTAATTTTTGCCCACAAGTTTCTTTTTAAGGTGAATTTGTAGTTGCCATATTTTAAAATGGGGATGATTATATTAAAAATCTTTAACTTTCCCATTTTTCTTGAAAAATAATACATCAGGCTACATCTGTCACACTCTTGGAGGATAACAATAAAGACAACAATCAACAACAACACCCTGGCTAGCTCACCCCAGATCTCACTCCGTCTGCTTCTGCCACTGTCAGCTGCCTGACCTCAAAGGCATTTGTTTCTGCAACCCTGCAACCAGATCTGTGTGACTTCATGAGTAAAATAAGAAAAGTATTAGATATACAGTACATATAGACTGAAATAATTACTTTAAAATATTGTGACGCCAAGAGGGATAGAGCAAGAAGACTAGGGCATGGTTTTCACGCTCAGGGAGCCCACAGCCATCTGTAGAGTAGGGCCCTCTTCCTATGAATAATTGATTTGTTCTGACTAGTACCATACCAAAACTGTACGTCACAAAAGATCTGAAAATGCAGAGGAGGAGATGATTATGCAAAAGAAGAGTCATGGAAAGTGAGACAGCCGAGGTGGCACCTAAGCTCAGCCTTACTGCATAAAGGAGGGAATCAAGAGTCAGAGAAAAGGGACTTCCCTAGTGATCCAGTGGTTAAGACTTCATGCTTCCAATGCAGGGGGTGTGGGTTCAATCCTTGCTTGGAGAACCAAGATCCCACATGCCTTGTGGTGTGACCAAAAATGATAATAATAGAAATAAAGAGTCAGAAGAAAACCAAGGCAGGACTCTCCAGACATAGGAATAACCTCTGAAAACAGTGATATGAAAGAACTTTATAAAGAGGAGTGGGTGTGACTTAAGTATGGGCTTGGTTAAGGAGCTACATTAGAACTAGATCATGAAATTCTATTGGAGCTTCATCCTATAGGGCCTATGACCCATGCGAATAATCTAAAATGCTTTTTTCTCCCTTTTTTAAACAAATTAACTTATTTTAATTGGAGAATAATTACTTTACAATATTAAAGGGCTTGATATGATAAAAATTATTTAGGAAAATAACAGTAGTGGCCTGATGGAAGATGGATTACAGAGGATAAATGACAAAAGCAGAAGAGTCCAGCTAGGTCTCATAACAGTCCAAGTGACAAAGAGGTCATGAAGCAAGCAGTGGCTCTTGGTGGAAGGGAAAAGGAGGCTTCAGAGGAAGTGAAGAAACTGCAAATTCCTAGTTGAGACCTGCTGGATATGAGCAGTGGAGGATAGAGGGGCAAAGAGGGTGCCACTTAAGTGTTCACTGGCAGGATGAGCAAATGAGGTACTCTTGATTATGAAGGGAGATGAGAAGGTGAAACAAGGCTTGGGGTGGGGCATCCTGGAGGATAAGATAATGAAATTGGCTTTAGGTCAGCGAACATTAAGTTCTTGATAGCAAAAATTGCAAAGGCAGTGGTAGCCAACTTCAGCTTAACCAGGGGTTGGAAAACCATGGCTGGTGGGCAAAATTCAGGCAAAATTCACTGCTTATTTTTGTGTGGCTTCCAATATTTTTAAGTAGTCAGGGGAAAAAAATCAAAGAATATTATGCCATGTAAAAATTATACGAAATTCAGTTTTCCACGTCTATCAAGTTTTATTGAAACACTGCCATTTACACTTGAAACACATTCATTTACACGTTGTCTATTGGGCCCCTTCAGGTACAATGCAGTTAGTAGTTTCCACAGAGACAGTTTTCACAGACTGTCTGCCCACCAAGCCTACAGTATTTATTGTATACACTTTTACAGAAAATGTGTGCTGACCCCTGAACTGAACTATTAGATTGAATGCTCTGAAGTCAAAAATAGGACAATACTGACAATTTCATATTACTACACATAATATGTAAGTGAAGCAAAGAGAGATGTAGGTTTGGATGGAACTGAATGTGCATCTTGGTGTTCTTTGTAACTTATCTTTGAATATACTTTGCAGGCGGCATTAGTGAAGGACAGGGAAGCCTGGTGTGCTGCAGGCCATGGGGGTCACCAAGAGTCAGACACGATTTAGCAACTGAACAACAATGAGCTTCTAGCTTCCTCACCAACGTAATTAGATAACTGAAGATATAAAACTTAGATCAAAAGAAGGTATATGTCCCAAAGATCTCCCTACATAAATAGCTATGTTTTTTCCTTCACACTGGCTGTTTAGAAATGAACATTTAACACAGTAAAGGTAAAAATCAGAAAGCTGCCATTGGGTACTTCCTTTCAATTATTCTCTGGGTCCTCTTGGCAAAACCACTGATGTCACCAAAGACCAACTTCTGCATTTAAATCAGGAAGTGAGTGTGTGCTCTGTCGGATGCTGCAGCAATTCCCACACAAGGCCACAGTGCAACTGGGTGGGGGCCACATGAAATCAAAATAAAGGCTTGCCTAAAAACGATTTCCAGTTGGGAAGTTTTGTATAAAATAAAGCAGAAGAATAAATTTTTTTGTGTGGGTTTTAGAACAATGCTACCTGCATATAGCTATTAGCTCCTGTTGGCAATTAAAGAAAAAAAGAAAAAAAAACACGTGCTTGAAGCCACTGCATTGCTCAAGATAAAGTTTTCTTTATTTGACCAGATATATCTGTATTATCAGCAATGTTAGAGAAATGTATTTTTCAGGACAAAGTGAAAGTCGATTTCAAACGTGCAACCCAAAAAAAAGCGAATTGTAAAAAAGCCCGGAACTAATGAAATGAAACCAAAAGATAAACGTATGTTAATCTCAACAGACATCAAATAAAATACATACATTTTTAATCAGCAGTTTCCTCAAAAACTCCAGATACAATCTTGGCTTTTCCTCCGCCAAGGGATAAGTTCTGGGCCATTGAGGGCTCTGATATTTTCCTTTTTAACCTTAAAGCAACACAAGAAGAACAATTGTGTATAGAAGAGGATTGTTTGGTGGTAAGGAGGATGAAACTCTCAGTGTTGGGAGTTCTGAGTTCCTGCTTTAGAAAAAAATCTTGTAAAATGTGCTCTGTCCTTCACTGGAGAGGTGAAGGTCACTCATCCTCATTCCTCAAACATGCTGGCTGTGCCCCTAAACACACAACAGAGCAGGAAACACTAGATGGGGGAGGGCAGAGAGGTAAGCAGGTTTCTGCTAGAAATTTTAGAGGAGCACAAGAGACTAGGCACCCAGATTCCCAAGGTCTAAAGGCTGGGTCACGCAGAAAGCACCTGCAGGGCTTTCAGTAAGTTATTGATACTCCATCTCCCCGAGCCTGGTTCTTATCAGTAAGACAGGGACAATGAGCAGTACTTTCCTCACAGGGTACTGGTCTGACTGTTGGAAAACAGAACTGTTTAAAGCATTTCCATCCAGCAACTGAGTGAATGCCTGGAACCCTAAACACTAGAGAGCTGTGCCATTATCCTCATTTTATTGGCTCCACCAATATCATCCAGAAAATGGTTCAGTTAAACGTCCTAGATAAGCCACACTGGCATTTTCTCAGAGCCACTGAGCTTTTAAACGATGTATTGTGTTCACACAAGCCAATGCTCTTGTAATTAGTTGCACAACAGCCTATAAATACAACACAGGTATTGCAAGATGGGAATTGTGACATGTCACTCGGTTTCGGCATGCCAACAATTTTTTTCCTCCGGGCAAGCACAGTATTACTGAAAATGTACATTAAGAACAATAATTTACCCCTCATTACTTCAGCCATTGTTTAAAAAAAAAAAACACACTTATTTTAACTAAATATAACCTGCTTTGGAAAATCTTCACCCTTGTGAACCCTTACAGAGAAAGTCTGATTTGTTTCCAGATTTGCACAACAAGAGTCCTTTGAAAGCTGATTTTTATCTGATCCAACATTTCTACCTTTGTGCCAGTGTGTTGGGCTTCCCTGTGTAGCTCAGACGATAAAGAATCTGCCTGCAATGTAGGAGACTCGGGTTCGATCCCTGGGTCAGGAAGGGAATGGTCACACAGTCTGATATTCTTGCCTGGACAATTTCATGGACAGAGGAGTCTGGTGGTCCAACATTTCTACCTTTGTGCCCAGATCCATGACAAAGTTCATTAACAGACCAAGGCTCCCTAATTTATAAGGAAAATAACATGCTTAGTTTAACCCTTGAGGCCCTCCAAGGGCCAGTCTGGGTTCTATTTTAGGAAAACGGATCTTTCCACCCTCAAAAAGCTAGAAAGTACCGTGAGACTGTGCGATGGCCTTGAAGGGGACAAACGTACTGACGAATATGTCAACTGTTTAAAGCTGGATGCCCAATATCATCCTTAAACAAAAATGACAATGTTGGGCTCCCAACATGATTTTAATTCATTGAGGAATGCTTGCTGGTGTTGATTTTGGTTATGTTTTCCCCCCTCTCAAGTCATACAGCAGGGAGTAGGCACTCAATAAATGTTAACTGAATGAACCAACTCATATTCTCCATAACATCCATGGGGGATATAAGGAATCAATGAGTTCTAAGGCTATTTGTTTCTTCAAGCCTAAAATATTTTTATTGGGGTTTCCCATCAATTCACTTCAAGGAAGGTGAGCTGTTCCCAAGGAAAAAAATTATTTAGTAAGTGCTCGTGAAGGCAAAACATATAAAGTGAGCCCCAAACATCTACAGCAGAAAAGTGGTTGATAAATGAGAGCCTGGTGTACCTCCAGGTAGAATCTTAATCTGAGCCCTATTGCTGGTCTCCCCTCACAACCAAGTGATTGCTGTGATGAGAAAAACAGCTTTCGTTCTTCTGAGTCACTGCCTAGGCATTTTTTAGTATGGTAACCCTGCCCACATCCAGAATGTGGAAATTCAGATGAGAACTTGAGCTTAGGATGTCCATCATAAGCTCTTACTTTACTTGTCCCAGGGCACGTTTGAAAGTAACCACTTAGAGTTAAGCCCTAGAAAAGTTAGTACTTCCACCCCGACCACTTTATATGTATAGTCAGCCCTCCTTATCCATGGATGTGAAACCAGCAAATACCAAGAGCCGGCTGTATTCGTCGCACGGCATCATTTTATATCCGGGATGTAAGCATCCACAGGGCTTGGAATCCCTGGTGGGTCCTGGGAGCAAGCCCCGGGGATACCCAGGGATGACTGTCCTACACGTTTGCTGCTGAGCTGGCATAGAGGACTCCCTCTACAG
This sequence comes from Bubalus bubalis, assembly GCF_019923935.1. Taxonomy (NCBI): domain Eukaryota; kingdom Metazoa; phylum Chordata; class Mammalia; order Artiodactyla; family Bovidae; genus Bubalus; species Bubalus bubalis. The sequence goes on from NC_059160.1 coordinate 69,710,642, forward strand.
GCTCATCTCGCCCCCTCAATTTTAGACTCTGTAAGTTATAAGTCTTGTAACTGTACTTCCTTTGTAGGGGTGTATTGAAGCTGTGTCTTCCATCAAAATGACCCATGGTTTCACTTCCCCAAAATGGGAATTGGATGTTGTGGGGGCCATGGCCACTCCTGTGTGGGTGGCTTGTGCCTCCTCCTTCAGCTCATCATGATCTGCATATTCTTAATTTGGCACACCAACACACCAACTCGGCTTCTCTGCTCACTCCCTCTGTTCACAGCCTACACCCAAGCGGCCGTGGCCCAGATGACTGTGCAGGAGGGAAATTCCAGAGGCCCAAGGAGGAGCCAGAAGTAGCAGAAAAGCAATTCTGACACTATCTTTTTAAAGCTGCCTAGCAATAATTATTTACATCAGAAAGTAGGAATTCCCTTCACTGGAAACGTTCAAAAGCTGGCTGAGCACCTTTCAGGGGTACTCTGACAATCTCTGCTGGAATGGGGAGTTCTAAGACTTCCTTTTCCAACTGTTGAATCTGTATCTGTCCCAGTTCTGACCTCCAATTAATGAGAAATCTTCCACAACTTTTTGAGCCAAAATTAATTTATGATGGAATATGGTTTTACAGCTGTACTAAGATAACCCTCTGATACCTAGTAAAGTATATTTGACATATGGCAAGTCTCTATGCAATAGGAATTTAACTCAAATTTCCTATCACTATTAGCCCTTTAACATAGGGATATGCAAGTGAGCCTCAAAGGCTGCTGTGCCCTCCCATTTGGTTTTCCTTCCTACCAAGCTTGCTTTGGAGAAGGCAATGGCACCCCACTCCAGTACTCTTGCCTGGAAAATCCCATGGATGGAGGAGCCTGGTAGGCTGCAGTCCATGGGGTTGCTAAGAGTCGGACACAACTGAGCGACTTCACTTTCACTTTTCACTTACATGCATTGGAGAAGGAAATGGCAACCCACTCCAGTGTTCTTGACTGGAGAATCTCAGGGACGGGGGACCCTGGTGGGCTGCCGTCCATGGGGTCGCACAGGGTCGGACACGACTGAAGCGACTTAGCAGCAGCAGCAGCAAGCTTGCTTACTCTGGGAGATCTCTATTCCCAAAGTCTTTCTTGCAGATCTAAACAGTAAGCACTGCCATATCCATATCTACATACAGATCTCTGGGGTGTCTGACCTGCATTTCTGAATACCTTCAGGATACCTGCATTTGCATCTTGCATACATCCAAGCTGCCTAAACCTGCACGCATTTGTTCTTTCTTTCTGCTGTCTACCTCTGTGTCAAATACCATCCTTCTGGCATCGATGTCTTAGTGGACTAAGAATTCCAAAGAATGTTCCTGTCCTCCTAGCTTCTTATTCTCACCCACATCTAGTCCCTCACCCTCTGGGTGCCACAGCAGAAACCTCCTAACCCCAGTAAATACTGTAGAGCATGGCAAGACTGACTGTTCTCAGCCATGATCATGGCCATGTCTCTCCCATGTTCCAAGTCCTTCAAATGAACTCTGAAGATTCACAGCAAAACGTAAACACCTTAGTCTGCCACACAAGGGTCTTCATGATCTGGCCTCATCCATATCCTCAGCTTTCCCATCTGCTCTCCTCACATCTTATTCTCAGCCATAATAGCCATGATGTCATTTACAGAAAGCAGCGTTGCTGCACGCCACAATTTATTCACACATGCCTTTTCCTCTACCTGGAATGATCTGTCCTCCTTTTGTCTGACAAATGCCCATCCTCCCTGCTTACCTACAACTCTCAGTTTAAGAACCACATCATCAGAACCACATCATCCTAAGGCTGCTTCACATGTACTTCTTTATTGAAATTCTTAAACACTGCAACATAGCCATTAAGTAGTACAGTCATTACAATGTAGGAAATTACCAGACACTTGGGCTGGTTTCCTAGCTCTGCTAGTTGTGTGACTTGGGTAAGTTAATTGAGCTTCCTAAAGCTCAGTTTCTCTAGCTATAAAACTGGGCTACTGTGAGGACTGAGAGAATGAATAAATGTAAAGTACTTAGCAAAGCCCTGGCAGAGATATGTTTTACATGTCCAGACCTACTTTCTTCTGGACATTGTCCCTCCTTCCTATCCTCCTGCTCCCTCTCAGAGAATTGTTCCCTGGCCACACTTGACTGGTCTAGGGATGGCTACCTGACTTTGGGTGAGCCAATTATAATCCTTCCATGGAAAATGAAAGGAAAAAAGGTAGGGGTGAGAGAGGGAAGAGAGACTGAGAGAGACAAAGAAGAAATGAAGCCTTAGGTAAGAGTACAAATGAGAAATAAAGAGAATAAGTTTGGGTCCCTAGACTAATACGCCTTAGACCTAGCTATTTCAAGACTTATTTATCCCTGGAATATTGGGGTAATCCCAACATCCTATAATAAATTCCCTTTGGGTGGCTGTCAATTGCTATTTAAGGAGTCAAAGAACAACCAACCCTTGTAATACTCACTTGTACAGTTATTACAGGAGTAATTAAGTACTATGAGGGGAGAGGTGGAGTCTTCCTTGATGCTGATGTTACAATCTCAGAGACTAGTGTAGTGCCTGATATACAGCAGGAAGTCAAACAGCTAGAATGAAATGTTGGTTGACATCAGGGAAGAAAAAGTAACTCAGTGTTAAAATTCTTATCACAAGCTCAAGAATCTCTAGATACCTATCCTAAACAGTAAAAGAGAAACTAAAAAAAAATTAAAATAAGTAACAGCAAAAACTTGACAGTTATGACCGAAAAGAGACCCTGAGATACAATTCTGGGGGCCTCTCTAGTCAGGCATATTCAATCCCTGAAGATTTTTAACTTGTTATCAATTGAGCTAACCAAAGTTTATTGGGAAGACTCTTTTTTAAAGCTTCATTTTATGAATAAATGCTAAACTAATGTAGAGAGCTATTCGTGACATTTAGCATCAGGAGACAGTAGGATCTTCAATTATTAGAAATTTAACAAATGAGAACTAACTGCCATTCCCAACTATGACCCTGAGAAACGGAAGGACTTACATAAGTCTCAGAAATTGTTGGAAATTCCACAGATTTGAAATGAGGTAACTGTTTACCTTCCTTACTGCATTTCAATCTAGAGATTAAAATAGATCTCATTGTTGCAGAATCCTGGCTATAGTAAGAAACAGGCTCCAAATGGCTGAGAATGAATTTTAATAGCGGAACCAGGGGCGTGAGAGGAAATCAGGAGGAAGGATTTTTCTTCATAAAAAGAGCCATGAGGGTAATTTTCATTTCATTACCTTCTAAATTGCATATTTTTATAAGCTCGTTGCAACGTATCCTTTCTGCATTGACATGAAATATGAATTAATTAGTAAATAATAAAAGCAATACACAATTCTCACATCTTACATTTTCAAAATACTTTCTAACTTATGAATGCATTCCTAAAGGGCTATAATTAAAAGTTTGTGGGCCCTCCCTCATGGTCCAGTGGTTAAGAACTCTGCCTTGCAATGCAGGGAAGGTGGATTTGATCCCTGGTTGGGGAACTAAAATCCCACATGCCGCAGAGCAATGATCCAGAAGCCGCAACTAAGACTCAAAGCAGCCAAATTAAAAAAAAAAGTTTGTGAATAAGATGACTGACTCAATATACATTTTGACCAAAACAACATCAGTTCCATTTACCGGCTTACCTGGAAATTTTACTAAACCATAAAGCACAATACTAAATGACAACAAATACAATTTATGACACTTCTCATGGAAAAGTATCGTTCTTTCCATTTAGAAATCCAATATCAGTTGTTTATAATGATTTTCAAACTGTTGTATGCCTACAAGTCACCTGGAGAACTTCTGAAAACGTGGGTTCCACACCAAGAGATTCTCACTCAATAGATGTAAGGTAGGATCACGAAAAGTTTCCAAGTCGGGGTGACAGTTCTGGTTTATTAATGACATTGAGTAACTGGACTAGATAAAACACAGTCCGTTTGAGTTGGCCAGGGACTAGAGTTCCCTCCAATGAGCGAATGAGGCACCCTCAGCCTTATGCCATTAAGCTAAAGAATAGCATGTGATACAACCCTGCTTTTATAACAGAGTCGGACATGACTGAAGCGACTTAGAAGAAGTAGTAGTGCTAGTCAGACAAGGCAATGGCACCCCACTCCAGACTCTTGCCTGGAAAATCCCATGGATGGAGGAGCCTGGTGGGCTGCTGTCTATGGGGCTGTACCTAGTCGGCCATGACTGAAGGGACTTAGCAGCAGCAGTGCTGGTTAGTACTGCTCGAGTCAGAAGCACCAGAAGCTTCTAAAGACAGAAAGGAGGAACCCAGTAAGGCGTGAAATTACGATGGCAGGAACATGAATTTGGGAGTGGGAGGAGGGTGTCAGTCACTATGAGTGGCAGGAGCTTGGCTAGGGCAGTGGGACTCTCCATGAAGGAGATGAGAATGAGTCCTGGGAGGGGGCTCTATGGGGTCACTAGCTGCAGAGGAAGAGAGTTTGAATAGCAGTGGTTGCCAGTCTACCACACTTGAGATTCATTCATGTTGGCAACAAAAAAGAAACGGGAAAAAGGGATAGCAGGATGGACAGGCAAGTCACAGGAATTTTGTTTCCAATGATGGAAGTGGCTGCAAAACAAAGGGGTGGAGGCCATGCTGACTGTTGAGCATATCCAGCCTGGGAGGTCAATTACCATCTGGGACAACTATTCTCCTGGCAAAGATAATTATACACTGTCTATATTCCAAATTAATAACTACAACACACTTGCTACTACTAAGAAAAATGAGTACTGTAACATTTGTCAAAACTTTATAATTTAATTGTATTATTATCTCTTTTGAGCCTCCCAATAATAAGATAGATAGGAGAGGTGTTATATGTCCCATTTTATAAAAATTGAATCCAGAAAACTGACTAACCCAGGTTCAGACAGCTCTCAAGAGATAAAGCCAGACTCAGAACCCCACCTGATTCTGAAGTCTAAACCTCCCCACTCACTGCACCGCAAAGAAAGGAAGATGAGAAAGTCTGCAGTCTCAGGAGGAATTTTCAGGGTCACCTGATACCACAGAAGCCAAGGAGGTGAGCATTTAAGAAGGTAAAGTGTCAGGTGCCAGGAAAAGTTCAAGTATATACTAGATTCGGTAATTATGAGGTTATCCGTGGCCACTGGTACAGACTATACAACCCAAAGTACTAAAATCTCTCCCTTTTTCAGAGAATGCAAAGTTTTAAGGTGATACAAGGCACAGAGAGTGAATGGATAGTTCCAGGGAAATTTTTCACCTGTCTGCTTGTTTTTCTGAATAAGCTAGGAAAAGAACTTAAAATAGCATCCATACCTATCCCCGGACTTTAGCTCTAATCCAAAGCTGACCTATTTAAACAACTGCTCCTAGGACTGTTACAAATTCCAAAGCACATAAATAACAATTTATAGTGTAACTGAACACCAACTGACACCTTTTCAATTGGCTCCAAACTCTAACACTGTACAGACATTGCAAAAATTTAATGAATGTGTTTTTGTAGTCAAAGATTTATTGATAAATTACAGTTCCAAACTTTCATATTATCCTTTAACGACTCTGATAACCTCTCATAAACAGAGATTTTAATTATCAATTCACAAGCAGAAGGGTTTTTTTTTTGCCTTTTTTTTCTAAATCTATATCATTACTGTGATCTCCAGGATGTAATAAATGGAAAAAAAGCAATATAAATATGAAAAAGAGAAAATAAGAATACACATAAATAAAAAGCACTGTAGTACAGTGCCAATGCAAGAGACTCAGGTTTCATTTCTGGGTTGGGAAGATCCCCTGGAGTAGGAAATGGCAATCTACTCCAGTATTCAGACCTGGAAATTCCATGGACAGAGGAGCCTGGCAGTCCATGGGGTCACAAAGAGTTGGACACAACTGAGGCCACACAGAGTTGGACACAACTGAGGTCACCCACAGGCCTGGAGAATAAACTAGAAAGTAATAAAAAAACAGAGAAGACTCTCTCCATGGACATCACCAGATGGTCAACATCAAAACCAGACTGATAATATTCTTTGCAGCCGAAGATAGAGAAGCTCTATACCGTCAGCAAAAACAAGACTGGGAGCTGACTGTGGCTCAGATCATGAACTCCTTATTGCCAAATGCAGACTTAAATTGAAGAAAGTAGGAAAAACCACTAGACCATTCAGGTATGACCTAAATCAAATCCCTTATGATTATACAGTGGAAGTGAGAAATAGATTTAAGGGACTAGATCTGATAGATAGAGTGCCTGATGAACTACGGACAGAGGTTCATGACATTGTACAGGAGACAGGGATCAAGACCATCTGCAAGAAAAAGAAATGCAAAAAAGCAAAATGGCTGTCTGATGAGGCCTTACAAATAGCTGTGAAAAGAAGAGAAGCGAAAAGCAAAGGAGAAAAGGAAAGATAAAAGCATGTAAATGCAGAGTTCCAAAGAATAGCAAGGAGAGATAGAAAGCCTTCCTCAGTGATCAATGCAAAGAAATAGAAGAAAAAAACAGAATGGGAAAGACTAGAGAACTCTTCAAGAAAATCAGAGATACCAAAGGAACATTTCATGCAAAGATGGGCTCGATAAAGGACAGAAATGGTATGGACCTAACAGAAGCAGAAGATATTAAGAAGAGGTGGCAAGAATACACAGAACAACTGTACAGAAAAGATCTTCATGACCCAGGTAATCACAAGGCTGTGATCACTCACCTAGAGCCAGACATCCTGGAATGTGAAGTCAAGTGGGCCTTAGGAAGCATCACTACAAACAAAGCTAGTGGAGGTGATGGAATTCCAGTTGAGCTATTTCAAATCCTAAAAGATGATGCTATGAAAGTGCTGTACTCAATAGGCCAGCAAATTTGGAAAACTCAGCAGTGGCCACAGGACTGGAAAAGGTCAGTTTTCATTCCGATCCCAAAGAAAGGCAATGCCAAAGAACGCTCAAACTACTGCACAATTGCACTCATCTCACATGCTAGTAAAGTAATGCTCAAAATTCTCCAAGCCAGGCTTCAGCAATATGTGAACCGTGAACTTCCAGATGTTCAAGCTGGTTTTAGAAAAGGCAGAAGAACCAGAGATCAAATGGCCAACATCCACTGGATCATTGAAAAAGCAAGAGAGTTCCAGAAAAACACCTACTTCTGCTTTATTGACTATGCCAAAGCCTTTGACTGTGTGGATCACAATAAACTGTGGAAAATTCTGAAAGAGATGGGACTACCAGACCACCTGACCTGCCTCTTGAGAAGCCTATATGCAGGTCAGGAAGCAACAGTTAGAACTGGACATGGAACAGACTGATTCCAAAGAGGAAAAGGAGTATGTCAAGGCTGTATATCGTCACCCTGCTTATTTAACTTCTATGCACAGTACATCATGAGAAATGCTGGGCTGGAAGAAGTACAAGCTGGAATCAAGATTGCCGGGAGAAATATCAATCACCTCAGATATGTAGATGACACCACCCTTATGGTAGAAAGTGAAGAGGAACTTTAAAAAAAGCCTCTTGTTGAAAGTGAAAGAGGAGAGTGAAAAAGTTGGCTTAAAGCTCAACATTCAGAAAATTACAATCATGGCATCTGGTCCCATCACTTCATGGGAAATAGATGGGGAAACAGTGGAAACAGTGGCTGACTTTATTTTTCTGGGCTCCAAAATCACTGAAGGTGGTGATTGAAGCCATGAAATTAAAAGACGCTTACTCCTTGGAAGGAAAGTTATGACCAACCTAGATAGCATATTGAAAAGCAGAGATATTACTTTACTAACAAAGGTCCATCTAGCGAAGGCTATGGTTTTTCCAGTGGTCATGTATGGATGTGAGAGTTGGACTGTGAAGAAAGCTGAGCGCTGAAGAATTGATGCTTTTGAACTGTGTGGTCTTGGAGAAGACTCTTGATAGTCCCTTGGACTGCAAGGAGATCCAACCAGTCCATTCTGAAGGAGATCAGGCCTAGGATTTCTTTGGAGGGAATGATGCTGAAACTCCAGTACTTTGGCCACCTCCTGCGAAGAGTTGACTCATTGGAAAAGACCCTGATGCTGGGAGGGATTGGGGGCAGGAGGAGAAGGGGATGACAGAGGATGAGATGGCTGGATGGCATCACCAACTCGATGCACATGAGTTTGAGTGAACTCCAGGAGTTGGTGATGGACAGGGAGGCCTGGTGTGCTGTGATTCATGGGGTCGCAAAGAGTCGGACACGACTGAGTGACTGAACTGAACTGAATAAAAAACAGATACCTATGGGGTTAGGTGTGGGAGGGATGAGGTGAAGAAGAAAATGGAACTAGATTTTTTTAAAGTACATACTATCTTTTTAAGAAAATAATTTTGACTTTTGAAAAGTAAATCAAAAATTAAAAAATGTATATCCTATAGTTGTAAACAAATTAACTATTATTAATTCAGGAATCTAATCATGGGCTACTACAAGTCACTTTTGAACAACTGTGGGATATATTCATAATCTAAAGAGGAAAAAGGACAAAAAAAACCTTAAAATCTGCTCAGTGGATTTCAGTTCAATTCAGTTGCTCAGTTGTGTCTGACTCTTTGTGACCCCATGGACTGCAGCACACCAGGCTTCCCTGTCCTTCACCATCTCCTGGAGCTTGCTCAAACTCATGTCCATTGAGTCAGTGATGCCATCCAACCATTTCATCCTCTGTTGTCCCCTTCTCCTTCTGCCTTCAATCTTTCTCAGGATCAGGGTCTTTTCCAATGAGTCAGTTCTTCACATCAGGCGACCAAAGTATTGGAGCTTAAGCCTCAGCATCAGTCCTTCCAATGAATATTCAGGACCAGTTTCCTTTAGGATTGACTGGTTTGATCTCCTCCCCAAGAAGTCCAAGGGACTCTCAAGAGTCTTCTCCAACACCACAGTACAAAAGCATCACTTCTTTGGCACTCAGCTTTCTTTATAGTCCAACTCTCACATCCATACATGACTACCGGAAAAACCACAGCTTTGACTAGACGGACCTTTGTCAGTAATGTCTCTGCTTTTTAATTTGCTGTCTAGGTTGGTCATAGCTTTCCCTGCAAGGAGCAAGCGTCTTTTAATTTCATGGTTGCAGTCACTGTCTGCAGTGATTTTGGAGCCCAAGAAAATAAAGTCTGTCACTGTTTCTGTTGTTTCCCCATATATTTGCCATGAAGTGATGGAACTAGATGCCATGATTTTAGATTTTGAATGTTGAGTTTTAAACCAGCTTTTTTACTCTTCTCTTTCACTGTCATCAAAAGGTTCTTTAGTTCTTCTTCACTTTCTGCCATAAGGGTGGTGTCATCTACATACCTAAGGTTACTGATATTTCTCCTGGCAAACTTGATTCCAACTTGTGCTTTATCCAGCCCAGCATTTCGAATTTTCACATGATGTACTCTGCATATAAGTTAAATAAGTGGGGTGACAATATACAGCCTTGACGTAGTCCTTTCCAATTTGCAACCAGTCTGTTGTTCCATGTCCAGGTCTAACTGTTGCTTCTTGACCTGAATACAGGTTTGTCAAGAGTCAGGTAAGATAGTCTGGTATTCTCATCTCTTTAAGAATTTTCTACATGTTGTTGTGATCCACACAGTCAAAGTCTTTAGTGTAGTCAATGAAGCAGAAGTTTTTCTGGAATTCTCTTGTTTTTTCTATGATCCAACAGATGTTGGCAACCGATCTCTGGTTCTTCTGCCTTTTCTATATCAGTGGTTTTACTGTGATCATAAATACTGGTATTGAAAATTTGAAACCATATATTATTAGGATATAGGAAACATCAATGTTATTTATTAAGACCCAAGATTTTTAATATAAGGCAATAAATAAACCCAAGTTAAGAAAAACCTTATCATGTTAAGTTAAATTTGAGTTGGAAATAACAATAGTATTTCAATTGTTGAAACACATATTTTTCAAAACTCTATTTGAAAGGGTCTGGAAGCAATGATACCACAGGAGAGTGAGCATTCTGCGCACCTAGACATTGATTTCTGAACCCCTTTCCCACTGAGAGAAACCTGGCTGGTTAATAATATGAGAACACATGTATACCTGTGGTGGATTCATTTTGATATTTGGCAAAACTAATACAATTATGTAAAGTTTAAAAATAAAATTAAATTAAAAAAAAATAATATGAGACAGTGAAAGTACAAATGAATCAGAGGCAGAGTTTTGGACAAATAAGCACAGAAATACTTAAAGATAATAGGGTTTTTCAGAAAGACACAGGAACATGTTTGAAGGGACTGTAACTGGTTAAATCTGAGATCATTAGAGCATCAAAAATAGACATATTTTTACATAGAAAAAAGATTCCCATATTCGCCATAATAGTAAAAAAAAAAAAAAAGACATTAAGAATACTAAATTACTACTAATGGGAGTGATTATTTACTCTAGCTACTTATTCTGAAAACTGATAAATAATTAAAGGAAAGAAATTAAGTAATGATCCTGTCATTTTCAGAAGAGCCGCAGGTGATCTTCCGTTAATAAAGAACAATTCTCTTCACAGAAAAATGCCATTAAGTACAAAGAAGTGACAATTAAAAAACAATCATTTTGCAATCCCCAACAATATAATTGGTTTGGGCCAAGATTATCAATGTATGCTAAAACCTCAGGTGAAAGATTATTGGCAAAGATATTCACATAGTGCCAAAGTATCACCTCACAGACAACATACCAATTTTATAGATAAACACACCTTTATAAGGGAAAGCTGTGATGATCACCACCTTAATCAAAAGATCTAACACGTATCCCATGAGGAATGATCTGACATTATATGTCGTCTGGGGTGATGCAATATAAAGCATTGCCTATAAAGCATTCTTCCCAATCCAACATACTAGGCATAAATTCTAGTGTATGAAAAACATAGGGAATAGAGAACCTGGTTAAACCTCACAAGGAAACAACCAAAACACAGACCATTCTGTACGAAACTGGTCTGGCGTGGGCCTGTGAGGGACTGACAAGCAAAGCTGACAACTGAGCCTTATTTTACTGCTTCCTTGACTGCCTGGTGCTTCCTGGTGGCTCAGAGGTTAAAGCGTCTGCCTGCGTCTGCCTGCAATGTGGGAGACCTGGGTTCAATTCCTGGGTCGAGAAGATCCCCTGGAGAAGGAAATGGCAACCCACTCCAGTATTCTTGCCTGGAGAATCCCATGGACAGAGGAGCCTGGTGGGCTGCAGTCCAGGAGTCGCAAAGAGTTGGACAGGACTGAGCGACTTCACTTTCACTTTCACTGACTGCCTGGTAATTTTTTATTGTGTTCCAGACACTGAATTTTACCTTGTTGGGTATTGGATATTTTTGTGTACCTATCAGTATTTTTTAATGATTAATTAAAAAAAAACCATTTTTCTGTTGCATTAGGTCTTCGTTGCTGCATGAGGGCTTTCTCTAGTTGCAGCAAGCAGGGGACTACTGTTTGCTGCGGTGCAAGGGCTTCTCACTGTGGTGGCTTCTCCTGTTTTGAAGCACAGGCTCTCGGTGCACGGGCTTCGGTAGTTACAGTATGTGGGCTCTAGAGTGTGGATCAGCAGTTGTGGTGCATGGGGTCAGCTGCTCCAAGGTATGTGGACTCTTCCTGGACCAGAGATCAAACTCATATCCCCTGCATTGGCAGGAGGATTCTTAATCACTGTACTACCGGGGAGGTCCACCTATGAATGTTTTTGAGCTTTGTTTTGGGTTACAGTTTCAGATGTTCCTTTTAAGATTTGTTAGGCAGGACTAGGAAGCTTAATCAGGGACGAGTCATTCCCCAGTATTTAAGGCAAGGCTCTTCTGAGCACTCTACTCAATGCCCCATGAGTGATTACGTTTCCAGTCTGGCTGATGGCAACAGGCACTATTCTTGGCTCTGTGTGAGCACTAATACTGTTGCTATAATGCTTTCAAACAGCTTCTTCTCCAGTCTCAGCTCATTCCTCACATGAATGAGCTCATAGAACTCTGTTGAATACTACAGGGTATTCCCTGCAGATCTCTGGAAAATTTTCTCTGTAGAGCTTTTCCCTCTTAGTATGCTGTTCTGGGAAATCTAGCCTCCTTAGTCTCCTCAGACTCTCAGCTCTTCTTCAACTCAAGGAGTTTGCTTGGTTACACCAGGGCTTCCCCTCTCTCAAAGCTGGAACCATTGGGGAGCTCACCTCATTTCTTTCTCATCTCTCAGGGAATGGGGAACCTTTGCTGCCTGATGCCCAGTGTCCCTAGAACCATATGTATTTTGTTTGTTCTTTTTTGGCTCATTTCAGGTTTTAGGACAAACCAAGGAGTATGTCACCCTGCTTATTTAACTGATATGCAGAGTACATCATGAGAAACACTGGGCTGGAGGAAGCACAAGCTGGAATCAAGACTGCCAGGAAAAACATCAATAACCTCAGATATGCCGATGACACCACCCTTATGGCAGAAAGTGAAGAAGAACTAAAGAGCCTCTTGATGAAAGTGAAAGAAGAGAGTGAAAAAGTTGGCTTAAAGCTCAACATTCAGAAAAATAAGATCATGGCATCCGGCCCCATCACTTCATGGCAAATAGATGGGGAAACAGTGGAAACAGTGGCTGACTTTATTTTGGGGGGCTCCAAAATCACTGCAGATGGTGACTGCAGCCATGTAATTAAAAGATGCTTACTCCTTGGCAGGAAAGTTATGACCAACCTAGACAGCATATTAAAAAGTAGAGACATTACTTTACCAGGCACCCCACTCCAGAACTCTCGGCTGGAAAATCCCATGGATGGAGGAGCCTAGTGGGCTGCAGTCCATGGGGTCGCTAAGAGTCGGACACGACTGAGTGACTTCATTTTCACTTTTCACTTTCATGAATTGGAGAAGGAAATGGCAACCCACTCCAGTGTTCTTGCCTGGAGAATCCCAGGGACGGCGGAGCCTGATGGGCTGCCATCTATGGGATCGCACAGAGTCGGACATGACTGAAGCGACTTAGCAGCAGCAGCAGCAGCAGCAGTCAAAGGTATGGTTTTTCCAGTAGTCATGTGTGGATGTGAGAGTTGGACTACAAAGAAAGCTAAGCATTGAAGAATTGATGCTTTTGATCTGTGGTGTTGGAGAAGACTCTTGAGAGTCCCCTGGACTGCAAGGAGATCCAACCAGTCCATCCGAGAGGTGATCAGTCCTGAGTGTTCACTGGAAGGACTGATGTTGAAGCTGAAACTCCAATACTTTGACCACCTGATGGGAAGAGCTGACTCATTTGAAAAGACCCTGATGCTGGGAAAGATTGAAGGCAGGAGGAGAAGGGACCAACAGAGGATGAGATGGTTGGATGGTATCACTGACTCAATGGACATGAATTTGAGTAAACTCCGGGAGTTAGTGATGGAGAGAGAGGCCTGGCGTGCTGCAGCCCATGGGGTCACAAAGAGTAGAACATGACTGAGCAACTGAACTGAATCCTTGTTGCTCCAGCTTGGTTGGACACAGAAATGTTGCAGGATCATTTACAAAAGAGAGACTTTGTCAGTAATTTTAAAATGAACTGATGCCAAATAGAATCTAATGTTGTATCTGGAATCACACTGAAAATTGTAACTAAGAAAGTGAAGCAATAAATAGCCTGGGTGGTCCCCAAAACTGGAGAGATCCTGTAGCTTTACAGGTTACTATGCACATGGTTGGGCCTTCCCAGGTGGCACAGTAATGAAGAATCTGCCTGCCAATGCAGGAGAAGCAAGAGACACGGGTTTGATCCCTGGGTCAGGAAGATCCCCTGGAGTAGAAGATGGCAACCCACTCTAGTATTCTTGCCTGGAAAATTCCATGGACAGAGGAGCCTGGTGGGCTACAGTCCATGGGACCACAAAGAGTCAGACAAGACTGAGCACATGTTGACATGCACAAGGTTATTTCATCATAATAATTTATTTCACCTCCACAGATAAGCTAAATATTAAATTACCTAAGAATTATGTTGTCTTTTCTTAAACTGAGTTACACATAAATCTAATGCATCTATGTGATAATTAGTGCAATTTACAAATCAAGCTTAAAGATGTGAAAGAATCCTCTGGTCAGCGATATGGGTGGGTGTGTGTGTGTGTACACACACCCTCAGGCATGGGGTGGTAGAAGAGTAGAGAAAGAAAGGGTAGAAGTGTTGTATGGCTGAACCACACCGACTCTACTTATCAGTTCCATCTTAGGCCTGCAGTCTTGCCCCACGCCTCCCCAGCCCTGTCCTGGGTGACCAAGCTCTAACCTACTCACAAGGAATGCACCCAAGCCATAGACATTCTCTATCAACATTTACCCTTGCCCTCATCTGATACAAAAACTGGAAGAATGTTTTCTGCTGTCATATGTTGTTAATGAGACTCCCAGGGGTAGGAAACTGCCCCCATTGCTGTTGGTGTATACAAACTTCTCCCTTAGCATGCATGCTATAAGTCGCCTCAGTCATGTCCAACTCTGTGTGACCCTATGGACTGTAGCCATCCAGACTCCTCTGTCCATGGGATTCTCAAGGCAAGAACATTGGAGTGTGTTCCCAAGCCCTCCTCCAGGGGATCTTCCCGACCCAGGGATCAAACTGGCGTCTCTTATGTCTCCTGCATTGGCAGGAGGGTTCTTTACCACTGAGCCACCTGGGAAGCAGTCAGATTCTATTTTCAGCTTTGGCCTCTTTTAAATGCCCCTGTACTCTTTTTGGTGGCTCTCAGGACAACCAAGGCTATGCACCACAATTACCGAACCCACGCACTAGGGCCGGCAAACAGCACAACCAAGTAGCCTATGTGCCTCAACTACTGAAGCCTGCGAGTCTGGAGCCCATGCGCTGCAGCAAGAGAAACCACTGCAATGAAAAGCTTGCGCACCTCAACTAGAGAAAACCCGCACAAAGCAATGAAGACCTAGCACAGCCAACAATAAAGAAAGAAATAAATTTTATGATGATGGCTCAACACAGATTCAGTCATTTCTGGTCTTTGGATCAATGGCCATAGCATGCTGAGCTTTATTTAGGCCCTTCATGCTGAAGTTCAAATGCATTTT
Source organism: Bubalus bubalis (assembly GCF_019923935.1). NCBI lineage: Eukaryota > Metazoa > Chordata > Mammalia > Artiodactyla > Bovidae > Bubalus > Bubalus bubalis. The sequence goes on from NC_059160.1 coordinate 69,725,701, forward strand.
ATTATGTTGCTGCCATGGAAAATCCTCTTCAACCTTCTCTTTTCCAAATTAGATCACCTTTGTTTGCTCCTGTACTTTTCCCCTTTCACCTCTCTGAACTCCATACACAATATTTATCATACTGTGCAGATTATATCTTATTGTTCTTATGTGAATGCATTCCTAGCTCCCTTTGTGAGGGTTTCACAGGGCAGGCAGGCATCCAACAAGGCACTTTGCATAAACAAAGTGTTTGCACAATAAGTATTGAATATATATACCCTTTTCCATTTGTCATGAGTCTTCAATCTCTTTTTTTTGGCTCTCATTTACACTATCTTTTAAACAAGTCCCAGCGCATATTTGCTATAGATCCCCAAGTGGACATTACCCTTATGGAAGATAATTATTAATCTTTTAAATTAGTTTTAATAATAAAAAGTATGAATAGCAAATTCAATAGTTGCCACATTTTAGAAGTTTTTACTCTTCCAAAGTTACATTATACATTCAACATACATACTGCTATATATAAAAATGACAACTAATAAAAACCTACTGTACCAGCACAGGGAACTCTACTCAGTACTCAGTATTGGCCTATATGGGAAACAAATCTGAAAAAGAGCAGATATATTTTTAACTGGTTCACTCTGCTGTACACCTGAAACTAACACAACATTGTAAATGAATTATATTTCAATAAAAATTAAAAAATTTTAAAGTTACATTATATTTATATTCAGATATTATAGAAACAGTTCTGTGATTTTCTTCCCTAAGTTTTAAGTGCAATACATTCTAATGGACAGATTTAACTATATTTATCAACAGTCTTTGCAGAATCTTTTATATAGTACTGGCCAGGACACTATTTTTATTCCAGAGTATGGATATTGTAAAGTTAAAAAATAAAATAAATTAAAAAAAAAAAAACTGACTTATGCGTTCAGGGAAAAAAAAAAAAAAAGAGTGAGAAGAGACAAACCATGTTTCATAGGTGAAGCCACACTATCATAAAAGTAGTGATATTTTAAACAAAGTACCATTAATTGCACCAGCATGAGAGGTAATGATTATATAAAGCAGTCTTTCTCAATCTTTTCACTACTGCTTCCCTAAGGAGAACAATTAAATTTTTCCCTAACAAAAAAAACTAAGTTCTAAGGGTAAAGATTTTTTAAGAAAGATATGTGCTTTGGAGAGACACAAACTATTGCAATATCGAAAATGTTTTTACTTTCCAAGGACCCACGTTTGCACACTTAAGGGTTTTATCATCCCCATCGAGAATGCATACTATAAAAGATTACCCAGTGAGTTTTAATGCTAAAACACTCAAAGTTTTCACAGGAGGAACACACTTAATCATCAAGTAAATTTAACATGTTGCATTTAATAAACAGAAGTGGTACAATGATGGAATCCCTGAACGTTTTCGATACTCTGCCACTCTCTTCAAGACTTAAGAACATTCTCCCGGCTCATCTTTCAGCTAGTCCCAGAGAGCCTCTCTCATTGGTATGTTCCATTAGTTTTTCTGACACTTTCAGGGGCCACCAGAAACCACCTTGTACTACAGTCACATACTCTGAGATCTTTCTACTCTCTTAAATTGACCAGAGCACAATGAGGAAGAAATCAGTACTATTCATCTTTGTGCTGCCTACTGGGTGTGGCTCAAAGATTGGTCATAGGTACAAACAAATAGATATTATGGTTATTACCAGTGGAGACTGGTAACCCCTTTTCCTGGAGTTTCTCGTACAACTAGCTACCTTGTGCTGATTTATCAGGCCTGGCATGGGTAACTGTGACGTGGATAAGCTTTGTTGTTGATGTCGTTCATTTCTTTTTCATACCTGATTACACAACATCCTTTATAGAAGCTGGCATTTCAGCACCCACCTCAGATGTGCTATGCAGCCTGCCCCCAACCCCCCCACCCCACAGCCCTACTCCCTGATGGCCATTCCTACAGTTTCTAGCCAGGTCTACCCACGCTTTAAAAGCTGGCCCTTAATGTTTCTGGTTTATTCCCCTCTGTGTCTATTCCTCAATTGAAAGGAAAAGTGAAATGCTGTTAATCTAAATCTTCTTAAGGTCTTAAACAAAGGGATCAGGCCCATTATTACTATTTACATACTTCAATGCTTGCTGGGAGTTTTATTGCCCAGCAATAACTTCTTTGTAATTTAAGTGCTTTGGTAAAACAGAAGAGCTTTCAATACCCCTCACCCTTTCCCTGACAGGGAAGATGAGCAGTAAAGGGGTACCAAAAATGTTTCTTTTTCCCATTAATAGAATTTCAAGTTTAAAGGCCAGTTTAAGGCTTTCATGTTTTCCTTAATTCAAATCTTCACACATAAAATGGTACCATTAATTTTTCATTATTTGCCTCAAATTATGTACACATACAAATTAGCTAAAATGTTATAAAATCAAAAGCTAAGTTAGTAGCAACAAGCTGATATTTACCATGGTGGGAAATACACGCCTGGAAGAGATACTGGAAGTGTTTCATGAAACATTAAGGAAATGACTTAATGAGGAAACAAGCCTCCAGGAAGCATATGATCTTTAATTCCAGCTCCTTATCAACATTCATCCAGAATATGTGGGGGAAAGCATGTATAAAAAGCCAGGTAGATCTCCAAACCTAGGAGGTCACAATTTCACAGCCAGTTAAGGATTCAGTCACTTGTTCCAATTTCTATACCTCTTCCGGCTCCAGAGATAAACCAAGACACTCAAACTTCTATTTTCATAATGAACCCTGTGGTGACTTGCATTTTAAACAGCATGATGCATTATCTTTAATAACAGCTCTGGCCACATTTTGGAGGAAGTTCACTGTCTCAGCAAATGACAGAAAATGATCCTTTCACAACTGCAGCTAGTCATCTCAGCCCTGAATAGCTGCTCATTCACAACAGTTAGCCAAATAAGGGTCTCATTCTTCTTCCAAATTCACCCTGCTCATTGTCTTAGGCAACAATCACAGATGCAAAGCCTTCAACACTTTGCATTTTAAAAATCTGAAGTCAGGAAGTGTATCACCTGAATAAAGAGAAACAAAGCTATCATCTGACACCCAAGCTTGGCACCAGGCTCCCCACCTCTATGGAGGCTCTGGGGGCCTTCTTTCTGGCCAGGATTTCTCAATAGACTTCTCCTTTCTTAAATGACATTCAAAAGTCACAGATTTAAAAAGGAATAAAACATGTGCTAACACACATCTCTATAAACCCAAGAGGCAGGATGAATGTAAGGATGAGTTGGTCCTTTGGGATAAGGTGTGGAAAGGAACCAGCAAATAAAATCTTAAAGTACCCCTTACAAAGAGGCCAAAAATCCTGCAAATATTCAGCATAAAGAATAAGAAAGTAACAAAACAGGCACAGAATTCAATGTCATTTAAACTGATGAGAGTGAGAAATTGGAGCTGGGACTTTTGAAATGATTTGGATGAACCGTTACAACTTTCTGGTGGGGAAACCAAATTACAGAAAATTGTCCAAGTCATTCAAGGTCATGTGATCATAACCTTGCTTATGAAGTGCAGAATACCTAACACTGTTCCTCCAACTCACTGTCAAAGGGCTTGTCACGCCTCACCCTTGTTCAAAACATACAGCTTACATTTACAACAAAACCATAATCTCTGCTTCTAAAGGGTTATGTGCCAAAGTCCTATCTCCAATTCATAGCAGTCTGAATCGCTGCGAAGTTTCCTGGTCAGAACACCAGCAGGTATGAACCTTGATGTGGGAAGACAGAATCACACTGCCTCTTCCGGTTCATCATTTATCCAGCCCTTCCACGTACATCATCTCAATTAACACTCCAACATCCTGTGAAACCGGAAGATTAGGCATGACACCTATATGTTTTCCAGATCAGAAAACTGAGTCTCAGGTCTACCTCAACACAACAAAATGCAGCATGAGTGAGATGACATCGGAAACTCACTAAGACAGGTGGTGAGGTTTGCCTCCGCAATTATAAATAGCACCAATTTATAAATCAATCTAGACTAGGTTAAAATCCCACCTTGCCCCCTACATGCAAAATAAACTATGAGCCTCATCTCTCTCTCCTCTGTGAACTGGGGTTCCTAGAACCACATTCCTCCCAGGCTTTTTTTAAGGATTAGACAGAACTTTTTGCAAAGCACCTGGGACAGCAGCATCTCTCACAGGATGCCAGCTGTCAGGAGGAAGTACTGAAATCAAACAGTCTAACAAATTACAAGTTTCGAGGAGTAAAAACTGTAACTAGATAATATAACTCATTTAAACTACAACTCTTCAGACTTAGTTGACTACAGCTGACGTGTGTCGCTTCTTCTCTGTGCTTTTTGCTGTACTGACTTTGTGACTATTTTGGGGGGAGTTGTTTTTTCCTTCTTCCTGGGACATTACACACTTTGTGTATTCAAATACAGGTCTTATTACTCTCCATTTCATTCTGAACAGTAACTATTTTAATTCCAAAAGAGAAACCACAAGGTTGTAGCAAAATGAGGAAGTGAATCCTCATTGCTAAGACTTCCTGGAAGGAAGTTCTCATTTTCCTTGGAGGAGGGCACGGACCCAAACGCTTCTGGGCCAGAATGGTGCATCCAGGGCACGGCGGCGCTTGCAGCACATGGTAGACTGCGTGTCCCACTAAAGGGGGATTGGGGACTGAGCCCAGCTCCAGCTGATTACGGGAATATGGCTCAGTATTGCCAAGTCTCCTGGCATTTTAAGAGAAGCCAAGAATCTGTATTATGGAAAATTTCTAGATTTTGAAAACACCATGTGGGCCAAATAAAATACACTTAGGAACAAGTGGGGTCTATGGGTCACCAACATTTCTAATTGCTGCCTCGAAGCCTGCTGAGATATATACCAAACTACAGAGAAACTCTGCTCTGGAGTTTTCTACCAGGAAAGGTAGTCAGAAAGTAAAGATCATGAAAGACCTAGAGAGTAGGCTGCAGAGATAAAAAGGATGAAATCTTAAAGAAAATCCACTGGCAGATCTAGGCAGATCAAGAAATCAAGGGTTAGGATGCAAGAAGGCTGTGGAGCCTGCATGCTGCCCCTAGGAGAGGCCAGGACTCCTGTGGTCAGAAGATGACAGTGATGAGAAAACACGGAGAGTTTTCTGTTGGAAGACATGACCTTCAAGAAAGGTTTTTGCACAAAAGCGCAGATATAAGGGCTTCTGACCACATACTACATAAATAAATGTGAATGTTTGAGAGTGGCTGAATACTTCTGAACCCTACATCCAAGACTGCAAGGCTTTCAGATACTTGAATGATGACAATCTTTAGGCCTCTATCAAGGACTTTTTGAAGAAACAACTCATACCTTTTAAAATATCATTTCTGGGAGGGCAAAACTGAAAGGAACTTGTGATAACAAGAAAAAATAAAACATCTAGCAAGCTTGATGTACAGCTTTTATGAATACTTACAGACAGCTACCTTCCCTTATGAAAGAAATCTAGTGGTAAAGAAAGTCAGCCCCATCAGTATTTTCTTTCAAAACATTTGACTTGTGAAATAGAAGTGTGCTGAGAAAATCCATTTGATGGAGATTTCCATCATTCTCTCATATATAAAAGGCAGAGACATAGTAAAGTACCAATTTGCCCTTTATTGTTAATTTAACACACATCATCTCAATCTTATGAAAGAGCTTTAGTAAAAATTCAATAGTTCTCTTAATGAGGATATTTTGTTCTCCAAGGTACAAGAGTATCATATAACCCTAAGAATCCCTCAAAGCTTTAAATTCATAGAAATCACACCATACAAAATGGGTTCCACCTACAGAGCTATTTAAGTAAAGATAATTAAATAACTCCACCCACTTTGCTATCCATATATGTGTACGCTATAACCCAAATATTCCTATTCAGAGATACTCATTTAAAATGAGAAGGGGTTTCTAATTCTATGGCTAACTTGCTGATTAAATGCATTTCATTTCTCAGAGACAAATTCTCAACTGATTCACTTTCATTCTTAAGAAAATGTATCTATTACATGAACATACTCTGAAAGAAAACCAGTATGTATGTAAAAACGATGCTGTTATTCTCCATAAACCTAATTATAGAAACTTGTATTGGCTTGTTAAGTAAAAATTAATCTGGCACGAGAGGATTACTGCTACTGTTGGTACTGTTGTTCTGAGTCATAGCTTCAGTCAAAATGAATGAAAAAAGTGGACTTCCCTGGTGGTGCAAGGGTTGAGAGTCTGTGGTTCCAAGGCAGAGGGTGTGGGTTCAGTCCCTGGTCAGGGAACTAAGATCCCACACAGCAAGGTGGAAAAAAAAAAAAAAAACAAAACAAAACTGAGAACCAAGATTCAGAGGAAAAAAATGTAATTTTAAAGTTAGAAAAAGGTTCAAGGATATTTTTCCCTTGGACAGAGAAAAGAAAGTGAGTCAATAGATAATGAAAGAGGTCATTGCCTAAGTAGCCAGTAGAATTCATGGATCCTAAAATACACTCCCCAGATTTTCTCCCTATTGAGGTCCCTAATAAAAACTGACAAAACAAAACACCTAACTGTGGGACACAAGGGTCTTTTCTCACTCCACTCATATATATCAATGTTATAATCTCATTTTCCGCACTCATCTGCCAGGGGACAGTTGACGAGTCTGGAGACACTTTGGTTGTAACAACCAGGGAAGGGAATGCTGCTGGCATCTAAGGGGAGAGTCTTGAGATGCTATTAAATATCCCACAGTGCACAGGACAGCTCCCTAAACAAATAACTACCTTACCCAAAATGTCAATAGTGCCAAGGTTCAAAAATCCTGGTCTAGAGGCAATGTGAGGTGTACATTTCTTCTACAGAGCAAGTTTGCATCAAGACAGCTGAATATGGCATTCCTATGGAAGCATGGTGCATGATGTGTAGGACAAGGGCAACATATATGTGAGCTTCCCTGGTAGCTCAGAGGGCAAAGAATTGATTGCAGGAGACCTGGGTTCGATCCCTGGTCAGGAAGATCACCTGGAGTAGGTAATAGTAGCCCACTCCAGTATTCTTGCCTGGAGAATCCCATGGACAGAGGAGCCTGGTGGGCTATACAGTCCCTGGGGTGTGTACACGGTACATGCACATGTATGTACATGTACATACAAAGCATGGTAGGTCATACCATGTAAGTGTATGTATATATTTAGAATCAGAAGCAGGCATTGCACTTGGAGCAATAATGTAAACACTGGCCACTCAGCTAACAGTCTCATGTACACTAGTAGGATTTGCTATAAACTTCTGGCCTTGTCTGGAGGTCCATGCTGGTACTCAGAACTTGTTCAGTGACATTTAGTAGCATTCTTCTTGGCAGTTTATAACAACCAATTTATTTTTGTTTTATAATAACAAAATATACTTAGAATTCCATAAACACTTTTTTCTTACTGAAATTCATGTAGGAAAATTAATTTTGAAGGTTGAAACCTCTCTTTAGCCCTTGACCCTCTTCTTTTCCTTTTGAGAAATAATGTCTCAGAATAAAGTTACCTTTCTTAACCTCAGAATTATTGCATAATAGTGGAACAGATGTACGTACCCTGGTGCAATACGGTAAAATAATTGTGTGTTGTACTGAGAAATATGCTTTGAAAGTACAGCTCAAGTTAAGCCAACAAGAAAAGGTTCGTGTTGGAGTAAACTGTCTCCCCTATATAACCTCTGAAAATACTTTCTAAGTCTAAAAAGCCTCACTAGAATATTTTAAGATGATTTATTTTAAAGATGATAATCTGAACACTCTTCATAGGAAATCACAGAAAAATGTCCACTTCTCATTCAGGTTAAATGAGTGTTCTTTCAGCAGAGGAGAAGAACACCCAGATGATGGGCCAAGTCTTATGGATGATCATTCTTCCTTTTGTTCATTTCCTCCAATTAAGATTGCCGGTCACCTGAGAGAGCCTCTGAAGAAGCCCCTCTGACAAGATGACAGTGTCTCCATTTATTTAGGAGCCTGATAAGGGTCTGGTTCCCAACCTCTCACAAGGACTTCACCCAACCTAATTTACTCCCCAGAATAACTCTTCTGCCAAGCCAGCTGGTCTCCAACCACCCCACAAACTACCAGCCTGAAACCCTTTTATTCATGTGGCTCCTCCCCCTCATCCCTCCCACTTACAGAGCCCTCCTCTGTGGCTCTAGTCAAATCCCACACACCCTTTAGGGTTCTGTAGGGTTCAGTTTAACCTCCCTGCTCCCAAACCTTCCCATGTGAATCTCACCCTCCTTTGAATTCCTATGTACAGCCTAGGCAGCCCTCTAGATCACTCAATCTGGAACTTCATTATTTCTTTCCTCTCTGGTTATTAAAGACCTCACTTCTAATAGGTGTATCTCTCTGATGATGAAGTGAAAGTTGCTCAGTTGTGTCTGAGTCTTTGCGACCCCATGGACTATACAGTCCATGGAATTTTCCAGGCCAGAATACTGGAGTGGGTAGCCTTTCCCTCCTCCAGGGGATCTTCCCAACCCAGATAAAAAGCATATTTTTGGACTCCCTATAAATGACCCAAGAACCCTGGTTCTTGTCTAGGAGTAACTGTCTCATATATAAGGAATGGAAGAGTGCTGGACTGGGGTAGTTGCAATAACTACTGGGCCTCTAAATTTCCTACTCAGCCCAAGAACTTTTTTTCATTAAGTATTTAAATAGGCTGAAGTCTGTGGTGAATTCCCATCCAAGCTGCCTCGTTATCATATCAGATGGGAGGAGGGGGTGAAATATGGACCCACTTAGAGGAAAAGTCACAAGAGACCAGAGTAAAGCCTCTTCTCTGATTTCTTCTTGCATCCCTTGACCTTGGCAGGGCTCCCTGGCCCTTTCCTTCTGAAGTCCTCCTATTCCACTGGGATGTAAATGGTCTGCCTCTGCTCTCCAGCACTCCGGTTTGCAGCAGTGACTTTGGTATTTCCTGACATGTGCAGTGAACATCTCTGATTTCTTAAAATGTGTCCATAGATTCCTTGATAATCCTTCTCTCTGCAAAGCAGGAGCCTAATTCCCTCCCTCCTGAGTGTAAGCAAGGCTTGATGTCTTTCTTCTAAACTATAGATGGTAGAAATAATTGCATATGAATTGATAATAAAAGGCATCAAGGCTAACTCCTTGCTCTTTCTTTTGGATCATTTTGGGGAAGTCACCTGCCATGTATTGAGGACATGTAGCAAAGAGCTGAAGAGTCCTACTAAAAATTTGCACTAATATGCCAGCCATGTGGCTGAGTATCTTAGAAATGGATCCTCCAGCCTACAAAGCTCTCAAAATAACTTTGTGTGCTTAGTCGCTTAGTCGTGTCCGGCTCTTTGAGGCCCCATGGACTAGCCTGCCAGGCTCCTCTGTCCATGGGATTTCCAGGCAAGAATCCTGGAGTGGGTTGCCATCTCCTACACCAGGGGATCTTCCCCATCTAAGGATCAAATCCATGTTTCTTGCGTCTCCAGCATTGGCAGGCATATTCTTTACCACTGTGCCCCCATGGAGATCACCTCATATCTACATGACAATCTCAGCAGGACCACGCATGTAACTTGCTCCCCGATTTGGTGACCCACAGGAACTGTGTGAGATAATACTTGTTTTAAGCCACTAAGATTGGTGTAACTTGTTGCCCACTGATAAATAACACAGCACTCTTCTTTCTGTGTTCTGTCCCTAACTGAATCTGAGACTCTCACCCCTAAGGGCCAGTCTTAACCAGTACTTCCCTGTTCTGCTTCCCCAGCTTCCCCCCTCCCACTTCAGGCTTGCACAGACAGTGGACATTCCATAAATGTTTATTCAAGAAATACCTCCAGTTCCAACCTTGCCTGCGGCTCATTCACAACCCAGAAAAATGCACCAAAAAGCTGAATTGATCCTCAAATGCTCACAGAACTTAAGGAAGAACATGGTAATTTGTAATCTGCCTCCTGATTATGAAGGGTTTATTATTAATATAGGCTCTGGATTTGAAGCATTAAATTTGGCTCAGACTTTTAATCTGTCCGTGCTAATTTAATGCTAAGTCCCAGCTCTCAGGCCTTTATCCTCCACAGGGCTCACAGCAGATAGTCATTTATTATATATTATGAGTGCTTAAAAATCTACTTTACACCAGATCAGGGGCCCTTCAAACTTTTTATCCTTAAACTTTTCCCTCTGATTGCTCCTGAGTGTACCTTCCTGCCTCTTCCCGCAGACCCACATTAGTGCTAAATATAACTCCCGGAAACAAAACATTCTGTGACATGCTCATAGCTGATACAATTACTTTAAACCAGCTTCCCCTTCTGGGGAAGTCTTCAGAGTGCATTTATCCAGCAGGGAAAGCAAACATTCTCTCGGACTTTGCCTGGGATGTCCAAAGGGCACCCAAGGGAAAGCAAGCGCCCTGCTTCTCCCTGGGCTCCAACAAGCTGGTGTAATGTGACCAGATGATACTTCAGGCTCTTTCCCGGGAATTGGGTCTGTTTTCATTGGGCCATAATGTTTTTTATTTTTAAGTTCAATTTTATTTTTTAGAATATTTATTTATTTTTGACTGCATGGGGTTTTAGTTGAGGTACACAGGACCTTTCGTTGCAGTGCTTGGGCTTCTCTCTAGTTGTGTTGTACTCAGTTGTGTGTGTGCTCAGTTGTGTGTGCTAGTTGTGTGTGTGTGCTAGCTGTGTGTGTGTGCTAGCTGTGTGTGTATGTGTGTGCTCAGTTGTGTGTGTGTGCTCAGTTGTGTGTGTGTGTGCTAGTTTGTGTGTGTTAGTTGTGTGTGTGTGTGCTAAGTTTTGTGTGTGTGCTCAGTTGTGTGTGCACGCTCAGTTGTGTGTGTGCTAGTTGTGTGCGTGTGCTAGTTGTGTGTGTAGGTGTGTGCTCAGTTGTGTGTGCTAGTTGTATGTGTGCTCAGGAGTTGCAGAGCAAGGGCTTCATAGCACTGCAGCATGTGGGATCTTAGTTCCCCGACCAGGGATTGAATCCTCATCCGCTGAACTGGAAGATGGATTCTTAACCACTGGATCAACAGGGAAGTCCCCTGTTATAATGGTTTCAGTTTCTCAGCACTTTTATAGGACAGTGGGACTCCAATAAGGTCAAGAGCAGCTTGGGCTACCAAGAGTGCCAAGTACATGATCACCCCTTAAACTCGACCTAAACCTGTAGTTCTGCAGTATTGTGCCAAGGGCCTGGAAGTTGAGTGCCTTTTTTTTGTTTGTTTTAAAACCAAGAATAGCTAGCTCAAGGTCAATCAAATGTCTTGAAAACCAGGTATATGAGACCATGGGTCTCTCTGCTCAATTCATGTTCCCTTAACAGAACTAGAAATCAACACATTTGTGATTTATTCCCTTTGAGGACCATAGGGACATGTTCTCTTGCAGAACATGTGGGTCCTGAGCTGGTGCCCATTTCCTGCCACTACCTCCAGCGAGGCTCTTCTTGCCTTCTTGGCTACCTGCGTTCTCATTGCCCTGGTAGTGAAGGGAAACCCAGGCTCACACCTGCCCCAAATAAAAATGCACAGCTAAATTTAAAAAACTAATATGATATCCACTCAACACCAACTTATTGACTGTTGTCAAATGTTGACTGTTTCTGGAGTGACTAATCACAGCAGAAATGAGCTTGAAATTTAACTTTTCAACATGATTTGCACTTCCATTAAAAAACATTCTCATAGGACTTCCCTGGTGATACAGTAGATAGGAATCTGCCTGCCAATGCAGGGGACACAGGTTTGATCCCTGGTCCAGGAAGATTCTCACGTGCCGCAGGGCAGCTAAGCCCGTGACTCAAAACTACTGGTCCTGCACTCAAGTCCACACGCCACAACTCCTGAAGCCCATGTGCCCTGGAACTTCTGCTCCACAACAAGAGAAGCCACCACAATGAGAAGCCCACGCACTGCAACTAGAGAAAGCCCTGGGGCAGCAAGGAAGACCCAGCGCAACCAGAAATAAAATAACGTTTTTAGAAAAAGACAAAAAAATTTACCATACACAGTGCACATATCACCAGGTAAAGATGCGATACTGGAGCCACAGGAAGGGTAAACGGAGAAAAGAACGGCTCCGGAGAAGATACAAAATAACCACAGCAGCCACTTCCTTTTGCACGAGTACCTGCACTGGGCAAATGCTGTACAGAGTGCTTTTTGCACATTTTCTTATCGATGGCCAGCCCTCAACGACCAATGAGTTCCTGAGGATACTCCATTTTTCATTTACAAAGCCAAGGCTCCCCGAGCCTGTAAAACTTGCCCAGGAGCCCACAGGGGAAAATAGCAAGGCCTGGATCAAAGCCAGATGTGAAACCCACGCTGCCCCAGTCTGAACTACTCTGTATCTTACCCACCTACTCCAGTTGCAAGGTTTGCACATTACACAGAACAACGTGACCCGTGTTCCAGGCTGTACCTTGAAGCACACCAATTTTCTCCACACCTTTGCCACCACATATTTGGCTGTAGATATCAAGAACAAGGGTATAAAGCACAGTGAGATGAAAATAACTGTCTTCCTAGTGTTTTCCCTATACCTTTGTTTCCACAGTATTTACCTCTTACTTCCTATTTTTAGTACGTTATAAATAATGCTTTGTCAGTGTTACTAAAGTCATGCTTTTAAAATATTTTACTTTCAACAGTGGCAATAAGACCTTTATTTGGAGATTCATATCAAAATTTGTTCTAAATGCTTGACACATATTTACTCATTTAATCCTAACTCAAAAGTACATGTAATGTCCATGGTCCCATTTCATGCATGTGCAGACTGAGGCACAGAGAAGCAGAGTTACTTGTGCAAGATCACAGAGTAACAGAGGCAGGATGTGCTGCAGGGGCTGTGACTCCAAAGTCTGTCTTAACCACTACACCACACTCCTCTCTGCCGCACGTTTAGAAAGACTCTCAACGTCCACCCTCGCCACCCTCCAAAACAACCAACACGTGAAAAACTTCCCTGAGAATATTCTAACTTAAAACAGAAATATGACAACTTCTCTGGTGGTCTAGTGGTTAGAATTCACCTGCCAATGCAGGGGAGAGTGGTTCAATCCCTGGGCTGGGAATTTTGCCACAGAGCAACTAAGGCTGAGCGCCATGACTACTGAAACCTGCGTGCCTACAGCCGTGCTCCACAAGAACAGAAACCATTGAAATGAGAAGCCTGTGCAGCATAACGAGACAGCAGCCCCTGCTCGCTGCAACTGGAGAAAAGCCTATGCACAGCAACGAAGACCCAGAGCAGAGCAGCCATAAATAGATAAATAGGAATCTGACAGTCTCCTGCTTTAAATCCTTTCATCGACCTCTCAGTGTGAAAGTCGCTCAGTCGTGTCCGACTCTTTGCGACCTCATGGAATATACAGTCCATGGAATTTTCCAGGCCAGAATAGTGGAGTGGGTAGCCTTTCCCTTCTCCAGAGGATCTTCCCAACCCAGGAATGGAACCGGGGTCTCCTGTATTGCAGGAGGAGTCTTTACCAACTGAGCTATTAGGGAAGCCCACCTCTCAGTGTACTTGCGATAAAATCCAAAGTCCTTTCACCAGGCCTAAACTCCTGAATGAGCTGACCCCTGTCTCCCTCACTAGCTTCAAGAGTGTCCCCTCTGACTATAGTCTCTGGTCTTTTTTTTCAGTTCTTCAAACATACCAAGATTTATTTATTTTTTTTTAACTTCAAGCCTTTAAACAGTCTAGACCATTTGTGCAAATTCCTGGACCACTCTTGCCCTGACTCTTCTCGGGGCTGACTTCTGCCCCATCTTCACAAGTCGCCTTACACTGCCTCAGAGTGAGAGACCTTCCCAACCCTTCACAGAGAGGCAGGACAATGATGGATGCCCTGAACACCCAGCACATTGTGGGGGCTCAGGGAACATGTGTTCATTAAGTATTTGAGGGGTTACTTAATTCTAGAAACTATAAAAGCATTGAGAAAGCTAGGGGGAAAAACAAAACAAGAACCCATGATGACTACATACTGCTCTGAAATAAATGCTATCACAGAAAAACATGGGCAGGTATTGAGAAGGGGAGACAGAAAGAAAACAAAACCAAGATGAGAGATGCCTTCAGTCAGGAGCACTTCCAGAGATGCAGCCGATCTTGAACTCTGTTCTGTAAAATCCTAGACTCATGAAAGGGAAGGAGCCAAGGCCATGCAGGCCACCTTCAGGGGTCTGGCTGTTGGCTTAGGATTTGGAGGTGCCCTGGAAGGATTTTCAGCAGATTTGCGGCAGGTAATGTAGATGAGAGATGAAGCAGGTTGCAGATGGACAGTCCAATGAAAAGGTCATTTCAGTTTTTCAGGAGAGTTGGGAGGAGAGCCTGTAAGCATAGAACCAGCCCCAAACTGGCCCTATCCTATTACTAACGAGATACTTGTTTTCCAGAGACAACTGAACAAAACCACAAGCTGTGCAGCCAGAACATGCATAGAAAAGAAGATTTTGACCTCAAACGACACCTGGAATCAGTTTCTCCACCCATGAGCAAAGGACTGGTATTTGACCAGAGCCTGGCCCCCGAAACCACTTCAGAAGCAAGGAGTTTGCTGTCCAGGAAGATCTGGTGCTGAAGATCCTTGACCACACCTTACCATAAAGGGCCAAGTTCCAGAGCCCCTCCATGGGAACCCACCCTTTCTACATTTCTGTCGACCAACCCTCCTCCCCCTACTCCTAAAAGCTTGATCAAACCCCAGATCAGAGAGGTAGATTTTGAAATCAAGCCCCTCAGAACCAAGTCCTCTTGCTGAGCTTATGATTAACTTCTCTTTTCAAAACTTTATTCTCTTTCTTGTCTTGTGGGGATTGAAACCAAGCAGGACCCTTCAGGGACTTCTGTGTACAAAAGGCCCTCTATGTCCCCAGTTTCTTGTTTGCAGAAAAAGGCTTTAGTCTTCCAGGCCTTCCCTGAGTTCCAAAGAGCAGACCCAAACAGTTACTAATTAGGAAAGTGAGGGAACGCAGAAACAAAGGAAAGGCAGTCAAGACACAATTGTTCAGCTATAACAGACTCCTGGTTTCTTCTCTAACTATCTAACACGTATTATTGAGTCCAGACTGGTTGAAACCAGAAGGTTGATGATTAAGACTCTCAAAACACTACCCTGTTACCTCACCAGAGACCAATCAGAAGTCATGCATCCTGCAACCCTCACCCCAAATGTTGTTTTTAAAAGCCCTTCCCTTCCCAGGGAGTCTGAGCCTTTTGAGGATGAGTTACAGGATTCTCCTTGCTTGGCACCTACAATAAATGCTATATTTTCCTTCACCACAAACCACTGTCAGTAAATTGTCTTTGCAGCATGGTGGGCGAGCAGACCCAAGTTCAGTAACAATTTGAGAGCCTTGCCTTCTGTCTCCTTGCCAGCTGACACCATGATAAAGCTTTTTCTTCTCTCAAAAGCCAGTGCCATAATATTAAGTTCTCTGAGCATTGAGAAGTAAGCCTTTTGCTCAGTAATAAGCCTAAAGCAAGGTGGTGACAGTAGGAATGGAAAAAGGATGGATTTGATACTACGGAGGAAAAATCTATAAGACATACGAACAGATTAGATGTGCTGAGTGGGTGAGAAGATTTCCAGGTCCCTTGCTTTGGCAACTGGATGGCATGATTCTGTTAGTGTTAGGGGCAGAAACATGGGAGGATGACAATGTGTCTCCTAGGCAGGGGACCACTCAGAAGATTATGATCAGTGCTAGATTCCTAAAGGACATACGGGCAAAAAATTCAAATACACATTCCTACAAATAAGTATACAAACAGCCAATAAGAACATGGAAACGTGCTCAACATTTAATCATGTGGGAAATGCAAATCAAACTCACAATGAGAAACCACTTCATATCAACTGCTGCTGCTGCTAAGTCACTTCAGTCGTGTCCGACTATGCGCGACCCCATAGACGGCAGCCCACCAGGCTCCCCCGTCCCTGGGATTCTCCAGGCGAGAACACTGGAGTGGGTTACCATTTCCTTCTCCAATGCATGCAAGTGAAAAGTGAAAGTGAAGTTGCTCAGTCGTGTCCGACTCTTAGCAACCCCATGGACTGTAGCCTACCAGGCTCCTCCATCCTAGTATGGCTATAAACAAAAAGAAAGTCACAAGTACTGGCAAGAATGGGGAGAAACTAGAACCATCATACATTGATGGTGGGAATGTGAAATGGTTCAGTCAGTTTGGAAAATAGTTTTGTGGTTCCTGAAAAAGTTAACAGTTACCATTAGACCTAGCAATTCTATTCCTAAGTATGTATCAGAGAGTTGAGATATATGTTTAGCAAAAAGTTGTATACAAAGTTGTTCATAATTATTCATAATAGCTCCAAAATAGAAACAACCCAAATGTCTATCAGCTGATGAATGGATAAACAAAATGTGGTATATCCATACCACAGAATATTGTGCTCAGTTGCAAAGTTGTGTCCAATTCTTTGCAGGGTCCCATGGGCTGTAGCCCACCAGACTTCTCTGTGCAGGGTATTGGATTTCCCAGGCAAGAATACTGGAGTGGGTTGCCATTTCCTTCTCCAAGGGATCTTCCTGACCCAGGGATTGAATTTGCATCTCCTGCATTGGCAGGCAGGCTCTTTACCACTGAACTACCAGGGAACCACAGAATATTACTCAGCCATAAAAGGGAAGAAGTGATATATACTATATCATGAATGAACCTTAAAGCATTATGCTGAATGAAGTCCAACACAAAAGACCATACATATATTGTAGGATGCCAGAAATGTCCAGAATAGGCATATCCCTAGAAACAGGCAACCACATAGATTAGTGGTTGCCAGGGGGCTGGGGAATGGAGAATGAGGAATCATGCTAATAGAATGGGGTTTCTTTTAGGGTGATGAAAAGCTACTGGAATTAAACAATTGTAATGGTTGCACAATCTTATGGATATACTGAAAACCAAGGAATTGTACATTTTAAAGGGATAAATTGAATGGTATGTGAATTTATGTCAATTTAACAACAGCAGCAACAACAAAAGAACTTAAGGATGATATAATCAGGGGAGGTCTGTGGCATCTATGAGGTATCTATAACCTTTATTGTGAGGCAGAGAACTTAATAATAATCTCCAGAATTTGCAAAATCATGCTATAAGCTCTTACTAAGCTTTTAAAACTTAGATCTATGGAAATAAATGCAGCATTTAGTTTCTTGCCAAATGCTTCTCCATAGACTTACATGCAGCTTTTGCAATCTCATTACAATTTCTGAGATGAAGTATAAACATATTAATTGGAAGAAGACAACTTCAATGATTTTCTGCTCTAGCCTAAAAACTCACATACGTAAAGAAGCCATTTAAATTCATAATAAGGGACAAAAGTACTACAATGTCAAAAACAAAATTAGGGCATGATACCATCAATATAGGGGTTCTGAGAGAAGTACAAAACACTGACGGTTCTATAAATGAAAAGGATACATGCACCCCCAGTGTTCACTGTAGCACTATTTACAATAGTTAGGACATGGAATCAACCTAAATGTTCATCAACAGAGGAGTGGATAAAGATGTAGTGTGTATGTATGTACACACACAGAGAGAGAGAGAGAGAGAGAGAGAGAGAGAGAGAGAGAGAGGAATATTACTCAGCTATAAAAAAGAACAAAATAATGCCATTTACAGCAACATGTATGAACCTAGAGATTGCCAAACTCAATGAAGTCAGAGAGAAAGACAAATATATGATATTACTTATACGTGGAATCTAAAAAAAGGGTACAAATGGACTTATCTACAAAACAGAGTTCAGATGTAAAAAACAAACTTATGCCCAACATGGGGTAAGGCAAGGGAGGGATAAATTGCAGAGTTGGACTTGACATATACACACTACTATATATAAAACAGATAACTAATAAGAACCTACTGCATACACAGGGAACTCTACTCAGTTCTCTGTAATGACGTATATGGGGAAAGAATCTAAAAGAGAGTGGGTATAGGTATACATGTAACTGATTCACTTTGCTGTATACCTGAAACTAACCTGTAAATCAACTACACTCCAATAAAAATTAATTTAAAAAAGAAAAAATGTGTCCATGTTTCTAGAACAGGCATTACAGACTTCTCTTAACTCCAGGTCTAAGATACAATACCAGCCAGAGGGCCAATAAGATGGGGCACATTCTGGACTCTAAGATCTGATATGAATATTTTAATTCTGCTGAAATCAAGATAAATTTTACATATGACATAGATTGAATGTGGTGGTTATCTTTGATGTTAAAACATTATCATTAAATTTTTGGTACAGTTCGAAATCAATTGACGTCAATAGGTAGTCTACTCAAACGGTGTCAGCTGGAGGCACATTTCCCAGTTCAATCTATCAGATATTTTATGCATGACTTCTCTGGCTGAAAAAATATTAATTACATTTGCATCCATCTTAGCAGTCACCATGCAAAAACAGTGAGAGCTGCCTTCTCACTAGCAAATGTTGATCAGAATATACTGCCCGCAGACCAATTAAAACGTATGGAAATTATCCTCCCAAAGGGGTCTACAAATCTGTATGTAGTTACTGCATTTCTGAGCACCCTGATGGCAAATGAAACTATTCAAGGAAAATGTATTACCAAGAAATCTACATATAAAGTATTCCCAAAGGGGGTGCTTTAAGGCAGTTATTGAATGAATTCTTCTACAATTTTGAATTTAAACACTACTTTCTGCATATAATACCTAACACATCTCCAAAGCATGTTTACACACATTATTCCATTCAATCTTTCCTGATAACAACCTTCCTGTAAATAAAAACAGTAATATTTTTCTTGCCAATCTATTTTACAGTAAGGAAAGAAATAGAAGTTAAGTCTGTTTCTAAGGTTCCAGACCTGGTCAGTGGCAGGGTTAGGACTCTATCTCAAGACATCTCTCTCTGAGTTGAGTGTCTTTTCATCATGGCCCGAGGCCTCTAACTGGAAAGGTAAATTGGTGAGACTAAGCATTACTACCCTTCTTATATCCAGCTTGTGCTCTACAAAGGCATCTTCAGCACAGGTTTCTAGCTGGATGGGCCCAGGCAGTTCTGTGCATCTTCTTCAATTAAACATAAGCATGCATACCTCCTGTGCCTGGTGTCTGCTTTGTCCCCAAGTTTTCACACAGGCCCAGTTCCAAGTCTTTCCATTTCCTGTATCCTCTGTTAAGTCACTGGCAAGCAATGACAATGGACAGAAAAGTACTTTACCATGCAGTTCCCCAAAAGGTTCACCTACAAAATGAGTCATCTGATCTTTACAACATCTCCCCAAGGTAGATAGGTCAAGATCATTATCCCTAACTTAAACAAAAGACAGCTGGAGCACAAGGAGGTCAAGAGATTAGATGGAACTGCCAAATGGCAGGCCGGGGTTTAGAATCCACATCTCTTTATTGCAATGCACAGCATTTTCCATTATACCACATTTGGTGGGATGACACAGCACTAATTCATGTATCTATAGATTTATTTAACAAATAAGGGCACATACGTATCAGGATGTGTAGAAGGTTGTGGGGAGCTGGAGTAGAAGACAAAACAAACACGGTCTCTAGCCCCATTACCTTGAGAGTTTGTGAGGACACAGATTAAAGGACATAATCACAAACTGTGCTAATGGCTCAGAAGGAAAATAATCAAGAGCTATGAGCAAATGGAACAAGGAGCCCATATTTAGATGAGAATGGTAGCGAAAACTTCTTTGAGGAAGTTACGTTTAAGCTGAGACAGGAAGTCAGTCAGGTGAGGGGGGAGGGAGAAGAGTGCTTCTTGCAAAGGGAAGCAGGCAGAGGGAAAGAGGTGCAAAGGCCCTGAGGCAGAAAATACCTCAGAAAAGAGGGCCTTGTGCTAGGAGACAGAGCTGAAGAGATACTTCAGAGACAGAGGAGCGCATAGCCTCAGTGTAGACTGAAAAAAAAATTGGGTTTTATCCAAATCTAGGAGGCAATCACTAAAGCATTTTAATGCTGTGATCTGACTTGCATTTTTAGAAGATCACTTTGTCTGCTGTCCAGTCTAGGCAATGAATTGGAGGGAGACAAGAATGATAGTGAGGTGAGACTTCTCTGGTGGTCCAGTGGTCAAGAATTCACGTTCCACAACAGGGGACGTGGGGTAGATCCCTGGTTGGGTAACTAAGATCCCACACGCCATGTGGCCACTGAGCTGGTGCTGCGACTGGAGAGCCTGCACACCACAACCACTGAACCCGTGCTCTGGAGCCTGGACCACAGTGAAGGATCCCACATACTGCAACTAAAAGAATCATAGTGAGGACACCATTTAGATCATGCCAGATGGTGGCTGGTACAGGGTAGTGACCACACTGACAGAGAGGAGTGACTGTGAAAAGATAAAGACGTTTGATTAGGCAAATCCAAAGGACCAGGCAAGTGGATGTCTGAAAGTCTAAGCACACACCTTCAACATCTTAACCTCAAGTAAAGATTAAAAGCAAGGCATGAATCTGAAGTGAAGAGACAAGTTCTCTAGCTGGTTGTGGCAGCTGGCTGCCTTTCATACATAAGTTAGCTGTCACCGTATCACTTTGAGCCAAATATAGAAGGCACTCCCCAAACGCTGCTACAACAGACTTTCTAACCTGTTACCAAGACTTGGGACCTGAGAAACTGGGACACAGCTGACACTAGATTGCTGAGAACCATTTCCCAAGGTCAGAGATTATTCCCTATTTAGTAAAGTCTAAGACCAAATTGAAAAACATTCTCATTCCACAAAGGCAAGCTTTCAAATGTCTTTTTCTTTCAAAGAAAATTCAGATGACATTATCTCAAGAACAGCATGAACACATTTATATAGCTTCCGTGCTTTATGTTAATTTAAGAATGAAAAATAAACCATCTTGCCATTTTTAGTTCCAATACTGAATTGTGTAACACTTGAACACTCACCCTTGGATTTCTATACCCCAAGAACTGAGGAATGGAAAGAATACATAGGAAGGAGCATGGGGAGAACCACAAAAACTCACAGCCATGTCACAGCTATTCTCACATCTGTCTTCTGCAAAAAGGCAAGGATCTTTTTGCCGCAGCCGAGTTCCCATAGACACTGCTCTCAGGACTTTAAAAGCCATTCGCACCCAAGCATTGGTGAGACCCTCTTTAATATATACACAGATTCAAGCCTGGAAGGTATCTTATTGTTTCCTGAAGCACAATTTTGGGTGAGAGGGAAAGCTTGGTTAGAAGTTCTCACTATACAGACATGACTCTAGAGCATGAGATGCTAAAAGAGAAGCGTGTTCATGAAGTCTGCGTTTGTGCTGAGTCACGTCCAAGTCTTTGTGACACCATGGACTGTAGCTCGCCAGGCTCATCTGTCCAAGGAATTCTCCAGGCAAGAATACTGGAGTGAGTTGCCATTTCCTACTCCAGGGGGATCTTTGCCATCCAGGGATCAAACCCACATCTCATCCTTGGCAGGCAGATTTTTTACCACTGAGTCACCTGGGAAGACCCCGAAGTCTAGAAGCTCTGATAAGGCAATCTGCAAACAATCCTAATGAGAAAAAAGTGAATGTTGCTATAGAAACCAATAAGGCTGCTCCGATTGTAAGAATTCACGCTAAAAGTTAGGAAGGCAAAGAACCAAAAGCAAATTCTTGAAGGAAAAGCACTTAGGCTGAATATAGGAGGATGGGATGGGGAATTTCAAAGGCCAGAATGAACTGGGGATTGCAGAAATTTCATAGAAAACAAAATCAGTCTTCAAAGAGTGGGCTCTTTTGTTCAAAGATCATGAATATTTTTACATAGCAAATCAAGGAAGGGGTATTTCTGGTGCCTGGAGTTATGGAATTATATTCTGCTTCTTTAAAGAAAATGTTCTTGGAAAAAAGTAAACGAACATTAGAAAGGCAGAATAAAAGTCCAAGATGAATAAAACGATTGTCAAGAGCAGTTAAGTGTTGGTAGCTTAGTCATGTTTGACTCTTTGCGACCCCATGGACTGTAGGTCTGCCAGGCTCCTCTGTCCATGGAATTCTCCAGGCAAGAATACTGGAGTTGGTAGCCATTGCCTTCTCCAGGAGCTCTTCCTAACCCAGGCAAACTCCAGGAGATAGCAAAGGGCAGGGAAGTCTGGCGTGCTGCAGTCTATGGGGTTGCAACGAGTCAGACACAACTTAGCAGCTGAACAACAACAAAGAGCAATTAGCTGACTTAAAATGAGTTCAAGTCACCTGGCATGGTTTTATCCTTTATTCCAACAACTTGGAAACTGTGTTGTTTCCACTGTTCGAGCAGTTAGAGGAAGCAATCAAGGAGAATTGGGCTTCACTAGACCTCTGAGACGGAGAAGGCAATGGCACCCCACTCCAGTACTCTTGCTTGGAAAATCCCATGGATGGAGGAGCCTGGTAGGCTGCAGTCCATGGGGTCTTGAAGAGTCGGACATGACTGAGCGACTTCACTTTCACCTTTCACTTTTATGCATTGGAGAAGGAAATGGCAACCCACTCCGGTGTTCTTGCCTGGAGAATCCCAGGGATGGCGGAGCCTGGTGGGCTGCTGTCTATGGGGTCGCACGGAGTCGGACATGACTGAAGCGACTTAGCAGCAGCAGCAGCAGCAGCAGCAGACCTCTGAGAAGCTCTCATAATATTCTTACTGACAAGATGGTAAATTGGGATAGAACAATGTGGAGAATTAATAATAAGCATTTCCAAAGCCTGTTGATGTGTCCCCAACCTGGGGGACATAGGAAGAGGGCTGATTCATTTTCCACCCAGCCTGACGAATATGATCTTTGCCTTGAAAAGTAACACAGCAGGCAAGGTGACCACATGTGTGGTTGGGAGAACGCAGGGTGAGAGTGAATTTCCTGTCCCACTGAATCAGAATCCAATCATCTTTGAAGCTGGAGAAATAAAACAGGGATCAATAAAAAGGTCTGAACTTGGGTTGTCAAATATAGGAAAGAGGGCAGAAGCTTAGGAGATACTGGTCAAGAAACCAAGAAACAAAACCGCCTCTACAGGCTTTGGCAGACAAGTAAACTCAATATGCCAGCACCAAAACTTCGGGTGTGGCCTTAGCCTCCACTAACAAAAATACGGCTTAGGATGATGACAGTGGCCATCCATGATCTTGCTCTAATCGAGCCCAATCAGGTCATCTGCTGAACAATGCACAAGTGCCTTACGCCACTGCTATAGGCTGAAGATTTGTGTCCCTGCACCCACCCAATGCGTATGTGGAAATCCTAACCCCCAAGGTGATGGTATACAGAGATAGGGCCTGTGGGAGGTGATGAACTCATGAGGGAATTAATACCCTTGCGTGGAATTAGTGTACTTGTAACAGGGATCCCAAGAGCTCTCTTGTCTCTTCCTCCATGTGAAGACAGAGTGAAAGGTCATCTGTGACCCAGGCAGTGGAACCTTATCAGACGCTGAATATGCTGGAGTTTTTATTTTTTTATTTTTTTTAAATTTAATTTTATTTTTAAACTTTACAATATTGTATTGGTTTTCCCATATATCGAAATGAATCTGCCACAGGTATACATGTGTTCCCCATCCTGAACCCTCCTCCCTCCCCATACCATCCCTCTGGGTTGTCCCAGTGCACCAGCCCCAAGCGTCCAGTATCGTGCATCGAACCTGGACTGGTGACTCGTTTCATATATGATATTATACATATTTCAATGCCATTCTCCCAAATCATCCCACCCTCGCCCTCTCCCACAGAGTCCAAAAGACTGTTCTATACATCAGTGTCTCTTTTGCTGTCTCGTACACAGGGTTATTGTTACCATCTTTCTAAATTCCATATATATGCGTTAGTATACTGTATTGGTGTTTTTCTTTCTGGCTTACTTCACTCTGTATAATAGGCTCCAATTTCATCCACCTCATTAGAACTGATTCAAATGTATTCTTTTTAATGGCTGAGTAATACTCCATTGTGTATATGTACCACAGCTTTCTTATCCATTCATCTGCTAATGGACATCTAGGTTTATGCTGGAGTTTTTAATCTTAGGCTTCCCAGCCTCATGAACTGTAAGAAATAAATGTCTGATACTCAAGCCACCCAATTTATGGTGTTTTTGTTATAGTGGCCCACCCATAAAAGAGCACTCATGAAAGGAGTGAAAGAAAAAAACAAAACATAACTCATGTATAGAGACAAGTAATCTAGATGGTAAAAAGACTGAAAACCATGTTTCATGAGGATGTCCAACTCAGGAAAATCAAAATACAAGTAGGCAGGAGAGCGGTCTTAGAATGATTTGCAGGGGTGTGTACAGTACCTCACCTGAATGTCTCCAAGAGCTAGAACTGGCTCCAAGAGCAGAATCACCTGTCCCTACAGAGGCGCTGCCCCAATGTCTGAGTTCACCACTGTTTGAGGGTTCAGTGGAGGCAGGGTGCCATTGAACATTAATAATGTAGAAAGCCTGTTGAGATGGGGACACCCCTAGCAGTCTCTTGCAAAACCAACCTTCTGTTACAGAAGTTCAGTGACTAGTTCCTAAATTGTGCTCAGCTCCCTGCAGCCACCAAATCTGATGCTGTAACTGCCACTTCCCATTTTCTTTTTAGCATACACTCACATGCTATGGCTTTCCTTTAGCACCATAACAGGTCAAGCTCAAGTCAACCCTTATGCCAGCCTGAGTAAGAGTTTGTGTTCTTTCTGCTCCTGCATACATGCTGTTGCCCAGTTCATTTCTTGCAGTCTCCTATGTCAGAGACGGGCGTATGACGTTCCCTGACCTAGACTATGTATATTTTGCTCTGATTAGAAATACAGTCTATGCTCAATCTGAGATAACCATTCTGGTGGGGTATTCTCAGCCAAGTCTTTTTAAATCTTGGCAGTGTCTCCCTCCAGGGATTTAACATACTGTGTGAGCAGCCTGCGATTACAGGCTATTCTTGTGGCTGTTGTGTCCACAGATGCACAGGGCTCCCTGGTTACTGAACAGAGACCAGGAGATACTATCAGCACATCCTCAGGCAATCGGGCACAAAGCACTTTTCGCAGAGAATGGCTGCTCCTTACTGAGGACGGTGGCCAACGCTCTCAGCCTTGGCTTCGATTGCTGCCTGAGCTACTTCTCAACCTCATTCCTCACTGCCGATCTGTTCTTAGATTTTCTTTTCATGAACTCTGACATCCTCTCCCTGCCAACTCTGGTCATGCCTGACAGTATGAAATGCCTTCCTTGCCCTTGTCTCCCCACCCTGCTGAGGGGCTGGTTCACAAGCTATTGCTCCCTAGTCATGCAGCCCACCTGCTTCCATCCTCCCTGTGCATGTGGTCCAGGAGAACTGAGGCTTCTCTCGCATTCTGTCTCGTGCCATCGCTGCCTTGCCAGCCCTTCAACCACAACTTGGACCAGAGCAAGCTAACAATAAATATTTATTGAACACACACACAGAAAATACTTTCCAACTGCTTATCTCCCCTAGGTGATAAGCTCCCTGAGGACAGAAAGCATTTTGTTCCAAGGTATCATATGTATTAATAATAGTAACTAACATCAATTGAGCTTTCCATATGCACGACACTCTGCTAGACACTTTAGAGGGACTATTTCCTTTGATTTCTCCCAGCTACTTATGAGTTATATTATGATTATTCCCATTTTGAGATAAAGCAGTGGAGTCTTGGGGGAGGTTAAGTAATTTGGCCAAGGTCATGCTTCTGTAGGCGGCCCAGCAGAGGTCCAGTTTCAGACCCCAGACTACGTGAGCATCTTACAGCACCGTCCACTCCTGCACCTTGTGCGGCCACCCTGAGGGGCAGGGAAAGAGTCACAGCCACGCTCACAGGTCGAAACTGCACAAAATGCATGAGAATGGTTAACAGAGGTCTGCTCTATCAGACATGAAGTTCCAGTCGAGACCATTCATTGATGACTGTTGTTTTGTCTTTGCAGGGAAGCTAGCTCAGGTATCTCAGATAAAGAACAAGGAAGTGAAAGAGTAGGTCTGATACTTTCCATTTTAATGTCTAAAACTATATTTCATCTACTTTCCAGTACCCATTTCCTTTTCAAAACTATTATCTCTACTGAAAGGCAAAAAATGTTCCTGAGCCCCGTCAGGCTGTCACATAGAGTTGAGGTGGAAGACGGTGTTCTCAGAGCCCTTTCGGAGGGGAAACCTCAAGAGGAAACAATAGACCATGGTTTGATTGCATCTTATGGCACAGCTGGTTTCAATTTGATGCTTATTTTGCTTATTTTAGCATCTGCTGAAGACTGAAGTAGCTTTAACACTTGATGCTTTGGGTTTTAAACTGTTTTGAGGAACCCAAGTATTCCTAAGAAAGGTCTCAGGGGGGTGGTGGCTGGTGGGTGGAGGACAGAGCCTGAAGAAAAGATTTATTTGGAAGTAATGGTTCTGCTGTTGGAAACAAAACAAAACAAAAAAAAACTTAGAACCATTACTTGAAAGGTATCTGACAAGAATATATTCTCTCACACATGTCACCTGTGATGGGTGGCAAGTGGGCTCTGTTCTGTTGGCAGTGAATCTTTCATGCACAGGTTTGTTTCGTTACCCAGGCTCGATCTTGTCCATTGGAACCAGCGTCTTGTCCTCCTGGAGTGGGGCACAGAGGGCAAAATGGACTGTTCCAATGAGCTACCATTTAGAGGAAGTGTTTACTGCTTTCTTTCCCTGTCCTACTCAGAAGGCTGTGGTGGTTTGTCTCATCCTTTACCTAAAATATTGTAGATATAAATGGTATGATTAAGCCAGGGGTTCAGCCCTGGCTGCATGCTAGAATATTCCATGGCCCTTAAAATTAGTATTGCAAGCCAGGCTCCTCTGCAGACCAATTAAATTGGAAACTCTGGGGAGGGTGTTCCCTTTAGGGCACTGTTGCAGAATGCTTCAAGTGGCCCTGACAGGCAGCCAGGGAGGAGAGTCTGGATTAGGTATCTATTCTTAACTATCTCTGCTAGAGGCAAATGTCCACAGGTCTGTACAACTTCTATTACTGAAACACTTTACTTGTTGAAACCTACCAACTTTAAAACTAGACCTCTAGTATCACCTCACACCTGTCAGAATGGCCATTATTTAAAAATGTACAAACAATAAATGCTGGAGAGGGATGTGGAGAAAAGGGAACCCTCTTACACTGTTGGTGGGAATGTAGGTTGGTGCAGCTACTATGGAAAACAGTACGGAAGCTCCCTAAAACACCAAAAATAGAACGACCATATCACTCAGCAATCTCATTACTGGGCATACACCCAGATAAAACCATAATTCCCAAAGACACACGCAACGCAGTGTTCATTGCAGCACTGTTTATAACAGCCAGGACACAGAAGAAACCTAGATGTCCATCAACAGAGGTCTGGATAAAGAAGGATGTGGTAATATTATACAATGGAATATTACTTAGCCATAAAAAATAAAATTGGGTCATTTGTTGAGACATGAATGAACCTAGAGACTGCCATATAGAGTGAAATAAGTCAGAAAGAGAAAAATATCAAATATTAACACATATATGTGGAATCTAGAAAGCCTGGTATAGTTTATCTTATTTGCAAGGCAGAAATAGAGACACAGACATAGAGAAGAAATGTATGGACATCAAGGAGGAAGGCAGTGGGTGGGATGAATTGGCAGATTGTTACTGACATATATACAGTATTCCTACTATGTATAAAATAGATAACTAATGAGAACCTACTGTATAGCTCAGGGACTCTACTCAATGCTCTGTGGTGACCTAATGGGGAAGAAATCCAAAGAAGAGGGGATATATGTACATATGTGTGTGTGTGTATATATATAGCTGATTCACTTTGCTGTACAGTAGAAACTAACACAACATTGCAAGTAAACTATACTCCAATAAAAAATTTAAAAATAGATCACTGGAGAATAATTTAAGCATGCTTCTTGATGAGAAAGAAAAAATGGTAAAAAATGGAACAAGTTTAACACATACACAAAATTATATATATAATATCCTTCTGTGATAGAATTTAGAAAGTGTAATTTAGTAGGAAACAGACATCATCCTAGTAGTGAGCAGACTAGGTTATGAAACATATTCTAAAGAAGTTAAAAAAATTTTTTTTTGCAAAGATCAGGTTTGACCAGAATTACTAGGGAGGGAGACAGAGTATTAGGTTTGCTATTTACTTGGCTAATTCCCACCTGTCCCAGATATCTTAACTTTCATTATTCGTTCTGTGAAGCCTGGGCCCCAGGTTTGGATTCAGCGTTTCGGCTCCCTGCCAGAGCCTAGCGGGCATTTGGGTTGGCAACCCTTGGCCAGGAGGCAGCACAGAAAAGGCATGCTTGGTGCATTTGAGCAACCCACTGACTCTCCTGGGGGCTCTTCCTGGTCATAGACCAACACGCTCAATTCCACTCCCTCCACGTCGTTCTCAGGCAGCTGGCTGCTCCTCTGCACCATGCCACTCTGCGCACCACCATGATGCTCTGGTCCACGCTCAGCCCCACCCTGGAACAATTCTAGCTCGGGTTCTGTTCTGATGCTACTCCCACCCTCAGCCCCGTAGGTGCACCATCCTCTGTTCCAGGCTCTCGCAATGCTAGTGCAGCACTTGGCTCTCACAGCCATGCCTGCACTCAGGACCCACCATCGGCGTCCTCACCCCAGACCCCTCTTAGTTCCTGGGCCCAGATTTACGAGCAGCATGGGTGATGATCCACAGTCTTCAAACCTCAGCAAACCACACCTGAGTGCATCAGCAGCTCCCCTCCACCTCAAATGTCTTCCTCTGGTAACTCTCAGTTCATCTAACTCAGTATCCACACAGTTACTTTACCTCTTTCCTCTGGACTTCCCTGGTGATCCAGTGGTTAAGAATCCGCCTTCCAATGCAGGGGATATGGGTTAGATCCCTGGTCAGGGAAATAAGATCCTACATGCCCTGGGGCTACTAAGCTCGAGTGCTGCAATTATGAGCCCCTGCACCACAACTTGACCCAACACATGCAGACCCAACACGACCAAATAGTTTTTTTAAAACCCCCAAAACCTTACACTTCTTCTGCCTCACACCTCAGCCCAGATCCTCGCTCTAAACAGTTTTAATTCAATGCCTGCTTCTCCTCAAATCCTGTCCCAGCCTAGTTCAAGCTGTCATCTCTTGTTTGACATTACGCAAACACCACCTAACTGGTCTCCCTGCCTCTGGTTTTTCTCCCCACCAATCCACCCTCTAGGTCAGCTCTGGCTAACAGAAATTTCTCAAATCATAAAAAAGTCCTAGACCTGCACTGTCCAATATAGTAGCCATGGATGGCTACTGAGTCCTTGAAATATAGCTACTGAGACTGAGGAACTGACATTTTAATTTCCATTAATTTACATTTAGATTTAGAGAACCACATGTGGTTACTGGCTATTATGTTTAAAAATACAGTAGCTAGGGCTACTGTTCTAAAAAACTGCAAACATGATAAATAGACATTTCTGAAATAAATTGAATCAAATATTGGGAAATGTTTAAATCTAATAATACAATTAAAATATACATATGCAAAATTGAGGGAAGCTATTTATAGCAAAGACCTGTGCATTGAGATGCTGCATTTCTCTACATTTCATTTACTGCCTACTATGTACTAGGAGTGCTGCTAGATTTTGGGGTGAACCGGACAGTCCTAGTTCCTTCCACTTTAGCAGGGCTTTACATCTTGATTACATGATGGGGCACTGTCAATCCTGCGTGGTGTGAGGGGTGTAACAGGGGCCAGAGCTGGGGGGCAGAGACCAGGGCTCTGCCCCAGGACACTGTGGGGTACCATGGGAGACAACTTGCCCCAAACTGGGGCAAGTATTTCTTCCTCAGAGTTTTCTATGCTGATATTTTTACAATATTAAAAAAAAAAAAAAACCGCTTGATTTTTAAATATCACTTGTGTTTTAAAAGTTCAGAAATATTTGCAAAAGACATATCTGATAACTGTAATCCAATATATACAAAGAACCCTGAGAGGTCAATAATAAGAAAACAGACGATCTGATTAAAAACCAGGCTGAACAGTATTTACAATAGCCAGAATATGGAAGCAACCTAGATGTCCACTGACAGATGGACAGATAAAGAAGTTGTGGTACATATAGACAACGGACTATTACTCAGCCATAAAAAGGAATGAATTTGAGTCAGTTCTAGAGAGGTGGATGAGCCTAGAGCCTGTTACACAGAGTGAAGTAAGTCATAAAGAGAAAAACAAATATCATATATTAATGCATATATATGGAATTGAGAAACTCATGATCAGTGATGCCATCCAACCATCTCATCCTCTGTTGTCCCCTTCTCCTCCTGCCTTCAATCTTTCCCAGCATCAGTGTCTTTTCAAATGAGTCAGTTCTTCACATCAGGTGGCCAAAGTATTGGAGTTTCAGCTTCAGCATCAGTCCTTCCAGTGAACACTCAGGACTGATCTCCTTAAGGATGGACTGGTTGGATCTCTTTGCAGTCCAAGGGACTCTCAAGAGTCTTCTCCAGAATGACAGTTCAAAAGCATCAATTCTTTGGCACTCAGCTTTCTTTATGGTCCAACTCTCACATCCATACATGACTACTGGGAAAACCATAGCTTTGACTAGACGGACTTTTGTTGGCAAAGTAATGTCTCTGCTTTTTAATATGCTGTCTAGGTTGATCATAAATTTTCTCCCAAGGAGCAAGCATCTTTTAATTTCATGGCTGCAGTCACCATCTGCAGTGATTTTGGAGCCCCAAAAAATAAAGTGTGCTACTGTTTCCACTGTTTCTCCATCTATCTGCCATGAAGTGATGGGACCAAATGCCATGATCTTAGTTTTCTGTATGCTGACTTTTAAGTCAACTTTTTCACTCTCCTCTTTCACTTTCATCAAGAGGCTTTTTAGTTCGTCTTCACTTTCTGCCACAAGGGTGGCGTCATCTGCATATCTGAGGTTATTGATATTTCTCCTGGCAATCTTGATTCCAGCTTGTGCTTCATCCAGTAATGTATGAAACACATACATTACTATATATAAAATAGATGTCTCATGGGAAGGAGCTATATACACAGGGAGCTCAACCCAGTACTCTGTGAAAACCTAGAGGGTTGGGGGTGGGAGTGAGGTTCAATAGAGAGGGGACATACATATATTTATGGCTGACTCACCTTGTTGTATGACAGAAACCAACACAACATTGTAAAGCAATTATCCTCCAATTAAAAATAAATTAAAAAAAAAACAGACTGAAGACCTTAACAGAAACCTCACTAAAAGAAGATATACAGATGGGAAGTAAGCATATGAAAGATGCTCCACATCCAAGTCATCAGAGAAATGCAAGTTAAAACAAGGTATCATTACACACTTATTAGAATGGCCAAAATCCATATCACTGCCAACACCAAATGCTGGTGAGGATGGGGAACAACAGGAACTCTCATTCATTGCTGGTGGAAATCCAAAATAGTACCTTAACTTCAGAACACCACTGAGTGATTTGCTACAAAACTGAACATACTCTTACCATATGATGCAGCAATCACAATCCTTGGAATCCAGCATGGTTGAAAATTTATGCCCACACAGAAACCTACATATGGATGCTAATAGCAGCTTTATTCATAATTGCCAAAACTTGGAAGCAACCAGGATGTTCTTTAGAAGGTGAGTGGATAAACTATGGTATATCCAGAAAACGTATTATCATTTAGTGCTAAAAAGAACTACAAGCTATCAAAGGATGTGGAAGAATCTTAAATGCACGTTATTTAGTGAAAGAAGCCAACCTGAAAAGGTTGCATATTGAAGGATTCCAAGTAAATGACATTCTGAAAGAGGCAAAACTATGGAGACAGTAAAAGATCACTGGTTGCCAGGGTCTAGAGGGGAGAGAGCCATGAATCAGCAGAGCACAGAGGGTTTCTAGGGCAGTGAAACTATTCTGAATGACGTTACACACCATTATACATTTGTCATTATGTATAATGGTGGATACATGTCATGATACATTTGTTAAAACTCAAAGAATGTGTAACACCAAGAGTGAATCCTCAATGCAAACTATGGATTCCGGATGATACTGGTGTGTCCAGGTAGCTTCATGGATTGTAGCGAATGTACCACTCTGGTGGGGGATGCTGACAGTGGGAGAAGCTATACATCTTTGGGGGCAGAGAGTAGATGGGAAATCTCCTCTCAATTTTGCTGTGAACCTAAACGTGCTCTAAGAGGTAAGGTTTACTTTTTTAAAAAAACCAAAAGACTGCATAACATTTACCATGTGTAGTTATTGTTGTGAAACAATGAGGATGAATCTTAGAAGCCCCTGGAAGATAAACAGCCATTAACAACTAAAGGTCTCACGCCTTACTTTGATTATTGATGTCTTTCAATTTTTATGCAGGGAATCTGTACAATACACTCAGAACTTACTGATTAGCTGGGAATATACATCTATAAAACACAAAGAAAATAAGTCTAACACTTAAATCCTTTAAGATTTGGCTTTTTGGAGCTTATTTTTCCATAAAAGTGACATGAGTGCTTAATAATGTTGTTCTTACATACTCTATGAAAACACATTTTGAAAATGCATTTTGGGGCTCAAGCAGAAATACCCTCCACACCCCTTAAACTGGAAACTCCATGACAGTAGCTTTAGGCTCAGTGCCTAGCACATACTTACTGAGTCTAAGATGCAACCAATTTTAAGATGAACTCTCACTTTGCACACCACTGAGAAAAATGCTGCCAAGTAAACCATAACATAATGCTGTCTTGTTACTTAGAGCTATTTTATAATGACTGAAAAAGCTTTAAGACAGTCAGGTTTATCATACAACACTCATGTACTCCTGTAGTAAAAAGAAAAAAATAAACCGGTTAAGATATCCTAACAAATCTTCTTGCTCTTTTGAATATTTTTAACTCAGTTGCTGATGCCCATTTTTTTCCATCTGATGCCCCACTGTTTCTCTGAAATATTCTTTCAGCTGTCAGACACCCAATATGCCAATTTGGAGGCTGGTACTTTCTTATTCTTGGGCTTCCCTGGTGGCTCAGTTTAAAGAATCTGCCTGCCAGAGCAGACGAGGGTTTGATCTCTTGGTTGGCAAGATCCCCTGGAGAAGGAAATGGCAACCCACTCCAGTATTCTTGCCTGGAAAATCCCACGGACAGAGGAGCCTGGTGGGCTACAGTCCATGGGGTCGAAAAAGAGTCAGACACAACTTAGCAACTAAACAACAACTTTCCCAAGAACTGAGTTCTTCTCCAAAGACAGTATTGTGTCTTGGGACACAAAGAACATGCACGTGTGTGCGCGGCAGATTTGGTCAGCAAGGAGATGAATCCTAGTTATCTGAAAGCCTTCTGTTGTTACTGAGTGAAGGCTTTCAGATAACTAAGATTCATCTCCTTGCTGACCAAAACTGCCGCGCACACACGTGCACACCACAGTACTGTCTTTGGAGAAGAACTCAGTTCTTGGGAAATGTCTTTAGCTTATGATTAAATTAAACAACTTTCAGCCACCGGCAATTGTGCAAGAATCATAGCAATAATCACTTCTCACAGCCCCATGTACACGACTTTGATCTCTTTAGCATCTTTAACAGGACAGGAAAAACTTCAGAGCCTTTTAAGGAAACTAGGATTTTATCAGCATTTCCTGTCTAAAATCAATTATTCTCCAAATCACAAATCACTGGAAAAGAAGCAGCTGCAGCTCTAAGTTGACAGAAAGTTTGATAAATTAATGTTCCACACCTCAGCAACAGTCCTATTTGCTGCACAGTCCTGCACAGTTTATGAATTGGACACACCAGCTACTTACTGCTTTGAAGTTCCTTTCATCTCTTTGAAAGGATCGACCAACCTCTCCTGTTTTCAAGTTGCATAATTTATTATCTGGAAGGTTATACTTTTGCCACAACTCTGTAACACAATTTCAGCTACTTATCTTCTGTCTCAGATGCCCCAAAACTCTTGTTTTTTGGGGTTTTTTTTGCAGAAAAATAGTAGCTGTGATCATTTCTTTAGCAAAAATTTTCTTCACCGATACTAAAGTCACATCCTGTTCATATAGTTCTATAACTTTCTATGTACACAACAATTTTTTATTTCAGTGTTGAATCATGATGGACTATTTGGAAGACCTTTCATATGCAATTAATCTCATCATATATATTACCAACAATATATATAAACAAAAGTGCTATGTCCACATCTATACAACCAGCAGTAATGACCACAATGTATCAATTTTGTCTAGCCAGTGGTGACAAGATGCTATCCCTGTAAGACACTGGTTTTAGAGATATTAAAAAGTATGTACAGGGGTGAAAGGAATGTACATCTCCAAATTGATGGAACATGGTAACTGAGGCATAAGTGAATACTCCTTTCATTTATGTAAAGAATCATTTCCAAAATGGAACCAGAAATTCCTCCCATGCTTTACGTACACAGGCCACTCCCTCCATCAAGAGAGAAATTCACGTCCCCCAATCCATTTCTACTGGGTTGGGCCGGTGGCTTGCTTTCACCAACAGAACATGGCAGAGCAGCCAGGGTCCCTGCTAGATTTCCCAGCTCAGCCCAGGGAACAACTTCACTATAAAACCTCTCCTCCTGTTCACACTCAAAATTCCACACAAGCAAAGGAACCAAGCTATAGAAGCACATAATTAGCCTTAAATGGGAGCAGTAGTCACTTCAGCATTCCCTTATTTATGGATACATAATGGATGCAAAATACTTCCAAGGTCAATTAAATGAATTACTGTAGATGTCTAAAATGAGGGTGAATTCCGTTTTCGCTTTAAAATCGAGCCATCTGCATATCAAGGCAATGTTTTCTAAGTTAATTGAATATGGAGCAGAAAGTCCTCCAAGCAGACATTTTAAATTAATTCTTAATTAAGAATGCCCACGAACATCCTTCAAGTGGGCAAAAATAAAAGTGTGGGGAGACAAAGAATAAAAGGCACACAGGAGGAAAAGCATACCACTCCTGCTTTTGTTGCTTTTTAAACTGATCAAATGTTACAAAAGCTTAAAAAACACCTATGTTTAGAGTGGTTTTCAAAACAATGAGAACATACACAAATAATAGCACACTTCTTACTTAATTTGTTCCTCTTGGTCCTTCCTTCTGTGTTGCTAAGAGACTGTCTTTTTCAGGACTCAAATACACAGATTTTTCCAAATTTAGAAAACAGGCGGACTTGCAAAGAAGCTTCAAAAAACCAGCCATTTAAGAGGCAAAAATTTATTTGGTAATGATCAACCCAAACAACTTCCTGAAATACATTCTCAAATGCTTGGAAAACTCATGCAAACGTCAATATTTGTCATTTCCAGTCACCTGGCTTCCTTGGTTTATGCACATTAAAATTTGTAATAGCACTTTACTTCTTACTGAAGAGAAAATGATAGGAAAGTCAACCTTCAACTGAAAGAGAAATGGTCCTTTAATTGGTTTTAAGACAATTAAGCGGCCACTGGAAGGCTTTGCGCGTTCAAGGTATGTTGACCACAACTGGGGAAAACTGTAACCAAAGCATAAATATATAAAACTGGGGAAGGTAATACTTACTAACAGTAATGCATGTTATAACAGTAATTTCTTGCTCCTTAATTTAGTAATGGGTCATAAAGTGTATCACATTGTTAAAACACATAAATTATAGAATTGTAGTATAATAAAAGCTTTATTCTTTCCCTTAAAACTTCTGAGTGTACTTATGTGTTTGTTTATGGTTTATTAACTGCCTGACAGATGGCCTAGGAAAAGAAACAAAAGGGTAATAGGGGCCCCTGACAACTGAAAACCCCAAACCAACAGAAATTAGAATGTAAATCAATGGAGAAATGGATAAATTTTTACAAGAAGTTGACAGATATGGCTTGGAGGCACACCCCCTTCTCTTTTAAAAGGACATATTTTGAGTGTTTTTGAATATTCAAGTATTTTGGTATTAGAAGAGCTCTTGGAGGGGCACCAATCATAGGGAACCACAGGGGAAGGCCAGCTTTGCTGAGACAAATGAACTGCGTTTATTTGTGCTGTGCTGCCCAGAAAGTTTTTCCCTACGATGTTATGGAAAAACAAACTTGTTGGCCAACCCAATATGTAAAGCAGCACAACCTGATGCAACTAGGAAGAAGACAAAGTTCAAACAGCCTTGCACCCCCCAGCCAGCCCAACACCTTACATTTATAAAGTGTGTACAACTGTCTTGAAGAGGAAGAGGTGTAACAGGACTAAAGAGATCGAGTGTAACCCCAACTCTGTCTGTCAGGCAAGCCATTTAACTTATCTGAGTAATGATTCCTCATCTGGATCAGAGAGGAAAGACATGTGTGGAGGGCATGGTGGGAGAGGAAGGGAGCTCATGTCCTCTGAGCATCTCCTCTATAAGCAGCATCCTCCTTACATGACCTCATCTAAGCCTCACACCAGTTTTCAACTTCACAAAGAGGCCAGGGGAGGTAGTAGAGATGGGATCCAAACGCTCAACTCTGGCTTCAAAGCATTCCTGCCCAACTGCCAAGTGTATCTCACAAATTTTGTTTCCACAGTAAGGACCAAACTCAGGCACCCCCTTCTCAGTGCTCCCACACATTTCTATCTCCTGCGTTGTGACAGGGTTTCCAAGTCATGTCTCAACTCTCATCCTCTCTTGCAAAGTCTCAACCTTTCCCCTTCACCACCACCCCTAAACCAAGAGTTGCCCCTTTGTTTTCTCCGGGTTACTAAAAATCCCACATCCACAGAATGCAGAGGATGTGGAAGCTAGAAACAGTGGGCTCACTCACCACTCTCTCCACGTCACCTGTCAGGTTTCTGTGACAGGTAGTTCGCTCGGATCAGAACAACACAGACTCCAGCCCTGCATGTTTGGCGCCTGTGAAACATCATGGAGACATGCCTATTTCACAGTATTTGTCTTCACTGATACCAAGTGTCCCCAAGTCTCCAAAGTCACTTTTCAAAACCCTTAGGAGGTGACTTTATATTTACAGTGAAGGAACAATTATCAGCAACTGAAGCCAACTAATTCTCCTACTTCTATTTTTAAATTTACTCAAACTGGAGGAAATGACTTAGGACCATCCATAATGGAACTTGCTGTCAGGTGTCATAAAAAGCTTGCCACCTCACAGCCAAAAATCTGAAGTGAGCCAAACGGAAGCCACGACAGTTTATGTCCTCTGGCAACAGAAGCATTTGGGGAAAATTATGTTTTTGTGCTGATGGGAACTGCCAGCGGTACTTGCTCCAAAATGATACACGTCTCTATAGAAGCTGCCTGACAAAAGGGCAACCACAGTATCATACAGACACTTACTGTTAAGGCTATCAAGCTGGATTAAAAGAGCAGAGCTGTTCTCCAAGTGAGATGCATCCTCAACATCCCTAACAGGGAAAGGAAACCCTTCCTATGCACTGGAGCCCACCAGCCATTCTCCCAACCCTCACCCCCAGCCTCCCCAATCCACTCTCGAGCCCCCTGTAATGGAAACACATGAAGTCTTAACCACTGGACCACCAAGGAAGTCCCTTTAGTGTTATTATTCACACTGTTCAATTAGTGCCTATTACATACTGTAGCTGCCCTGGTGGGGCTTCCCCAGTGGCTCAGACAATAAGAATCTGCCTGCAATGCAGGAGACCTAGGTTCGATCTCTGGGTAGGGGAGATCCGGTGGAGAAGAGAATGGCAACCTATTCCAGTATTCTTACCTGGAGAATCCCAGGGACAGAGGAGCCTGGCAGGCTACAGCCCATGGGGTTGCACCGAGTCACACATAACTGAGCAACTTACACACACACACACACACACACACACACACACACACACACACACACACACACGGTGGCAAGGGGCTTTGAGAAGAGGGAGCCTCTGCTCCAGGCATCCCAGAGGCTCTTGAATGTCATTCACTCTGGAGGTGAAGGTGGATGGGCAAGTGTAAGCAGGGAGGTTTTGATTCCAAATTAAGGCCAAGAGGGGAATTCTATAAGCGACGAATTCTGACACAAGCTCCCAAGATTAAGATAAAAGGAGATAATTAAATGACAAACAAATGAGAAATAATATAGCATACAGTGGTTTGTTTACCTCAGAGGGTTCCTCATAAACCAATTTAGAGCACTGAATAACCAAATAAATGTGTTTTTAAATGTGCAGGATTTCTAAAATATTTACAGAGATACTGTGGCACTGTTTGTGACTGCCCAACACTCGAATGTTTTCCAGACTAAGCACATGATCTCAGGGTTCCTTCCTCGCCCTCTTGAGCACAGCTTATTGAGAACCAAAGCTAACAGGGTGTCCCCACTCCCACCTGAG
This sequence comes from Bubalus bubalis, assembly GCF_019923935.1. Lineage (NCBI taxonomy): Eukaryota > Metazoa > Chordata > Mammalia > Artiodactyla > Bovidae > Bubalus > Bubalus bubalis. The sequence continues at coordinate 69,764,062 of NC_059160.1, forward strand.
TTCTGACTTTCCCTTGTTGGCTGAGGCCCTGGACAAGTCACAAAGAATCAGTTCGTCATCTATATGGTAACACTCCCAACAGCTACTCTGAGGACTGTCTTGTTTAGTCACTAAGTCATGTTCGACTCTTTGTGACCCCAGGGACTGCAGCATGCCAGGCTCCCCTGTCTGTCACTATCTCCCAGAGTTTGCTCAAACTCATGTCCATTGAGTCAGTGATACCATCCAACCATCTCATCCTCAGTTGCTCTCCTCTCCTCCTGCCCTCAACCTTTCCCAGCATCAGGGTCTTTTCCAATGAGTCAGCTCTTTGCATCACGTAGCCAAAGTATTGGAGCTTTAGCATCAGTCCTTCCAATGTATATTCAGGGTTGATTTCCTTTGGGATTGGTTGGTTTGATCTCCTTACAGTCCAAGAGATTTCCAAGAGTGTTCTCCAACATCACAGTTCAAAGCCATCAATTCTTCAGCGCTCAGCCTTCTTCATGGTCAAACTTTCACATCCATACATGACTACTGGAAAAACCATAGCTTTGACTATACAGACCTTTGTCGGCAAAATGATGTCTCTGCTTTTTAATACACTGTCTCGGTTGGTCATAGCTTTTCTTCCAAGGAACAAGCACCTTTTAATTTCATGGCTGTAGTCACCATTCACAGTGATTTTGGAGCCCAAGAAAATAAAATCAATCACTATTTCCACTTTTTCCCCATCTATTTGCCATGAAGTGATGGGACCTGTGGAGAAGGAAATGGCAAACGACGCCAGTATTCTTGCCTAGAGAATCCCGTGGACAGAGGAGCCTGGTGGGCTGCTGTCCATAGCGTCTCAAAGACTTGGACACGACTGAAGCGACTTAGCATGCATGCATGCATGCATGCACTGGAGAAGGAAATGGCAACCCACTCCAGTATTCTTGCCTGGAGAATCCCAGGGACAGAGAAGCCTAGTGGGCTGCTGTCTATGGGGCCACACAGAGTCGGACACGACTGAAGCGACTTAGCAGCAGCAGCAGATGGGATCTGATGCCATGATCTTTGTTTTTTGAATGTTGAGTTTTAAGCCAGCTTTTTCACTCTCCTCTTTCACCCTCATTAAGAGGCTCTTTATTTCTGACAAAACATGGTCCACTGGAGTAGGGAATGATAAACCACTTCAGTATTCTTGCCTCAAAAACCCCATGAATAGCATGAAAAGGCAAAAAGATATGACACCAGAAGATGAGCACCCCAAGTTGGTAGGTGTCCCATACACTACTGGGGGACAGTGGAGAAACAGATCCATAAAGAATGAAGAAGATGGGTCAAAGCGGAAACAATCCACAGCTGTGGATGTATCCAGTGGTGAAAGTAAAGTCCAGTGCTGTAAAGAACAATATTGCATAGGAACCTGGAATGAATCAAGGTAAACTGGAGGTGGTCAAGCAGGAAATGGCAAGAGTGAACATCAACATTCTAGGAATCAGTGAACTAAAATGAACAGGAATGGGAGAGTTTAATTCAGATGACCACTGTATCTACTACTGTGGGCAAGAATCCCTTAGAAGAAATGGAGTAGCCCTCATAGTCTACTTTGATGATTAAGAAAGATAAAACAAGTACAATCCTTAACCCAGTGCCTGGAACATAGGAAGGGCTCAAAACTTGAGGTTCTCATGACTGCAGTATATATTGTCACTCCTCAGAATGATAGTGGAAACTGAACTGGTGAGGATCTACTTGAGATGGAGGATCTACTCATGATTTGAAACAGCAGCCACAGTTTGGTAATAACTCTATGGGTACAGGTCTATCTCCCATGGGGAAATGAGTATCTCCCTATTAGGGGGGCTGAAATCATCTATTTAGACTACATATTCGATCATCACTTTTTAATGGTCCTTAGGTAGCAGCCAAATTGGTGGGTTTGGGGGCAACTTGACCATACTGTGCATCATGGATATTTCACTTTGTGAGTCAACTCTAAAGGCTACTGCTAGCCCCTTCCTGAATGACACGTGGACAGCCTAGGTAATATACACTGGTGAGAGTCAACTGCATTTCAGAAACCATCAGAATCCTAGTTCTTTCCACTTAAAGTAACCAGCATGATTCATTCCTTTGGAGATGCCTCCATCAACCAACCTCAAATCTGAAAGCCTCTTTAATGCTTTAAAATCAAGACAAAAACAGCTGGTGAAGGGGTGGAAGCATGTCAGTGCAAATATGCTAAAAGGAGATCACAGAGCTTGGCTCAAGACAAAGCAACAGGGAGTCAATTACACGCTTGGTCCAAAAATACCCTGAATTATTACTTTAAGACGTCCATCCTTGACGCAATCACATCCTCCATATTTTAGTGCTTTTGTGACATCTGAAGGAAGGAGTAGGAAAATAACAATGGTGGATAAAATGGATTCTAGTTAAGTAGCAACTAGGCCTAAGAGTCAGGTATTACTTAACCACTGAGGATAAGAAATGTGTACACACTTTTAGATCCAGCAGGATAGAAAATGATTGATAATTTCCAGCCACCCCAACTTCTCCAGTGACAGAAAAAAATGAAAAAATGAAACACTATCAACTTTAAATTTGCAAATATGATAAGTACCAAATATCCAGTATCATGACTAGTTGTTGCTGCAAGGAGCAGGGAGGGAGCACAGAGGGGTGCAAAAGCTAAAAGAATTGAACACTTCCAAAAGTATTACTTAGGGACTAGGTAACACAAGAATGTTAGTTCAAAAAATTTGTAAGAGGGCCATCAGTTTCTAGAAGAGAAGTGAGAAATATAAGGGCAACTCTAAAATATGGGGTATACTTGAGTTGTAAACATTCAATCTAATTACTGGGTAATACATTTCTTTTTGAGTCACTCTGAAACAGAAAAGTCTTCATGATTGATGAAACCTGATACCATAAGAAGAATAGGACATTGAAACATAATATGTAGAACAGTGTTTTGGACTCGGTGGGAGAGGGCAAGGGCGGGATGATATGGGAGAATGGCATTGAAACATGTATATTATCATGTGTGAAATGAATCACCAGTCCAGGTTTGATGCATGGTACAGGGTGCTCGGGCTGGTGCACTGGGATGACCCAGAGGGATGGGATGGGGAGGGAGGTGGGACGGGGGTTCAGGATGGGGAACACATGTATACCCATGGCTGATTCATGTCAATGTCTATGGCAAAACCAATACAAAATTGTAAAGTAAAAAAAATAAATAAAACTAAACAGAAAAAAAAAAGAAACATAATACAAACTTGAACTGGTTAAAACTGTTCTTTCTACCACCATTTCAACTGAATTATGTGCACTGTTGTTACTTCTGTGGACCTAAGATGGTACTGAAAAAGCCTTCAAGGCTATACTCCGTTCAGCATTGAAACAAAAAGTGGTCGTGTGCACACGAAGGCACACAAAGACAGCTGTGGGGTATAAAATTGATTTTGAGTAAAGCAAACATTTCGTGTGCCCTATTTTCTTACATGCTACAACCAACTGCTTCAAGGGACATAGGAAAGGAAGAAAACTCACCAGTAGACTAAGCTTTGCATACTTTGTCACAATAAATGTACAAAGCATTGCCGACAGATGCCAAGCAACAAAAGTGATGGCAGGAGAAACTGCCTCCCTTGGTAACAGAGGAAAGACATTTCAAAGTCACAGAGGCTTGCTGTAACCTATGCAGGAGTCGCCCAGGATTATCAGCGTGAGCACTGTGTTCCAGATAAGTCTGCAGTGTTTGGTTTTTTTCTCAGTAGTTTATAAAAGAATAGTGTGTCTAAAATCATGTTGTTTTAATATATGAAACGTTAATTTCTTGGAAAAATTAATCAGACCTCTAAATTTTACAAGAAAAACTTTCCAGCTCTAACATAGATAGAGTCCAACAGCTGCAGTGCCTTTCTGCCATGCCTGCCTGCAACCGTCATGTCACCCCAAGCAGCAGAGACGACTTCAGAGATCGACTGCCTGCATTCAGATGGTGGTGTGGCTTACTCGTTGTGTGACTCTGGACAAGTTACTCATCTTTTCTGGGCTTCAGTATCTCCATCTATTAAATGGGGATAATAGTACTCATTTCATAGGATTGTTATAAGAAATGAATGACACAATAGTTTGGGATAATAACTGGGACACACTTGACACTGTATAAGTACTTGTTACATAAAATGGGCACCCAGAATTTGGGTTCAAACTATTCTCCAAAGGAAGGAACCAAGGATTCGTAAATAATTATTTGTAAATATGTATTCGTAAATACATAAATAATTATGTATCTTGAGCAGGGAAAATTAACAAGAAAGGCCCATCTAGTGATTGTCAGAAAGGCAGAAGGCATTCCAAGAGATTACAAGTAGTGCTGAAAGGATAAATCCCAAGACGGGATAAACATGGACATCAAAGGCAGTAACACAGGGACCTCCCTGGTGGCACAGTAGATAAGAACCCACCTGTCAATGAAGGGGACAGGGGTTAGATCCCTGGTCTGGGGAGACTCCCTGCTCCGTGGGGAGACGTCACGGAGCAACCAAGGCCCGCGCACAACTACTGAGGCCACACGCTGCACCTTCTGAAGCCCGTACGCCTAGAGCGTGTGCTCAGCAATCGGATGAGCCACCACCACGAGAAGGCCACATGCTGCAACGAAGAGCGACCCTGTCTCTGCAACTAGAGAAAGCCCATGCTCAGCAAAGAAGACCCAGAAGAGCCAAAAATAATCATTTTTTTTTTAAAAAGGCCATAACAATACAAGAGTGCTAGATGTTTTGCTTCTTCTATTAAATACAGGCAAACCTTGTCTTAGCACACTTGTCTTTTTGTGCTTCAGAGATACTACACTTTTACAAACTGAAGGTTTGTGACAACCTCACATCAAGCAAGTCTATTGGTACCATCTTCCCAACAGCATCTTCCCAACAGCATTATTATTATAAATAATAATAATATATAAATAATAATAATTTAGTATTTCTAAATTAAGATGTGTGTATGTGTATAGGACATCATCCATGGCTCACTTAGTAGACTACGGAGAATGTAAATATAACTTTTATTTGCACTGGGAAACCAGAAAGTTCGTGTGACTCATTTTATTGCAGTATTTTTGTGATGATCTGGAACTGAGGCTGTGGTATATACAAGATATGCCTGTATTTCTTTAAGTAGAGAAGGGTGGATGTGGGGAACTTCCTAATACTGGTCCTAGCAAAGGTAGAGTAGACCAATAATAATAATAAAAAAAAGGCGTCAGTGCACTTTATAACTGGGGGAAGAAAACTGAGAGGTGATGAATTAGCTAAGTGTTTTACAAGGGGCACTAACTGCAGACTTCATACCTCACGTCCTAGGAGATGATACCCCTAGACAGCTTTGTTAATTGGAGTTGGGTAGTAATAAAGCACACGTAAGCTTCCAATGATGCATAGAGACCTGGCAAACACGAGGGTGGCAGGGCAATGAAGCAAAGTTTGGAGAATAAAGCTTTCTGGTGGGGAGCACTATGCTGCAAGAAACCTAGGACTTATATGGAAAGCATGCATCCAAAGCCTTATTGATGCAACAAATAGAGGCTTAGCCAGAAGACCAGTGGCTTGCAGTTGATAAATGTGGATGACCAAAACCAGCTGATAACTAGATCCTGTCATTTCAGCTGATCAGACTATTTAGCCAGCTCTGATAAGGTTTCTGTAATTATGAAATTGTACAATGCCATTATTATATCCCTTGGAAAGTGTCAAAATGGGCCTTGCTCTAACACTAAAAGTTATCAAAATATATGTTGCTCAAACCCCAGAAAGTAAACGAACAAGAACAATAAATGAATACCCATGGCATTAATATTTTAGAATAGATATAACTGTTGAAAAGTGAAAGGCACTCAGTCGTGTCTGACTCTGTGTGACCCTATGGACTGTACAGTCCATGGACTTCTCCAGGCCAGAATATGGGAGTGGTTAGCCCTTCCCTTTTCCAGGGGATCTTCCCAACACAGGATCAAACCCAGGTCTCCCGCATTGCAGGTGGATTCTTTACCAGCTGAACCACAAGGGAAGCCTTGTTTCATAAACACTGGATCTTTGTGTGCTGTTTATAGTGTTTGGAGTATTCAAAAGTCATTGTAGTTTACATTGTTCAAACATTTAAGTAGATTAAAGAACTGTTTTAAGAAATTGATTTTAGGATTTGATTTTGGATATAAGTTTAATAGTTTAAGCACTAAAGTCCCCATAGTAGAAGGTGCTTCTATCGGTGAACAAAAGCCTTTGGGCAGTAAAGACAATAAAAGTGGGTCACCAACAGAAGGTCCAGAGGGCGTAAACTGTATTCCTCCACATGAAAGGCTATTCAGAAATACAGTAGTCTACCTCTTGCACCACAACAGCCTGAGGGAAACAAAAGATAAGGCAACAGAAGAAAACAGGAGAAAGAAATGCTACACAGAGGGTACGAGTTCTTCCATAGTTGGTCTCTTAAAAGTAGGACATGGGAATAATTGGAAATTAACCACAACAGACTCAAGGGTCAGTTTGTTGTATAAATGTAATCAGACATGTATAGCATAACAACAAATTCCTTCTCTTTCAGCTTTGCAATAAAATGAGTCTGAGCTGATTAGGAATGCTAATGTGCCTAGAGCAATTAAATGCCACATGAAGTTTTAGATGTGAAAAAGGGCAAGCTGGAGCTGAGAAAGTCTCGGAAGATTCCACTGACCCATTTCCCCCAAAGAAGGGGTGAAACCAAAACAGATCACCTCCTAATCCTCAAGTCTGCTCATCCCTGGCAACTTCTCTCTTCACAAAACTAGTGTTTTTCTTTGGAGAGGCTGGAGAGTATTCTTTCTACAGCTCTCTCTCCTGCTTTCCCCCTACCCACCCCCCGCCACCTAAGACAGGCACTCTAAGAGCACGGAGTGCCAGGCACCATGCGCGGGAATTTCCACTGTCATCTCATTTCATCACCATGAATCGCGGGAGCTAGATATCATCTCCCTGGTTTTATAGATGGAGAAACCAGAGTTCCAAGGAAATGAGCAAACTGCAATTCTTCAGAGGAATTGCGTGTCCAGGCCTGCTGCCAAAGCCTGCATGCTCTCTCATTGTCCTGTCCTTTGGGTCCTCTGCCCCTTTCTTTATACTGGGGCTGCCTATCAACAGCTCTTTCTCAGATGAATTGCAAAGTCAAAAGCCTTGATTCTGAAACTAAAGTAAAAGCACTATAAATAAGCCCCTGGTCTAATTCTCCTTTGTTCATTCAATGAATATTTCTCACATAAAGGACTGTAACGACCCCCAGCCTGGATCTCAACAGCTACCTGTGCAACTTAAAAAGCTATATCAAACCTGTACCAAGAAATGGCAGGAATATTCATTCTAAGCTGTCTACAGCCAGACACAGGGCAATGAGCTCTTCAAACCAGGCTACCCTGCAGCTTCAGGTCTGGAAAAGGGTGCCTAGCAACCCCCACCTGCCCTCAGATGACAGAGACCTCCTCCCCCATCTTCATGACCATTCTTGCCACGCTGTCTCTACATTCAATCAGGGCAGAGGGCAATGACTTTAAAACTAACCTCTGAAGCTATTAGGGCAACATTAAGATCATTTTTAAAGACGGAAGCAGAAGAGAAATTAATATTCCACTTATTTTAAAATTAACATTTCACTTATTTTAAAATATAGGAGAAAATTGTTGAGGACAAGCAGAGGACAACCTGCTCACTGATTTGCTTATAGTCACAATCATGCATAGCTCACAGGTCACTGGGAGTTGAGTTGTGCTTATTTTTTATTTCATTTTTAAAAGCCTACTTGAAAAGGTAAGAAAAACATATTTCTACTAACCAAGAGTTATTCATTATCTACATTCTGAATACACACACAGAGGGGAAAACCCCTAAGAATGCCATATAAGGTTGGGTAGGATGTCGACTGCACAAATATGCTGAGGAGCCAAGCTGTGTATGACAGGAAGGACTGCGTTCACCTGGAGGAATAGACTCCTCTTTAAAATTCATACATAGGTTCCACATAGCCAGGAACAGCTGAATCACTCATGAGGTCCATTGGCAAGATGAAAACATGGGGGTCTCTGCTCAAAAATTATACAAATTTCAAGAAGACAAGCATTTAGCCAAGCACAGGACTCTTCTCCATGTGTGAATTGCTCACTTATGAAGCAGGACCTGCATCTAGGCTAGTGATACCCTGATCACAATACACAACGTAGAAAAAGAATCACTAGATGGACTTGTTTTACTTTTACTAAGCAAGGATAATTTAAAGCAAAACTTTAAAGTTTTAAAAGTTTAAATACAGAAACACCTTCTTTTACTCTCATACTCCCCAAAGAAGTTAACCTCATGAAACAGGCCAATTTGGGGGGGGGAAAAAAATTGTTTCTTGTTCTTAGTCAAAAAACATTGCTTGGATGTCACGAAAAAAGAACAAAAAATTTAAGGTAATCACTGCAATAAAAACTTTCATTTTCAGTAGCGAAAAGCAAATACCCCAAAAAGCTAAATTAGTACTCCAGAGAAGCAAGATTGGGCACCCCAAAACATCTCTGGCATTAGATTATTTTTGAGCTGAAAACAATCATGACCCAAAAGATTCAGGAAGAAACTTTGATCTTCTTCGTAACTTCCCCTAACTAGATAGAGAGCTTGTTTCCAGAACAGAGCTATCACCAGATATTGGTGGACTAGGTGTTGGGGTGGGAAGATTCTTAGAGATAAGAGTCCGCTCTGTGTCCCATTGTCTCTGCAAGGCACAGCAAACACTGACCAAACATTTGCTTTTCCATCTTCACAGCAATTGCCTTCCTCCATTTGGAAGTCTCAAGCCCCTACTCCCAACATCCTCTTTTGTCTTTAGCTGAAGACGGTTTCAAGGTGAGGTTTCACCCATTTTGATGAGTTATTCAGTTTCCCTCAATCTTCCCCATGTATACATGCTATTAAACTTTTGTTCAAGTTTCTCCTGTTAATCTTTCTCATGTCAACTAAATTCTTAGACCAGCCAGAAGCACCCAGAAGGGCAGAGGAAAATTTCTTCCTTCTCTGCAATACCGTAAGCAATAGACAACCTTGAGAAACTACCCCAGAACATAGGAATAGTGAATAAAGAAACTCAAAGGATACAGGCTCACATACAAATCAAAGAGTCCTGGCAACCCACCCCTGAAATACAAGCTTTCTCAGTAAAGGACAGTTGTTATTATAACATCACATTCTGCAAGGATTCATAAATGTATTTTAATCTACATAAGACAGCAGACCCAATAGAGCAAAATCAGTAATAAAAAGTACAATCTAAGAAAATGTCTCAGAATTTAAAAGCCCAAAGATTAAAACTGTACTTTTGAACTGTGGTGTTGGAAAAGACTCTTGAGAGTCCCTTGGACTACAAGGAGATCCAACCAGTCCATCCTAAAGGAAATCAGTCCTAAAGGAAATCAGTACTGAATATTCACTGAAGGACTGATGCTGAAGCTGAAACTCCAATAATTTGGCCACCTGATGTGAAGAACTGATTCACTAGAAAAGACCCTGATGCTGGGAAAGACTGAAGGCAGGAGGAGAAGGGGACAACAGAGGATGAGATGGTTGGATGGCATCACTGACTTGATGGAGTTTGAGTAAGCTCCAGGAGTTGGTGATGGACAGGGAAGCCTGGTGTGCTGCAGTCCATGGGGTCACAAAGAGTCGGACACAACTGAGCAACTGAACTGAAGATTGAAAATTGTGAGTGTTGATGGAAATCAAGGCAAAATTAAAGCCATACTTTGTAGACTTCCTAAATAATACAAATATAGCCAACCATGCAAGTGTCCTTATAAGGGTGAGATAAGAGAAATTTGACACAGACACACGAGGAGGCAATGTGACCCTGGAAGCAGTGACTAGAGTGATGCAACCACAAGCCAAGGAATGCCAGCAGCCACCTGAAGAAGCCAGAATGGGCCAAGAATAGATTCTCTTTCACCTTCAGAGGGAGGGTGGCCCTGCCAATATCCAGATTTCAGGCTTCTGGTTCCAGAACTGTGGGGGAAAAAATTTCTATTGCTTTAAGTTAACCATTTGCTGCCTTTTTTTTTTTTTTTTCTCAATTTACTGCAGCCCTAGGAAACCAATACTTTAGGCATTATCTAACAAAGATTTTCCATGTACAATAAAGTTCCAAGACATTACTCCTCTGGCCCAAAAGTCTCAACCTGGTAGAGGACACAGGGCTAACACATCTGATATTTACACTGGAGTGGACAACCGCCAAGCTAGAGTCCTGACCAGGAGGGGTTGGGATCTGTGGCCGGATGCAGGAACTTCCAGCCAGCTGGCTTCATGGAGCTGTCTCAGCTATTTTTTGACCTTTACAATAATGACTCCTTAATTTTAGGCAACAAAATTTCTTTGGACCTAAAGGGGAGTATACTATACCACCCCAGGAAATGCCTCTTTGGCATAAGGATTATCTTGAGCTGGATTTTTTTTTTTTAAAGGAACAACACCAGAGAAGCTCTGAAAACCTAGCAGAAGTTAATCTTCATAAGAGACATTTATGTGTATAAGGGAAATCTCTGTAAGGATGTCTCCCTCCTGGAACCAGGAAGAGGTAAATCTAAATTTCTAGAAACTTTTGTCAGTGGAGAAGGCAGCAATTCAAACCTATACAACAACCCTACCCTTATTTTATTGTGCTTTTCCGAGTTACCCTCTCCACCTCTTCTTTTATCTTTAAGGTGATAGCTTGGGCCATTTGGTTAGTTTTCTTAGGTATCTCCTATGTATATGTTAAGGGAATCATTGACTGAAACCACCAATAGTAACCACGTGCATGAGTTATCTTACAACAGGAAGTCCTAGTAAGGAATGCGGAACTAACAAGCTACCACCAACTGGAAGAATTCAGGAAAGGTCAAAAGGAGAGAGGAGACTCCAGTCCATATGTCCTCCCAACCTGCCAGAATCTTTCTCACTGGAACCTATCTTTGAAGAGCGATGCACATACCACTGGGAAGGACTTTTAGTCAAGAGTGATTGGCCAGAGACAACCTGGAAACTAACCCTGTTACCATAAAACCTGAGAGAGAGCCACGTGGCAGAGTAGTTCTCCTGGGTTCCCTTACCCCACTGCTCTCCCCCTTCCCAGTAAAATATCTTGCTTTGTCAGCCCATGTGTTTCCTCCAACAATTCATTTCAGAGTAGTAGACAAGAGCCCACTCTTGGGCCCTGGAAGGAAGCCTTCTTCTTGTAACATATACAGGAAACGTGTATGTCTGTGCACACACTCAGTCACTCAGTCATGTTCGAGTCTTTGCAACTGCCAGACTCCTCTGTCCATGGGATTTTAGAGGCAAGAATACTGGAGTGGGTTGCCATTTCCTTCTATAGCGGATCTTTCCAGCCCCAGGATCAAACCCATGTCTCACGCTTTGGCAGGTGGATTCTTTACCACTGAGCCAACCTGGGAACATTATATAGGAAGTATACATGTGATTAAATTTCTCTTTAACTCCTGCTAATATGTCTTATTATGGGAATGGGTGAGGGGGCAATGTCTCAGCCAAGAACCTAGAAGGGTAGACAGAAAATTATTTTTTCTCCCCAACAGGACCCCCTTAAACCATTACTGGGAGTTTTACCTCACTTATGGGCTCAGGCTGGGAATAGAGCACTGAACAAAACAGACGCAGACCTTGCCCCGAAGGAGCTTACAGTAAGAGTGGAGTACACATTAAATAAATAATGACAAATAACTATTTACCATGTTTCTTGTTTCCACGTTTGTTTAATCCTTACAAGCACCCTAGGACTAATCCCTGGCTCACAGATGCGGAAACTGTCACTAAGTGTCAGCTAGAAAGAGCTGATTTGGAACTCAGGCCAAGTGACTCTGGAGCCCACTGCCCACAGGACAGTACTACCCAGCTCCTCCGGGCCTCCCTGACTTACTATAATGGAGCCACCACTTGCTTATTTATCCTGTTTCTCAGGCCCCAAACTCTGGAGTCACCCTTAACTTCTCTTTTGCTCCCCAATAATATTACAAGCTATAAACTACACTAGTTTGCCTAACTTTTAAATCCTGCTATTTAAAAATTCTTATTCTTTCAAAAGGGAACTTGCAGTTTAATAAGTTTCTTAATCAAAGATTAAATTCAAAAGCTGTTGGGGTTTTGGGGGTTTTTTTGTTGCTGTTGTTTTGCATAAGATATTTCCAGGAAATGTGTATGTGATCTTGTATAAGTCATTTACTGACCTTACTTACCTAAATTTGCTCTTCAGAACTATTTCACAAGTGTTGGAGTCCTCCCTGTGTGCGAAGCCATTCAGCCCCTCATTTCCAGCTTCTCCCAGGCTCCTGCATTTGCTTACTAGGCCTTTGTACATAACTTTCCACTTTCAGGGGATCCACTGGCTGATTCCCACTAATCACCACTCATCCTTCAGTCTCAGCTTTGACTGCAAGCTCCGCGAGGGCTGAGACCAGGCTTCTCTTCTCTGCTGCATCCATTACGTGGCGCAGAGTAAGTGTCTAACAAACCTCAACTGAACCAACTTCCTGCCTCTAACACCCCAAGCTTCCCCTTATACCAGTACTAATCACTTGATAACACAAATTGCTATTTATCTCCTCTGCTAGATTAAATTCTTAGAGGCCTAGGTTTTATCTTGGTTACTATTTAATCCCAAAGTCTTCCACAGCATTTGGCAACATCTGTTGACTAACCTTATTAAACCTTTGAGTAACTCACTTGTTTTCAATAAAAAAGGAAAAGACGGCATCTATCTCATAATATTCCTGTAAGCTTTAATGCCACAAAATGGTGATTATATTAAAGGACTCTAATTAAAACTTCAGATAATGTAGTGAAATCCAATTTATAATCTAGACAACTCATTCATTTCCCAGAGAATTATTTCTTCACTGTCCCAACTTACTGCCTGAGATACTAAGAAAATTTAGAATGTGTATATCAACTACATTTCAATTAAATAAATACAATTAAGAAAAACAGTGAAACAAAATCTAGAACCACTTTCATACCGCAGGAAACCACTGACTAATTTTCCAAATACTGACACAATTTGCAAAGAGGTACATTAGGAAGGATGGGCTACATTATGTTGCGGTCACAAAGGTTTCTTTGTCACAAATTGCATGCCCATTTCAGGTTGGCTCCAAGTCTCCCCTTCAGGGAGGACAGAGCCTCCACGGTCTTGAGGGTCCCCAGTTTGGTGAAGAAGGGAAGTGAGCAGCCATGTCCCAGGAGGAGAAGTGGAAATAACTGGTGAACACCATTAGCAAGCACCACGGGAGATTTGGCAGACATGTAAACATTCTACGAGAGTAGCTAATTAACTTTCTCCCATTGGCATCCCAAAAGGTAACTCTGAATCAGTATACACACTTAATTAATTTTTTTTTCTTTAATAAAACTAACAAGGCAGGAGACCTCCCTGGCAGTCCAATGGTTAAGACTCCACACTCCCAATACAGGGGGTACAGGTTTGATCCCTGGTCAAGGAACTAAAGTCCCACATGCTGCACAGCATGGCCAAAATTAAAAATAAAAACTAACAAGACAAATGTAGGTTATTCCAAATGATATGGCAATTCACCAAAAAAAAAAAAAAACAACCATAATGTAATTGAACAAGAAGAGAACGAACTATGTTCCCAGAAAACCTACACAACAGAATTTTATTAATACACCAGTGTAGCTCTGAAAACTAAAGGCAGATTTGTTCCCCAGCTGTTCATAGGTATTGGCACAGTGAGGTCTCAGCATTACCCAACTGTTTCCACCTGGTACTGTCAAAAACCATTAGCTCGCAAGTGATACATGAGCAAGGACTACCTACTATGTCCTTTACAACTCCTGTAATTTGCACTCACATTTAAAACAAACCTATATTCAGACCCATGCACAGTACACAATACAGGCAGGCACAGTGAAGGGACGATCATGGCAGCAGGGACCATGAGAAGTGCTGGGAAGAGAGGCAAGGCTAAAGACGAATTCAAATCCCAAAGAAAGTCATATGGATAAAATGGCCAATGGAGATGGCAAAGAGAAGTGGGGAGAGGTCTGGAGAGCCTGGGAATAGCACTACTGAAAGAAGATTTGTGTGCAGAAAAGGGAGCAGAGTCAGAAAATCAGAAAAAGGACACAAGGAAGGAGTCTCTGGAAGTTAAGAGTTACGAGAGTTCATGGACTAGACAGTGAGCAGCAGCAATGACTGCTTTCCTGAGACTGTGGAAGATAAACAAATTTAAGTAACCGCTTGAACCTGCAAAGTCACCAGCAGCCTCGGGCAAACATCTTCCCGAGGAGCACTGGTGTGGACGCCTCACGTGGAGATGACCCACAGTGGCCGAGCTGCATCCCGCTGTCACCGCTCTGTGCCCCCATATCTTTCTCTCTTCTCCAGCCCCTCCACTTCCTGGCTGATTCCTTTAAGGGTCAGCTCCTGCCTCATTTCTGATGGGAAGCCTTTGCTGACATCCCTGTCCTGGGCACTGTGCTCCCTACAACGCCCTGTGTCATTCAGTTAGGTCTCCCACTAGACACCTTGCAAGAAGTGCCCTCTAACCTATCTTTGTGCTCCTAGTACCCAGAAGAGTTCTTGGCATCCAGTAGGCATTCCATGTGTGTTTCTATAAGGAAGGCAATAAAGAGCTTACGAAAAGAGAGCAACTGTGTGTCCAGTAACTTGAAGGGGTTATATGGACTAGAAGATGGGATGTGCCGTTTGACCCAGTAGCAATGACTCTGCACAACTTTACGCAAAGAGAGAAGATGCAAGATGCTGGGATCACAAATGGAGGAAATGGAAGGCAGGGCACATATGGGTGTATGTGGCAGGGAGGTGGGGTGTTAACACTTTCAGCAAAATATCTGCCTATCTAAAATGGCAGAGAATAAGGACGATGGTGTTAAAGAGGTCCCAGAGTGGAAGAGGAGCTGGTATTGAACTAAGATCCAATAAGATGGAAGGTAAGACCCTCTGCCAACACAAAAAGAGGCAGGAATGGGATTGTTAGTTGGAGGGGGAAAGAAAAGGTCTGGAAAGGCACTAAGCAGACTGGTAAGGAATCAATCATATGAGATGGTAACAGAAGCAATATAACCCCCTTTCCTTTAAATACCCAGTCATCCCACTCCCATCATCCCTTTCAACTTTCCCCTCAAATCTATCCTTCATTTCCAGTTGAAGACTCTTCTTGATCTACACAATTAGTGTCAGACCTAGACCATTATGATTGTGCAATTCAGTATTTCCTTAACTGTTTGGCTGAAAATGTTAATAAGTGCAGTTACCAAAAAATGTGAGTAAGTGGATTTCATAGTCAGATATGTTTAGGAAGCAACACATATTCTCTGTCAGCTTGGGGTTTCAAAATTTTCCACAGTGAATTAAAAGCTCTAAGAAATCCTACCAAGAAAGCTACCTAACTCTAACCCAGTATGGGTGCAGGTTCTTTCTGAGATGGCACCTATTAAAAATATAATGGAATACAATAAGGAAAGCATGATTTTCCACTGCAGATTCCATCTACAAATGTAGGCTATAAAGTACCACCATGCATTAGTCAAGACAGGCTAGGACATGTAACAAATGTCCCCCAGATCTTAGTAGCTTCACACAACAGATACTGATCACTGTAAACGTGAACAACTCTACAGGGCCATGTTCCGGCTGTAAGACTTAGCAGACTGAGGCTCCACCAACGTGGAGCTGAAACCATCTGCAAACACAGTCTCCTCATTATTATGTAAGAGGAAGACGATGTTGGAAGGTCTTCAGAATACAGTTCAAATGCTTCCGCCTGCAAGTGACATTTGACTTTCATTCAAAACACACTGGCCAGCACCAGTTATATGGCTCACCTAGCTGAACAGGAAGCGGAAAAGTCTAAGACTCCCATGTGTCCTGACAAAACGAGAGTCAGAGAAGGGTAAGTGCTCAGTGTCTCTATCGCATACTATCCGCTCATTCCCAATCAGCCCCCAAAGCCCGCCAGTTTTACATCTAGAAGCCCTCCAACAGCCCCCTTTTCTTTCATCTCACCACCATACCTCACCTTCACCTGTTTCTCTCCTAAGCTTGCCAAATATTTTTCCAAAAATCTCATCACGTTATTCCCAATGCCTGCTTACTTAAAAAAAATGGTTTGTGTCTACTTACTATTTATGGTATAAAATTCCATATCATGAGATACAAGGGCCTTCATTCTCTTCATCTCAATTTACCTTTTCAGCCCTGCCCTTGGCCTCTGTGCACTACTTTTTTTGTTTCAATTGTTTATTTACTGACCAGATTACAAAAATAATCCTGGTAGATACCTTAGTTCATCCTTCTAATAAGCCTGTTGATCTGGTCTTCCCTGTTGCCAGCAGCTCCACCTTCTACAAAACGGGTGGTCTTTGCTTTTTTTTCTTTTTAATGTCTGGTCTGACACTTTCTAGACTAGGTTTTACTTTGATTTTAATTGCAATCAGTCAGAAATCTCAAGGCAAAAGAAAGTGGCTTAGGGTTTCCATGGTCCTCTAATGTATTGTTAAAGGGAGGCAGCACCAGCAATGTCTGCAGCCCTGTGCCTTAGGCAGGGCCTTCAAGTTTCACGGTCCTCTTTTCTACAACATGCTCTACATCCTTACTGATTCCATTAAGTAGACCAAGCAGCATCTGGCACAGATTGTAGCAGAGCTTCTGCAGGACATATCCAGGTGATACTCCCAGCAAATGAAGGAGGATGCCCTCATCATTATCATCTTTCCTGTAGCAAGAGTTGTGGTCCACAGTGAATTCACATTAGACCTCCATCCATGATAAATTCCACCAGGTCTAACCTCCTACTGTTCCTCCACTCCTCAATATATAATGTGGAGAGTCACATCTATGAGAAGCCCAGCGGGACTTCCAAATATAGAAGCATCATTCAAATATTTTCACCATAATGAAGGGAAGCACAAGTCTTACAGGAGGTTCCAGAGGTATGCCTGGCAAACATAAAAAACAGTCAAAATTTTATTAGCACCCACTCTTTCCATAAGAAGAGAAGATCATGGGACTTTCCTGATGGTCCAGTGGCTAAGACTCCATGCTCCCAATGCAAGGAGCCCAGGTTCAATCCCTGGTCAGGGAACTAGATCCCACATGCCACAGTGAATATGGAAGACCCCTTGTGCCGACAAAGACCCAGCACAGGCAAATAGGTAGATAAACAAATATTAAAATTAAAAACTAAAGAAGACAGGATCATTCTGTCTAGTGCCAGGGGCTTCAGGCTCCAGGTGAAGATTTTCTCTGAGAAGCCTCAACAAGTGTACACCTAACAAACTGTCACAGAAGATAATTCTAGTTCCCAGAAATATCCTCCTGCATACCATCATGCTTTTATTCACCCTGTTGTCTCCTTCATATGCCTCCTCCATCCAAAACCCATTCCTCAAGAATTAAACCAGTGTCAGCTTTGCCAACTCCCTGCTGAGTTCCCAAAGCCTTTGTTCAATTTCTTTATCCCAAGAGGTCACTGTATTATGGTTAGACACCTACTATTTCCCCTGCTAATCTGTGAACTCTTTGAAGATAGCAGAAGCTTTTTTAGAGCTTTAAATTCAGTGGAGTTTAATAAATGTTAACTGACTGAAAACTGAATTAATGCTTCCTGCCAACCTAGCTGAGATAATCTAAGTTTTACTCGAATCTGTTATGGCTTATTATAGTGGGCATTACTGATCATAGGTTGTTAAAATTATGTTTATTAAAGAAAAGAAACTATTTTACTAACGTAACACAATCTAAACATTTTTTGTTTTGTTTTTGGTGTGTATCCCATAACAGATTCTAAAAAGTTTAAATGCCATATGGTATGAAATGCAGCTAACTCACCCTTCAATTTATAAATAACTAACCTACTACATTTAAGGAACAGAACAACTAAATTACTTAGTTTCCTAATAATACTGCAAAATTAGCTTTACAGATGAAGTAAAATCCTGCTTTAAGATATGGTAAAAATAAATATATCCCAGGAAAGGACACATAGTTTAAGTTAAAAAAACAACAAGTATGTGTTTCTTGTGAGAAAAATTAGTGGTACATACTGTTTTGAACGGTTTCTATTTAAACTGAAATAGCCCTACTACAGAAATAGATACTGAAGCAATTCTGTCAGGAACAAAGATACAGAAAGTAAATCAATCCTCTTAGAGTATCAAAAAGCACAATAGAAAGGAAGCTGAAGTAGGTAATGATCCAGCCACTCATCCCTAGCCACTTACCCCTGATGACCTTCAAAGAGCTGTTGATGCTAGCAGTCGGGCACTTGACATCTGAAATGAACCTACCACTGTACTTATCCTCCACTATAGAAAAATGCAGCATATTCAACTCACAAAGAACCAGTATTGACTAACAGAACTAGTCTCAAGCCTGGGAAATTACGTCCTACAGGGACAGATTTTAAGTAGTCAGCTTCCCAGCACTTTTAAAATATAATTTGATTTCCACGAGTTTTCAAAACCAAATCTTAGGCAAGATAACCATGTCCTTTACTCTTAGGTCAGAGCTGCCGACAAGAGTCGAGTGATTACAGTGGCTGCAGGGCCACGCACGAGTACAAGACAGCGATTTAAATTGCATCAAGTACAGCTGCTTTCCACAGCAATTTAACTGCCAAAGTAGAGGACATTAACTCCGCACCAAGAGAGAGCACAATTCTGAGAGCACCGGTGATGTCCTCAGGTCACCCCCGCCCCCCAGGAAACCTGGGGCTAACCAGAGGGACTAACCGCAACACTGGTTGTGGCCTGCATTCCTTTTTTTTTCTGGAAAGGATCAGTAGGTTTCATCCAATTTCATTTGTCAACTTTTCATATACTCTATTCAGACATCTACATACTTTACAAATAATAGTTTGAAAGGTGAATCGTGCCTTTAAAAAGGACATCCCAGAGTGGAATAGGAACCAATTATGCTGAAATCATCACCACGATTAGTTTTATCTCACTGATAAAAATGTACCCTTCTAGACAAAAAATTCAATAGAAACTTTTCTGAACAAATGCAGTAACTGCATTATCACTCTCAAAGAACTGCATGGGGGGAGCCTAAAAACTGAGTCTCTAATCCAGGATAAACTATTTATTTAGAGTGCTTTTGTTTGTTCTAGAAACAATGTTACAGTCTGTGCTTGGTGCTCACCCCTCTGCTGCAGAGGATGTAGGGATGAAAGGTGATGTCCAGGCAAGAAGTTTAGCCTCCATTCCACCATCCTGGGTTTACCAGGCTGTTAGATTCAGAAGTTTGAATCTTTCAGTTCAGTCACTCAGTTATGTCTGACTCTTCGCAACCCTGTGGGCTGCAGCACACCAGGCTTCTCTGTCCTTCACCATCTCCCAGAGTTTACCCAAACTCATGTCCATTAAGTCAATGATGCCATCCAACCATCTCATTCTTTTGTCGCTCCCTTCTTCTCCTGCCTTCAATCTTTCCCAGCATCCGGTCTTTTTGAAAGAGTTGGCTCTTTGCACCTGGGAGCCAAAGTATTGAAGCTTCAGCATCAGTCTTTCCAACATATATTCAGGGTTGATTTTCTTTAGGATTGATTGGTTTGATCTCTCTGTCCAAGGGATTATCAAGAGTCTTCTCTAGCACCACAACTCAAAAGCACCATACTTTGGCGCTCAATCTTCTTTAGGGTGCAACTCTCACATCCATACATGACTATAGCTTTGACTATACTATGGACCTTCATTAGCAAAGTGATGTCTCTGCTTTTTAATATGCTGTCTAGGTTTGTCATAGCTTTTCTTCCAAGAAGCACACATCTTTTAATTTCATGGTTGCAGTCACCATCTGCAGTGATTTTGGAGCCCAAGAAAATAAAGTCTGACACTGTTTACTCTTTTTCCCCATCTATTTGCCATAAAAAGTGATTGGACCAGATGCCATGATCTCAGTTTTTTGAATGCTGAGTTTTAAGCCAGCTTTTTCCACTCTCTTCTTTCACCTTCATCAATTAAATCACATGTAATTAGATTTTCAACTTACTGCTGCCTCTGCTAACATGCAAATCAGCCAACAGAACCTCCAGAGATTTTATGATAATACAAACAAGATAAATGAAAAAGCATTAACTTTTATGAACTGTATATAAGTACAAGCCAGTAGAAATTAACTTACCAGTGCACAATCTCTGTTATGCTTCTTATTCCCTCAGCACTTCAGAGCTGGAAAGGACTCAGTCAATGTCTTAACTAAGAACTAAAAAAGTGAACCAGCTTGTGAAGCCACGAGCTGGGCAGAAGAGCCAGGGTGACCTCAAGCTGTTTCTTCAAGGTATGCAACAACCCCAGCATCACGCTATTCCTCTGTCAAACTAAGCTTAGGTTTTAATCTTTTCTTCCCAACAAGAATGTGTGTCAGTCACTCAGTCATGTCCGACTCTTTGCGACCCCATGAACTGTACCCCGCCAGGCTCCTCTGTCCATGGGATTCTCCAGGCAAGAATACTGGAGTGGGTAGCCATTCCCATCTCCAGAGGATCTTCCTGACCCAGGTATCAAACCCGAGTCTCCCACACTGCAAGCAGACTCTTTACCATCTGAGCCACCAGGAAAAAAAAATGTGAGCCTCTTAAAATCTCTTTATCTTTTGTGCCTTAGCCCATGTGAAGCATACAGCAAATCTATGATAAATGGTACAAGGAAAACCAGTAATCCACTACTAAATAATCCCAGAATTGCCATAAACCTAAACTGCTCAAAGATTTGTACTTTTAGCCCTAACCCTAGCAAATTCTGGCCCCTGTTGTTTTGTCTATTAAAGGTGGACAATCCTGACCACCCTCGATTGTCTAATAGTCTTAAACAGCCCCAACAAATGACGCATAGGGCAAAGCCCTCTACTGTCTGAAACGAAGGCCACGGACAGTGTGAAGATGTGTCCTCCTGAATCAGTACAAACATTCACTCTGGAAGT
Organism: Bubalus bubalis; assembly: GCF_019923935.1. Classification (NCBI taxonomy): domain Eukaryota; kingdom Metazoa; phylum Chordata; class Mammalia; order Artiodactyla; family Bovidae; genus Bubalus; species Bubalus bubalis. Next base: position 69,785,047 of record NC_059160.1, read on the forward strand.
GGAAGATCTACATTCCACCGGAACTTTTAAAAGTGCTCTATAGTTTTCTATTTGTAAAATACCGTTCAAAAAGACAGAAAGTTATGCTGTTTACTCTCCACATGGGCAGTTTTCAAAGTATGGTTGGAACCCCTGGGATCTCCAGGACCCTTACAAGGGATGCTATGCTAAGTCACTTCAGTCGTGTCCGACTCTGTGCGACCCCATAGATGGCAGCCCACCAGGCTCCCCCATCCCTGAGATTCTCCAGGCAAGAACACTGGAGTGGGCTGCCATTTCCTTCTCCAATGCATGAAAGTGAAAAGTGAAAGTGAAGTCGCTCAGTCGTGTCCGACCCTCAGTGACCCCATGGACTGCAGCCCCCAGGCTCCTCCATCCATGGGATTTTCCAGGCAAGAGTACTGGAGTGGGGTGCCATCGCCTTCTCCGTTGCAAGGGATACATGAGGTCAAAATTATTTTCATCATAATGCTATGATGTTACTTTCCTTTTTCACTCTCATTCTCTCATGAATATGAGTGGAGTTTCCTCATGAGTGTGATAGTACAACCAATTAAATGCAGAAGCAGATCAGAATCCAGCTGTCTTCTCTTAAGGGAGCTGCTTCCCCCATGGCTCAGGGGTAAAAAAAATCCACCTGCAACACAGGAGATGAAGGTTCGATCCCTGGGTAGGGAAGATTTCCTGGAAAAGGAAATGACAACCCACTCTAGTATTCTTGCCTGGAGAATCCCATAGATAGAAAAGCCTGGTGGGCTATAGTCAATAGGGTCACAAAGAGTTGGAGACGACTGAGTCACACAGCAGTCTGTCAAATGGACTTTCAAGTGTATAATGATGCCACTCTTCTTACTAAATTGGGTTTTGTTCTGAAAAAATGGTATTTTTTATTTAAAATGTTTCCATGTTTATTTTTAACTGAATATATAAATATTTGTAAAAATTTGTTTTATTTCCCAATACAGTAAATATAACATATATATACAGGCATGTTCCATTTTATTGTATTCGTTTTATTGTCTCAGAGATACTGACTTTAAAAAAAAAAAACAAATTGAAATATAAACCCTGAATCAAGCAAATCTATCGGTGCCATTTTTCCTACCAGCATTTGCTCACTTCATATCTCTGTGTCACATTTTGGTAATTCTTGCAATATTTCAATGTTTTTCATTATTGTTATATTAGCTATTGTGATCTTTGATGTTACTACTGCAAAAAAGATCACAACTCACAAATGGTTAGCATTTTTTAACAATAAAAAATTTTTTTAACCTAAGGTGTGTCCATTATTCTTAGGTATAATTGTATATTATATTCTCAGTGGACTACAATATAGTGCAAACATAAACTTTATATGCATTTGGAAAGCCAAAAAATTTATGTAACTTATTTTATTGGTGATATTCATGTTATTGCAGTAGTTTGGAACTGAAACCACACTATCTCTGAGATATGCCTATATAGCTGACAAAAACAAAAACTCTTTAGGATCAACTTGGGAACCTGTACCAGTTGAGGAGTCAAATTGAATGAAATTAAATTTTAGTACAGAAATTTCTTTATTCTAACTGGTGTATATGTACATAACTTTAAATAAGAAGATACTGTGTGGGGGCTGGACAGAGGAAAATGGACCAATTACTTTATATGACTTTGAGTTTTCATATCAAACAAAAAGTGTAAGGTTCAGCACAAATGATTTAGGTGAACTAAATCATATTAATAGATTGTGCTTAATTCAATAATGCTTTAGCTTGTGCATGAGAAAGGGTTAATGAATAGGAATCTTATGAATACACCAAATCCCTACCTCCATCTCCCAAAATAAACTATGAAGGGAAGAAAATGAAGGAAAGGAAAAAAAAAAAAAAAAGCTGAGCAGATGAGAGAGCAGAGAAAGGATGGATAATGTTCAGAAACTTCAGTGGGCTTCCGAATTCAGTGTCCATGCAAACAGACTTTCATTTTCAGCCACTCATAAACCAAAGAATCTACTTTTTCTAGAAGAATCTGTTCTTACTGCTTACCTCCAGCTAAGAGTCAGAAAGCTAGATGTACTTTTTCCCTGTTTCCTCACAGGGCAGTCCAGATGCAGGGAATACAATGCAATGCCTCCAATAAACACTTACTAATGTTCAGAGATTTATATCTGAAATTTGTAAATACTGTGATAACTGTTATATTCCCAGGTGTTGCACTCATAATTTGAAATCAGCCTATAGAACAAAGGTGATCTTTGCTTCATTTGACATTAAAAGAACTCTACTGATTATGTCTCCACTATTTCTGGTCTATATATCTGAGCATTAATGTGTCCAACTCTGTATTAAGTATTAAAGAAATTAAAATGTTGATGCCCATGCCCTCAAGATTATTCATGAAAAGTTAAACAGTTAAAAACAAGAGATGTCATCATTTATCCTTCACATGCATGACAGCCAATGAGTGCCTTGGCTCTGGAGACAGACAAAAGCATTGAGCAGTTCTTCAGAGTAGGGTTTTAAACCAGTCCTTAAGGGTCACTTTTCTAAACCTCATAATTTAATTCTAAATCTGAAAAAGAAGTCTGGATCAACAAAAACATTACTTTGGTAAAGTACTTTAAAATAAAGGACATAAATGACATTTCAGCATCACTGAAATGACAATGAACAATGAGGCAATATTCACAGTGAATGCTGGTATTTTCACACTACTGAAGTCACTAGAAATACTGGAGAAGTCCAATCTGAACACTTTCCCCAGAAGAAAATGCCACTTTTAAAAGTATGGGTTAACAAAGTTTTAGCTATAAGGTTATTCATTCCAGGACTGTTTTAGTAGTTAAAAAACAAAAAACAAAAAAAACTGGCTACCACCCAATAAAAAAGTATGTTAAAATCATAAATGGAATACAATATAACTGTTAAAAACAACAGAGTACAATAGTTATTGACATGAGGAGATAGTCACTCCAGTAATTCCATTTCAAGTGAAAAAACTACTACTCAGTATGTAGAATTATCCCATTTTGTAAACAAATACAAATGTCCTTTAGAGATACAAATTACAGGTTAAAGATAATTATAAGTGATAGAATTTATAAGTAATGTTTATGTTTTTCATAGTACTTGGACTTTGAAAGTGCCTACAATGAACACTTATCAATTCTTCAATAAGAGAAAAATGAATATCATTATAAAAATATTAATTCTATGTTCCTCACTGATGAATGCCTTTCACCACCTTGCAGGTCAGAACCCATCTAAAGATGTTTTTAAGTTCTTCTCACCCACAGTCAGGGGATGATAGAAACTGTTTCAAGATCAACTTTTGCCCAAGGGTCAAAACTCTGTTAGAAAATAAAAATATTCTCAGCAGGAGTTTAATTAAATTTACAGCTGACAAGCATCAGACTTTTCAGGTAACTTGCAGCACTTTGTGAGCCAAGAAAATAAAACTATTAAAACATCGTTTTTCAGCAAGGAAAAGGACGTCGGGGACTTTGAAGTAATGTGCTACACATGTGAATCTCAAACAAAATAATCTCAACATGAATATGAGCTGAAAACCCAGAGGTACAAAAGCCAAGCCTGTCAGCAGAGTTCCAACGTGGTCCAGGCTTCTTAAGAATCAGGGAAGGGGGGACTTTCCTGGCAGTCCAGGGGTTCAGACTTCACCTTCTAATGCAGGGAGTGTGGGTTCAGTCCCTGGTCAGGGGACTGTTTCCACAAAACACCAAAACATAAAACAAGCAATGCTGAAACAAATTCAATAAAGACTTCAAAAAATTGTCCACATTAAAAAATAAAAATCATCAGGGAAGGAAGCAGTAAGAGACCTAAGCTATTTTATATTGAAGAGGAAAAAGCTAATGAAAAATAGGTTGTGGATAGTAAGGACTCATACAGTAATAAAACAATGGTTAATCCTTTGAGTTTGACTTAAATGCTTGCAGTTCATTGCAATCATCACCACACCCACCCTTCCTACTGATTAGAAAATATTGAGCCTGGTTAAAAAATTTTTAAGGGGCAGCAATACTTATTTTATATACAGCTTGCTGGGTAAAATCTTCCACGAGGGATCCATCCAAGAAAATAAATAAAAGGGTCTCTAATAGTGAGAAGGTTGGGAACCAAGACTGGAAGGAACCTTTAGCGGCCCCCAGAGACCAATGACACCCCTTGGTGCCCCAGAGGATGGCAAGGCAGTGGGCAGGGCTTCAGATGGTATGCGAGGTGGGAACGGGACAGCGTGGCCAAGTGGCACTGTCAGTACCGACCTGATGACCGGGGGCACTGAGAGAGGAGGCGGAGCAGGGGTTCAACAATAGGCCCCTGCAATCCCCATCTGAGCACCTAGCTAGTTTAAAAAATAAACACCAGCTGCTATAGTTGGAGTTGCCAATTCTTCTTTTCTTCCCATTTGCTGCTGCACTGAATCACCAGCCCAACTCTGGACACCTGGTTCTAACAACCAGGCAGCATGGCCCCATTATTAATAATTACAGGGCAGGGTGCCAAGAGCCCATCTAATCTGGCTCTTTGGCTCTGTTCTAAACCCTACTTTACAGGGTAAAAGCTGTCCTAAAGGGCTGAAAAAAATTGCTCAGTTTTTCCAAACATATATTTTAGAGTTCATTATCATAGGCTATTTATTTGCAACAAAATACTGTGGCTATTTTCTCTTATAAAAACAAAAAAGAAGAAAACAATGGGCTCCCCTGGTGGTTCAGGGGTTAAGACTCAGTGCTTGCACTACAGGGAGACTAGGTTTGATCCCTAGTCAGGGAACTAAGATCCTGAAAGTGGTGTGCTGAGGCCCCAAACCAACAATAACAAAACAAAACTCCCCGCTTAATAGTTCTTTCTGTAGTAATACCGATTTGGTTCCCTCCATCCCCTCACATCTTCCTATGAGCTATTCATATTTCTCGTACCTAAAAATGTTTCCTGCTAAGCATTTATTTTCTTTTATTTTTGCCAGTTGTGTGTTATAAATATAACTTGTCAACATTTGCCTTTTCAAAAAGGCAAAGAATGATTATTTAGTACATTGTGGCAGACTACTTAAATATAGTCTTTCAATAATGCACCGCACTTTTATTGAAAAAATCAATGTTTCACTTGAGATATTTTCCCCCTCCTATGCTTATATGAAAAAAAATTACCTGGTAGAGATGCACCAGTTTTCAATAGCTTAAATGTCTATTTGTCAACTCCCTGAAAGGACTACAGAGTGCACGAATCACTTTGGTCCTCTCGGCTTGGCAAATAATTGAACTTTCTGCTGGCCCTAGAGCCCTGCAACATTTATTACACAGCCCAGCCAGCTAGCAAGGCTCCACGAGACCTGACTAGTTCAAGATGCCAAGGCACAAATTCCCCAAGATGGGTCTGCAGGAGCCCATGCAGCTGGCCTCGCTGACCCTCAAAGTTCACTAACTTGAAACTTCCCATTCAAACTTGATTGTGCTTAAGTAAAAACTAAGAACTTTAGGTAACAGAACTCCCAATGTGTGTGCATGCTCAGTCATGTCTGACTCTTTGCCATCCCATGGACTTCAGCCTGTAAGGCTTCTCTGTCCATGGAATTCTCCAGGCAAGAGTACTGGAGTGGGTAGCCATTCCCTTCTCCAGGGGAACTGAACCTGCATCTCCTGCACAGGTGGCTCTGTGGTAAAGAATCTGTCTGCCAATGCAGGAGACCTGGGTTTGATCCTGGAGTCGGGAAGACCCTCTGGAGAAGGGAATGGCTACCCACTCCAGTTTTCTTGCCTGGAGAATACCATGGACAGAGGAGCCTGGCGGGGTACAGTTCATGGGGCAGCAAAGTGTGGGACAAAACTGAGTACAACTGTACTCCCAAAATAAATGTTAAAAGGAACTGTCTCATTAAACCTGACTCAGAATTTGAGCCCCAGTATTCAAAATTTTTCAGTTTACTTCCTCATGTTTAAGTAGCTGTTAATAGTAAAACACATAATCTATCTATTCACTTTAGAAAAACACCACTAGGTAAAATGAACAGACTTTCATGACCTATGAGAAAGAACTATTAAGTGGTTTTAAGACTTACAGGGTTTCCAAAAACATTAAAATGACAGGCGGCAGGGGCGGGGGGTGGCGGCTAATTGAAGTTAGGAAACGATGGTGATTTTGAAAATGTCTGGAGTTTTAAACATAGGAAATGCATATATATTATGAAAGTTAATTTTTTAAAAGTGTATTATACTCAACAGAACTATTTTTAAAAGCTTTGAAACTCATCCTTTCATATAAAATTTTATGTGCTAATTAACATCCTTGTGGAATTTTAAGTCGCCTAGAGATTAGAGGTTATGTTTCCTCTGAGTAATAAAATATATTATACTCTCTTCTGTGGCATTTTATTTATGAGAATATGATGTCCATTAATGAATAATTTCACACAACGAATGGTCAGGTTCAATGATTCAGCCATGGTCACTAGGATCATGGGACTGCATGAGATTCTAAAGTAACATAAGTTCTCTCTGGGGCTCATTCTCCTTTTATTAAAATGGATAACAAGTGCTTATATTTAAATATACATGGCAGGGACTATATGGGGCTTCCCTGATGGCTCAACAAGTAGGGAATCTGCTTGCAGTGCAGGAGACTCGGTTAGATCCCTGGGTTGGGAAGATCCCCTCAAGGAGGCAATGGCAACCCACTCCAGTATTCTTTGCCTAGAAAATTTCATGGATAGGGAAGCCTGGCAGGCTACAGTCCATGGGGTCATACAGACCTCTACAAATGCAACTTAGTAGTAATATTTTTTCTTATAAATAACATAGAAAGAAAATATAGGGAAACATTTAAATTTTACAGTCATTCAGAAAAAAACTAAGTCAGAAATAGTGTAACAAAGAAAGCACCATGGATTCACATTCCACACCAGAAAAAGAGCAATTAAGCAGGTACTTTAATTTCCCTAAGCCTGCTAGTGGATTACATCTACTTCAGAAGTAAGGTAAACATAGCTCAATGGAGTCTTTCTTATTGAGAAGCACTTTTCAGGCAACAGATTCTGAAATCTTTTCTGAACAGTGTGCTCCTCAGTTAATATTCACCTGCCTGGCTACCAGCTGAAAAGAGGAGTGACTCAAGTTTTAAACCAATTTTTCCTATTGATTTAATTGAACAAGAGCACATCAAAGAGATGTGTCATCTATTTCTGCTTTTCAATTTGACCCCATGTAAAACTCTCTTTTGGGTGAGTATTAAATTATGGAAAGTGTATGGATTAAGTGAGCATTTTTGCAGGACGCCAATGTAGAGGTTCAGTCTGGGGTCCCCCCGCCTCACGTGGATGAGGACCTGATGGTTTGGTGGGTTTCTCCACTGAGAAAGTCAAAGCTACTCAAACCTATCTTTTAATTTACTGTGGAAAATAACTTAATAGCATGAATCAAAGCCACTGGACTAAGGAAATATACACTTAAAAATAACAAGAATGGGACTTCCCTGGTGGTACAGTGGATAAGAACCTGCCTGCCAACACAGGTGACTCGGGTTCAATCCCTGGTCTGGGAAGATTCCACATGCTTCGGAGCAACCGAAGCCCACGAACTACAATTACCGAGCCCACGCTCTAGGGCCTGTAAGCAACAAACACTGAGCCTGTGTGCCCCAATTATGAAGCCGCCTGCCCTAGAGCCTCTGCAGTCCAACTGCTGAGCCTGGGAGCTGCGACTCCTGAAGCCCATGCACCATAGAGCCTGTGCTCCACAACAAGAGATGCTACTGCAATGAGAAGCCCACCACAACTAGAGAAAGCCGTGTGCACCAACCAAAACAAATAAAGAATTAAAAAAAAAAAAATATATATATATATATAACAAGAATGGATTGATGGATAGACAAATGATTAAGCAAAATGGGTATTTTGGAATCTAGATGGTGGGCATATGTGTGCTAAGTATACAATGGTTTTGAGCTTTCTGGATGTTTGAAAATTTTCATAACAATGCTGGAAGAAAATTATTCAAAATTAAATTCACAGTGAAGGAGACGGCAGGCCCCATGGGAAAAACCTCAGTCTGGAAGGGAAGACTGGTTCTCAGCCTAACTCCAGGAACTCACAAAGTTTAAAACTGGAAAGGGCCTTGGGAATCCTCCAGAACAAGTAAAATATATGGTTTTTGAGTCTATGAAAAATGAGAAAAATAGGAGCATAGCATTTTCAAAGAAACTAAAAACTTTTTTTTTTCTTTCTGAGAGTGTATGTCTCTACACTTCTGTTTCAAAATATCCTTTATTTCACAAAACGTTAGTATAGTAGATAAGAAATTTGGCTTTTTATGTCCTCACTTAGCAGTCAAATCTGGTCACCCTTGACTTCTGATCAATGTCCTCATCTCCTGTCTTGACCCTCAGCAAGAATCCCCCTACCCTTGATGTTTCCTCTTAGTAATTTTCCACCCACTGCCTCATTGCTCCGCTCTCTGGTTATAAATTTCCAGCTGTCTTTACTGTACTGGGAGTTTAATCTTATCTCTCTCCCCATTACAATGTCCCTACTGCCAACAGTCTTGAATAAAGTCTTTCTTACCATTTTAAGTGCCAGGATAATTTCTTTCTTAATCGTACCTTTGTACAGGTATGTATAAAGGCCTTGGGACCTTCAGGTACAGAGAACTTGGCACCTAATCATAATACTTGCTGAAAAGAACTATTTGCTTCCCTAGTGTGACCTTAAGGCTCCAAACACTGAGGTTTGAAATTTCCCAGAAGCATTAAGATGTTCAAAACAAAACAAACAACTTCCCTCACCCCGCAGTTTTGGTCTCTTATAATCTTAATACATGATTTCATTTCAACTTAATTTCAAAGAATAACTCTAAAGGGGGAAAGACTATGCCATAAACTTCTCTTCAGGATGATGACTATGTCCTAATTATGGACCCAGCATAGAAATACAATGATTTTATTGATTGGATGAGAAAAATAAAGGAAGCAGCTGAATGTTATTTATTTCCTGAGGGAATATCTCATAAATTCAAGGGAAAAATTATCAGTCATCTGTTAAAATTAGGCAAATCAGAGAAAATAATAAAGACACTTAATTCTTAAAGTAACTTATTTTTTAAATGTTTTAATTAAGAAAACAATTCCATTTACAATTGCATCAAAAAAATACCTAAGAATAAATTTAACTATGGATGTGGAACACCTATACACTAAAAACTATAAGACACTAGTAAACTAAGTTGAAGAAAATACAAGTTGATGAAAGATATTCTATGATTACAAGTTTAAAGAATTTTGTTAAAATGTCCACACTACCCAAAGCAATCTACAGATTCAATGCAATTCCTATAAAAATTACAATGGCATCTTTCACAGAAATAGAACAAACCATCCTAAAATGTGTACAGAACCACAAAAGACCTCAAATAACCAAGAAATCTTGAACAAGAACAAAACTGGAGGCATTACACTTAAAAATTTAAAACTAAAGTGATAGTAATACAAACAGTAGGGTATTGGCATGAAAACAGACACACAGATCAATGGAACAGAGTGGAGAGTCCAGAAACAAACTCACAACTATATGGTTAATTAGTTTAGGACAAAACAACCAAGAATACACCATGGGGAGAGGTCAGCCTCTTCAATAACTGGTGTTGGGGGAAATGGACAACACAGGTAAAAGAAAAACTCGATACTATCTTACATCCTATATGAAATTAACATAAGATGGATTAAAGACTTGAATGTGAAATTTGAAAATTCCTAGAAGAAAACATAGGCACTAATCTCCTTGACTTTGATCCTGGTAATGATTTTTTTGGATTTGACACCAAAAGCGAAGGTAACAAAAGTAAAAATAAACAAAACAGGCTACATCAAACTCAAAGCTTCTGCACAACAAAGAAGCCATTAGTAAAATAAAAAAATCTACTGAATGGGAGAAAATATTTGCAAATCTTATATCTGATAAAGAGTTTATATCCAAAATATATAAAGAACTCATATAACTCAATAGCAAAACAAACAAAAACCCCAAAGTCCTTAATTTTTAAAATGAGCAGAAGATACATTTTGCCAAAGATATACACGTGGCCAAACAGGTACATGAGAAAATGTTCAGTATCACTCATCATGAGTGAAATGCAAATGAAAACCACAATAAAATACCATCTCACACCTCTGAGAATGGCTATTATCAAAAAAATGAGAAATAACAAGCGCTGATAATGATGTGGAAAAAAAGGAACATTTGTACACTATTCATGGGAAGGTAAATTATCGAGACCAATATGGAAAACAGTAGAGAGGTCTCTCAAAAAATTAAAAATAGAACTATTATATGATCTAGCAACTTCACTTGTAGGTATTTATCTGAAGGAAACAAAATGCTAACTCAAAAAGGTATCTGCATTTCCAAGTTCATTGCGCCATTATTTATAGCAGCCAAGAAACGACCTAAGTGTCAACTGATAGATGAATGAATGAAGAAAATATGACATATATACAAAAGATATATATATTTAAAATGGAATATTACTCACCCGTAAAAAGGATATCCTACCATTTGCAACAACATAAATGGACCTTAGTGCCTTATATTAAATGGAATAATTCAGAGAAAGACAAACACCATATGATCTCACTAATATTTAGAATCTTAGAAAAGAAACAACCAAACTCATAGAGAACAGATTGATGGCTGCCAAGGACAGGGCCTGAAATGAAGGTGGTCAAATTGTACAAACTTCCAGTTATAAAATAAGTCCTGGGAATGCAATGTACAGCATGGTGACTATAGTCAATAACACTGTACTGTATATTTTAAAGCTACTAAAAGTTTTCACCACAAGAAAAAAAATTGTATCTGTGAGTTGGTGATGGGTGTTGACTATCTCACAATGGCTGAAACGACGGGTGATCATTTCACAGCACATGCAGGTATTGAATCATTAGGTTACACATTTGAAGTCAGTATATGCCAATGATATGTTAATTTTTAAAATTGTCTAGAATAACACATTTTTAGAAGTCAATTCTATTATGCAGTCAGCTTTAAGTTATCAGCCAATATGGACGTAACTGGGCTTCCCTGGAGGCTCAGACAGTAAAGAGCCTGTCTGCAGTGCGGGAGACCTGGTTTGATCCCTGGGTTGGGGAAGATCCCCTGGAGGAGGGCATGGCAGTCAACTTCAGTATTCTTGCCTGGAGAATCCCCATGGACAGAGGAGACTTGAGGGCTATGGGCTCACAAAGAATAGGACATGACTGAACGACTAAGCATAGCACACTGATGTAACTATAACAAGGAAGCACTGTGTGGTGGAGCAAAATCAGAGATGATGTCTGTCTAACTGGGGCTGAAACACAGGATAAACCAATATCTCACAAGAGTTAAATCTTCTGTCTGGAGCGTTACTAGTCTTTGATGAAGTGGAGCCATTTTTCTAAGAAAAGCAACAGCCCAGGAGCTCCACCCCAGAGGGAATGACTTCATTATAATCTGAAAAATGAAAGAGCGCTTAGCCACCTGCTTTAAAGTAGGAAATTAATACTTTCTGCAGGTTGGTGGAAAGGCAGGTGAAATACTTTAGACTACTTTGCACTAATCTTCAGAGAACTGCTAAGGAGAGCTCTGTTAAGTGAACCCCCCCACACAATAGTACACCCCATTCATTTTCCTCCATTATCCAACAAGAAGTAGAGAACCTCAAGTTTCTTCAGTTACAAGTCAAAGAGGAAGTTCCCAGGGAGGAGCTCTGCTACCAGGTATAAGAGGGGTGGGTGTAGCGGAGGTCAGAAGGGAAGAACAAAGGCCAGGGGATTTCTGAGCTTTGGGGCCAGGGAGAAATAGTGGTTTCTCTGCCATCACCATTAAACAGCCAACTAATGTGATTTATTTGTAATTGCTAATTAGGGCCAGTGACGCGGGAGATGGAACAGCCTACAGATTCCAAACTAAATTCTTGTGGGCTGTTTGCTGGATTTAAATAAGGTTATTTCATTAACATTTTCACTACCTTCATGAGACAAAAAGAACTTATATAACGTACATTTAATAGAAGCTCTCAAAGTAGCTTTCTTTAAATACCCATGTCTGGGGCAGTTTTGTAAGAAAAATAATTGAGAAAAAATTGCATAGTTACAGCTATAATCTAAGTAAAATGATGCTATAACTATGATTTATTCTTCCTGTACAAGCAAAGAAATCACTGATAAAACTTGAATATGATGGTTTCATAGAGCACTGCACATTCTCTGGCGTTATCTACTGCTGTAGTTTCAGGCACCAACTCCACATTCACTTGGATCTCTATGTCCAACTGACCATCAGTGGGAACGAGGCTGGGCAAACAGATCAAAGGGAACCCGAGTCAAAAAGCGGTCCTAACCCATTAAAAAACTGAACCCATTTCCAAGTGCTTGTAGCACTTGGGTAGTATTTAAACTTATGGAGAAAGAAAGGAAGCAGCTGCCCTATGAGGTCTCTGGGTCAGACCATTGCTTCTCATGGTTCTCTCTGAGCTGGTCTAACAGGCTAAGTCAGTAATTTAATACCAAACTAAAAAATACAACTTGCTAATCCATGTTTTCGTAAAGATTTTAACTCGGTGATTACTGTCTGTGACTGTAATGTTTTATAGCCTAGCAGACAGCCCTGAAACAAATGGCTAAACTTTTCAACCACGATAGGAGGCTTTCTGAGGAGCCAGGAAATTCCATGTAGCACAATGCCAATAAATATTGAATAAAAGAGGGTTTTCTGTTTCTAGATCCCCAAATCTTACAGGGATCACTTAGGCTAATTCTCTAGTTCTATAACCTATAGAGGGGCTTCCTTGGAGGCTCAGCACTAAAGAATCTGCCTGCCGATGCAGGTAATGCAGGTTCAATCCCTGGGTTGGGAAGATCCCCTGGAGAAGGAAATGGCAACTCACTCCACTATTCTTGCCTGGGAAATCCCATGGACAGAGGAATCTGGTGGGCTACAGTTCATGGGGCTACAAGAAGTTGTACACAACTTAGTGACTAAACAACAACATAACCTATAGAGCAGCTCCTTTTGAAAAGGATTAACAGTAAGCTGCAAAAACTAGACCATTTCTCCTTTTATTCTCTTTTCTACCAAACAAAAGTTCAACATTAGAGTTAACTTTCCTCTAACTCCTCAGTTACCAAGTGATGTCAATTTCTCCTCCTTAGGAAGGCTTACAAAGTAGCTCACTTTCTAGAAAGGTAAGCAAACCACCTGCGATTCAGGCTGTGACTCACACCCCTCTGATCCCCACTCTGAGCAATCTTCTTACCAATTCTCTCTCCCTGGTACCTTCTAAAACCAAGATAATTCCTCCTTCCAGTAGATCCTGAGCAGTATTACTGGCAGCCGCCTCTGACCATAACCACAGTTTCTACTTGTCTTTCTTTCCCCTTCTCTATTTCAACCATTTTGATCAATTGGGATGTATTGTCACAGGAAGATAAAGTATAGTTCAAGGTCTGAGGAAGTAGTTCATCACAAGGGAAGTGGCAAGACAATGTCAGTGGTTAATCCGGGATACAGATGGATGTGCCATAGTGTAACACACTGGAGGGAGGTAGTTTGGGCTTCCTTGGTGGCTCCAATGGTTAAGAATCTGCCTGCAATGCAAGAGACCTGGGTTAGACTTCTGAATTGGGAAGATCCCCTGGAGAAGGGAATGGCAATCCACTCCAGTATTTTTGTCTGGAAAATTCTATAGACAGAGAAATCTGGTGGGCTACAGTCCATGGAGCAGGGAGGTAGTCTGGTGTTATGGGCTCTGCAGTCAAACCGCTTAAGTGCAAATATAGGCTCTGTTAAGGTGGTAAGACCCTGGACAAGTTGCTTAACTATTCAGTGTGTCTGTATCCTTATCTATAAGATGGAAATATTAGTACCTACCTCACAGGATTGTTGTGAGAATCAAAGGATATGATACAAACCTGAAAACAGTATAATCACTAAACAGTAAGCATTATGCTAGTTACTTTTGAAATGTATAGTATGTATACATTCATGAAATGTATAGTATGTATACATTTGTAAATGTATTCATTTCAACAGAATGAGGTAATTCTATATTATTTTCTTGGAATAAAGTCCATGACATAGTGTTTTGTGAAACTGCAGAATAACATGCTTAGTTTGAGTCTATTTGAGAAAGGAAAAAGAAGAGCAGGATATTTATTTATAGGTGTCTCCAATTAAGTCTACAAAGGCAGGTACCACTACTCAAACACAGAATTGTCTGGGTAGATGGGGGTGGGGGGTGGCTTACATCTGCATACCGGTCTTTGCTTGAATTCACAAGTATATATTAATTTCATAACTAGCTTTAAAAACTGAACATTTTACAGTGGCCTTTCTAACCTTCCAACTGAACCTCCCTTATGTTCTAGTCAAGGAAAAGATAAGCTTGAGATAAGGAAGCTGAGGCCCAGGTAGGAGGAGGTACAACTCCTCCCACGGGTCTCATTTCAGATTCCCTTACAGTCTGTATAGCCCTTTGCACATCATCTGCTTGCCACAGTTTTCAAACTGATCGTTTTTTTCCCTCTTCCCCTTCCTTCTTGCTATCTGAGGCACTCCTTTAACTGTGTTCAAGTAGCTTCCACGTTGTGTTTTAACATCTTTCTTCCGAGCTCCCATAACTTTCTCACCACTTGCCTGCTTATCTCTTAGGCCCTTCAGACCTAAGTGCCATGGTCCTGGTGAACCCACTGGAGTGACAATGGGTCCCTACACATTTTGACGGCACAGCGCCCCTTTTACAGAACTGTAGGACAAACTTTGCTCCGAGTTGATTTTTTGCCTTGCAAAAGTCCAAATGATCTTCCACGCAAGATGGAGGGTTTGGCGGAGTCCGAGGTGGTATTTTAGTCAGGAAATAGTACTTGCTGCTTTGGAAGGCACTTTTCAACCACACAAATGTTTTTGCTTTAGTTTTATCCTCAAAGGTATAATAATATTTTGTACCTCCCTCACCCCAACGCTTTCTACCACGCCTGCCCTTTATTACGTGTTAATTTTTATTGTTTTAAAACGCACTCATCACTCTCACCTGTTTCCTATTTTTCACCCTCTAGTCACATAGCGCCATTTATACATATTTTCTATTTTAGCAGGTGGGGAAACAACTGTATGATTAAAGGGGAAGGAAAACAGAATTCGGAGTTCTCGGAAGAGGGTCTTGCAAACTGTCACCCCGGAACCCGGAGCGTCGGAGATCATGCCTGCTCGGGGCTATCCGGGCCACCAGAACAGGGACAGCATCAAAGCGCCGGGCTTCGGGAGAGCCGATTGGTGCCCCGATGAACCAATCAGCGGGCGAGGCTGTGCACCGGCGGGGGAGGGCCAAGATTATAGAGCGGATGGAGTTAAAGGAAAAGGGGCAGGTGTGCCAGGCAAGGTTTCGCGTGCACTTTTGCACCCACCGAGTCATTATTAATCCCGAAACTCTGGTCTCCTAAATTCTGCCTTCCGAATTTCCCAGTTTTATGACGCTGTATAGGGGAAATAAACAGTCCTTATCCTACCATTCATAAGAAGCTCAATGGAACAGCTGTAGGGTTGGGGGTGGGGAGGCCATTAAAATCCTTCCTCTCTCCTTTCCCAGTTCCACTCCAGGTCGTCAACGTAACTCAGTCGGTTCTTGAAATAGTAAATCACTCAACCCCTCACTTAATCGCCAAAGCTGATTACCAAAATGCTATCATTAGACACCTGGAAGAAGTTGCCCCCTCCCCAAGGACTGGGGGAAACAGTATTGGCATTCACTAAAGGCACAGAGTTTTCCCACCAGCAAAGAGAGAAGCCAAGGAGCTCTTAGGCTGAAGTCTGAGAAACTGAGACCTTTTGAGCTGTGCAACCCAGCGCCGGCCCGCGGCCGCCGGGACCACCGCCCCCAAAGCCCCAACCCCCGGCGCAGCGACAGTTTCTCCAAGCTCTACCCCACAAACTTCACGCGGAGGCACAAAGATTTGGGGGGATGGGCGCACAGACACCAGATTTCCCTGCTGTGTTTCAAACTTCAGCAGGTCTGTTCCACGCACTTTCTTCCAAGTGACACAGCCCTCAGATTCACAGCGGCGTCCAGCCTTAGCTTTCCCACGGTCCAGCGCTGCCACCCATCACCCATCTACCACCCAAACCCGGGCTGGAGACGCCGCGTCCTTGGGGCTGGGGGAAAGGGGAGGAGGAGAAGAGAGGAATGGCCAGCATAAGTTAAGAGGTGCCCTCCGCGGCCTGGACACCGGCAGCCAGCGGAGGGCCCTGGGGCTGAGGAACAAGGAGAGAGGAGAGCTGGAACCGTGCGGGGAAGGGCCGCGGAGAGAAGGGGCGCCGCCGGTGTCGCTGCACTCACTCTGCATAGCCAGTGGCCCAGGGCAGCCGCCGGGTCTCCTTGAGGATGAGGATTGGGCGGGCGATGTGGTCGGCGCTGCACTCCACCTCGTCCTGAGACAGCCCCAGGAACTCGGGTCGCCCGTAGGGGAAGCGCAGGGGCAGGTCCGAGCCTCCGCAGCCGCCGCTGCCGTGCTCGGAGCCTGAGCTGCCAGCCATGATGCCGCCCATGAAATTGGCCACGGCAGATTTCACTCGAGTGAGCATATTACTCCGGCGCCCGGCAGCAGTGGTGCGAGCAGGGGTCGGCGGCGGCGGCGGGAGCCGGGCTAGGCGCAGCGCGGGGCATGCAGGCTGCGGCGGGCGCCGGGCGCACGGGCAGCCGGGCCGCGGGGCTCGCCGCGCGGCTCCCAGAGCCTAATGCTGTAGGGGGCCGAGCCCCGGCCTCCCGCGCTCCCTGCCGCCGCCGCCTCCCCCCGCTGCACTTCCGCAACCGAGCGGCATGGAGCGGGCCCCCGGCCCAGCCGGGGGAGACGCCGAGCGCACCGGGAGCTGCTGCGCGGCTGCAGCTTGCAGCAGGTCCCTTCTCTGCCCGCAGCGCTCGACTCCTGCGTGAGCGGAACTGAGCCCACCCAGCGAGCCCGCGGAGCCGGCGCGGCTGCTGCCACGGCTACCGCCGCCGTCGAGTCATGTGATAATCCCGTTGCAAGGGCTCCAGCGGCTGCTGAGGCCGTGGCTCAGCCCCTCCCCTGCCGGCCCGAGCGAGGCTCGCACCCGGACCGTGACCTCCTGTGGGAGGGAGCGCCAGGCCCCGTCGGTACCTGGCGGAGGGGATGGGGGGCGCTGTGAGCCTGTGGCTGCACAGGTGTCAGGGGAGGTCACGTGGAGCCGGGCCGCCGGGAAAAGCCAGTTGAGGAATCCACTCGCGGAGGAATGCTGCCTACGCTTTCAAAAAGGGAAACTTCGGGAGCTGGAGGGGAAAAGGTAGACAGGTGAAATCCCGATGGGGCTGCTCCAGGTAATGGAGTGGAAAAGAGGAGCACCTGGTATGAGAGACTTCGGAGCAAAAAGCAACAACCCTCAGTGGTTGCACAAAAATCATTAAAAGTTTTTCCCGAGGCATTTATAGAATTACTTTTCTTTTTCTTTCAGTACCACCACACGCATCATTATCTGCGGAGCAGACCCTGTTTCAGTAAGGTTGATGGCCAAGAAAACAAAAGAGCTCTAAGAAATCAGAAGCAAGCACTATTTTACCTATTAATTAATTGTGTAATAGGTTTATACAAGCATTTTCCTTCAACATACCAACAAAACCGGAGTATCTTTTCAAAGCTGACCCTGTTTACTATTGATACACTTAATGCAGCCTTTTCTTTATTCAAAACATTGTTATAAAATTATCTAAGGGCACGTTAAAATGGAAGGAATTTTTAAAAAAACAAAGCAACTCAAATGCCAAAGTAAAAGTGAATAAATGTCTGGAACCATAACATTTTGTGGTAATCGTATTAAAACAAAATGTTTGTGAAGAATCGATAAATGTGCTTCATCGGGGGTAACGTTTGTTAAATGTTGCCTTAATTTTTTTTTTTTTTTTTTGCAAGAGAGCTGTGTCCTGTTCATGTTTACTTATTCTGTTTCCTGTTCCTATGTTTACCTACCATGTAATTTGCCAAGATTCTGTGTTACTTGTGGAGGTACACACTGAAAGGCTCACTTGGAAATCGGGAAGGAATACAGGCCCTTTTCTCAGTAAGTGGGGGCGGGGGAAAGAGCAGCCTAGGTTTTGGAAGGTAAGAAAATTCTTTGAACAGAAATTAGCATCCTGGCTTTTAGGGGAGAACTGAGTAAACTTCACTGATTCCCTTTATTCAGTATCTATACTTTTTAAGGCAATTTCTCCTTTGGATTTTTCATGAATAGGTACTTCAATTTACTATATACCAAATGATTATGTAAAAAACAACATTCAACCTTTCAGTGAATATCACGCCTGTCAATGAATTCTTTAATTCTTTTCTCAGAGGTAGCTCAACTGATAAAGAATTCGCCAGCAATAAGGAGACCCCAGTTTGAGTCCTGGGCCAGGAAGATCCGCTGGAGAAGGGATAGGCTACCCACTCCAGTATTCTGGCCTGGAGAATTCCATGAACTGTATAGTCCATGGGGTCCCAGAGAGTCAGACATGATTGAGTGACTTTCAGAACAGAAATGTAGTTTTTTATCTTGGCCCCCTTTCCCTAATTTTAAAATTGGGAGCAGAACTGAAAAAGATGCAAAAGCTGAAGAACCATCCCATCCCCCCTAAAGTCTTCTCAATCTTTGCTTTGTTCATTGTAAACTGCTTCTAAATGAGAAATATCAATGCAGTGATTAAACATCCAACCAACTATTAATACCTGCTCCAACATCCACTGAGTTATACAAACTTAGAATCTCTTTGTCAAGCTCTTGTAGAACAATGACCTTTTAACAACTTTCTATGGATACTTCCTGCTTTCCAGGTGGCTCAGTGGTAAAGAATCCATCTGCCAAGCAGGAGATGCTGTTTTGATCCCTTGGCTGAAAGATCCCTTGGAGAAGGAAATGGCAACACACTTCAGTATTCTTACCTGGAAAATTCCATGGACAGAGGAGCCTGGCAGGCTGCACATCACTGATCTCAAAGAGTCAGACATGACTGAGCAAGTAAACAGCAGCTATAACATAGATACTTCAGTAACAAATCTCTATTGAGATGAATTTACTATTTTCTTCCCTTTATTTCACCTTAGGGCAAAGCTTTACTAGAGGTTTTACTTTACCTAAGGCTTTCCTTAGTTATTTACTAGATAAAAGATTTATTTTTCAATTTATTTTTTTCTCTTTCTTTTTTTTAAATTTGATTTTATTTTTAAACTTTACATAATTGTATTAGTTTTGCCAAATATCAAAATGAATCCGCCACAGGTATACATGTGTTCCCGACCCTGAATCCTCCTCCCTCCTCCCTCCCCATACCATCCCTCTGGGTCGTCCCAGTGCACTAGCCCCAAGCATCCAGTATCATGCATTGAACCTGGACTGGCAACTCGTTTCATACATGATATTTTACATGTTTCAATTTAAATGTAGTACCCAATCGCGGTCAATAAATAAAGTTCAATAGTACAGACTGTAAACAAAAAAAGTAAAAGACCAAATCATTTCCCTAGGGGATGACCACTGTTATGATTTTCTGTAGGCTTTTTTGTCGAGTAGGATATTTATCATAATTAAATTTGGTAATTTAGCCATATTTGTGAACCAGCATTTTGTAAGATTATTTTATGTTTCTCGGTAATCTGGTTATTATCTGTTATGGGAAAGTTCTGGCATATCTTTATGCACAGCAGACTTTGTTCTGCTCAGTTCAGTTCAGTTCAGTCACTCAGTCGTGTCTGACGTTTGCGACCCCATGAATCGCAGCACACCAGGCCTCCCTGTCCATCACAGAACTCCCAGAGTTCACTCAGACTCACGTCCATCGAGTCAGTGATGCCATCCTGCCATCTCATCCTCTGTCGTCCCCTTCTTCTCCTGCCCCCAATCCCTTCCAACATCAGAGTCTTTTCAAATGAGTCAACTCTTCGCATGAGGTGGCTAAAGTACTGGAGTTTCAGCTTTAGCATCATTCCTTCCAAAGAAATCCCAGGGCTGATCTCCTTCAGAATGGACTGGTTGGATCTCCTTGCAGTCCAAGGGACTCTCAAGAGTCTTCTCCAACACCACAGTTCAAGAGCATCAATTCTTCAGTGCTCAACCTTCTTCACAGTCCAATTCTCACATCCATACATGACCACAGGAAAAACCATAGCCTTGACTAGATGGACCTTTGTTGGCAAAGTAATGTCTCTGCTTTTGAATATGCTCTCTAGGTTGGACATAACTTTCCTTTCAAGGAGTAAGCGTCTTTTAATTTCATGGCTGCAGTCACCATCTGCAGTGATTTTGGAGCCCAAAAAAATAAAGTCTGACACTGTTTCCACTGTTTCCCATCTATTTCCCATAAAGTGATGGGACCGGATGCCATGATCTTCGTTTTCTGAATGTTGAGCTTTAAGCCAACTTTTTCACTCTTGACTTTCACCTTCATCAAGAGGCTTTTGAGTTCCTCTTCACTTTCTGCCATAAGGGTGGTGGCATCTGCATATCTGAGGTCATTGATATTTCTCCCGGCAATCTTGATTCCAGCTTGTGTTTCTTCCAGTCCAGCGTTTCTCATGATGTACTCTGCATATAAGTTAAATAAGCAGGGTGACAATATACAGCCTTGACGTACTCCTTTTCCTATATGGAACCAGTCTGTTGTTCCATGTCCAGTTCTAACTGTTGCTTCCTGACCTGCATACAGATTTCTCAAGAGGCAGATCAAGTGGTCTGGTATTCCCATCTCTTTCAGAATTTTCCACAGTTTATTGTGATCCACATAGTCAAAGGCTTCGGCATAGTCAATAAAGCAGAAATAGATGTTTTTCTTGACCTCTCTTGCTTTTTCCATCATCCAGCAGATGTTGGCAATTTGATCTCTGGTTCCTCTGCCTTTTCTAAAACCAGCTTGAACATCAGGAAGTTCACACGGTTCACATATTGCTGAAGCCTGGCTTGGAGAATTTTGAGCATTACTGCTAACCACAGGCAAAACAGGAATCCTATGCCTGTTCTCCTTTGAATTTTTGGTATGTGTTCACAGCCAACTAATCAACTATCTTATCTTTATACCCGCTTCTAAGGTCAGTGTCCCATCCTAGGGTTTTTCAGAGAAATATTTCCCATATAATTTACTCCCCAGTTATGTCACCCATGAAGATCAGTGTTTTAGCTAAGCGGTAAATTGTCATTAAAATGGGAGTAGTCATCGCTTTAATGGGAAGCCCCTGAAAAAGTACCTTTCATACCTATTACAGACGCAAATTTGGTAGTATTTGTGCTTCCAGCTTTAGAAGTAGTTATTTATTCCCTAAATCAAATGGCATAGTAATCAATGGGTTTGTTATACCCTGTGTGTATGCTCCACTCATCAAAAAGTATCCTTCATTTGTCTCTCTTGTTATTCTCTTTTTCCCTGAAAATTATGAGTTTGAAGCCTTTAGTAGAATATCCATTTACAGGATAGATACATAGACCTTATATTTGGATGTTCTTTGTGTAAACATAATCTCATTTCTAGGCCTATAATATTATACTTTTGACTATTCAATGACTCTTTGCTAGCAACAAGACTATTTTCAAGAGAAAACAAAAAAGGTCTGGATGATGTCTTCAGTTAAAATATCAAGGAAACCTCCCAACCCTAGATATTAATTAATTACAAAAGGAAAAGCAATGAGTTGCAGTGGAAAAAAAAAAAAAAAAAAAAAAAACCTGGCAGTCATCACCTAAAAGAAGTGATCACGGTTAACATCCTGTGAAGATGTGAAGTGAAGTCATTCGGTCGTGTCCGACTCTTGCGACCCTGTGGACTGTAGTCAGCCAGACTCCTCTGTCCATGGGATTCTCCAGGCAAGAATACTGGAGTGGGTTACCATTTCCTTCTCCAGGGGATCTTCCCAACCCAGGGATTGAACCCGGGTCTCCCGCATTGGAGGCAGATGCTTTAACTTCTGAGCCACCAGGGAAGCCCATCCTGTACCTGCTGACATTTCATGATGAAACTAACACATCACTTCATGGTATTCTTCCCAAATCCTTTAACTTCTGTATAGTCAAGAGAAAACGAGTCAAACCCAAGCCAAAGGTCTTCTACAAAAATACCTGACCAGGTATCTTCAAAGTGTCGAGCTGGAAGGTACATACTATTGGGTATAAAATAGGCTACAAGGATGTATTTGAAAACATGTGGAATAAAGTCAATATTTTGTAATGTGTGTGTGTGTGATAGTTGCTCAGTCATGTCTGACTCTTTGCAACCGCATGGATTACAGCCCACCTGGTTCCTCCGTCTATGGGATTTCCCAGGCAAGAATACTGGAGTAGGTTGCTATTCCCTTCTCCAGGGGATCTTTCTGACCCAGGGATTGAACCCGGGTCTCCTGCACTCCAGGTGGACTTTTTACCATCTGAGCCACACGAGTAATACTATATGTAAATGGAGTGTAATCTTTAAAAAAATAGTATAAAATTGTTTTTTAAGTGTCCAGTTTCTGTTAGTCAAGGCAAACCTGAGGAATTGTTAGACTGGGGATATAAGGAGCACAATCTGCTACAACGGTGTATGAACGTTAATTTCTTAGTTCATCAATACTAGGGGAAAACTGGGTAAAGGGTACATAGGAACAAAAATGTTAAAAATACAGAGATTTGGGTTTCAAGTAAAAAGCTCATTTGCAAGACAGGCCACGAGAAGGATGAAAGTGAAAGTCGCTCAGTCGCGTCCAATTCTTTGCAACCCCATGGACTATACGGTCCATGGAATTCTCTAGGCCAGGAATACTGGAGTGGGTAGCCTTTTCCTTCTCCAGAGGATCTTTCCAACTCAGGGATCAAACCCGGGTCTCCCACATTGTGGGTGGATTCTTTACCAGGTGAGCCACAAGGGAAGCCCGAGAATGCTGGAGTGGGTAGCCTATCCCTTCTCCAAGAAGGATGAATAATGCCATTCCAGGACTCAGCCGTCTCAACAGCAGCAGGTACATACCGCCTCGAATTGTATCTGGCAGTTTATCCATGTCTTCTCATTAAACAGTGAAATCCTATAGGGTAAGAACATTCTTACTCATCTTTGTATTTCCAGCACATAGCCTAATGACTAGCAAGTTAAACGGCTCAGTTGGTAAATTAATTCTTTTTTTTTTGGCTGTGCCTTGGTGCATCAGGATCTTAGTTCCCCAACCAGAGATTGAACCTATGCCCCTGCAGTGGAAGCATGGTGTCCTAAACACTGGACTGTCAGAGAATTCCCAGTAAATTAATTCTTTTTTGTTGTTGTTGTCAATCTATTCTGGAGAAGAATGTAACTTGTTTGAATGGCCAAAACTGTTATATTTATACCCTCTGTTTTCTTAAAGTTCTTTCTCAAGTTATCCCTTAAGATCAGTCTTATCTATAAGTAGAACTTCCTTAACCTCTGGTATTCCATAGATAATGCTTAGCTAACTTCAGTCAATATCCAGATTGGTAATAATATGGATAGAAATTCCCTGGAGGGCCAGTGGTTAGAACTCCACAATTCTACTGTAGGGACCATGGATATGATCCCTGGTTGGGGAACTAAGATCCTGCAAGCTGCCTAGTGCAGCTAATAATAATAATAGTAATAATAATGATAATATTAAGGCATGTGGGTTTCTGCTTCACAGCAAACTGGTAACCTGATGTATATCAATCAGAATATAATATTAAAATAGTTAACATTAACTTGCTTTTGCTTCAGAAATACTTTAGATTCTGGTTTCACATGTAGTAATGTACTGACCAGAAATCTTTGACTAGTAAGAAGGATTTTATTTCGCCACAGTAAAAAAAAAAACACTTTTATTTATAAATAACTATTTCCTTATGAACCAGGAGATTTATAGCTAATTTTTGAGTACAGAGTTACAGCATCTCAGCAAATTTTACATCCATCAGTACAGATGTTCTCTAGATTACAAACACCTAATCTCAGAATCACTGGTACATTCAATCAATGGATTACATCTGACTTTTCTTCTTACTTTCCCATTGGCCACTTTCTATAGACTATTCTATCCCATGCCCACCTTGTCCTAGTGAAACCACTGCTTTAAAACTGAAATGGGAATTGTATACATCTGAATCCTTCTCACTTAATTCTAGTCCCATAAGACCTACTGTAGATTAGACACTGAAATATGCCAATTATAAGAATACTTACAAATAAAATGGAAATAAATATATATAATATAAACATATAGTATATATTTAAAATATGTATACAATAAATATATATTTTATTTAATTAATAAATAAATAATAGAAATATATCATATCATATAAATATATTATACATAAGTATATAATATATATTTAATATATAATGTACTGCTAGGGCTAAGTCAGTCCCGTAGTGTCCAACTCTTTGAGACCCCATAGACTGTAGTCTACCAGGTTCCTCTGTTCATGGGATTCTCTAGGCAAGAATACTGGAGCGGGTTGCCGTGCCCTCCTCCAGGGGATCTTCCCCACCCAAGGATCAAACCCGGTCTCCTATGTCGTCTGCATTGACAGGTGGGTTCTTTACCACTAGTGCCACCTGGGAGGTCCACTCTGTTCCTTTAATGACCCACAATTTAAACACACATACATATAATAGATAAAAAATATCCAGTATGTTGTATATGTGAAACTGAAAAGGAGTACCCTTAAAACCAAGATCTCTTATTGAGTTTATGATTAATCTCTTTATCCAAAATCTCTTTATTCATTTCTTTCTCCCATTTGACTTTGATCCTGTGCTAACAGAACACTAATCAACCAGTGGTCAGATGACTAAAGTTACTTAATATATAGTAATTATATTAAATGTATAAATAGTTATATATAATAATAAACATAAATATAGTATATACATAAACATATAACATGTTTATTACAAATATAAAACAAAGTATATTATAAATATATATCATATAATATATAAATAATAAATAAAATTAATTTAATATTTAATTAATATGTATTTAAAATAGGTCTGTATTAAATTATTTATTTTTAACATATATATAATTTATACATTACAAGGAAAAAATAATCATTCCAATCTCATAGGGTAGCTTTGAATCAGTGAGAAAGTAGTTATAAATATGATATAACTCATGTTGGCCCAGGGTTATCTGTTCTATTTAAATCTATTTTTTATATAGGGACTAGTTTTTAATATTAAAATTTTAAACCATTTCCTCTTTTTAATTATTTTCACTTACAACAAGGAAAGTAGAAATACTGCATATGATTATTTTGATAATTAAGTGGAAAGCATGGAAATTCCTATTATTTTTCCTGATACAGAGTGGATGGTTAATAAATGAATAATCTACATTACAGTACTGACAGCACCCTGCCCTGTGAGAGAAGGAAAGTTTACATGTTGTTGACAATGCTCTTCTATCCTACAAGTTAAACATTGTTTCCAATGCTGCTTATTAACACTGCCGGTTTACTAATGAGGAAACTGAAGTTGGGGGAGGTAATGGCTTGTCTAAAACCACATAGCTAGTAACAAAATAGGACCCAGTCCCACTGTGTACTTTCATATTCCATCAACTATAAAGTTTACATTACAAAATATTTTCCCTACCTTTACCAAATAAAGACCTGATATTTCAGTTAATCTTAAGGATTTTGTTAATTTTCTATGGATTCAGAAATTTCTAAATTTCTTAGAAACTTCAGACTGTTATAAATACAATAATGCCATTTGTAAATGGTTCCAAATTCCAAACAAATTACTTTCTATTTTTTTAGATAGAACTTGTTTTAAATTGGTAGCTGCCTGCTGCCGCTGCTGCTGCTAAGTCGCATCAGTCGTGTCCAACTCTGTGCGACCCAGAGACGTCAGCCCACAAGGCTCCCCCATCCCTGGGATTCTCCTGGCAAGAACACTGGAGTGGGTTGCCATTTCCTTCTCCAATGCGTGAAAGTGAAAAGTGAAAGTGAAGTCGCTCAGTCATGTCCGACCCTCAGCGACCCCATGGACTGCAGCCTTCCAGGCTCCTCTGTCCCTGGGAGTTTCCAGGCAAGAGTACTGGAGTGGGGTGCTATTGTAGCTGCCTAGGTTACGCTAAAGTTGTTTGAAAATTCTAAGTTCTATTATACTGAAATATTTTCTAAAAAATTATAAAATTACCAGTCTGTTTCCAAGCCTTTCTATGTTAACATCTCTCTCTTTTAAAAATCTATTTATTATCATCTGAGCCTATAATCTATCTCCATTAACCCTATACCCAAGGGAGGAGGGGACAAGTTTATTTCTGGTTCACCCTAACCATGAGAATGTAGTCCTTTAGGGTCCCTTTTTTTTTAGTTAGCTCTTTATTTTTGGCTGTGTTGGGTATTCATTGCAGCTTGGACTTTTCTCTAGTTGCAGTGATCAGAGGCTACTCGACCGTTGCAGTGGCTTCTCTTGTTGCAGAGAATGGGCTGTACGGTGAGCAGGCTTCAGTAGTTGCGCTCTTGGGCTCTGAAGCACAGGCTCAACAGTTGTGGCACACAGGCTTAGTTGCTTCGTGGAATGCAGGAATCTTCTGGGATCGGGGATTGAATCCGTGTCTCCTGCATTGGCAGGCAGATTCTTTACCGCTGAACCATCAGGGAAGCACAATATCTCTTTTTAAATGTGATCTATTAGTCATTTAAAAATTCCTGCTCTTAGGATTATTTTTTCAAGGCAATGATAGTCTGAGTCAAGTAGCCAATGAAGATTGTTGACTCAATGAGAAAGTTAACTTGTACTCTGAGAAGGGCATGTGGTTCACAAAAATTCAGAAGTCAAGCAACTAAAGACAGCTTTTTAAATAAGAACTGCAAACTCAAATTACTTTTTATTCCCTCAAAGGATCAGTCTTATTCTATGCCACTGTGTGCAATAGCTATTTAGGCTGTCTTGGAAATGCAGAATTAGTTGCTTTGTCTCTTTGTCATCTGCTGTATTTTCAGTTAAAGTAGAAAGGTTTTCTATGTTTGTCTGTAAATATTTTTAGGATCAGCTTTCCATAACCCAAGAGGACGGGCACAACAAATAATGTCAGATTTTATTGAAAAGCAAGGTGACCCACCCCTATTACCCTGGTTATCCCTTCATAATGAACATATCCTACTTTTATGAACTTTTCCCTTATGTCTACTTCAGTGAATTTAAAAATTAATTTATGGTCTCAATTTTCTTCTAATTGCTTTGACTATGGAAAACTGGCATATTAAATTCTAGACCAGCAACCACAAGGATCCCCCATAAACTTGTTAGGAAAGTAAATTCTCTGGCTCCATCCCAGCTCTATTGAATCAGAACCTATGGGGGTGGTACCCAACAATCTCATTTACCAAGCCATTCAGGAGATTCTGATAGAACCCATTTGAGAAATACTGGCATATGAGACATGTGTGCTGTTTATTATACTTAATGCTCAGGCAGACACAGAAGTGAGGGAATATATCAAATAAGAAAATAAGGAGTGGCCCAAGCGCTTTGACTCTAAATGGATACAGAACAAGCACAGCCATGGATGAGACTCATAAACTGGTTCTGTTCAGATACAGATGAACTGGCCCTTTCTTCTGTTTGGTTTCTATGGGCTTACGTTAGTGCAAAATCCCAAGTACATTTTCCATAGGCAGGTCTGTAATAAACTGGTTCTGTTCAGATACAGATGAACTGTCCCTTTCTTCTGCTTGGTTTCCATGGCCTTACGTTAGTGTCAAACCCCAAGGACATCTGCCATAGGCAGATTTGTAAATTTTTCAGCATATGGGAAACTGTTGAGAAAGAAGTAGGCTTGACCACTGCCTGCTAATCACTTCCCAGCCTGGATTACACAATATGCAGTCTGTCTGTGCACATGCTTCTGTCATGTGCCAAACAGGGACCAAAAAAAAAGTAATATATAAATGCTGCTGTTTAGTCACTAAGTTGTGTCTGACTCTTTGCGACTTCATGGACTGTAGCTTGCCAGGCTCTTCTGTCCATAGGATTTTGCAAACAAGAATGCTGGAGTGGGTTGCCATTTCTTTCTCCGGGGGGATCTTCTCAACCCAGAGATTGAACCTGCATCTCCTGAATTGGCAGGTAGATTCTTTACCATTGAGCCACCTGGGAAGCCCAATAAATAAATATATGTGTATAAATAAGTACATTTATATGAATATATTTGCATAAATAAGTACATTATATAAATAAAGATATTTATATAAATAAATAAATATGTATTATATATTTTTAAAAAATCTTCATTTTTGGTAATGTTTTACTAAAGTAACAAAGTGATCATTTTTAGAAAAAGCAAAACATTTTTGGCCCTCCTTTTATTTTTTTGTAAGACTTTGTATTGTTTTTTAGTTTAATTGAGGGAACCAGGGCACTAGATATAATTTTTCAAAGCCTGATGCTTTATAGGGTTTTAATCTGACTCAGAATTCTCTACTTGTGTATCTTCCAGGTATCTTAAAATAAACATACACAAATAGAATTTCATGACCATGACTCTGCTTTTCCTCCTCCTGAAACTATGGTGTCAATTAATGACATTAATATCCACCTATCTAATCTAAAGATCTGAGAGGTATCTTCCCATATCAGTCTGTCAACCTGTTTTGTATCTACCTTCCAAATACCTGCCAAGCTTATCTTCCCCTGACTATTGCAGAGCTACCAATTTTGCTCAGATTCACCATGTCATACTCAGACTTCTCAGCAGTTTTCTTGCTGAGAAAGTGAGAGCTCTACTCTGCACGTGGAGCTATCTTCCACACAGCAGTGAAAACGAGTTTTCTAAACAGAGCACCTGGTGATGTTATTGCCTTCCATTTTAAACTCTTCAGTTGGCTATTTAGTTAAAAACCATGAGCCTTCATGATCTGGTTCTGATCACCTTTCCAGACACAAGTTAACCTTTTCTGTGCTGCAGACTTATTACTTGTCACTTTCAGAATGTGATGTCCTTTTACCCCACCTTTTTGTCTGAACAGGCTATTTGCTTCTGCCTGAAATGCAGCAAGCCTGTCTTCTCTCCCTCCCCCAACACCCGATGGCTAACTCCTAATTTTTTTTTTTTATCCCTCACATCTTTTCAGCAGCTAACAGCTTCTTTCTGTATATTCCCAAAGCACCTTTATATAACTCTATCCATAATTATAGCACCTCATGTTGTGTTAAAATTATCTGATCCTATATGTAAGACAGTTGAAAAAAGGGGGCTGTTTCTTTTTCTCTCTGAATCTATAGTATTTACCACACATTATATGTATTAAATACAGGTTGAAAAAATAAACAACTATGGCAAAGAGGGAATGGCAACAATAAGTGTCTCACTTAAAGATCAAATTAGAGGGCTTTAGTAGTACTTTCTAGTGTAAAAAAAGATAGAGATAAAAGGTTCACAAACCCAGGCCAGTACTTCCTAGCATCCTAATTTTGGTGTCTAGGGATTACCAGATTTAGTGTAAATATCCTCAGTATATAAGTCTGATGAAACCATATGTTGAAAAGCACTTTATTTGATACATCTGGAAAACAAAACTGTGCCCTAAATTTGAATATAAATGTATTTTGAATGCTCTTATACTTGATGCCTTTGATACTCCTATTAAATTATGAAAAAATGTATGTAAAAATTAATAAATAAAAAATCTCAATTAAAATAGAGTTGGGAGGCCAGAAGGTGAAGCTTTCGCATTCTGTGATGATAGCTGAGCCCAAGGAAAGACTTCTTCTTCTTGCCTGGCAAGAGTTCAGCCAATGAAAGGCTGTCACAACTCAGCTAATGGAAAGGCGCTACACTTCAGAACTCTCAGTTCCTCCAGTGGGTTCTTTGTTTACTACTGCCTTCCTGACTTCCTTTCCCCCTCTTTAAAAGAGTTTTTTCATTGAGGGAGAGGGCTGTGACAGGTGGAACAGTGGCAAAGAGTCTGCCTGCCAATGCAGGAGATGCAAGAGATGTGGGTTTGATCCCAGGGTCAAGAAGATCCCTTGGAGTAGGAAGTGGCACCCCACTCCAAAATTCTTGCCTGGAAAATTCCATGGGCAGAGGAGCCTGGCAGACCACAGTCAGTGGGGCTGCAAAGAGCCGGACACGACTGAGCACTCTGAGCAGTGTCATGGCTGTAAACCTGGATTTCAATTCTTTGCTCATCTTGAATAAAACCATTTTTTGGCAGAAGGACTAACTGGTAGTCTATTTATTTTAGGTAAACATAAGATATGCCTGTTAGTGAATGTTCAATTTGAAATTAAGAATCAATTTTAATTAATCTTGGTTTTCATGAATACTACCCATCAATGGTTTCTGTCATATTCAGCAATGTTTTCTTCCTAGTACATAATTCTTTTTCATTGTTTTGCTATTATTCATAAAAACAATAGAAAGATATTTTCAGAAATTACCAAAGTTTGTAAAACATGACAGTTGAAAATCAACTTAGTTTAAAGAAAAAACAAAACACAACTAACCTGGGTTATCCTAAAATGTAGCAGGGTGACAAGTCCAAAGAAACTTATTATCAATTAGAGCTTGTATGTGTCAGAGCACATGTAATATTGTGCTCTTTTTCAGCAGCAAGGCTCATCAGTATTAGCTACTGGAACTTTGTAGAATAATTCAGAAATGTTTATTATTGAGATATTCTAGAATAACATACTTAAAGTGCCTACAGTGTGCCAGGCAACTAGTAGGCATTTAAAAAATGGTAGCTATTATTTCCACTTGGAGAAGGAAATGGCAACCCACTCCAGTGTTCTTCCCTGGAGAATCCCATGGCCGGAGAAGCCTGGTAGGCTGCAGTCCATGGGGTCGCACAGAGTCGGACACAACTGAAGCAACTTGGGAAAAAAAAAAAAATTATTTCCACTAACAGCTTCCTGTGTAAAAAGCAATTAGGAGCTTGTTTTTAGCCTCCAAACTCACAGAAAAACTGCCCCCTTCCACTTAAAAAGGAGAATAAGGCTTAAACCTCAATTATGCAATCAAAGATGGATGCTCATTTCTCCTTCTTTCTGTCATACAGAGGTTATGCTTAGATTTCCACAAGAATACAAAATATCACTTTTCTTTGTCTATAAACGAAAAGACAGCTTTCAAGTCCTCTGCTGTTGTTCTCACTACCTTTCTTGCTTTTTGCTTGTCTGTTTTGCTTTTCATTCTGAATGCATTCTGCATCACAGTTAAGAGTTGGAAATTAAAAATTTGAAAACAGTTCATATTACAATGTCCCAGTTCCACATTTCAATTCAGAAACTTACATTACCTTTTCTTTTTACCCCCATCTCAGTTATCTTGAGAAGCCTTTTGAACATAGTAGTTAATTACCCCTGTCTTTCTTCATCTCAGTCCATGAAAGGTGTTTTGTAGAAAGAAACTTAGAGAGACATTGCAGACTTTCAGGTCTGACTCATGTCTATGAAGCAATGGGAGAAATGGACTGCAATTCCCTTTTTAGGCTTCAGTGTTAACTTCACTTTTTTTTTTTTTCTTTTTTGAAAGATTATAATTCCCTGCTTGAACCAGATTCTAGTAGAAGTATAAATTTATTCATTCCAAAGACATATGTAAGCAATTTGGGGTTATATGTAACTTAGATTTCTGATTTTTATCTCTTAGTATATGTTATTGGGACTCAAAACATTCACTTTAGCATTTCAAAAAAATGTTTTCATTAGTGCAAGATCAGTACTTGGCAAAATCACTATTCCTCATTATAATGCAGTGTGGAAAAATGAAGGGATTTTTGAAAAAAATTTTTGCCAACATTTACAGATTTTTCAAATAAACAAACGCTAAATATTGGATCATTTAAGAGCCCTTTTTTCTGTAATTTTAAGGAATTCTTTTGAAAAGTCTACATATAGAACCATGCCCATTGCTCCTCCTTCTATAAATTCTTTTATATTTTCCATTTTTCAAGCAAGACTGAACTTTTTTCCCAATGATTTTAGAGAAAAAAGGATGAGATTCTATTCTTCAAAAATTACATTCTGATTATCCTCTGCACGTTTGAATATTGTTTTTCTCACTCCACTCTATCCTAGAGATGTTTTGTCCATTCTTTCCTTTTTCCTGTGGGATAGTGTAGGGTTTTTTCTTTATTTCAATGTTTTATTATTCCAACTGCTCTCCCACCACTTTCAGAGTAGAAGCATTTTTCTTCGGAAACACATATCTGCTTCTTTGTTTGTTTTAGCTTAGGGGTCTGTAAAAAAGACTTCACTGCTTAGTCAGCTGCCCAATTCCAGGGTTAAATTCCAGGAGGATGGCAGATATGCAGCCATTAACTCTTCACGGCTATGCTCAAAGAAAGAGCATGAACCGCAATAGCCTGGCAAAAACTCTGTGTGGCAGAGTCATTTTTATACAGAAACAAAACAAAGGCATTTGTGGCTCTCATATGCCATTTTGCTTGTCAGAAGCAAAAAAAAAAAAAAGTTTTGAGCAAAGGAGATAATATCACTCACTTAAACAATCACTGTGTTGCTTTGAATTGGCTACCACAAACATTAGCAATGTCAGAACACTCTGTAGAGGAATTATTGGTATGTGTAGTCTGTTGGTAACAAGGAACAAAACCTAATTTTGAATTGTAGAACATTTGGCTATCTTAAATTACAAAGAGCAATGCCTAGAGAACACTGGGTTGTCTTATTGATGTTTCCTGTCAATAACTAGATTAAATATGCATCAATGTTTTGGTCAAGTAGACAGTGGTGCCTATTTTTCTTTTTCTTTTCTTTCTTTATTTTTGGCTGTGCTGGGTCTTAGTTGCTGTTCACTGGCTTTCTCTAGTTTCCGTGAGCCCAGGCTACTCTTTGATGTGGGGCAGAGGCTTCTCACTGAGATGACTTACCTTGTTTTGGAGCACAGGCTCCACGTATACGGGCTTCAGTAGTTGTGGCTCTCAGGCTTAGTTGCCCTGCTGCTTGTGGGATCTTCCCGGACCAGGGATGGAACCTGTGTTCCCTGCACTGGCAGGCAAATTCTTAACCACTGGACCACCAGAAAAGTCCCCCTATTTTTCTTTTAAGGAAAAAATGTTAGATTACTTGGGAAAATGTAGAACTTTAGTGGAGTCTAAAGTTGAAAGCAAACAGATCCCAGATCCCACCTTTGCTTTGGAGAAGGCCAGAAACAAAAGTTGTGCAAGAAGCCAGGTTTACCTTCTGTGCCTGCTCCCTTATGGTACCACCTCTACCCCAGAGATCATCTGAAATACTCTGAAGATCAGTCTTTCCCAGACGTTTGTCCTCTCATGGTTCCATGATTACTCAGACATCTGTCTCTAGTCTTCCTTCCTCTTTTCTCAAGTCCAGCCCTCTGAGTCTTATGCCCTGCTGGTGAATTAGATTGTCAAATCTCTTCTCTTCTGATCAGGAGAGAAAGTCATGAGCCACCTTCTCCAGCCTGAAAATATATATCCAGTGTATATTTGAACAAGAGTATACAGTTGATCAACCATATCTCATAGATTATGATCAAAAGGCAACCTTTTATCTGTCTTCTGCAATTCTTGAAAATTGATTAAGGATAGAGGAGAGCTAATTTCCCCTGATCTTTATTAAGAAAAATTATTTAAAAGTTGGAACAAAGGCAAAAGGATTTTTACATTTTATCTGTGTCATACTGCAGTATCATCTCACAGATTTACCCAAGGATTACTTAATTTTCTAGGGGAATAGGTCATGTTCTGTTACTGTTTATTAGGACCTACATTTTAACTCTTATTTTTGTCTAGTAGAGATCTGAATGATTTCTGATGGAAAAAAATTAACCAAAGGTTATGGTTGTCTTGCCCTGTAGGAGTTTAGCTATTTCAGTTCCTAATCTCACAGTCTCCAAATATTCTCTTCTTATTCAGTTCCCACAAATATTCAGTTTCTCAAATGCTCATTGAACCAACATTAGCTTCCTTCTGGCTCTCATCAACAAGTTATATAAATGCTAATGTGCTTCTTCTGTGCTTATATGAGAGTTACAATTTTATCTTTTGAAAATGATACCTGTCCATCCTAAATGAAGTCTTAGATAGGCATATCTTTCCTGGTCACCCTCAGAAAATAAAATCCTATAGTCACTTTTTGTTAAAAAAAAACAAAAACAAAAAAAAAACAGTTTCAATTCAGTAACTAGAATGTCTCATCTTGTTTAATTGTTAAAACTCTGGACTCCGTGTTCCCTGGCCCAGGTTACTCTCAGGACAAAAATCTGCAAGAGAAAAGATGAATGTGACTGTTATTGTCTTTCCGCTCACCAGGTGAGTTGCAGTCTGGGATCCCATAAGGGCCAAAGGTGAGTCGAGGGCATGGAAAGAGGAAAGACAATCCACCAGGGCCTGCTTGGCTCAGTGCCTCCATGCTCTTAACCCAAGCCTGACAGTTAATAATCAAAACATCTCTACTAAGCCCTTCTCTCAAGCAGGACTCTTGAAAGGGCAGATAAAATTTGCTGGATTCCTTCATCATCGCCTGGGCAACCAGGGGATCTGTAACGGAGCAGGACCCTGTGGGGCCTTCCTGGGACAGACCTCTCCCTAATATCCTCTGCTTTAGCTCTTCTCTGAAGTATCTAGATAATAGTATCTGATGCACATTTCCTGAGCTGTCTTACAGATGTGAAAAAACTCCACCAGATGGAAGAAATTAACTCTTTGATGACTATGAGTACACAGCCCACAGACCTACTGAAGACTGAGGACGGATGAAGTTAACCCCTGTCACAGGACCCTGTTACCACATCATCAGTCAGCCAGAGAACTGGGCACAAGCTGATCATATACCCTGCCACTTCCGTCCTTCACCTTCTGTTTATTTTTTTAATTTTGGCTGCACTGGGTCTATTGTGGTACTTGGGCTTTCTCTGCCTGTGGTGGATGGGGGCTTCTCGACACCTTGTGTTTAGAAATGCTTTGCTGAAACCCACCTGGGAGTTCAGGTGCTTTGAGCACTAGCTAATCTGGACTCCTTGAGGTAAATGCTGCACTTTCCTTCACCACAACCAGTAGACTGGTTTTACTGTGTGTAGCTGAGCCAATCCAAGTATGGTTCACTAACAGATCCACATCAGTGTCTTTCTGCAAAAGATCTCAGTCTGCTCCAGAGGGCTCTGTTGGGCAAGATCTGGTACAGCCCAAGCCATCAGTCCCTGAGAATGCACATCTTTGCCCCACAAAACTCTGGGAATCTGGATGATCCTGTAGGAGCAGTCTTTCCCTGCCTCCCTTCCCAAGTAGTCAATGCCTTCTCTTTCTGTCTGGATGTCCCAGATGGAACTCAGGCCCGTGTCCAGAACCACATTAAGTTTCCTCATATGTGTATCAGGCACAGGTACTCTGTGTCTCCCAACTTAGAGAACACAGTTTTCTGAGTGGTTGTCTCTAAGCTTGTGATGAAAAGTTTACACCTCCCACTCAAGGTGAAAGGGTCGGTTAGGTCTCTCTAAAGTAATCTCTTCATCAATTCAACTCCTGCCCACTCTCTAAATTCTTGTTATGGTGCCCAATTGATGGAGGGGATCAAGGCTGAGGAGTACCTCTCAGGTTTATTTCTTTTGTAAATCCACATTTGCTGTGTATGTGTGTGTGTGTGGTGGGGGGGGTGTCTCAGTCTTCCTGTGTCTCAGTATTCTGGTTATTGCCTCACTCAAACTGAGTTAGAAGGAATCTCATTTTAATTTCCTGTTTCATTTACATTTAAATTTACTAGAAATAATCAAACACAGGTGGGAAACACCTGTCAGGAGAAGTGTTGGGATTGAAGCACACTCAGTAAGCAATTACCTATTCAATCTAGGAGTGAAAATGAGTTTGAAATAAAGGCAGAAGCTTTAAGAATATGGCCATTATTCAACAAAAATCATATATTTGCTCTTCGTACACATATGATGAGAATATGTGTACATTAAAAACCCATATTTGGAGACTTCCCTAGTGGTCTGGTGGCTAGGACTCCAGTCTCCCAAAGTGAGGGGCCTGGGTTCCATCCCTGGTCAGGGAATTAGCTCTTACATGCTGTGACTAAAAATCTCACAGGCTGCAACAAAGATCAAAGATCCCACACACTGCAGCTAAGACCCAGCACAGCCAAAAAAAAAAAAAAAAACAAAAAAAACCCATATTTGCCATGGGGTTGGGATGGGATAGTACCTGCAACTATGCCTCCATCTCCAAACTTTCATTTGTTATTTATTTAATGATTCAAGTTAGGCATTGTGCTAAGTGAGGGGTTATACGGTGGTGAATTAAACATTTGTGCCCCAACTTCCTAGAAACTATAGGAAGCTGAGTATATGTCAAATTTTATCATATTCTCTCTTCTCCCCTCACTCACCTTTCACTTATAGAACTCTTAAGGGACTGAATGGGTTTTCACAAGGTTCTGACTTTTCCCCTAAACACACCCTTGCCTCTCCTTGTATTGTGTTTTCTTTAGAACTATGACTCACACACTGGACTAACCCTGAAAATGATTATATTTTTATATTCTTTCCTTCACAGCCTTGGGATTGTACTGGAAAAACACTCACTTTGGAATTAGACCTGGATTTGAAGACCAATTCTACCACTTATTGTTAGCTTTATGACCAATCAGCAATGCCCTGCCATGGAAGCGTGGAATCTTAACCACTGGATTGCCAGGGAAGTCCCTGAAGCTTGACTTCTTTATCCACGTGCAGGACTAATACTGTCCAGTCTAAGTGTTTGTATTAACTGAGATAATGTCTTCGAAGTGCTTACATGAACTAGATGTTCCTTAAGTGAATTCCCCTAGGATCTTCCTTTCTCTTCATCCTGCTTTTGAGGCACCTCTCCCAACTTGGGTATAGGACTGAGGTTTATAATTTTGTCTCCTACATTCTTAAAACTAAAAGTCATTCTTTGTACTTACCATTTAGAGCATGAGGCTATCCACTCTTGTTTTACACAGTAGGATAATGGCTATGCTTTTTTTACTCACATTCTAAGTAACTACTTAAATAACTGTGTCACCTCACAGACAAAACCAGGCTACTGTGCTTTTTCTTATCTATTCTACTGTACCCCTTTTCCTGATTATTTATTTAGCATGCATATGACTCACAGATCTTTAGAGATCATTAACTTGCTTCTTAAAATAGAGCAAATAATATGTTTAGCTGTTAGTCACAAAGTTAGTCCAGCATTTGTCCGACAAGCACCTCACGTGTGATCATTTGTGACCAATCATTGAGTAAGTGCTGTTTCTGAAGGGGAGGTAGGAACTATAATACTGTGAATCATGGGACCTCATTTTAAGGGCATGAAACTTGATTGCATCAGTACTTTGCATGTTTCAACTCCAAACCACCATCATACTCACAAATAGTTAACTTTCACCACACCCCTAGATTAACATCAAATTGATCTAGTTTTTCAACCTCTTATTTGTTATTTTCCACCCAACTCACCAAGATTCATTGAGCACGTCATGTGGGAAGAACCAGATTCATGTATTCACCTCAGGACTGACAAGAGATCAATGCCCCTAGATACTGCTCAGTACCATCAGTCGTTGAAACAATATAACTCTTCTCACTGACCCTTGGCAGAAACCAGATCCCTCCGAGGAAGGTAAACAGACAACTGCCAAAGGCACTAGAGATTATCTAGTGTCAACTTGAGGTTTGGTATTTCCAGTTGACTTTTTAAAAAAAATCATTGAAACTTAAAAAAAAAAATGCATAAGAATCATCTCAAATAAAATCAATAAAAGATGGCTAGTCTGATTAAAGCAAAGGTGAGGGATCTAGCACTCACCACTCAGCCCTTCCTTATCTATTTCTTTAAAATTGTTTTAAAGTTTTATTTACTTTGGCTGTGCTGGGTCTTAATCGTGGGACATGGTATCTTCATCACAGCACATAAACTCTTACTTGAGGCATGTAGAATCTAGTTCTCTGACCAGGGATCAAACCCAGGCACCCTGCATTGAAAGTGTGGCATCTTAGCCACTGGATCACCAGGGAAGTCCTTCTCTGAGTTATTTCTGAAGATTTCACATGCTGTGCAGCTCATAGTCTGAATAACACTAATCTAGGTCAACCTCTTCATTTTGCAGAAGAGGAAACTGAGGCACAGAGATAAGAAAAATCTTACTCAAGATCAAGTAGTGATTAGTGACAGATTTTATTCAAACTCTATTCAGGGTTTTCTGGGTTTTGTTTTGTTGTGATTGATACCATTCTGCCACTTTGCATGATTGCTAAGTAATGCTTCTGGGCCAGGGCTAGGGCAAGACAAGTGAGGTGTCTAGGGTGCAAAATTGAAGGACGCGGTACCTTTTGGTCTCTACGAGTGCTGACTCCGCACTTGCAGTGCCTTGAGAGGAAATGCTTCTGTAAATTTTGTGCCTTATAGTTGTCTTTTTTCCCTTCCTAATCCTAATCCTGCCTCTATACTCCACGTCATGTGTACCTGCTATCTCTTGTTTCTTGCCCTCTTTCCTTTGTCTTCCTCATTAGACTATGTATCTTTCATCCTTTAGTTCCCAGAGTTTCCTTTAGTATGTGAGAATAAAAGGAAACTCAGTAGTGTATCGAATGGACAAATGGTTGGGTGGATCTAAATTCCATCTCTTAGGAGTATTTTCCTGATAGCTCAAATCCACCTTGATTTCTTTTCTTTAAAAAAAAAAAAAAAGAAACACATCTAGGGGCTCTTCTTTTTTTTTTTTTGTAAGATTTATTTATTCATTTATTTTTGATGATGCTGAGTCTTTGTTGTGGCACACAGGCTTCTCTCTAGTTGAGTCGTTTGGGTTTAAGTTCCCAGTGGCATGTAGGATCTTAGTTCCCCTGCTGCTGCTGCTGCTGCTGCGTCCCTTCAGTTGTGCCTGACTCTGTGCGACACCATCGACGGCAGCCCACCAGGCTCCCCCGTCCCTGGGATTCTCCAGGCAAGAACACTGGAGTGGGTTGCCATTTCCTTCTCCAATGCAGGAAGGTGAAAAGTGAAAGTGAAGTCGCTCAGTCGTGTCCGACCCTCAGCGACCCCATGGACTGCAGCCCACCAGGCTCCTCCATCATACCAGGGATCAAACCCACAACCCCTGCATTGGGAGGCAGATTCTTAGCCACTGGGCCACCAGGAAAGTCCCCTATCTTGATTTCTACGTTCTCTGAAGTTATAACACATCATCTAAATAACTCAATTTGCATTTAATCATGTATGCTGACATAACTTTTATGTTTATATAACTCTTGTTCAGTAATTTTCTAATGTTCTGTCTTCATGCCCAATTAGATTTTGTTAGTTAAGAGTGAAAGCCAATTTGCATTCTTTGAATTTTCTTAGCAGCTAGCATAAAGTTCCATGCGTTGGAGCCATGCGGCAAATGGCTCTTCATTAGATGAATGAATGAATGAATGAATGGCATTTTCTCAGTTGCAAACAGAGCTTATAAAATTTGGTAGCGGTTTTTAAGCCCTAACTTGCCCACTAAACTAGCTGAGTGACCTTGTATAAATCATTTCACCTCTTTGGCCTCAGTTCCTTTATATGTAAAATGAGGTGGTGGCTTGAGTGATTCTAAAGATAGCATCTTAAGAATCTATGAATTTTGAAATCTGCAGTGGAAGAGTTGTATAGAAGATCGGGTATAATTTTGCTACTAAGAATCCACTTGTCATTCTAATAGGAATTGCCTAAGTGTTCAGAAAGTCCTGAAATTGTGAACAGGTTGTATGTCAAAAATTAACTTGCAATATACTAAGTATATCATGGTTGAGCTAGCTTTTGAGGTCATTGCCTGGAAATTAAACAACTTGTATATAGAACTAATAATATTCCAATATACATATTCACTGATAGCATTATTTCTATGGGAAAATGCATTCATAATTCTAGCAAGAACAAAGTTCCTCAAGTTAGTGCGTTGAGAAGAAGGAGAATAAAAAGGGATATTCTGTTTCTATGATTTTAACTACAGTACTTGAAAAAAAAATCAAACATTGGTCCTTCAACCTTCTATCTTGATCATTAGCATATAACAAGGTCAAATTGAGTATTTTATTATTTCAAGATGGTAATACAGATTTTTTTACAATAGCCAATTATATCATTACATTCTCATTTAGCTATTTTCAGTATTTACTTTTTCTTCTATAAAACAAACGCAAGATAGAAAATAGCTTGTTAAAATTTCTTTAAAGAAATTAATCTTCCAAGATACTCCCTGAAATGATTTAATTCTTTCTTTACCTGCTTTTTCCACAGTGTATTTAATGTAAGTGTCAATGTTTAAAAAAAAAAAGCCATGGAAATTCCCTAGGTGAATGATGTCTGTTTGGTGACTAAATGAACCATGTGAGGAAACGTTTTCTTTAGGAGTAGTATATAGCTTCATGTGGAATTATTTGGTGGTTTATGACAGGCCCCATGCCTTCCTACAATTCTTCTCTTAGAATCATGATCTAGGTGGTTTAATTCATGGCAATGAACCAACCTTGGGTATACATGTGATTTCTCCCCTAAATTCCCTTTTATATTTAGGCTGGTCTTCACTTAATGAATTATAGCTGATTGTGAACAAGAGTGCAAAGCTCTGTGTTAGATCTGACAACTTTATTTTTTTCCATGGCTGTCATTTACTGGTCTTGGATACTGCTCTTTCCATCTAGTCCTTTTTAAAATTTTATTGTGTATTTATTTTTGGCTGGGTTGGGTCTTTGTTGCTTTGCATGGACTTTTCTCTAGTTGCAACGAGCACAGGCTACTCTTTGTTGAGGTATGCGGGCTTCTCATTTCAATGGTTTCTCTGGTTGTGAAACACAGGCTCTAGGCATCGTGGTGTGCGGGCTCAGTTACTCTAAGGTATGTGGGATCTTTCTGCACCAGGGATCGAACTCCTGTGCTCTGCATTAAAGGTGGATTCTTAACCTCGGGACCACTAGGGAAGTTCCTCCATCTATTCTGGTTGATCATGGTTGGCCTGTTAATATTTCATGAAAACAATTTCTTCTCCATTAGTGTTTAGTTTTATCCATTATCTTTAACCAAATCTGAACATTTCAAAGTCCTCTCTATGCCTGTTATTAGACTTCTCCATGTCTGTTCAACACCATCTATCCCATCTTGCCTCCCTTTGACCCCAATCTGTGGTAGCTAGCTAGTGTGGCCAAGGGCATCTGTTCAAACCTTTTCCATCTTTATTTATGCTGTAACTCTGTGGGAGACAGTGAGGTGATGGGCCGTGTCCTCTAGTGCCTCACCCCCTTCTCCCTTTCTCCCAATGCCTATATTGTCTAAGCACTTAATACAGGGCATTGTGCAGTAACAACAGACACAATAACAATATCTTCCATTATGGAGTACTTATTATATCAGGCACTAAATTCTTTGATACGCATCAGCTCTGCTAAACAGATCTCTGCTCAAGCTATGACACAATTAGGTAAATACAGGTATTGTTTTTTCCATTTTAACAAGGAAATTGAGGCTCAAAGAATTAAGAGATTTACACAGTCTTAAAGCGAGTAAATGCCAGAGGCAGGTATTGGAGGAGGCCATTGGGAGGATGTGACCACTGGCTGACCCACAAGCTGGGCAGGAGCAATTGGAGGCCCCCCCACCTGTCTCCTGTCCTTGGAATGTAGGTTCCACTACCCACATTGGAAGCTGAATCAAAGACACAGTCCTGAGATGGTAATGTGTTTTTGAGCCCAGGTTATGTGCCAGAACCCAGTTAAGGCCTCTGAAGGAACTTTAAGATTCTGGTGGGTGCCAGACAGAGAGAACAAACTTGTTACTAAAGGGAAAGTGGGTAGGGGAGGGATAAATTAGGAATTTGGGATTAGCAGAGGCAAACTATTATATATAGGGTGGATAAATAACAAGGCCCTACTGTAGAGTGCAGGGAATTGTGTTCCATATCTTGTGATAAAACATAATGGAAAAGAATATGAAAAAAGAAAGTATGTATATGTGTAATTGAATCACTTTGCTGTACAGTAGAAATTAACACAACATTGCAAATTAACTATACTTCAATGTGCTATACTCTGTCACTTCAGTTGTGTCCGACTCTTTGGGACCCTATGGACCATGGCCTGCCAGGCTCCTCTGTCCATGGGATTCTCCAGGCAAAGATACTGGAGTGGGTTGCCATGCTCTCTTCCAGGAGATCTTCCTGACCCAGGGATTGAACCCTCATCTCCCGCATCTCCAGCATTGACAGGCAGATTCTTTACTGCTGAGCCACCAGGGAAGCCCACACTTCAATAAAATAAACTAAAAAAAAAGAAAGGATTCTGGTGTGAGTGTGGAGATCTAGTCCTGCTCCTCGCAAGACAAGCCTGGTAATTAAGTTCTCTTGTTTGTTAAACCTGCCGCCTACCAATCTGGAGTCCATCTTACTTAAGTCTCTCCTTGCCATCCAAGTACAAAGCTGGTTTCAGATTTCAACCAGGAAGCTCCCAAGGTTTCTAACCAATGCCAGGATCCAACAAGCTGATAAGGCTCTAAAGCTTTTGATCTTAGCTAGTGTATCTTGCTGGTTCCCAAAATAACAGAGCACTGTGAGGAATGAAAGGGCGTAAAAGGACCAGTGTCTCTGTAACAAAGTAGACGGTTTAGTTTGGCAGATCACAAATCAATATCCTATAAAGCAGTGTGTGCGGAGTACTGAAAAAAACCAGCCCAAGGTTTCAAATTTGGGAGAGGGCTTCCCAGAAGATACAATACTTTAGTCTTTTAAAGATAGGTAGCATTTTAATGGGTATTTGAATCATTCAAATTTATGCATAATTTTATTCTTTTATTATTTATTTTAATTTTGTTGATCTGTACTTCAATCAGAGAAGTTCTTTTAAAACATGGATCATGTTCATTTGCTCCACGGTAGAAATTTGCACATCATTGTAAAGCAACTGTATTCCAATAGAAATTAACTTAAAAAAGTAAAATAAAACAAGGTTTGTGTCTTATGCATCTCCATTTCCCAATATCACCTAGTCCAGTGTTGCATATCCAGTAAATGATCAGCAATTTGTGATTATCACATAAAGATAAATTTTATTCGTGAAAACAATGAAGTCAGATTTTTCTCAAAGTACATTTACTAAATATCATTCTCTCTTAAATGTTTTTCACGTGTGTGTGCTAAGTCGCTTCAGTCATGTCCAACTCTTTGAGATCCTATGGACTGTAGCCTCCCAGGCAAGAATACTGGAGTGGGTTGCCATGCCCTCCTCCAGGAGCTCTTCCTGATCCAGGGATTGAACCCCTGTCTTCTGCATTGGCAGGTGGATTCTTTACCACTGGTGCCCCTTGCTGCTGCTGCTGCTGCTGCTAAATTGCTTCAGTCGTGTCTGACTCTGTGCTACCCCATAGATGGCAGCCCAACAGGCTCCACCATCCCTGGGATTCTGCAGGCAAGAACACTGGAGTGGGTTGCCATTTCCTTCTCCAATGCATGAAAGTGAAAAGTGAAGTGGTGCCCCTTAGGAAGCCCTAAATGTTCTCATGGCAGCCTGTATTTTACCCTCCATCACATTAATCAACTTTCAAGTAAGAGTGTCTTGTGTGTCTTCTCTGCTGCTGCTGCTGCTAAGTTGCCTCAGTCGTGTCCGACTCTGTGCGACCCCATAGAGGGCAGCCCACTAGGCTCCTCTGTCCTTGGGATTCTCCAGGCAAGAATACTGGAGTGGGTTGCCATTGCCTTCTCCAATGAATGAAAGTGAAAAGTGAAAGTGAAGTCGCTCAGTCGTGCCCGACTCTTAGCAACCCCATGGACTGGAGCCTACCAGGCTTCTCCATCCATGGGATTTTCCAGGCAACAGTACTGGAGTGGGGTGCCATTGCCTTCTCCACTAGACTATAAACCCCTGAAGACAGGGACTGTGTGTGTCTCATCTGCCTCTGAATCCTGGGTACTCACAGCATGTGCACATAGTAGGTGTTAATATTTGTGGAATCGATGAAACAGGCCACTCAAGAAATTCTTCTAGAAAGGGCTCCCTTTAACTAATGATTGAGAAAAAGTAGCATATTATGTCATCCTTTTGGGTAGTCACTGTTGTGTATCAATACATGAAATCTCTAAGAATCTTGTAGTAAGGAAACCTGCTTTAAGGGGATTATGTAGTTTCTTAACTTATATAGACTGTGAAGAGCCACCCCTGCCCCCTCTTCCCCTGAGAATATCAGTTGATATTCTGTGACATCACTATTGAGCTGATACTCTTAAGAAAACCATTTTGGGGGGTGCCAGATGCAGCCCTTGTCAGACCTTGTCATTCTTACCACTGTAGATTCCAAGAAGTGGTCTCTCTTCTTGATCCTTTTCCAGCCGAAGGGCCTGGGAATTTGAACAGATGGACACCGGGATGATAACTTTCTGAGGTAGCCTTGTCATCTAAGAAAAGGGGGCTACTCTGTGCTCTTATTCCTCAGTGTGACCTTCGAAGCCTTCAAAGTAGTC
This sequence comes from Bubalus bubalis, assembly GCF_019923935.1. Classification (NCBI taxonomy): domain Eukaryota; kingdom Metazoa; phylum Chordata; class Mammalia; order Artiodactyla; family Bovidae; genus Bubalus; species Bubalus bubalis. The sequence goes on from NC_059160.1 coordinate 69,829,493, forward strand.
TGCCTGATGGGGGATTGTTCTGTCTGTCTCCAACATTCAGTTATGAGCTTAGCATTTATTCAAAAGAACCACAGAAGAACTAACTTCATTGGGCTCACAGAATAATAATAAGGGTGAAAGATTGAAAGCTAGGTCTTTGCAAAAAAACGTTAAATGAGTTGAAGTAATATTTTTATTTAAAGAAAGAAAATACAAAAATACTAAGAAAGGGCAGACCTAATGAAAAGCAAAGTAGCATGCTACATGAAGTAGGTCTGTGTGTAGGCTGTGTGGTTTTTCATCACTGTGTGCCTAACAGCCCAGAGGCTGGTCCTGTCTGATGCTTCCCTTCAAGGCCAACACTATCTCTAATTCCAGAAATTAAGCCGCGGGTCATCCCCTGCCTCTATATCAATATAAAAGCTAAACTCACCCCTTTGAAGACTATCATTAAAGAAATGCTTACTGTGTATCAGGCAATGTGCTGAGTGCATTTCATTTCATTACTCATTCAGTCAGTAAATATTTTTCTGGTATCTCCTGTATGGCAGGTATGGCTGCCCTTGGTATGTAGAATACATCAGTAAACAACACGGACAGAAAATGTTGCCTTGTAGAACTTAAACACTAGGGAGCAGAGACAGATAATAAGCATAATAAATAACTAAGTTATATAGCATGTAGGAAAGTAGTAAATGTTATGAAAAATATAGAGCAAGGAAAGGGGAAAGAGTGTCTGTGTATAAGAGGAGGTGGGCTGTAGTCTCAGTCTTAATGAATTGGTCAGGATAGACCTTGCTGAGAAGGCGGTGGTGATGGTGGTGACGTCTGTGGTCGTGTCTGACTTGTGCGACTCCATGGACTACAGCTCACCAGGCTACTTCTGTTCATGGGATTTCCCAGGTAAGAACACTGGAGTGGGCTGCTGCCAGCTGAGAAGGTGATATGTGAGCAAATATTTGAGGCCCATGAGTGAGTTAACCATGTAGATACTTGGACAAAGAACATGTTGACCAGAGGAACAATCAACTACTAGTCAAGGCTTGGAGTTGAAGGCTCCAAGTCAAGAATGTGTATGTTGGGTTTGATAAATAGTAAAGAGGTCAGAGTGGCTAGACACCGGGACTTGAGGACTGATCCTCCATTGGACCATGATAAGGACTTCGATTTGGAATGAAATAGAAAATGCCGAGAGGAGCTACTCCATGTTCGAGGTCAGGAGGGGCATCGTGAGGAGATACCCCTCGTCCAAGGTAAGGAGCAGTGGCCGCACTTTGCTGGAGCAGCCATGAAGAGATACCCCACGTCCAAGGTAAGAGAAACCCAAGTAAGACGGTAGGTGTTGCGAGAGGGCATCAGAGGGCAGACACATTGAAACCAGAATCACAGAAAACTAGTCAATCTAGTCACATGGGCCACAACCTTGTCTAACTCAATGAAACTAAGCCATGCCGTGTGGGGCCACCCAAGATGGATGGGTCATGGTGGAGAGGTCTGACAGAATGTGGTCCACTGGAGAAGGGAATGGCAAACCACTTCAGTATTCCTGCCTTGAGAACCCCATGAACAGTATGAAAAAGCAAAATGATAGGATACTGAAAGAGGAACTCCCCAGGTCAGTAGATACCCAATGCTACTGGAGATCAGTGGAAAATAACTCCAAAAAGAATGAAGGGATGGAGCCAAAGCAAAAACAATACCCAGTTGTGGATGTGACTGGTGATAGAAGCAAGGTCCGATGCTGTAAAGAGCAATATTGCATAGGAACCTGGAATGTTAGGTCCATGAATCAAGGCAAATTGGAAGTGGTCAAACAGGAGATGGTAAGAGTGAACGTCGACATTCTAAGAATCAGTGAACTAAAACGGACTGGAATGGGTGAATTTAGCTCAGATGACCATTATATCTACTACTGTGCTCAGGAATCCCTTAGAAGAAATGGAGTAGCCATCATGGTCAACAAAAGAGTCTGAAATGCAGTACTTGGATGCAATCTCAAAAACGACAGAATGATCTCTATTCATTTCCAAGGCAAACCATTCAATATAGCAGTAATCCAAGTCTATACCCCAACCAGTAATGCTGAAGAAGCTGAAGTTGAACGGTTCTATGAAGACCTACAATACCTTTTAGAACTAACACCCCAAAAAGATGTCCTTTTCATTATAGGGGACTCGAATGCAAAAGTAGGAAGTCAAGAAACACCTGGGGTAACAGGCAAATTTGGCCTTGGAATATGGAATGAAGCAGGGCAAAGGCTAATAGAGTTTTGCCAAGAGAACACACTGGTTATAGCAAACACCCTCTTTCAACAACACAAGAGAAGACTACACATGGACATCACCAGATGGTCAATACTGAAATCAGATTGATTATATTCTTTGCAGCCAAAGATGGAGAAGCTCTATACAGTCAGCAAGAACAAGACCGGGAGCTGACTGTGGCTCAGATCATGAGCTCCTTATTGCCAAATTCAGACTTAAATTGAAGAAAGTAGGGAAAACCACTAGACCATTCAGATCCCTTATGATTATACAGTGGAAGTGAGAAATAGATTTAAGGGATTAGATCTGATAGATAGAGTGCCTGATGAACTATGGATGGAGGTTCATGACATTGCACAGGAGACAGGGATCAAGACCATCCCCATGGAAAAGAAATGCAAAAAAAGCAAAATGGCTGTCTGGGGAGGCCTTACAAATAGCTGTGAAAAGAAGAGAAGCGAAAAGCAAAGAAGAAAAGGAAAGATATAAGCATCTGAATGCAGAGTTCAAAAGAATAGCAGGGAGAGATAAGAAAGCCTTCCTCAGCGATCAATGCAAAGAAATAGAGGAAAACAACAGAATGGGAAAGACTAGAGATCTCTTCAAGAAAATTAGAGATACCAAGGGAACATTTCATGCAAAGATGGGCTCGATAAAGGACAAAAATGGTATGGACCTAACAGTAGCAGAAGAAATTAAGAAGAGATGGCAAGAATACACAGAAGAACTGTACAAAAAAGATCTTCATGACCAAGATAATCACGATGGTGTGATCACTCACCTAGAGCCAGACATCCTGGAAAGTGAAGTCAAGTGAGCCTTAGAAAGCATCACTATGAACAAAGCTAGTGGAGGGGATGGAATTTCAGTTGAGTTATTTCAAATCTTGAGAGATGATGCTGTGAAAGTGCTGCACTCAATATGCCAGCAAATTTGGAAAACTCAGCAGTGGCCACAGGACTGGAAAAGGTCAGTTTTCATTTCAATCCCAAAGAAAGGCAATGCCAAAGAATGCTCAAACTACCGCACAATTGCACTCATCTCACACACTAGTAAAGTAATGCTCAAAATTCTCCAAGCCAGGCTTCAGCACTACATGAACCATGAACTTCCAGATATTCAAGCTGGTTTTAGAAAAGGCAGAGGAACCAGAGATCAAATTGCCGACATCCTCTGGATCATTGAAAAAGCAAGAGAGTTCCAGAAAAACATCTATTTCTGCTTTATTGACTATGCCAAAACCTTTGTGTGGATCACAATAAACTGTGGAAAATTCTGAAAGGGATGGGAATACCAGACCACTTGACCTGCCTCTTGAGAAACCTGTATGCAGGTCAGGAAGCAACAGTTAGAACTGGACATGGAACAACAGACTGGTTCCAAATAGGAAAAGGAGTACGTCAAGACTGTATATTGTCACCCTGCTTATTTAACTTATATGCAGAATACATCATGAGAAATGCTGGGCTGGATGAAGCACAAGCTGGAATCAAGATTGCCGGGAGAAATATCAATCACCTCAGATATGCAGATGACACCACCCTTATGGCAGAAAGTGAAGAGGAACTCAAAAGCCTCTTGATGAAAGTGAAAGAGGAGAGTCATAAAGTTGGCTTAAAGCTCAACATTCAGAAAACGAAGATCATGGCATCTGGTCCCATCACTTCATGGGAAATAGATGGGGAAACAGTGGAAACAATGTCAGACTATTTTTTTGGGCTCCAAAATCACTGTAGATGGCGATTGCAGCCATGAAATTAAAAGACGTTTACTCCTTGGAAGGAAAGTTATGTCCAACCTAGATAGCATATTCAAAAGCAGAGACATTACTTTGCCAACAAAGGTCCGTCTAATCGAGGCTATGGTTTTTCCTGTGGTCATGTATGGGTGTGAGAGTTGGACGGTGAAGAAAGCTGAGCACCAAAGAATTGATGCTTTTGAAGTGTGGTGTTGGAGAAGACTCTTGAGAGTCCCTTGGACTGCAAGGAGATCCAACCAGTCCATTCTGAAGGAGATCAGCCCTGGGATTTCTTTGGAAGGACTGATGCTAAAGCTGAAACTCCAGTACTTTGGCCACCTCATGCAAAGAGTTGACTCTTTGGAAAAGACTCTGATGCTGGAGGGATTGCGGGCAGGAGGAGAAGGGGACGACAGAGGACGAGATGGCTGGATGGCATCACCGACTTGATGGACATGAATTTGAGTGAACTCCAGGAGTTGGTGATGGACAGGGAGGCCTGGCATGCTGCGATTCATGGAGTTGCAAAGAGTCAGACATGACTGAGCGACTGAACTGAACTGAGGAATTATTGGAAGATTTGAGCAGAAGGTTGTCATATACAACTTATGTTTATAAGGGTCACCCTGGAAAGGGGAACAAAAATGGAATCAGAGTAATGAGTTAGAAGGTGGTTACTCCTATATCATAATGCAAGTGAACATAAACTGGGGCTCACATCAAAGAGTAATGATGAAGTCAGTGAGAATTGATCAGATGTGTGAATATTTCTTCTGAACACAGATCAGGGTTATCTGGAAATGCTGTGTTGGAAATAGGGGCATTAACTATGACTCTAAGACTTCTTAGCCTCAATTAATCTTTAGCCAAGTAGCTTATATTATCATCTCTATCTTACAGATGTAGAAATTAAAGCTGAGAGAGATATTAATTTTAGATTATTTAGCCAGTAAGCAGCAGATTTAGGATTTGAACCCAGTGCTATCTGAGTCCAAGGGCTGGGCTTCTTAACCATAACACTATGCTAGAGGCATAGAGCTATTACTGTGAACTCTGACCTTAGATGTCCAAGAAACTGATTTCAGATGTGTTTTCTGGTTACTCAATATCTACCTTGAACACGAGGTTCCATTCACTTGTTACCCACTTTAAACCTGGATTCATTAATGGCTGTATTCCTGTCCCCCCACATCTTCTTTCCTTAGTCTCCCATTTCCGAAACCTGTTGCTTGACTTTCTTAATCTCCCTGAGCACGAGAGCATCCATAATTGTCTTGATTTGCTCATCATTTTGGACTCAGTTTGGACTTCTGCCAAAAGGTTTACCCATTGGCAAACCTTCACATCTAGAGCTATTCTCTAATCTATTTGTCCTCTTAGACCCACTATATATTAATCAATTCCTGACTACTTAAAAAAGTAAAAACCATGTGATTCTCCATGAGGAAGAGGCGAGCATGTGCTAGGGACAGCCGTGCTGAGAGTAACTTTTTTTTTTAATTTTTGGCTGTGATGGGTCTTTACTGTGGTATGTGAGCTTTCTCTGGTGTGCAGGCTTTCTCTAGTGCTCTGGCTTCTCTTGTTTTAGAGCGTGGGTTCTAGAGCTAGGGCTCAGTAGTTGTGGTTCAGGGGCTTAGCTGCCCTGCAACATGTGGGATCTTAGTTCCCTGACCAGGGACAAAAACCTTGTCCCCTGCATTGGAAGGTGGATTCTCAACCACTGGACCACCTGGGAAGTCCCAGTAGTGACATCCCTGAGATCACTACATCTTCCCCATTCATGGTGGGAGAGGAAAAAGTGTGGTAAGAGCAGCCAAGCTGGAGGCCTCCAAGAAGGACAGATTCTGATCTGTTGGCTAGAGATACCTGGCTTCTGGGAAATCTTCCCCATGTTTTACCTTCTTCAACCAGAGCAACTTAGGGTCTTCTTATGTCTCCCTTTGTAGCTTCAAGCAAACTTGTAATGAACTAATGATATTACCTTAAAAACCAGCACTGAAATTCTTCCTACAGAGTAAATGGTCAGTACTGGAGAAAATGTTTGCTATGGGCTTAGGGCAGAAGATGAGTTCCCTATTGGCTGGGATGACAGCTGGCACTCAGGTCTCAGAGGAAGGTGAAGCTGCCAAACTCAGAGGAGAGAAAGTGAAGCTTCTGGTTCACAGGGGAGGAGGAGAAGGGGAAGTGAGCAGAGATGCACAAAGCAGAGGAAAGATAAAGCCATCAAATTAGAAGAAGGTTATTCAGGACACCATCTCTCACCACATTTCACCGCCATATTCAGTACTCACCTCCAAAATCTGCTTGTCCCCAGAAGGCCTGCTGTGAATGACATTTTTTATGCATCTAAAAGAGAGGCTTAGTTTTAGTTTAAGGGTCAAGAGGCACAGAAGGCTGGAGAGAGATTTGACTACCACTGGTTTCTAAATAAAGGGGTTCAAGGCAATTTCACGTAGGTCTTAGAGGCAGAGAAGTTTCCACTATTTCTGTACCAGTTTTCATTCCAATCCCAAAGAAAGGCAATGCCAAAGAATGCTCAAACTACCGCACAATTGCACTCATCTCACACGCTAGTAAAGTCATGCTCAAAATTCTACAAGCCAGGCTTCAGCAATATGTGAACCGTGAACTTCCAGATGTTCAAGCTGGTTTTAGAAAAGGCAGAGGAACCAGAGATCAAATTGCTAACATCCACTGGATCATCAGAAAAGCAAGAGAGTTCCAGAAAAACATCTATTTCTGCTTTATTGACTATGCCAAAGCCTTTGACTGTGTGGATCACAATAAACTGGAAAATTCTGAAAGAGATGGGAATACCAGACCACCTGATCTGCCTCTTGAGAAACCTGTACACAAGTCGGAAGCAACAGTTAGACATGGAACATGTTAGATGAACAGTTAGACATGGACATGGAACAACAGACTGGTTCCAAATAGGAAAAGGAGTTCATCAAGGCTGTATATTGTCACCCTGCTTATTTAACTTATATGCAGAGTACATCATGAGAAACGCTGGACTGGAAGAAACACAAGCTGGAATCAAGATTGCCGGGAGAAATATCAATCACCTCAGATATGCAGATGACACCACCCTTATGGCAGAAAGTGAAGAGGAACTCAAAAGCCTCTTGATGAAAGTGAAAGTGGAGAGTGAAAAAGTTGGCTTAAAACTGAACATTCAGAAAACGAAGATCATGGCATCTGGTCCCATCACTTCCTGGGAAATAGATGGGGAAACAGTGGAAACAGTGTCAGACTTTATTTTTCTGGGCTCCAAAATCACTGCAGATGGTGATTGCAGCCATGAAATTAAAAGATGCTTACTCCTTGGAAGGAAAGTTATGACCAACCTAGATAGCATATTGAAAAGCAGAGACATTACTTTGCCAACAAAGGTCCGTCTAATCGAGGCTATGGTTTTTCCAGTGGTCATGTATGGATGTGAGAGTTGGACTGTGAAGAAGGCTGAGCGCCGAAGAATTGATGCTTTTGAAGTGTGGTGTTGGAGAAGACTCTTGAGAGTCCCTTGGACTGCAAGGAGATCCAACCAGTCCATTCTGAAGGAGATCAGCCCTGGGATTTCTTTGGAAGGAATGATGTTAAAGCTGAAAATCCAGTACTTTGGCTACCTCATGCGAAGAGTTGACTCATTGGAAAAGACTCTGATGCTGGGAGGGATTGAGGGCAGGAGAAGGGGACGACAGAGGATGAGATGGCTGGATGGCATCACTGACTTGATGGATGTGAATCTCAGTGAACTCTGGGAGTTGGTGATGGACAGGGAGGCCTGGCGTGCTGCGATTCATGGGGTCGCAAAGAGTCGGACATGACTGAGCGACTAATCTGATCTGATATGAATGAATTTAATCTTCTTCCATTTATATTCTCATATTCATTTCATTTTCTCTGCCTGATAAGACTCCAGGTTCCAACATTTCTGCATATCAAAATCTTACTCAAGTCAAATTCCATCCTTCTGGAAATCTTGATTATTCTGGCATGAAGTGAACTTTCTCTCATCTATTGTTTGTATGCCCTATTTTTAAAACCTAGATCTTATGCTTCCAGAAAAGAGAGATTTCTTGAATTTTTAAAACAACAAACTTATAGTAGTCTTATATAGGAAGTTGTCTTCTTCCCTTGGCTTGCTATTAACTCCAGAGTAAGTTTGACTCACTCTCCTTAATGGTTACTCATAATTAGTCTATGTATTTCCATAGATTTATGTTTATGACAAGTTTGTATCTAATCATTCCAATTTAAGCCCTTGAAGTAAAAAAGTAAAATCAAAATGAGATTCCACTGCATTTCTTAATTCTATATTTTTAATTTCAGAATTCAAACAGCCTACCATATAGAGTATTGATGAGGATATGGAGGAACTGGAATTTTTCTATTAATATACTGTTCTTTGGAGGGCAAAATGAGACAACCACTTTCAAAAAACAGATGGGGAGCTTCTTTAAAGGTTAAACATACATCTTCTGATATAGCCATTCCACTCTTGGGTACTTTCTCAAGATAAATGAGGGTATATGTCCATGTAAAGACTTGTATAGAGGTCTTCATAGCAACCTTGTTCATGAGAGTCCATAAGTGAATTCAATCCAAAGATCATCAAGAGGTGAATAAATAAACAAATTATGGTATATCCAGGTAATGGACTGCTTAATACTCAGCAATAAAACTGAATTACTGATACATGCAGCCACAAGAATGGACCTTAAATAATTATGCTGATGAAATAACCCAGGCATAAAAGAATACAGTCTGTATACTTGCATTTGTATAAAATCTCAAGAAATGCAAACTAACCTATACTGACAGAAAACAGAGCAATGGTTGCCAAGGAGCAGGGAGAGTGAGAGGAATTATGAAGCGGCAGGAGGAAAAACTCTTGGTGGTGAAGCATATGTTCATTGTCTTGATGTTGGAGATGGTTTCAGAGGTGCACCTCCATGTCAAAATTTATCAAATTGTACATTTTAAATGCATGAACTTTACTCTGTAACAATTATACCTCAGAAAGTGGATTAAGAGAATTTTAAGTCCCTTGAGGCTGCAGTTGTGACTTTTCTTTAATAGCTTTCTGAAATGCCTGGTAAAATGCCACATGCCCTCTGAGGACTAAGTAAATATTTACTGTCAATTTTTTTGACTAAATAATAGTTCAAGAGTTTCCCTAGGACCATGACATTTAGATACTTTCCTGACATTGAGACCAATTCAACGGATTAACATTTATTAAACTTTTCTTATTGATTCAACAAAAATATGAGAGGTGCTTTTGATGAGTGTGTAATTAGGCTGATTTCAACATATCCAGGGCATGCGTTCTTCCTTTTTAACAGTAAAACAAAATTTAGTAAATTCTATAAAAATTAAGCAATTTAATAAAAAATGTAGTTAGACTAGTTTTCCATCACTCAGTTTAAGCATTTCACTAACTTTTGTTTTCCCGTTAATAGTAATATTCTGTAATATTCAGGAAGAACTTTTACCTGTTTCTTGTTAATGATAAGCCAAGTGTTTACCACTTCTTAAGCACAGGAGAAGGCGATGGCACCCCATTCCAGTACTCTTGCCTGGAAAATCCCATGGACGGAGGAGCCTGGTAGGCTGCAGTCCATGGGGTCGCTAAGAGTCGGACACGACTGAGCGACTTCACTTTCACTTTTCACTTTCATGCATTGGAGAAGGAAATGGCAACCCACTCCAGTGTTCTTGCCTGGAGAGTCCCAGGGACAGGGAAGCCTGATGGGCTGCCGTCTCTGGGGTCGCACAGAGTTGGACACGACTGAAGTGACTTAGCAGTAGCAGTAAGCACAGATAGTACCTCATATACCAGATACTTTAAAGAATTACCTAATTTAATCCTATAGCAACAATGTTGGAAATAATTAGTTAATTAGGCCTTCCTCTTACATAGATGAGAAACTGTGACTCAGAGACATTAATGATTCAACCAGGGTCATAACAACCAGTAAGTCATGGAAGCAAGATTTAAATAGTTTTAACTTCAAAACATGGTTTTCTATCTCTGTAGCTCACAGCCTCTAGGATTGTCCTTGCAGGAGTGCCATAGACTTAAAATACTGCTAGCTATTGTTAAACCAAATTGCAAATTCTCTGCATTTTGGAATGAACATAGAACAAAGAAGATTTAAAATAGTACTCTGTTTATTCATAATTAAGCTAGAAGCTATTAAAACTACACACACACACACACACACACACACACGATTAGAACTATTCAGCATTTAAATGACACTTCCGTTTTTTTAAGTATTATAATTCTTCTTATATCTCTTTAATATACACTTTATGTCCAGGTTACTAAATAAAGTATGTCATATTGATGATGCTTTTCCTGGTCCTTATCTAAGCCTCCAGTAATTTTGGATACTCTCAATGTGACCTGGAAATTTCTCTGGAGGCAAATATATAGCATCTGGCCTATTTATATGGAAAGTTCCACTTAGGCCTGGTCTCTTGAATATTTGCGTTCCTTGACTTCTGCACACTCTTTTTATTCTACTTTGTGTTCTCTACTATGACTTTCAGTTTTCAAAATCATATGAGAAACAAAAACAAACAAAAAACTTAGTTACTTCAGGCACAAGCAGTACCAGTGGCTGCCCAGAACTCCTGCTTACAGTTTCCCTTGTCATTTCAGCAGATTTTAAAGACCGAAAGAAACAGAACAAAAGTGAGGTGGAAGCCTCGCAGTCCTAGCCCTAAATTGTAAATGTTTTGGCATACTTGTTTTAGGTCTTTTAAATTAAAAACTCATTAATTATACAGTGGTAACTACACTGGTTACCCCACTCCAGTGCTCTTGCCTGGAAAATCCCATGGATGGAGGAGCCTGGGGGGCTGCAGTCCATGGGGTCGTGAAGAGTCGGACACGACTGAGCGACTTCACTTTCACTTTTCACTTTCATGCACTGGAGAAGGAAATGGCAACCCACTCCAGTGTTCTTGCCTGGAGAATCCCAGGGACGGGGGAGCCTGGTGTTCTGCCGTCTATGGGGTCGCACAGAGTCGGACACGACTGAAGCGACTCAGCAGCAGCAGCAACAACACTGGTTACCCTTAGGGATACAACCTCTCACTTCTGTTTCCAGAGGTAACAGCTGTCTTAGGCTAATGATTTCTCTTTCCACCCATGTTGTCATTAATACGTGAAATTGATTTGGATGTTTGCAGTGTTTATTAAAGCAGGAGGCTTTCTTTCCCACCTGATATTGTTTTAAAGATTTCTCTACACATATTCATGTGGCTGGATTGCGCTACCAAACTACTAAATTGCTTCCCGTTACATGAATATACCTTAGGTTTTCAATCCATCTTTTGTTCATAGCTAGTAAGATGAATCTCAAAACTTTGCTATTAAAAAGAAAGCTTCAGTCAGCTCACCTGTACACAGTCCCTTATGCAGATATGTTAGGTTGTCTCCAGTTTATAGAAAAGAATCTATCTAGAGGTGAAAATTATGGATTATAGAATGTATGTATTTGTTTATATATTTAATTAAAAATTTTCTAGCTTCATTGAGTTATAATTGACATGGAACATTGTTTAAGTATAAGGCATAGACATCTACATTATTAATACAAGATGATTACCACTGTGTTGTACGAGGTCATCAAGAGGGTGCGATTGCCATTTGACCCATGAGCTGGACCCAGGCACTGAAGGTTGTCACCCCTCTTCCCTGTCCTTGGAATATACATTCTGCCCACTGTGCCCACATTTTCAAGGACATGGCCTTGAGAAAGTAAGTTGTCGTTGAGACCATCTGGACTGAATCTGTGACTGAACCCCAGGAAGGCCTCAACATAAATTTTAAGATTCTGGACCGGTGCAAGGTGTATGGCAGCCACCCAAGACAAGCCTCCTATACAAGTTCCCTTACTTGTTAAACCTGCCATGTATCAGTCTTCCTCCTGTCTCAGCTTGCCCTCCAGTGGGGGTCAGTTTCAGATTTGACCTAGGAAACTCTTCAGGTTTTGAAATAACACAGCATACCATGCTGTTAACTAACACCTCCATTACATCACGTAACTGCACTTGTGTGTATGTGTGTTTGGTGAGAACATTTAAGATCTACTTTCTTAACAATGTTTGATGAGTGGAGAAAGAAGTGACGTACATATATGGTGGAATATCATTCAGCCAGGGCTTCCCTGGGGACTCAGTGGTAAAAAATTTGCCTGTCAATGCACGAGATGCAGGTTCCATCCCTGAGTCAGGAAGATCCCCTGGAGAAGAAAATGGCAACCCACTCTAGTCTTTTTGCCTGGAAATCCCATGGACAGAGGAGCCTGGTGGGCTACAGTTTGCTGCTAAGTCACTTCAGTCGTGTCCGACTCTGTGCGACCCCATAGACGGCAGCCCACCAGGCTCCCCCGTCCCTGGGATTTTCCAGGCAAGAACACTGGAGTGGATTGCCATTTCCTTCTCCAATGCATTAAAGTGAAAAGTGAAAGTGAAGTTGCTCAGTCGTGTCTGACTCTTCGCGACCCCATGGACTGCAGCCCACCAGGCTCCTCCGTCCATGGGATTTTCCAGGCAAGAGTATTGGAGTGGGGTGTCATTGCCTTCTCCCGGGCTACAGTTTACAGGGCTGCAAAAGAGTCTAACACAACTTAACAACTAAACAACATTATTCAGTCATGAGAAGGAAGGATCCTGCCATTGTGACAATATGGATGGATCCTGAGGGCATTATGCTAAGTGAGCTGTTAGCTGAAGGAAGAAAGACAGACCTTTTCAATACTTAGCAAAATGCTTGCCAGGTATTGAGTTCGTAATCTAATACTATGGGACCAGCTTTTGAGAAAAGAAAGACCAGCTTTATTGCAGAGGTTAACCTGAAAGGAGACAGAAGGCAGGGCACAGATACAGCAAGGTGAGGTGGATAGTTATAGGGTTATATAGTTATAGGGTTAGGGCTTTGGGGTGATGAAGAAAAGGGCGGGAAAAGCGGCTAGTTAGGAAGTTTGAGGGAAAGATAGGTTCACATGTGCCGATGCGAACAGGGCTTTATAGGTCTTCACGGGTCTCAGAGGTAAGTTCAAGGGAACTGATAGGAAACAAGCAAGGGAATTCTGGATGTGATGTCAGAAAGTCACCTGTCAGACAATCAAGCCTACTCTGTGCAGACTTCAATCAGCCATGTTGGTTCCAACCGGCTTTGACCAACTTTGTCCTGTTATAAGTGGAGGTGAGTCTACTAACTTGCTTCTTTATCTGCTGTCCTGTAAGATGAGCTCAGGACTTTGTTGGTCATCGGCTCCTTACTGTTATGGGGCACGGTTTCAGTACAGTATTAGTTTTATGTGGGATCTATGGAAGCCAAATTTGTAGAAACAGAGGGCGGAATGGTGGTTACAGGGGACTGGGAGTAAGGGAAACGGGGAGACGACAGTCAAAGGGAAAAGACTTCCAAGTGGAAGATTAATAAGTTCCTGAGAGCTAATTTAATCGCAAAGCATTGAGATTAGAATTAATAACAATTATGTACTAGAAAGTTAGGGCTTCCTGGGTGGCTCAGTGGTAAAGAAACCACCTGCAATGCAGGAGTAGCAGGAGACTTGGGTTTGATCCCTGGGTGGGGAAGATCCCCTGGAAAAGGGAACGACAACCCACTCCAGTATTCTTGCCTAGAGAATCCCATGGACAGAGGAGCCCAGAGGGCTACAGGCCATAAGGTGGAAAATTAAGTGAGGGATGGGAAATGCCCTCTGCTCTTCACCAGCTGGAGGGGCACCACTTCTCCAGCAGACCCCATTATGTTGCTCTGGTTATTTCGGTAGCCTTCTGGAAATTTCTGCAGTAACCAGTGACAGAGGGTTTGCCAGTTTTAAGTGGGAAAAGCTTGCCTTCTGGACTGAGTGCTTCCAGATGCTCCTTGTTATCACTTGTCATGGTAAATGTTTATTTATTTAAAAATTTTTGTTTATTATTACTTGGAAGCCCTGTTTTTTACAGTTATTTTTAGCTCTCACTGTCTAGTGTCTCATGGTACCTAACTTTTTTTTCCCTTTTAAAATATTTATTTATTTTTGGCTGTGTCCCTTGTCTTGGTTGTGAAATGCAGGATCCTTTCTTGTGTCACGTGGGCTTCTCTCCAGTTGTGCTGCCTGGGCTCAGTTGCCTCTCAGCATGTGGGATCTTAGTTCCCTGACCAGGGATCAGATCCGCATCCACTGCATCGGAAGGTGGATTGTTAACCACTGGACCAGGGAAGTCCCCTACCTGAGGTTTTAAGTTGCCCACTTGGGACAAGATGCTGCCTTTTGAGGATTTAAAAAAAAAAAAAATATGTCAACTGCTTTGTGTCTTTCAGATGAATTAGAACTTGAAACATCCAGGATTATGTCCTATTCAGTCATTAGAAGGTGATTATCGTATTTGGTTCTCCCAGCCAAGGCATGTCAGCGTAACGCCAGGGAAAGGACACAGAATGGAAGAAAGCTGGCCGAGGGGGGATTGTCTGGTCGAAGGTAATTAATGTTGCAGTCAGTTCACATTTCTGATGTGGTTTCTAGTCTGAAAGTATAATTTGGAAAATGTCTGATGTGAGAGTACTTCTAAAATTATATCTAATATAGAGGAAACACTATCAAACCTATGAGAGGAGTATTGGACTTCCTAATGTAGGCACAACCTTAGATAAACAAACTCCTTGTGATACCTTTAGTACTGTACTCAACTCACTTTAGAGTCCCCCAGTTCCATTATATTTAATTATTTATTGAAACCCATCTGTGTACTTGACTCTGAAGAGCCATAAATGAAAACCTAGGCCTTCCCCAGGGGTCGCCCAAGCTAAATTCTGTTGTTAATATCCTGGTATTATTAGACAATGGATTGGTATATAGCTCAAGAAAATTCCCTGAAGTTTACATTAATTATGAAGACCTTGAGAAGTGATTCTTTTATATTAGCTCTAAGCCAAACTTAGAATCATTTGTTTCTTAAGTACCTAAATGGTTGATGGTAAGGCTCTTAGGTTATACTTCAGAGTGATATATGGACAGGTTTTTGGTTTATTGATTAATGGTTAGATTAATGGTGAAATGAAAGTTGCTTGCTTTCACATAGGACAAGCCCCATTAGTGACTCTGTCTCTACTTTCGGTGTTTGCAACACACTGGGCCACAAAGGAAGTTTTGAACCATGTCTCACTATTAAAACGTAGCTTATTCAAAAGCTCACATTTGCTCACTTTGCCTTATTAGCGTCTTATCACCTACAAGCCACAGCACAGTCCACTGGGGCTTTGCTACTGAAAAGCGTAGGCTGGTTGACCAGCAACTTGAGCATCACCGGAGAAGTTGTACAAGCCACCCCAGACCTGCTGAATCAGAGTCTGTGTTTTTAACAAGATCCCTCGGTGGTTTGTACACACCTTCAAGTCTGAGCAACATTGTGTTTAGTCCATCAGTAAACTGTTAAGAGCTGTAAGAGAGTAGAGGCCCAGAGGAATCAAGAAGTCTACCCAGTTAATAATAATAGACAAGTAGTTAGTGGTAGGTTTATAGTCTATGCATTACTGACATCTGTTTTAGTTGTCTGCCTGGCAGGTCATTTCCCTGTTTCTGTAGGAGTCTTAACACTGCCTCCTTCTAGGAGATGCCCTCTGCTGCTGCTGCTAGGTCGCGTCAGTCGTGTCCGACTCTGTGCGACCCCATAGACGGCAGCCCACCAGGCTCCCCCATCCCTGGGGTTCTCCAGGCAAGAACACTGGAGTGGGTTGCCATTTCCTTCTCCAATGCTTGAAAGTGAAAAGTGAAAGTGAAGTCACTTAGTCGTGTCCGACTCTTAGTGACCCCATGGACTGCAGCCTGCCAGGCTCCTCCATCCATGGGATTTTCCAGGCAAGAGTACTGGAGTGGGTTGCCATTGCCTTCTCCGGATGCCCTCTGCAGCACCAGTCAAAGGAGAATTCCTCACACCACTCTACCCTGCCCCCATCCACAGGGTTATGACTTAAGAGGGGTCAATCAGCTTCTCTTGCTAGAGCTTGTGACCTTTGTGTGCTGTGCTGAGCCACTCAGTCATGTCCGTTTAGTTGAGACAAAAAGGATGCAAGCTGCTTGACACTGAATTATGTCATGGCAGCCCTACAGAGAGAGACCCAGAGTTGGCTCCTGCTGCCCCAGGAGATGAGCCTGTTCTTGTGATGATAGATGTTCAACACTGCCTTCTGTTCCACTCCTTAGAAATAAGAAAGACATACTCTTTATAAAAAGGACATACTCTTTTCAGAATTTCCAGGGCTAAACCTGTCTGTATCTTTCATGCAAATTGGTTAATCTTCTGTATTTGTTCACTTAAGTGTAGGCTGTAATTCCTTGTTGGGAGCCTTTGGGGCCAGTGGAGTTGAGTGCAGAATCTTTTGGAGTAGAGACAGTGATTAGAGATAGTAGAGTAGCGATACAGTGCCTATACCAAATATCACGTAACAGCTGGTGTGGTCTGAGGCAGCACCCCGTACTGGCACTGGGAAGTATGAATATTCTACTCACGCCATGTGAGATCAATTACGACTTTACACCTTTTCATGTCAAGATAGGTGAATACTTGCAGTCAGGTGAGTTTAGGACTGATCAGGTTTTGACACCAGTTAAGTTTCAAAAAATCTTACAGTTTCTAGAGTATTTTGGATTTTAGAATTGTGGATAAAAAACTGTAACACAGGTAATATGTTTTAGAGATATGGCTTCTACTTAGTACTTATGGACTTAACTCTACCTTTTCCATGTCTGTAGAAGTATCCCACTGCTTGAATGCAGCATAATTTATTTAACTTGTTCTCTATTGGTGGCGTTTTGGGGTTCTCCCATTTCTGCTCTTACATGGAATGTTGCAGTGATCATCCTTGTATGTCTGGTTTCATGTAAATGTGTAAATATGGAGCAATAATCTAAGTGTATTAAAGGAAAATGTTGCTCATTTTCTAGCTGCAACAGATTTCTCTTGTTGTTGAAAGACATTTATGTGGAAAATTCTAAGTCCAATGGTGGACAATATCTTGGAAGAATGGAAAGAACTCAGCCTTGGGAGTCAGGACTCCGAAGTTCCAGTTCAGGCCTTACCAGTTAACATGGGCAGTGTCAGTTTTTCTGTGTATATGTAGCAGTTTCTGTCTATAAACTAGAGAACTGTAATATATGACTTCAACCAGGATTGAGTTCCTGTGTGCAGGGACTGTTCAGAATGCCTGAGAAACAGAAATCCAAAACAGAGTCTCTGCTGTTATGCAGCTTATATTTTAATGAGAAAGACTGACAGTAAACATGATAACAAACTATTTAGTATGTTAGACAGTGCAATATGGCAAGGAAAAAATTAATAAAGCAGCAAGAGGTAATAGGACATGTCAGGAAAGGAGCCTGAATTTTAGACAACACAGCCAGGGAACTCTTCACAGAAAATATCTGCACAAAGCAGAGGGAGCAGCCAACACAGAGATGCTGAAGTGGGATTATGCCTGGAATGTTCAGAAGTTCAAGAAGGCCACTGTGGTTGAAGAGGACTTAGCAAGACGGAGATCAGCGGAGAAGTAGGTGAGTGCAGTGAGGCACCGGAGCGCCAGATGAAAGAGCTCGAAAGGATTCAGTGAGGGCTTTGACTTGCACCGAATGTGAGAGAGGAAGCCCTTGGAGGATTGCACACACAAGAGGAATGTGGCCTGGCCGGCGCTTTCAAAGGGCCTCTCTGTGTGAAGACTTTACTGAGAGGCAGTAAGAACAGAAGTGCGGGAGGCTGTTGATAGGGAGACTTTAGGTAGGAGGCTACTGAACGAATCTAGGTGGTAACAGCAAGAGTGGCAAGACATGGCTGAATTCTGGATATAATTTGAAGGTAAATCTAACAAGAATTATTGATGGATTTGGTATGGGATGTAAGAAAAAGAATTTAATGAGACTTTGGTTTGTTGTCCTAGCAGCTGGAAGAATGAAGGACGATCAAGTGAGATGGGGAGAGGAGCAGATGCTGGAAGAGTAGGTGCAGGGGGAAATCAGGAGCTCGGGTTTGGATGAATCCAGTTTGAGATGTCTCTTAGGCATCCTCAGGAAGATATCAAATAGACATTTGGATAGAGATGAGTCTGGAGTTTAAGGGAACAGATTTGGGTTGGGAATAAAAATTTGGCAGTCATCTGTGCACAGACAGATTTAAAGGCTTAGGGTGGGATGGTGCAGGGAATGCATGCAGGTAAAACGAGAGGTCTTAGGACTGAACCTGAAGGAACTGCAGCACTGAAAGGTCAGGAGAAGCAGCAAAAGAGATTTGAAAGGAACAGACAGAGGAGGAAGAGAAAAAGCAGGAGAGAATGGTGTCCTGGAAGCCAAGTGAAGGGGCTGTTTACAGGAGGAGAGGGATTGCCTGTGCTAAACGCTGCTGTCAGATCAAGTTAGGAGAGGAATTTGGCAACAGAAGGTCCTTATTAACCTGATCAGAGCAAATTCAATGGAGTTGGGGTGGGAATGAAAGCCTGACTGCAGCTGGGTTCGAGAGAGGCGGAAGGAGAGAACGGGAGACAGTGAGCGCTGACGACTGTTTCAGGTGGTTTTTGTGGACGTGTGTGACGAGTAAAGAGAAAAGCAGAGGAACTTGGAGGGAGCAGAGGGGGTCAAGATAAGCTTCATTTTTTTTTTTTTTAATGTGGAAGGATTAATGGTATATTTATGTGCTAATAGGAACATTTCAGTAGAAAGGGAAGAAATGAATGCTGCAAGAGAGAGAGAGAGAGGGGAGTATTGTTGTCATGGAGCAAATGAAAGGCGATGGGTCTTGTGCATAGACTGGGGCCTGGCCTCATCCTAGCTCATCCAGAGAAACAGGAGAAACCATGGTAGAGGGGAGATGGGATGGGGACCTGTGGAAGTTCTGGGGTTTTGTTTCTGTTTTGTTTTCTGGTGAGAGCATTTAAAACCACTCTCTTAGCGAATTTCATTTATACAATAGTGTTATCAACTTTAGTCATCATGTTTTGCATTAGATCCTCAGACCTTACTCATCATATTACTGAAAGTTTGAACTCTTTTACCAACCTCTCCCTATTTCTTCCATGCCCCCAGCCCCTGGAAACCTCTTTTTAACTCTCTGTTTCTGTGAGATTGACTTTTTTTTAGATTGCATGTATTAGTGATACCATTTAGTATTTGTCTTTACCTGTCTTATTTCACATGGCATAATACCTCCAAGGTCCATTCGTGTTGTCACAGTGGCAGGATTTCCTTCTTTCTCATGGCTGAATACTACTCCGTGTGTGTGTGTGTGTGTATGTGTGTGTGTGTATACCACTTTTTCTGAAGGTTGTTTTTATTTAAAAATGGGCAGTTAGATCACTAGTGAGAGTGAAGCAGGACTTTGGTGGGAAGGTGCGAGGCAGAGGACTGCTGTTTCTTGTTATGGTCCCTATGGGTTTCCCAGGTGGTGCTAGTGGTAAAGAACCTGCCTGCCAACGCAGGAGACACAAGAGTTGTGGGTTTGATTCCTGGGTTGGGACGATCCCCTGGAGTAGGAAAAGGGAACCCACTCCAGTATTCTTGCCTGAAAAATTCCATAGACAGAGGAGCCTGGTGGGCTACGGTCCATGGGGTCACAAAGAGTTGGACACGATTGAGCACATGTGCATGCACACACACACACACACGTTACTTCTAATGGATTAAAACATTATACACATATTAATTTGATAAAACATAAATTTCTAAAAAGAAAGAGAGGGGAATGTCTGGTTTACTTCTGTGGGGAAATGCTTGAGGGAACTCTTGAGAGGAGGGACAGAGCAACCACAGAGGGAAGAAAAGACCAGGGCAAAGTCATGATTCTATGAGATATCAACATCAGAATGAGCTATTGGTGTAAGAAACATTTCTGGAGACTTCTAAAACAGGAAGAAATATGAAAAGTCAAAAAAAAAAACATTACTGCATTTCAATAGGACTCCTATTGGGCAGGATTCCATTTCTTAAAATTCCAAATATATTTCAGCAGTCAAGTAGTATTAACCACTGACATTTCTGTCTCTCAAATAAATATTTATTTATCTCTATGGATGGAGGTGCTGGGAGGATTATACTTGTGAAGAGGAGCTCTTTGCATTCTTTTGTAATTTGAAGGCTAGGACTGAAGCAACTTTCTTTCTCTCTCTCTCTGCCTCTCCCCAACTCTTTCTCTCTGTCTCTCCCCCACATTACTGTTGCAAGACTTGGGCTTGCATACATCACATTCTCCGGGATGATCTTTATTTCACCAGGATCTCCTCCCTTGTTCCCGCTCTTATTTAAATCATACTTATTTTTTTCTCCTTTTTTTTTTTTAGTTCTCTCTATACCTGGAGAGAGAGAAGATGAAGTTTAATGTTGGGTACCATTGTTGTTCAGTCACTAAGTGGTGGCCGACTCTTTGTGACCCCATGGAATGCAGCATGCCAGGGTCCTCTGTCCATGGGATTTCCCAGGCAAGAATACTGGAGTGGGTTGCCATTTCCTTCCCAGATCTGGGATCAAACTCGAGTCTCCTGCATTGGCAGGTGGATTCTTTACCGCTGAGCCACCAGGGAAGCCCCTTTGTTGGGGATAATGAGTGAATATTAAGGTATGCAGAACTGAGGAGAATTTGATATAGAAAACTCACTGCTCAGAGACTAAAAGTTAAAAATGAACTTTTGATAGAGCAATTTAGAAAGAAAAAGAAAGTTTTCAACATGGCAGAGTTGGACTAAGAATCTGGAAATTTGGATTTTAATCCTGACTCTGCCACTAGCTGTATGGCTTTGATCAAGTTATATAACTTCTCTCGTCCTTAAAAGCTTTGTCTTTAAAATTAATGGGTTGGGGGACTTCCCTGGTGGTCTGTGGCCAGGGCTCCACAGTCCCAATGCAGGAGCCCAGGGTTCAATCCCTGGTTGGGGAACTAGATCCCAAGTGCCACAACTAAAAGATGTCACATACCACAATGAAGATGAAAGATCCTGTGTTCAACAACTAAGACTTGGAGCAGCCAAATAAATACATAAAAGCATTTTTAAAAAACAAAAAAATGAATGGGTTGTACTAGATGATCAAACATTAGTGTATGGGTGCATACTAAGTCACTTCAGTTGTGTCTGACTCTGCGACCCTATGGACTGTAGTCTGCCAGGCTCCTCTGTACGTGAGGATTCTCCAGGCAAGTATACTGGAGTGGGAATACCGGGATGGGTTGCCATGCCCTCCTCCAGAGGATCTTCCCGACCCAGGGATCAAACCCATGTCTCTTATTCTCCTGCATTGGCAGGTGGGTTCTTTATTACGAGTGCCACTTGGGATGCCAATACTAGACTAAATCGCAAATATTCAGCTATGCTTTCAATATAGGGAGAGTGTTGGTTGGACAGGCTTTGCCTTGGTGAGGAGTATGGGATTATGGGTTGACTCAGGACTTCCTGTAGCTCAGACACCATTCATTGTCAGAACCATTCACCTTCATTTTGAGTGACCACCAAAATGGCACTGAATAAGAAGTGGGCTTACCTTTTATTGGAGGATCTTAAACAAAAACAAAACAAGAAGTGGACTTCTTATTCAGTGCCAAACAACAGGGTGCTTATTAGCTCTTGCTAGTCGTGATCTTGTTCTAATCTGCTGACCTGGGTCTGCTCCTCCTCCATATATATTATGATCTGCATCCTCTCAGCTTTATACCTACATTTCTTTCTTGTCTTTCTATCTCTAACTCTCTCTTTAGACTTAACATTCAGTATTGTATTCCTGGCTGCAGATCTGTCTCTACTTTGATGATAATTTGGATAGTCCATCTGGCTGTGGATCTGATTTTATCCAGAGTGCACTTTTATTATTGCTCTAGTGAACCTGAGCACTATGAGATCTACTCTTTTCTAAGACTCAGATCTAAGAAAAATCACTCCAGTCTTCTAGGTCGAGGTAATGACTCTGATGTTGATATTATCTTGATAACTAGATTGTAATTCCCGGCATATGAGGATCAATGCTTTTTTCCTGCTGATTCCCTTGATGACTTTATATAATGTTGAGCTCTTACTAGATGTTTTCTGTTTGCTAATTCATCCCTACTTCTCAGATCCTCACCTGGCTTACCTTTTATTGGAGGATCTTAAGCAAAAACAAAACAAGGAAGAATAGAGATTGCTAAAGGAAGGAAAAGTCAAGAACTGACTTGTTTCTTCCTCTTTTATTTTCTTCTTCCTGTTTTTATTTTCTCCTTTTCCTACTTTTAATATAGTAAAATATAGCATGCTCAGTAATATAGCATGCTCAGTTGCTCAGTTGTGTCCAACTCCTTGTGACCCTATGGACAGTAGCCTGCCAGGTTCCTCTTATCCATGAGATTTTTCAAGCAAAAATTTTGGAGTGGGTTGCCATTTCCTCTTCTGGGGGATCATTCTGACCCAGGGATCCAACCTGCATCTCTTGTATTGGCAGGCAGATTCTTTACCACTGAGCCATCTGAGAAGCCCTAATATAGTAGTAGGAGTTGTATATTATAACTACCAATATTTGTTTAATTCAATGAAAAATATCTTTTCTAGGTAATCACTCTTTTTTCTTTCAGGGTTCTACATTCTTTATCATTTTATTTATATAATTTCCTATATTAATTTTATACATTAATTTCCTGTTAATTTCACAACACGTTCCAGTGCCTGGCTTGTGAATGCAAGGATCAATTATCCTGTCAAAACTGAAACTCATATAAATTAGCTTAGGTTAGAAACAAACAAAAAAGAGGAATTATTCTATATCTGAAGGTAGCCCTAGTAACTGTAGAGTAATATTTACAGAGATATGTTGTAAGGCACTGAAACCAGGAACTAGAAGATTCAAATCCAAAGTTATTTACTCTCCTAGAATGTTTGATCTCTTGGGTCTGCTTCTTTTGGCACATTTATTTTTCCTCAGTCTTCTTGTAGATTATTTTACTATGCTGTGGCCTGTACCTCTTGGTCTCAGCCTCTGTTTATCCTGACTTCTTGGCTCTAGAATTCATCAGAAACCAAATATGTATTCCCAGCCTAAATTCCAAGAAGAGATTCTGATTGGCTTAGTTTGGTCTGATACAAATTCCTTGTCCGATCAGCAGCGGTGAAGGAGAGACTAAGCCATGTCCTACAACATGGCTACACATATAGGCATGCACACAGGGGTGCCTTTACCCCAGAAAGTTTCAAAAATATTGGCAAAGACTGTGATATTTGTTATATTAGTCATATATACTTGTCATATTTAGTATGCCAGGCTGAGAATAAAATTTATAGAAAATAGGCCTTCCCAACCTCCCCCTTGATTTCTTTCTTGAGTTGTTATTGTAATCACTAAAGCTAAAGATAAGAAGTGGCTGATGTCTAAATATAGAAACAAACAAAATAACTGAAGTGCTGTGCAGAGATTTAGCCTAAAGGGCAATTACTTTTTAATTTAATGAGTATTTTAGATCTGGATTTAAGCTATCTTTCTTTGGGTGAAAATTTGTTTGATCCTGTCTTACCATTAGAAAAGTCATGCCATGCAGATTTTATGCATTCTTGTAAAGTTCAAACACATTATCTTTTGTTGACAGGTACTAATTAGTGCTAGGAAGGCAAAGGAAAAATTCATTCCATCAAACGACTTAAGTCCAGAAGTATGCTAACTAATGGATTTTTCTAATTAGTTTACTTTTTGTTTTTTTTTTTTTTTAAACTTTTGCCCAAAGTCTGCTGATTAGTTAGGATTGCTTTGTTGAAAGACTTTGGAGGACGTCTGATATAATCACTGACCTGGGGAAATAAGACTTGGTTTAGGGGACTGATCTTTAGTTAAAGCAGTACTGCCCAACAGAAATGTAATGTGAGCCACACATGAAACTAAATTTTTTTGTGTGCTGCACTCAGTTGCTAAGTCATGTCTGACTTTGGGACTCCAAGTACTGTAGCCCAGCAGATTCCTCTGTCCATGGGATTTTCTAGTCAAGAATACTGGAGCAGGTTGCCATTTCCTCCTCCAGGGGATCTTTCTGAATCAGGGATGGAACCCACAACTCCTGCATTGACAGGCGGATTCTTTACCACGGAGCCACCTGGGAAGCCCATAAATTTTCTCTTAGTCACACTGAAAAAAGTAAAAGGAAATTAATGGTTAATTTTAGTAATTTATCTAAGCTAGTATATCCAAAATATTTTTACTTCATCATGCAGTCAAATGAAAATTAATGAGATACATTACACTTTTTGTACTAAGACTTTGAAATTCTGTGTGTTTACATATACTTATGGCATAAATTTCAACTCAGATGCTAATTTTTCAATAATTAAAGAGAAATATAGTCCTACTAAAACAATAAATTTGTGTTTAATGGGAAAATATTTTATGCTGCTTCACTGTTTTCATTTAAATTTAAATGAATTAAAATTAAGTAAAAGAAAAAATCCAGTTTCTCCGTTACACTAGCGCCATTACAAGTGTTCAGTAGCCTTGGGTGGCTAGTGGTCATTGTGTAGGACAGCACAGCTTTAGAGGGTGGTATTCATAAGCCCTGAGGCCAGAGTTTATCTTCTGCTAGTGGAGTTTAACCTAAGAGGGAATTTTAAGTGAATAAGCCCACTCTTCCACTGCTCAAGTATTGCTCAGAACTCTGCCTTTGGCCCCCTCACTACAGACAGTGGTTCACCTGGTCTCACCCTCACGCTGCAAGTGGCCCCAGTTCCTCTACTGCTGCCTTGCCTCTGGAAGGGTGGTCCTGCCCTATACTCTGCAGTCCTGGCCCATGTCTGTCTTTCTCTGGGACAGACTTTTCTATATAAACTTTCCTATAGTCTGTTTCTTGAGGCAATAGTTCTGTGACATCCCCCATTGATCTTAAACGAGCTTGGCAAATACTGCATACTTGGAGATGAGCATGTTAAGAACCCTGAGAACTACTACAGCCAAGGAACTTGCTTTACTTTGGTACCAAGGTAGGGAGTCCCCCAGTGGCCTACTTTTCAGGATTCAGTGCTTTTGCTGCAGGGAAAAAGCGATGGCACCCCACTGCAGTACTCTTGCCTAGAAAATCCCATGGACGGAGGAGCCTGGTGGGCTGCAGTCCATGGGGTCGCTAAGAGTCGGACATGACTGAGCGACTTCACTTTGACTTTTCACTTTCATGTATTGGAGGAGGAAATGGCAACCCACTCCAGTGTTCTTGCCTGGAGAATCCCAGGGGACGGAGGAGCCTGGTGGGCTGCCATCTATGGGGTCGCACAGAGTTGGACACGACTCAAGCGACTTAGCAGCAGCAGCAGCTTTCGCTGCAGAGGCCTGGGATCGATCCCTGGTTAGGGAATCACCCCATATGCCACACATGCCCCACAGCAGACCACAAAAAAAGAAAAAAAAGATACCAAGTATTCATTAAAAGGCAACACACCTGGCAACAAGGTACAAGGTAGAGCTGGCAGAACTCACCCATCAGAGTGGGTTCTGAGTGATACTTGAGCAGTGAAAGAATGAGATTATTTGCCATGCCTGGTTCCATCCCCTCAATTTCTGGGGAGCCCCCTCTTCCTTTATGCTTCCCAAATGAGTACAACAACTGTTCTGACACTGAAAAGCTGGCAGTTTTAATGAATTTCTTTTGTATCCCTGATAGCTCAGTTGGTAAAGAATTTGCCTGCAGTGCAGGAGACCCTGGTTCGATTCCTGGGTCGGGAAGATCCCCTAGAGAAAGGATAGTCTACCCACTCCAGTATTCTTGGGCTTCCCTTGTGGCTCAGCTGGTAAAGAATCGGCCTGCAATGCAGGAAACCTGGGTTCAATCCCTGGGTTGGGACGACCCCTGGAGAAGGGAAAGTCTACCCACTCCAATATTCTTGCCTGGAGAATTCCATGGACTACAGTCCATGGAATTGCAAAGAGTTGGACAAGACTGAGCAACTTTCACTTTCTTTTGTAGTTATCAGGCTTCCCCTCACCTCAGGAGTTTTTCCACACTGGAGTATGAACTAAGTAGATTGATTTGAGGGATACATGGAACTGAGGAAAGCATATGAATTTGGTGCCAAAGACAGCATTTTTATTGTGGTGGTGAACTCAAGTAAATAAAAAACCAACAAAATGCTTGGGGTGATATTGGGTCTGTCTCTGAAAAAAGTGAAAGTGTTAGTTGGTCAGTCATGTCCGATGCTTTGTAGGACTGTAGCCCACCAAGCTCCTCTGTCCATGGAATTTCCAAGGCAAGAATGTTGGAGTGGGCAGCCATTTCCTTCTCCAGGGGATCTTCCTGACCCAGTGATCAAAACTGGGTCTCCTGCATTGAAGGTAGATTTTTTACTGACTGAGCCACCAGGGAAGCCAAAATGGGGGTAATAATACTTATTTTACAAAGATGTTCTGAGGATTAAATAAAATTGATTACATAAAATGTTTAACTTACTCCCTGGTTATATAATAAATGCTCAATAAATATTCTTACTAATATATTCCCCCCACCCTCAAAGCTGTTTATTCTCGGTACTTGACAAAACTAGATTTACTAAGAATATGTTAACTCTGTGAAGTACAATATATAAAACAAAACTGATGGTTTTATATAATTTCTGTTACTTAACCCTTGACATGGTAATTTTATTGTAATTTGGTTACTTTTAGAACTGGATGATCATTGTGTCATGAAAGACTTGTTATCCAGGACAAAAAATTGATTGTGTAGGCTCTTAAAAACATGTTCCAGTTAAGGTTCTTTAAAAAAAAAAACTTAGATGTTTGTGATCTGTGTCTCTGCACTGAAAATAACATTCTTTTATTTCCATATCAAAATTTTAATGTGATTTAATGCTAGAACATTCTGTTTTCTCATTCTAAAACTTTGTCTGTTGACCTGATTTAATCTGCTTTTCTATTGTCTGATGATGCTTTTGTTGACAGAATCAATGAAAATTATCGGGTTAAGTAGTAGAACTCTTTCCTTTTTTCTTCTAAATAAATTTGTAATGTACTTGTCAGACTTCAAATACGTGATGGAACATAGCATAAATATGCCCTGGATAATTGTGTTATGGAAAATAAAAGGTCTAGACAATAAGGTAAGAGCCAAGAGTATTTGGAATTCAAATTGATTAGAGATATTTTATAATGTAGGTAGTAGCTAGAAACAGATCAATAGAGCAAGAATGTTATGACTTTTGGAGCATGGTGTTCATATCAATGTGTATTTTGGAGTTACATGCAATGGTCTTCACATTCATAGACCATTTGTATTCATGTCCACCCCCTTCATCCCAGCCCACCAGCTCATACCAGGCAATGACATTAGCCTTTTGATCTTCACCATTTAGGTTATATTACACTCCCACACTCCCACAGACAGAGCTGTGGTTCATGGGGTCGCAAAGAATTGGACACAACTGAGCGACTGAACTGAACTGGACACTCCCACACAAACATAGTGAATACCCATTGCCCTCCAGATGAAATCCAGACTGCCTAGTCTGACATCAAGGTACACTGTTACTGTGAGCATTATACAGGGTAATATAAATGAATTCATTAATTCACTCATTCAGTATAGGCTTATTGACATCTGCTGGCCCATTCCCTTTGCTGAACTTTGGGTGTATTTAGATGGAGATCATGGTCCCTGCCCACAAAGCAAAGTGTTTACTTTTTAGAAGGGAAGACAAATAAGTAAAACATCATCCACAGTGCAGTATGGTAAAGATGTAATAGAAGTCCACCTTGGATACTGTGGGAAGTTCAGAGGAAAGGTACCAGTTTCTCCAACTTCTCCCACTACTTTATTCAAGCTTCCTGGTAGAGTGATCTGTTTGCAATTCTCTTAAATACTGTGCACATTCCTACTTCTCTGACTTTGATGATGTATTTTTTGGTGCTTGAGCTCTTCAGCTTCTGTTTATTCATTTAACCAGCAAGGATTGCAAGTATACCACATGCCAGAACCCTGTGCTATACACAGTTGAGACTTGAATGAGAGAGGCGCAGCCTTACCTGTGTGAAGCTACAAAGGTGTCACCTTTCCCAGCCTCTCCTGCTCTCTGTAACCCCACTTTCCCTGAGCACTGAGTCCTTGGTGATCTCTTTCTTCTTGAGCTTCAGTGAACTTATTATCTGTCACAAGGGATCAATCAATACTTACTGGTTGATTAATTTATCCATAGCAATAGAACATGCAAATGTCATGTGGAGATAAAAATTTTGGATTAGTTTAAAATTCTACTCTTTTATCTTTAGTTGGATGATAGTTGGTAATCTTCTAATCTGTTAAATGAGCAGAATGAACTAGAAATTTGTTATTTCCCAAGTATGCAATTAAAAATATTTTTAATTTATTTGCTTTTATTTTATTTTTGGCCTCAATGCTTGGCTAGCAAGCATCTTAATTCCCTGACCCAGGATTGAACCCAGGTCCCTGGCAGTGAGAGCACCAAGTCCTAATCACTGGATCACCAGGGAATTCCCTATAGATATATTTTTAAATCTAAAATTTTGTTATGGGTTTAATAAAATTAGATTGAATTTTTGTTCAGAATTTTTACTGCTTGTGGGAGGAAGCATCTAGAGGAAGGGGATGGAGGCCAGGTAGAGAAGGAAGAGGATGAGGAAGACTAGGAGAATCAGGGCAATAAGATCAAAGGCCTTTTTTGGCAGAGTATATCCCCAGGGCTTTCCTGGTGGCTCAGACAGTAAGGAATCCTCCTTCTATGCAGGAGACCTGAGTTTAATCCCTGGTTTGGGAAGACCCTGGGTCGGGAAGATCCCCTGGAGAAGGGAATGGCTACCCACTCCAGTATTCTTGTCTGGAGATTCTAAGGACAGAGAAGCCTGGTGGGTTACAGACCATGAGATGACAAAGAGCTGGACATGACTGAGTGACTAACATACAACACATGGCGCAATCCCCTTTTCGGGGCTTCTTTCTTCCTACTCCCATGTCAAATTTTGTGAACAAGCTGAATTTGTTGTTAACCTGTGGTATAAAATTCATATATTGAAAATCAGTGGCTGGCTTATGGTATAGGAAATGTATGTCTGACTTCCTAAATCTCTCAATATATTTCTCGTATGGTGGAGTAAAGTGAGTTTTTTTTTTTTTTAACTGAGTATATTTTTATAAATATCAATAATACTCAATGTTAAAACCTTCCAAAACAAATAATTATCTCTTCTAGCTTCTCATGTGTTTCTGATACTATTATCAAAGGATCATGAACAAACTCCATTTTTTTTTATTTTAGACCAGATCTACTGGGTAATTCACTTTATTCAGCATTATTTTACTGAGCACCTACTGTCTGCTAAACAAAAAGTTTATGTAACTGATGAATGAAACATAGTTTTACTCTCAAGGTGTTTATAATCACTGGAGGGGTACATATTCTTAGTTATGGGGCTTCCCGAGTGGCACTAGCAGTAAAGAACTCGTCTACCAATGCAGAAGATATAAGAGATGTGGGTTTGATCCTTGGGTCAGGAAGATCCCCTGGAGGAGGGCATGGCAACGCACTCCAGTATCCTTGCCTGGAGAATTCCATGGACAGGGGAGCCTGGTGAGTTACAGTCCATAGGGTCGCAAAAGAGGCAGACACAACTGAAATGATTTATCATGCACATACATTCTTAGTTATAGAAACAAGTATGCTATGTTATAACATTTTACATGATATTCATGTCTATTTTTATTTAAAATTTCTTCATGCTTCATGTGCTGTGTCCTATGGACTGTAGCCCATCAAGCTCCTCTGTCAATGGGATTCTCCAGGCAGTGATACTGGAGTGGGTTACCTTGCCCTCCTCCAGGGGATCTTCCTGACCCAGGGATCTAACCTGTGTCTCTTACATCTCCTACATTGGCAGACAGGTTCTTTACCACTAGCACCACCTGGGAAGCCATAATATGCACACACCCACATAGACATCTACTCATGCCTTCATCACACCCTAGGGTAAATATGTGCTAGCATGGAGGAAAATATTTGTGTGTACTTACAAACACACTTCTATCTACTACACAAAAGAAGTTTCATACTTAGGAGAGATTACATTGCTGAGAGAAGGTCTGAGATTGTAAATGATGTTATATATTAGATTCTGTATATTTTGGATCATGCCTTCCTTACAAATCTGGTGAGAGCTATGGAACCTCTCCTAAGAAAGATCCTAATGATGTGAAATTTTAGAAGGTTGGTGGATTCCCTGAAGCCCATTTATATACCCTGGGTTGGGAACCTCAGGCAGAGACAAGAGCAGAGTTTCCTATAGAAAAATTTGAAGTTGCAAGGTACTGTCCTGTTTAACAGCTTCATGCCAACATTTTAAAATTAAAATGTTGACAAATCCCTATTAAGAGTCAAATGGAACATCTAAATCCTTCAAGTTTAAAATTCTTTGTAGCTAACTCAAATAAATGTAAACAACCCAAGGAATTCATCTTTCATAGGTCTATTTAAATATCATGTTATAAACTTTTATAAATCAGTACATGTAAATCTTATCTTTTTCCTGTAGCAAATCAGACAAGCAGTGATTAATAGACTATTACAGTTACTGTTGGAAAGGCTTTTCTTTCCTGGTGAGAGGTAACACCACTTGATGAGATCTTGCCAAGTTGATTTATTGCTGGCTGTTTTGCTGACATCTTTTCCTTAAGTTTCCTTGTATCAGATCTAAACCCTGGAAATCAAATTGTTATTCTTGTTTTTGATAGCTTTCTTGAAGTCTCCTTTAAGTAACAGCAGCTTCAACCTGTTTCTGGCAAAACATATCTGCCTATTAGCTTGCCTGATTCCAGACCTCAGTGCTACAAGCATTTTCTACCCTTTGACCCATCTCTGCATTGCTGTTTATCAGTTTCAAAAAACGGTGGCTGAGGGGTGAGCAAATTCAAAGGTGCCCAGCATTGCTTCTGACCCCGGATCCGTAAAATCAAGTCACTTGCACATCTAGCATGTTTTCTCTAACCAGGCTACACGCATCACCAAAGCACCACTTTTCCTTTGATTAGTGAGTAATGTAAAGTATTGAATGTGAACTTTTATCTTTAAAATAATGAGCAATTTCCCCCCTACTCAGCACACAGAAATTTAGTCATCTATATGAGATCTCTTTGCTGTCTAAACTTCCTTCTTAATAGTTATCACAGTTTTATATTTGTGTGATGGCTGATTTTATTTTTCTGGGCTCCAAAATCACTGCAGATGGTGATTGCAGCCATGAAATTAAATGACGCTTACTCCTTGGAAAGTTATGAGCAACCTAGACAGCATAGTAAAAAACAGAGGCATTACTTTGCCAAAGGTCCGTCTAGTCAAGGCTATGGTTTTTCCTGTGGTCATGTATGGATGTGAGAGTTGGACTATAAAGAAAGCTGAGCGCTGAAATATTGATGCTTTTGAAGTGTGGTGTTAGAGAAGACTCTTGAGAGTCCCTTGGACTGCAAGGAGATCCAACCAGTCCATCCTAAAGGAGATCAGTCCTGAGTGTTCATTGGAAGGAGTGATGTTGAAGCTGAAATGACAATACTTTGGCCACCTGATGTGAAGAGCTGACTCATTTGAAAAGACCCTGATGCTGGGAAAGATTGAGGGCAGGAGGAGAAGGGGATGACAGAGGATAAGATGGTTGGATGGCATCACCGACTCAATGGACATGGGTTTGGGTGGACTCTGGGAGTTGGTGATGGACAGGGAGGCCTGGTGTGCTGCGGTTCATGGGGTCGCAAAGAGCTGGACACATCTGAGCAACTGAACTGATGATACAAAAGAGATGCTTTCGAACTGTAGTGCTAGAGAAGACTGTGATGCAGGAGAGTCTCTTGCACAGCAAGGAGATCAAACCAGTCAGTCCTAAAAGAAATCAACCTTGAATATTCATTGGAAGAACTGATGCTGAAGCTAAAGCTCCAATATTTTGACCACCTGATGAGAAGAGCTGACTCATTGGAAAAGACCCTGATGCTGGGAAAGACAGATGGCAAAGGGAGAAGGGGGTGACAGAGGATGAACTGGTTGGATGGCATTATTGACTCAGTTCCGTTCAATTCAGTCGCTCAGTTGTGTCCAACCGGTCGCAAAAAGTCGGACACGACTGAGCAACTGAACAACAAATAATAATTCATGCATATCTTTGCTTTTATTGTAAGCATCTTGTATTAGGAAGCATGTCTAGATGGTTCACCTTTATATTCACAGTACCTAGCACAACGCCTGGCATATAGTAGGTGATAATTAATTTGTGCTGTATGAATTTAATCTCACCCAAATACTTTGAAGTTTCTCCTTTGGAATTATCTTCAGAGATGGCTTCCCAGCAATACCAGAATGGCTTTCTTGATTTTCTTTGAAGAACATCAGAGCATCTTGTTCTGCCTGCTGTTTCCTTTCTGTCTCTTTCTTTGGTCCGATTAGTTCCTCTCCAGTGGTATCTTTTCCCCTTCCTCTCAGTGCTATTGAAGCAACCACTGGAAGTTAGCTGGTGCAGCTGTACTGATGCCAGCTTGGAATCTGCTAAAGGCACTCAGGACAGGCTGAGGGATGGAGATAAAATAAAGCCTTTGACGCGACACTCACTGCACTGACTAAATGCTGTGGATGCTGCCTACCTGCTGCCATTGCCGTGAAAGCCTTCCGTGGATGCAGTTAGCTGAACAATGAAGATGAGTATTGCTGAAGGTTTAGGACTTGAGTTTCAAGTTAATTATAACTGAGACGTGTTAATAGCAATTATCAGTGGTGGGAGGAAGAACTCAATTTACACACACTGTAACTGTCTTTTCATGCATTTCTGTAATGTTTTAGCTTTTTTCTTATATTAGGGTTATGTTTGCTTTAGTAATTAAAAAACACATAACATGAATATTTTAAGTGTCATAAGGGAGATGATGCTGTGAAGCCACTTTCAAGAAAAAACTTCAAAGGCATAATGTAAAATTGAAATGAATTTATAATAAAATATATCCAGATAAAGTTATTGACTTATAATAAAGTTCTCCTAGAACTACTTTATTTTGAGATCAGTACATAAAATTATACTGTATCCTGGTCCACAGAGGACTCAGAGCCAGGGTGCTGCAGGATGTGCCTGCTTCCCAGCTATGACTCCAGCATGGAGGCATGAACACATGCCTCAGCTTCGTCATCTGTAAAACAAGGATAATCATAGCTTTTATGGTATAGAGTGTAAAGCACACCTTGAAGCCGATCATGTGTTAATGCTCCATCATTGTTGTTGCTGTTGTTATTTTACAATTCAAATAACCTAAATATACCTAGGGAGAAATTTCAAAATGTAATTCCCTATTTATTTATCAGAGCTTATTGTTCATATATACAATTTATAGTTCAAAAAAAAGTAGTGGTAATTTGTGTAATATCTAGAAAATTTGTCTTTCCATGAGTATATTCACCCTTTGTTCTGGTCCCATCACTTCATGGCAAATACATGGGGAAACAATGGAAAGAGTGACAGACTTTATCTTGGGGGGCTCCAAAATCACTGCAGATGGTGACTGCAGCCATGAAACTAAAAGATGTTTACTCTTTGGAAGAAGAGTTATGACCAACCTAAACAGCATATTAAAAAGCAGAGACATTACATTGCCAACAAAGTTCCGTCTTGTCAAAGCTATGGCTTTTCCAGTGGTCATGTATGGATGTGAGAGTTGGACTATAAAGAAAGCTGAGCACCGAAGAATTTGTGCTTTTTTTTTTTTCTTTTTTTTTTAATTTAATTTTTTAACTTTACAATATTGTATTTGTTTTGCCATATATCAACATGAATCCGCTGCAGGTATACACATGAGGAGGGAGAATTGGTGCTTTTGAACTGTGGTGTTAGAGAAGACTCTTGAGAGTCCCTTGGACTGCAAGGAGATCCAACAGTCAATCCTAAAGGAGATCAGTCCTGAATGTTCATTGGAAGGACTGATGCTGAAGCTGAAACTCCAATACTTTGGCCACCTGATGCGAAGAACTGACTCATAGACCCTGATGCTGGGAAAGATTGAAGGCAGGAGGAGAAGGGATTGACAGAGGATGAGATGGTTACATGGCATCACCAACTCGATGGACATGAGTCTGAGTAAACTCTGGGAGTTAGTGATGGACAGGGAGGCTTGGCGTGCTGCAGTCCATGGGGTCGCAGAGTTGGACACAACTGAACTGAACTGAACTTGAATATACTGATACTTGGAAAGATTGAGAGCAGGAGGAGAAGGGGGCGACAGAGGATTGGATGGTTGGATGGCATCACCTACTCAATGGACGTGAGTTTGAGCAAACTCTGGGGGACAGTGGAGGACAAAGAAGCCTGGGGTGCTGCAATCCATGGGGTCACCAAGAGTCGGCCATGACTTAGTGACTGAACAATAACAACAACTTGAATATATTTATTTCACTATAATGTCTACAAACACTTGGGCAAAGCAATGAATGGAATAGAGGTTGGTCATGTACCCAGGGGAAAAAATGGTGTCCTGGCATGGTGATGATAACAAAGATGATGACAATGATGACGTTAGAAGCTATATACCAGGTCTGCTAGCAATACTTGTGTACTAGCTGTGCGACCTTGGGCAAATCATTCAACCTCTCTGAGCCTCTCTGAGATCAAGATATTCTCTACTTCATTCAGTTGCTGAGAAATATTGTCTGTAAAAGTGCTTTGTGAATGTTTAATTTTTTTCTTCCAGTTTTATTGTGATATAATTGACATACAGCACTATGTAAGTTTAAGGTGTACAGCATAAGGATTTGATTTACATGCATTGTGAAATTATTACTGCAATAAGTTTAATGAACATCCATCAGTCTCATATACGCACAAAATTAAAGAAAGAGAAAAAAGAATTTTTTCTTTATGATAAGAACTGTTAGGATTTACTCTTAACAACTTTCATATATGACATATGGCAGTGTTAATTGTATTTGTCATGGTGTACATTACATCCCCAATACTAATTTATCTTATAACTAGAAGTTTGTACCTTTTAACTACCTTCATTCAATTCTCCCCCTCCCACTTCATCCTTTGCTTCCTGCCTCTGGTAACCAGATATCTGGTATCTTTTTGTGAGTTAGGTTTTAAAGTATAATTGACCTACTGCACTATATTAGTTTCTATTACAAAATATAGTGATTTGACATGTCTGTCCATTTCAAACTAATCACCCTAATTAAATCTAGGTATGATCTGTCACCATACTAAGATAGTACATAATTACTGACTGTATTTCCCATACTACACTTTTCACAACAGTGACTCATTTATCTTGCAGCTGGAAGTTTGTACCTCTAAATCTCCCTCAACTATTTCCCTCCTCTCCCAGTGCCCCTCCTCTCTGGAAGCCCCTATTTTTTCTCCAAATCTTTGACTCTGTTTCTGTTTTTTTTATGTATGTTCATTTATTTTGTTTTTTTAGATTCCCCTTGTAAAGTGAAATCATATATGGCATTTGTCTTTGTTGACTCATTTCACTTAACATAATACCATCTAGGTCCATCTGTATTGTAAAAAATGGCAAGATTTTGTTCTTTCTTTGTGGTTGACTAATGTTCTATTATATTATGTATGCATAATGAGATACATACATATATCACATTGTCTTTATTTATTAGTGGGCACTTAAGTTGTTTCCATATCTTGGCTGTTGTCAGTAATGATGCAGTGAATGTAAGGGTGCATCTATCTTTTTCTTTATTTCTTTTTGTCTATGTCATGAGTCTTGTGGGATCTTAGCTTCAAGATGAGGGATTGAACATGGGCCCCCGGCTGGAGTCCTAACGACTGGACTGCCAGGGAAGACTTTATCTTTTCTCCACATCCTCACCATCCCTTGCGATTTGTTGTCTTGTTGATAAAAGCCATTCTTACAGTAAGAGGTGGTATCTCATCATAGTTTTGATTTTCATTTCCCTGATGATTAGTGATACAGAGCATCCTTTCTCATGCTTGTTGCCCATCTATATGTCTTCTTTGGGAAAATGTCTACTTAGTTCCTCTGCTCATTTTTAAATTGCATTGTTTGTTTTTTTGATGTTGAGTTGTATGAGTTCTTTGTTACAGATATTTACCCCTTATTCGATATATCACTTGCAAATGTCTTCTCCCATTTAGTAGGTGGCCTTTTCATTTTGTTGCTAGGTCCCTTCATTGTGAAAGCCTTTCAGTTTGACGTAGTCCCACTTGTTTATTTTTTCTTAGATTTGGTTTGCTGGGAGCCACGTGCCACCCATATTTCTCTCTGCTTTTCCCTCCCATGTTTCCTTCTCCTTTCCTCTTCTAATCTTTCCCTCTTTGTCCATATTCTCTTTGAAACTGTGTGTTTATTTCAGCCCCTAAGCTCCAGGCATGCCGTCATGCATTGGTGTAATTTGTTCCCAAGTTTATTTCTCATTTGTCCTACCACAAGTTTAAGGCATTGAAAGCCAGGGAAGGAGAAATAACTTAAAATCATATTGAAACACAGCTTAAAGAAAGATAACCTACCAGCCTATAACTGAAAAATAGTTGTGGCAAACAGTGTCACTTAAGAGCTGGCAGCAATGGTGTTGTGTATAAGTGAGAGCTATGTGCAAAAGCAGATCTTCAAGGGTCACAGACACCTACAGGCTTTCTAATACTGATTTTAGCTGCAGTATTCAGTAAAGATCTGGGCTTCCCAGTGGCTCAGCGGTAATGAATCTGCCTGCAAGGCAGGAGCCATAGGTTTGATCCCCATAAGGAAGATCCCCTGGAGAAGGAAATGACAACCCACTCCAATATTCCTGCCTTGGGAAATCCCATGGACAGAGGAGCCTGGCAGGCTACAGTCCATGGGGTCACAAATGAGTCAAGCACAACTTAGTGGCTAAACAACAACATTCAGTAAATATTTAGCTAGCAGTCAAATGATGTCATGTAGGGGGGTCTAAAAGGGAAAACCAAGAGTATTTCATGCCTTTCAGAATCCAGTATCCAGGTGTGATATAGACACAAATTTGTGTTTCGTGTAGAAAGAGTGATTAGCATATTAGTATATACACATGCACACAAACACATTATTGTGTTTGAAAAACAGAGCAACGTGGTCACTTAGAGTTAGCTTCAACTGCTATAAATATTGTTTAACTACTTAAACTGGTGGTCTACTTAATAGGCAGATACACAGTATAAGTAATGGTCAAAGGTAAAATGCAAAAGAATGTCTAAAAATAGCAAATGCTAACTTTGAAAACTTACATAGTTTTTTCATTGCCACAACTTAGTCACTAAGATTGCTCAGACTGTTCCACTTCCCAAGTACTTCTTCAAAAAATTTCTATAAAGTCCTTTGCTTTTTGAGCCTCTGACTGTGCTTATTATTCAAACATAGAGACCCTACATTTTTAGAATAATCCATCACACGAGACACATAAAGTCAAAGGTCTCTAACACACACATACATTTTCATAATTCTAAAATCCACCAAAACCCTAGAAGTAGTCTCCTATCACATGTGTGTGTGTGTGTGTGTGTGTGTGTATGTGTGTGTATGTGTGTGTGCTTAATCATGTCCAGCTCTTTGTGACCACATGAACTGTTGCCCACCAGGCTCCTCTGTCCACAGAATTTTCCAGGCAAGAATACTGGAATAGGTTACCATTTCCTGCTCCAAGGGATTTTTCCATATTTTCAGCCTAAAGAGTCTTGGTGTCCATTCCTTTGTAAAATGTATGCCACATCACATGGTCTACTTGATTTGCTGGTTAGTTTCTTTTATCAGATGATCACGAGTCCACCCATATGCTCTTCTCTGACTCTCCTTCAGCAGCCCTAGAGACTGAAGTGACCTGGGGCCTGAGAAGGCCCAGGATGCCACTTGTGACTTGTCCTGTGGTTTGTCAGTTCCTTTTAACAGATTGTCTTCCTCTTTTTGGTGTGGATATTTGGAAATCTTTCACTTAGCAAATTGACAATCCTTGTGGAAATAACTATAGAGTGTAGTACAGATCAAAATCCAGCCTAAAAGACAGACACTCTCGAGCCGGGGAAATTAGCTACATAAGAGATAAAGATTGTGTTAGTGAAGTGAGGAATCGTTGAAAAATTCTCTCAAAGGGTAATGGGAAATGAGTCAAGTACCACAGATCTTGGTTTAATTCACTGCTTGGTAGTAGCCATGTCTATGCTCGGTTGCTTAGTCATGTCTGACTCTTTGGGATCCCATGAACCATAGCCCGTTAGACTTCTCTGTTCTCCTCTACCCATGGAATTTCCCAGGCATGAATACTGGAGTGGGTTGCCATATCCTCTTCCAGGGGATCTTCCCAACTCAGGGATTGTACCCTTGTTTTTTGAGTCCCTTGCATTGCAGGCAGATTCTTTTACCACTGCATCACCTGGGAAGCCATAGAAAACAGGTAAAAGTTGAGCCCATTAAAATTGCTAGACAAGCAGTTGGATTTTTTTCTAACTCATGTGAGTTACTGTTTTGAAAAATAAGAACCATTCATGTGAAGTGTGGTTTCCAAGAAACTCTTCAGAAGCTGAGAGAGAGAAAGAGAATATCAGAATATGAAGAAGTCATAAATGCTCCCTGGATCAAAAAGTTAAGGACAGAATAAAAGCAGCTGGCCAATTAGGACACTGTGTTACTATTGCCAGGGTTACATTGTTCTGAGTCTAGGTATCTAGTCTGGTGATTCATACTCTCTGTTTCTCGCCTGGTATTTTCTTTTCTCTGGGACAGTGGAGGTGAAAGTCAAAATCAGTACATTATTTCCCCTTCATAGCAACACTTGTAAATGTTTGAAGAAGAAGAGGTGATAACTGACAACTGCAATAAAGTTTTTCTATCTGATATCATTTGCCAATGTATTTCCCAATTACCATAAATAATTGCAAACTAATGGATGACTATTAAGTAATACTTTTAGGTTTAATATTTGGATGTCTTTATTCAAAATTTTACTGCTACCTGCTTCCTTATAACAAAGATGTTGACATTTGCTGGCGAATTCATAACAGAACGCATTTGGAGGCAGAGGTGCCAAACTGGGACTGCATACCAGGCGATGCTTGTTCAGCACAGAGGGATGGGTATCCCCTGCCATTTGCTGAGAAGGGCTTTCTTATGCATCTATTTATTTTCACTGTGCTGGGTCTTCGCTGCCACACTCAGGCTTCCTCTAGGTGCAGCACACAGGGCCTGCTCTCGGTTGTGGCCCACAGGCTTCTCGTTGCAGTGGCCTCCCTCGTTGCGGAGCACAGGCTTTAGGAGCACAGGCTTCAGTAGTTGCAGCTTGCAGGCCCTAGAGCACTTGGACTTCAGTAGTTGTGGCACAGTAACTTAGTTTCCCCATGGCATGTGGAATCTTCCCGGACCAGGGATTGAACCCATGTCCCCTGCATTGGCAGGTGGATTCTAATCCAACTGTAACCACAAGGGAAGAGTTTTCTTGTATGAGGTTGGTGTGTCCCAGCCATTGTTTTGGGACATCTGAGACTGCTTTCTATTACTTCATGGGATTATACAGCCTTGCAAAGTAACCTCAAAGTAAGATTTAAATTAACTTTGTTTTTGTAGGTATGCTGTGTGTTTTATAGTACCTCCCTTGTTCTGCCTCTTTTGAGATGGGGAGGAATGAAAGAAGGCTGTCATGATGTGAACTCAATTATTTTTCCTTCCAGTAAGACCTGCCATGTGCCAGACACTGTATGTACATGAGAGATACAGTAACCCTATAAAACACAGTTTATAAGTGAAGAAACTGAAACTATGAAAAATCAAGATGACTGGCCCAGGTCATATAGATTTAAGGAGCAGTTCTGGAATGTTAACCTAGTTTCTATAACAAAAATGTTTACTCTTTCCAGTTCACATAGCCATTCTCTAACCACTTAAATTCAGGGACTTTGTCTTAACAAATCTTTGTATATTCCATAGACTATAAGTGGAAACCTGGAGTCAAAGATTTTGAAAATATTAACTAATTGTTTGGATAAATCACAAGATCCCTCTGGGTCTCATGTACTTCACTTATAGCCAGATCACTGTAGTTAACACTTATGGACTACTTACTGTACAGTGGGCATTGTTAAGTATATTTATATATTAGCTTAATAAATCCTCTTGACACCCTATACTATGTCATAAATATAAAGCCTTTATATGGAAGAGAAATAAGACACTGAGAGAAATTAGCTGTTTGGGCAAGTTCACAGAGCTGAAATGGTGAGATCTTGACTCAAATGTAGGCTCTCGGACCCTAGTCTAGCACACAGATCCTTAGCCAATGTCCTATGCATCTTTCTATAGTCGTCTCAGCCTCTTCCAGCTCCCTGGCCTGTGACTCTGTATACCTGCAGACATGTGTATCTTGAAGACTCCTTTTGATTCCCTAACTCATTATTTTAGAAAATTTTACCTACAATGACTTTAAAAATAAAGTTTTTAGTCCTCTAAAATTGGAGAAATTCTTCATTGGTTAACCCCTAATGCTGCTCTGATGTGTTTATTCTATTATTCCATAGTTCCAATGTAGCACGATTTACTGTCTTCTTCAAGTGATTTACACAAGCCAGATCTTATAGGTATCATATTTCTCCATCTGGAATGCCCCTTTAAAAAAAGCATAATGTCTTCCATTTAAAAAAAAATTTGACCTAGTGCAGCACAAAGTATATATCTTATCAGGAAACCACATCAGAACTCCTGTTTTCACAGTTACAAGCTGTGATGCTGCAACATAGTATTATGCTTCACAAGTGAGGAGTGAACCTCAGGAACAGGTGATCCCTTAACAAAGAGCAAAAGCAAATAAAAAATATTAATAAAAAATAAAAGACTATGCAGGCCAAATATTTATTCCTTCTTCTGAATATAAATATGTGTCTATAAATATGCTAATTAACATTTTAAATATTAAGTGTTCTGGAAAAAATAAGAATTATATTACCACTTAACCATTTGGGCTTAATTTGCAGAATAGGTGGAATGACCTAATTAGAGATTATGGAAATGAAGATAAATAGTGGAAGAACAAAACAGTGTTAACAGTAAAGAGTTGCTGAGAAATCTTATTTTTGTCAAGCTAAATATTCAATGTCATTTATCCAGGGGTTTTTTGGAGACTTATTAAAAAATCAAACATGATTTCTTAAATTTAGAGTGTTTATTTTAATGACTCAGGTTTAAAAAGATGGAAATTTACAAGTATGTCCATAAGTAAACTATGTTCTGTTTTATTATTGTTCATTTTGGTAAAAGGCTGCCTTTTTCTAGAAGCATATTTTAAGTAAATGAATTAATGAGCAAAATTACAAGTAAAATGTTAGAGCATTTGCATTTTGTAAAAACAGACAAAACTAGGAAATAGTTTTTTCATATTCAATGAAAGTGAAAATCGCTCAGTCGTGTCCAACTCTTTGCGACCCCATGGATTGTATAATCCATGAAATTCTCCAGCCCAGAACACTGAAGTAGTTAGCCTTTCCCTTCCCCAGGAGGTCTTCTCAACCCAGGGATCAATCCCAGGTCTCCTGCATTGCAGGTGGATTCTTTTCCAGCTGAGCCACAAGAAAAGCCCACGAATACTGGAGTCGGTAGCCCATCCCTTCTTCAGGGGATCTTCCCGACCCAGGAACTGAACCAGGGTTGATTCTTTACCAGCTGAGCTAGTTGTCCTTATTTACTACTTGTCAACTTAAAATACTGAGAAACTGGCAACCTTATTTAGTAGTTTTCAAATATTTAATACTCTTTAAAACTTTTTTTCTCCTCCAGTATATGATAAGGTAGTATATGTCAAACATTTCAGAAAACTCCCCCTGAGTTACTGGGATAAAAGAAGAACGTATCTGAGACATACATTCATGTTTTCTGAAAGAATTCAATCCTTACTCAGAATGATTTTTTTTCAATAGGAGTGATATGTTTTTCTGCTTCAGGAGTTGAAGAAGAGAGTTGATCCATGCTCTTCGAATACTGTTCAAATCTAAGAGAATGTTTTTAAAAATCTATGATTTAATAGGTTTGAAATGTTTCAAAAAAATTAAATCTATATTGAAGTGAGTATATTTTCGTATATAATTTTTACTGCTTTTCTGTTTTCTGACATTGCCTATCTGCTTGACTCTTGGCATTTCTGATTTTTTTCTACTCTATTGCTTGACTGGGAACAAATCCCCTTTCTTTTGTGCTACCCTATTGGAGTTTTGTTGAAATAAAAAGTCAAGAGGAGGGTGAAAATGTGAAGCTGATTGATAGCAGTCAGAGCTGTTAACTTTGTACATGAAATGGCCGAGGGCTCACATCAAGATAGGATGGGTGGGGTAGAGGAGAGATTTGGATTCCTCCTCACCACCCAGTGAGTGGAATATCCCCAGTATGATGATTTCTTGCTTTCTTTGGAAGATAGCCTCTCACGCTGTTTGGAAAAGAAACATCCAGCTACATTCCTACAGACTGCATTCATGAATTCCTTCCCCTTGTTGGGTTCTTCTTAGACTTTGCATGGTTCAGAGTAGTTGCCCATCAGGCTGGTAGCCATAGTCCTGAATTCTGAAATCTTGTCCGCTTTGTGAAAGATGAATCATGAATCATGTGTGCCCTGTTACACAGCAGAAGCATTAACACACTAATTCTGAGCTTTTGCTATGTATCAGGGACAGTTTAGGAGCCAGTACACAAGACAGGGAACCTGCTCACATGGATCTTAAATTCTCAGATAAAACTGGGGCAAAACATGGAAATGAAGAGAAATAGGGAAGGAAAGAAAGGAGAGAAGAAAGAAAAGAAAAAGTATCAGATACAGTAAATGTCAAGGTGATGGGATAGAAAAATATTAGTGGGAATAGGCACCAGAGATTAGGTGGTCAGGAAAGGTCCCCTGAGGGAGATAAAGCAAGCTGAGAACTAAGTGACAAAAACATGCAACTATGCAAAGAATGACTGGAAGGATATTCTAAGCCGAGGAAAAAATCTAGTGCAAAGGCCTTCTGTTGAAATAATCTGTGTGTTTTGAGGAATATTTCTATGGGTGGAGTGGGTGAGAGGAGAGTGGTAAGAGACACATGGTGCCAAATTATGGTAGGCTTTGCTTTTATTCTAAACATGATTGGAAACCATCCAGGGGATTTCAGTTAGGATGAGGATAGGGGGTGAGTTGATCTGTTATACATCTTTAAAAAAATCACATTTTAAAAAAGATCACATACTGAAATACATTTTATCAGATCAAACATTTTTAAAAGAAAATATTAAAAAGAATATTTTGCTGGAGAGCAAAGTATTTGCATGGAGGCAGGAAGGCCAGTCAGGATGCTGTTGCTGCAAGTCCAGGTGAGAAGTAAGGTTGGCTTATGCAAGAGATTTGTTTGGAGGAGAAGCAGAAAAAGGGACCATTCTGGATATTATTGATTACAGAGAGGACAGGACTAGCAGATGGGTTAGATGTGGAGGGTGAAGGAGTAAAAGGAGTGAATTTACAGATTTTTGGCTGGATAAAGTAGGTGGGAGGTGGTACCTTTTGCTGAGATTTTAAAGCTGAGGAAAGTGAGATTGGGAAAGCGTGGAATTGAGTTGTTTTAACTGTGTTATTTCTGAGCCATGTAAGTGAAGATATCAAGTAGGTCATTGGATGTGTAAATTCAAGGACTTAAATTTCATGACTAAGACAAACCTGGAGATTTGATTTGGTTTTCATCATTTTGTAGATGTGATTTAAAATATTGGGTTGGATGAGACCTATCTGGGTGTAACATTCAGTCTAGCCCATTCCAACATTTAGAGGTTGGGGAGAATAGGAATACTCAGCAAAGATGTCTGAAAAAGTAGCAGTTCACTGAGATAAACGGAGAACCAGTAGTTAAATTTCAGTTGGAATGTCATGACAGTCAAGACAGGAGGTACTACTTTATTTTTATTTTTTCAATTGAACCAATAGTTGATTTACAGTGTTGTATTAGTATAGCAAAATGATTCATATACATATATATTCTTAAGATTCTTTTTCCACAAAATATTGAGTATAGTTCCCTGTGCTATACGGTAGGTCCTTGTTAGTTATCTATTTTATATTCAGTAGTATATATGTGTCAATCCTAAACTCCCAATTTCTCTCCCAGCCCCTTCCCTCTTTGGTACTCATAGGTTACTTTTTATGTCTGTGGGTCTAGTTCTATTTTGTATATAAGTTCATATGTATCTGTATTTTAGATTCCATATATAAGTGATATGATTATCATATGATATTTGTCTTTGGTTTACTTCACTTATGACACTCTCTAGGTTTATTCATGTCGCTATAAATGATATTATCTCATTGTTTTTAATGACTGAGTAATGTGATCACTGACCTAGAGCCAGACATCGTGGAATGTGAAGTCAAGTGGGCCTTAGAAAGCATCACTACGAACAAAGCTAGTGGAGGTGATGGAATTCCTGTTGAACTCTTTCAAATCCTGAAAGATGATGCTGTGAAAGTGCTGCACTCAATATGCCAGCAAATTTGGAAAACTCAGCAGTGGCCACAGGACTGGAAAAGGTCAGTTTTCATTCCAATCCCAAAGAAAGGCAATGCCAAAGAATGCTCAAACTACCACACAATTGCACTCATCTCACACGCTAGTAAGGTGATGCTCAAAATTCTCCAAGCCAGGCTTCAGCAATACGTGAACCGTGAACTTCCAGATGTTCAAGCTGGTTTTAGAAAAGGCAGAGGAACCAGAGATCAAATTGCCAACATCCGTTGGATCATGGAAAAAGCAAGAGAGTTCTAGAAAAACATCTATTTCTGCTTTATTGACTATGCCAAAGCCTTTGTGTGGATCACAATAAACTGTGGAAAATTATGAAAGAGATGGGAATACCAGACCACCAGACCTGCCTCTTGAGAAACCTATATGCAGGTCAGGAGGCAACAGTTAGAACTGGACATGGAACAACAGACTGGTTCCAAATAGGAAAAGGAGTACGTCAAGGCTGTATATTGTCACCCTGCTT
This sequence comes from Bubalus bubalis, assembly GCF_019923935.1. Classification (NCBI taxonomy): domain Eukaryota; kingdom Metazoa; phylum Chordata; class Mammalia; order Artiodactyla; family Bovidae; genus Bubalus; species Bubalus bubalis. Next base: position 69,874,451 of record NC_059160.1, read on the forward strand.
ATTTAACTTCTATTGCAGAATACATCATGAGACACGCTGGGCTGGAAGAAGCACAAGCTGGAATCAAGATTGCCAGGAGAAATATCAATCACCTCAGATATGCAGATGACACCACCCTTATGGCAGAAAGTGAAGAGGAACTAAAAAGCCTCTTGATGAAAGTGAAAGAGGAGAGTGAAAAAGTTGGCTTAAAGCTCAATATTCAGAAAACGAAGATCCTGGCATCTGGTCCCATTGCTTCCTGGGAAATAGATGGGGAAACAGTGGAAACAGTGTCAGACTTTATTTTTCTGGGCTCCAAAATCACTGCAGATGGTGATTGCAGCCATGAAATTAAAAGATGCTTACTCCTTGGAAGGAAAGTTATGACCAACCTAGAAGACTCTTGAGAGTCCCTTGGACTGCAAGGAGATCCAACCAGTCCATTCTGAAGGAGATCAGCCCTGGGATTTCTTTGGAAGGAATGATGCTAAAGCTGAAACTCCAGTACTTGGGCCACCTCATGTGAAGAATTGACTCATTGGAAAAGACTCTGATGCTGGGAGGGATTGGGGGCAGGAGGAGAAGGGGACGACAGAGGATGAGATGGCTGGATGGCATCACAGACTCGATGGACGTGAATCTGAGTGAACTCCAGGAGTTGGTGATGGACAGGGAGGCCTGGAGTGCTGCGATTCATGGGGTCGCAAAGAGTTGGACACGACTGAGCGACTCAACTTAACTCAACACATTTCAGCTCTGTGAACTTACCCAAACTACTAATTTCTCTCAGTCTCTTATTTCTCTTCCATATAAAAGGTTTATATTTATAACATAGTATAGGGTGTCAAGAGGATTTATTAAGCTAATATATACAGTATATTTAACAACGCCCACTGTACAGTAAGTAGTCCATAGGTGTTAACTACTGTAATCTGGCCATAAGTGAAGCACATGAGACCCAGAGAGATCTTGTGATTTACCCAAGCAATTAGTTAATATTTTCAAAATCTTTGACTCCAGGTTTCCACTTATAGTCTATGGAATATACAAAGATTTGAATTTAAGTGGTTAGAGAATGGCTATGTGAACTGGAAAGAGTAAACATTTTTGTTATAGAAAGTAGATTAACATTCCAGAACTGCTCCTTATACCTGTATGACCTGTGCCAGTCATCCTGATTTTTCATAGTTTCAGTTCCTTCATTTATAAACTGTGTTTTATGGGGTTACTGTATCTCTCATGTACATACAGTGTCTGGCACATGGCAGGTCTTCCTAGAAGGAAAAATAATTGAGTTCACATCATGACAGCCTTCTTTCATTCCTCCCCATCTCAAAAGAGGCAGAACAGGGGAGGTACTATAAAGCACAGGGCATACCTACAAAAATAAAGTTAATTTAAATCTTACTTTGAGGTTACTTTGCAAGGCTGTGTAATCCCATGAAGTAATAGAAAGCAGTCTCAGATGTCCCAAAACAATGGCTGGGACACACCAACCTCATACAAGAAAACCCTTTTCAGACTTCTCTGGTGGTTACAGTTGGATAAGAATCTGCCTGCCAATGCAGGGGACATGGGTTCAATCCCTGGTCCGGGAAGATTCCACATGCCATGGGGAAACTAAGTTCCTGTGCCACAACTACTGAAGTCCAAGTGCTCTAGGGCCTGCAAGCTGCAACTACCGAAGCCTGTGCTCCTAGAGCCTGTGCTCCGCAACGAGGGAGGCCACTGCAACGAGAAGCCTGTGGGCCACAACCGAGAGCAGCCCCTGCGTGCTGCACCTAGAGGAAGCCTGAGCGCTGCAATGAAGACCCAGCGCAGCGAAAATAAATAGATGCATAAGAAAGCCCTTCTCAGCAAATGGCAGGGGATACCCATCACTCTGTGTTGAACGAGCATTGCCTGGTACGCAGTCCCAGTTTGGCACCTCTACCTCCAAATGCGTTCTGTTATAAACTCCCCAGCAAATGTCAACAGCTTTGTTATAAGGAAGCAGGCAACAGTAAAATTTTGAACAAAGATATTATGTGTTCAGTTGTGTCCGACTCTTTGTGAGTCCATGGGCTGCAGCCTACCAGGCTCCTCTGTCCATGGAATTCTCCAGGCAACCATACTGGAGTAGGTTGCCATTCCCTTCTCCAGGAGATCTTCCCAGACCAGTGATTAAACCCAGGTTTCCTGCATTGTAGGCAGATTCTTTACCATATGAGCTACCAGGAAAGTTCATTAAGTCTCCTAGGGGAAGGTAAGGGCAGAAGTAGAGATCATCGACACAAAGACAGCCAATAGCTATTTCATGGAGAATTTGGGGAGTAGTGAATGGATGAAATTCAAATATCAGGGTGTCCTGACCAAAGACAGGAAGCCATGAGTAATATTTAAGGGAGCAATGGATAGCCAGAACTGACTGCAGCATAGGGACTGTTAGGAAGTAAGTATATGAGGATAAGTTAGGGCAATATTGTAGTTGGGTTGAATGCCAAAGCAAGAATTTAATTTTGCAAGGATTTTGTATGACTGGAAGGAAGTTTTTGAACAGAGGAATTGTCTTTTTGATATTAAAGTATATCTTTTTTTAAAAGTATGTTTCTTTTTTAAAAAGTATATTTCTTTTTGATATTAAAGTACATATTCAGGGTTACACTTTCTCTAAGAGTTTCATAATAAAAACTTTTGAAGTGGTCAAGCCAACAAGTGTCTTGAAGAACATGAACACTAAAATAATAGTAATAACAGTAGCCGCTATTATTTGAGAATCATGTGGCATGCACTGTGCTAGGGGGTCAACATCTGCCATCACATCACCCCATAAAGTAGGGGTTCCAGTCCTCAGGTTAGATCTAAGAAGAAAGCCTCAAGAAGGTTTAATAATTTGCCTGAGACCGGATGAAGAAACCAGTGTGCAAATTTAGCTGACTCCGCCTGAAAAACCAGAGAAGAGCACCTCTTGGCTTTGACAATGCTATACTCTTGTTGGAGAGATAAAACATCTCTGCGTGAAATGGGTCTCAGCTATGGCCCATGTGAGCTGTAGTTGTGACATGGAACTCAGCTTTGCATGTGAACTCATAGTTGTGCCATATGGAGTCTAGTTCCATGACTAGGGGTCAAACCTGGCCCCCCTGCATTGGGAGTGTGGAGTCCTAGGCATTGACCACCAGGGAAGTCCCTATATATTCTTTTTCATATTCTTTTCCATTATAGGTTGTTATAAGATACTGAATATAGTTCCCTGTGCAATATAGTAAGTCCTTGCTGTTTATTTTATAGGGCTTTGTATTTTGGACTGTTGACTTCTTTAAACTCCTTTGATTCAGTTTTTCAGCATTTTCCCCTTCTTCCAGGTTGTCTCTACAAGCTTAAACTATTAACAGCCTGATGCCTTCCATCGGGCTTCCCTGGTAGCTCAGTTGGTAAAGAATCTGCCTGTAATGCAGGAGACCCTGGTTCAATTCCTCGCTTGGGAAGATCCTCTGGAGAAAGGATAGGCTACCCACTCCAGTTTTCTTGGGTTTCCCTGGTGGCTCACACAGAAAAGAATCTGCCTGCAATGCAGGAGACCTGGCTTTGATCCCTGGGTTGGGAAGCTTCCCTGGAGGGAGGAATGGCAACCCACTCTAGTATTCTTGTCTGGAGAATCCCCATGAACAGAGGCGCCCGGCAGGCTACAGTCCATGGGGTCACAAAGAGTTGGATACCACTGAGCGACTGAGCAGAGCACAGCACAGCATACCTTCCATCTAAACTTAGTATAATTAGAGGAAGGCGAAGGCTTTAAGAGCCTGAGAATCTCATTCAGAAGAAATGTCAGAAACATGTGGAAGCTATCAAAAAGCAGGTAAAAATGATGCATTCATCTATTCATTCATTCATTAAACATTCATTTGTTGAGCACCTAGACGAACCAGACAGCTGCAGCTTTGTGAGTATATGACCTGTGCAATCATGGAGGGTCCCTTACTCAGGTTGTTTTAATGCTTTACTGTCACCATCTTTAAATTCTTCACTTTGTGTTTAAAAATGTGATTTTTTAAGTGAAGTTCAGCAGGACAGTAGAATGTGAGCAGAGGAGATACATACAGCATGTTTATCTACCTTATTCTTTGCTGCTTATTCCTATACAGCATATGTGATACTCACAAGTACACAATTCCAGTGGCCCCATTGCCTGGAGAATCCCATGGAAAGAGGAGCCTGGCAGGCTACAGTTCATGGAGTCGCAAGGGTTGGACATGACTTAGCAACTAAACCACCACCACCATGATGGACAGGAGTTCAGCGACACTCAGAGCTAGTATAAGATAAGCATGTTCCATCTACAATGAAGTAGGCAGGTGTGTAGAGAGCCCCAAGAGGCCATGATTTCCATTTAAACCAGAAGCTGCTTCAAACAGAGGAATAAGCATTGGTGGTCTAAGTAACATGAATGATCAAGGAAACTTACCTTTTCTCAGTTAGCTTCATTGAAAGTGATGATATAGAAAGGAAAGATAGTTCCTTTTCCTTTTAGCTGTTTTACATCATAAGTAAGCTGCCAGTAGACAGTGTGGCAGAATGTGCACATATAAAAAAGTGAATTAAAATAATTAAGTTAGTTGTTTGCAGCAAATTTGCTCTTCTTGTATGTAAGAATATACATGCGCAGGTGTAAGCTACAAAGTACAAACTAGTTCTGATATTTCTACACGTGTTAAATGCACTTACATTTGCATTTAAAGCTGGAAACACAATATAAAGATGAATGGTACAAAATCATCCTGACAAATTACAATTTAAAGTTTTCTTAGAACAATGTTAAGTAGCAAATGAAAATACCATAACTAGTCAAGAGACAGAACTTGGAAGGAAAATACTTTATGTTTTAATGCTTTTAATAGTACTTCTATCCTGCTTTTTGAATAAGGAGCACCACTTGCCATGTTCCATGGGTCCCACAGATTACATAGTTGGACTTGGGGCCAAACACTGTGTTAGGAAACAGGAATATACTGATGGACAAGTAAGACATGGACTCTGCTTTCATGGAATATACAGTTCAGAGGGGATAATTACATAATAACAATTGTTATAAGAGAAACAGAGGAAAGGTGCAGGGTGTTACAAGAACAGGTAAATGGGAGAAACTGCTGAATGGACATTGTTAATTGCTTCTCCAACAGCCTTTCTCCTTTGCCAGTAGAATTTCCTTCCTTTAGAAACTAAAACTTTCTGATCCTCCACTTCCCTGGCATATAGAATTTGAGAATGTGAGTAAATCCTGTCCAGTGATATCTGAGTGAAAGCCTCCTAGACAGAGATACTTTAGGGAAAGATTTTGCTCCCTGATACAGAGAGAAACATGTGAGGAGAACATCTTCCCTTTCTTTCCTACTTTAGATACTGTTGTGTGAGAACCTGATGCTCAGAGCTGTGGACGCTATATTGTAACCATGAGGGGAAAGTAAAGATAATGGCAGAAAGCTCATCTAGAACTAAAATGTAACTTTGAACCTCTGGGAATATTCAGAACTATATGCCTATAGAGTGCTTGTCAGGTGAGAAAAAAAATGCATTCTCATTGTTAAAGATACTGTTAGCTGGGTTTTCTGTGGTTTGCAGCCAGTACTTCCTAACTGATGTTTTGATCTATTCTGGGTAACCAGGGAGGTTTCTGCTGAGAAAGTGACATTTCATATATACCAAAATGTTGATTAGGAATTAAGTTGTTGATGATTTGAGACAATAGAGATCCAAGCCTGAGAGAATATGCATAATTTGAATGCCCAAAATTAGGAAGGTACCTGACATATTTGAAAGCTAAGATCCTGAAGAATATGTGCTGAAGACCAGAGTAGGTGTGCAGCATCCTGGAGATGAGGCTCTTAGATACATCCCCGGATAGATGACTTGACCGTTTTCCTTCTGGGAGATGGTGACAAGTTGGTTGCTGCTACTCTGTATCCTGTCCAGAAAAGCCCGGGCTCCAACACCTAGCATATCAGGTGTCCCACAGCTGACTGAGAACACAAATTTTCATTTTCATGGATGGTCCCACTTGTGGGAAGTGGATGCCTTGTCTGCATGTCAATACTGTGAGCAGTGACACAGTGGTTATCAGAACTTTTCATGAAGTGTAAACCTTTTAGTGCATCATCCTCCTTGTTTTCATAAATAAGCAAAATGATGTGGAAGTGCCAGAGAACACAGAGTGAAAATCTGTGGAGATGTGCACCATCAGATATACTTAAAAATATTTTTATGAAAGAACTGGAACACTTTCTAACACCATACACAAAAATAAACTCAAAATGGATTAAAGATCTAAACATAAGAACCAGAAACTATAAAACTCTTAGAGGAGAACATAGGCAAAACACTCTCCAACATACATCACAGCAGGATCCTCTATGACCCACCTCCCAGAATATTGGAAATAAAAGCAAAAATAAACAAATGGGATCTAATTAAAATTAAAAGCTTCTGCACAGCAAAAGAAACTATAAGCAAGGTGAAAAGACAGCCTTCAGAATGGGAGAAAATAATAAAATGAAGCAACTGATAAACAACTAATCTCAAAAATATACAAGCAACTCCTGCAGCTCAATTCCAGAAAAATAAACGACCCAATTAAAAAATGGGCCAAAGGACTAAATAGACATTTCTCCAAAGAAGACATACAGATGGCTAACAAACACATGAAAGATGCTCAACATCACTCATTATCAGAGAAATGCAAATCAAAACCACAATGAGGTACCATTTCACGCCAGTCAGAATGGCTGCGATCCAAAAGTCTACAAGCAATAAATGCTGGAGAGGGTGTGGAGAAAAGGGAACCCTCTTACACTGTTGGTGGGAATGCAAACTAGTACAGCCACTATGGAGAACGGTGTGGAGATTCCTTAAAAAACTGGAAATAGAACTGCCTTATGATCCAGCAATCCCACTGCTGGGCATACACACTGAGGAAACCAGAAGGGAAAGAGACACGTGTACCCCAATGTTCATCGCAGCACTGTTTATAATAGCCAGGACATGGAAGCAACCTAGATGTCCATCAGCAGATGAATGGATAAGAAAGCAGTGGTACATATACACAATGGAGTATTACTCAGCCATTAAAAAGAATACATTTGAATCAGTTCTAATGAGGTGGATGAAACTGGAGCCTATTATACAGAGTGAAGTAAGCCAGAAAAAAAAACCACCAATATAGTATACTAATGCATATATATGGAATTTAGAAAGATGGTAATGACAATCCTGTATGCAAGACAGCAAAAGAGACACAGATGTATAGAACAGTCTTTTGGACTCTGTGGGAGAGGGAGAGGGTGGGATGATTTGGGAGAATGGCATTAAAACATGTATAATATCATATAAGAAATGAATTGCCAGTCAAGGTTTGATGCAGGATACAGGAAGCTTGGGGCTGGTGCACTGGGATGACCCAGAAGGACGGTATGGGGAGGGAGTTGGGAGGGGGGTTCAGGATGGGGAACATGTGTACACCTGTGGCAGATGCATGTTGATGTATGGCAAAACCAATACAATATAGTAAAGTAAAAAAAGAAAGAAAGAAAGAAAAAAAAATAAAAGTATAAGCATAAGTATTAAATAAATACATTAAATATGGAAGTAAAAAAAAAAAAAAAGAAAGACCTGGATGATTCCCCAAATGATAGAAATGAGAGAAAGAAGGATAGAGTCATCAGGAGCATTTGTATAATTGCAGTGTTAATGGTTAGAAGCCAATCAACCTCTGTAACCAAGCTGCGGCCTGGGTGCCTGGTGATTCCTGCCGTAATGACACCTAGAGAAATAGGCTGTCAGAGCCATTATCATCATCGTGTTTACCGGCATATCATCCCGGCCATGGATTCAGTGCCAGGAGGCAAGGAGGGCTGTGGTTTACAAAACAGACGCTCACCTCAAAGGCCCACTTAAACGGCAATTACACACTGGTAATGACTTTCTGTAATTTGTGGTGGGAAGAAGATGGAACACTGGGCTCTGTGTTAGAGACAAAAAGAAAAACAAGGAGAAGAGAAAGAAACAGAATGCTAATTATGTTTTGAAAAAATGCATATGGCACCTGTCAGCATTACAGAAACATGATCTTATTAATCCTCATAATAGCTCTATTAGTCTCACGGTTGAGAAGGGGAAATTGGAGGAATGAGCTGTCTAAGTAACTTGCCTACAGCATGAACGAACTAGAGACATCAGGGAAACAAAACTGGCATTGATGATGTAGTGAGAGGTCCTCTCTCACCTTTTCTTCTGGTTTATAAGCTGTGGCTCAGATGGGGCAGGAAATAAAAGAGCAGACTCTGCGGCAAAAAGCAGCTTTTGGCTTTGTGATACTTAAATGGCAGTACCTAGCATGATATAATCACCTGATAATCTTCTAAAAGTGATTTCTGAGTCTACATAACGTATTTCAGTGGATTTTCATGGAAAATCCAAGAGGTGTTTAACTTGAGCTAAAACAGGTATTTGCAAGATTTCTGTGTCCTCATTCATTGATTCAGCAAATATCGCCTGTCAGTTATGTGCCTGACACAGCGCTTAGCACTAGAAATAGAGCAGTGACTCAACCAGACAGGTTTCTGCTCTCATGGAGCTTTTCTTCTACAGGAGGGAAACAGGCAACAAACATGTAAAAAGTACATGAAGGAGAGAACCACAGAGTGATGCCTGCTGTGGGAAGCAGAACAAGGAAAAAGATAAGAATGTGAGTCTGAAGAGTGGGGTTTCTTTGGAGAAAGTAGCCCGGAAGGATTCTTTATGGGCGTGGAAACCTGTAGGAAAATCAGGGACAGATTTTTGGTGAAGCCTGCAAGTGCAAAGGCCCTGAGACAGGGCTAGGAAAGGCAAAAAGAAACCAGTGTGACTAGATCATAAGGTGGGCGAGTGGTAGAAAAAGGAGCTGGAGAACCACGCACTTTCCAAAGACTGACTACTCTTTGCCTGTCAGTGTACTCGGGGCTGCTCAGAGGAAGGTTCCAAGCCTTCTTTTGTTGGCTCTTTTGCAAGATTCCCCAAAATGATAAAAGTGAAGAGAGAAAATGCTCTGCCCAGTGGGCCTCCGTCTCTTGTTTCTCTCTTGCCTGTTCTGCAGTGAGGTGCTTAATGACCCTATTTTCCCTTAATGTACTCTCACAGAAAAAAACCCTAGGACATTATTCCATGCCTATTTTTAAGGTAGTTCATGAAATAGAAATGAATACGAGCACAGTTTGTTCCAGTGAGTCTCTAATAATCAAATACCTCCTCACTTGGCAGATTTTTGGCTTCCACAAAGGGATTTTAATTGAGAGGATTTTTGAAAAATCAGCATTTGGTATTCTGAGACACTCATTCAGCAAATACTTTGTTAGTATAATCGGCTTCAATGTATAAAGTAATTTGAAGAGTGGTTCTGAAGAGAGTCTTTGACCAATCCCTGTGTGAACCCAGATGCATGACACTGCAGAAGGTCTCCATCCAAATGGAATCAGCATGGATTTGTGCATTTATGGGTTTAGCTTCTGTGTGTTAATCCAAACCACTTAAATCCTGGATCAAAGGATATATGCGACTCCTTTTTCCTGCTATGGCTGAAGTTCTGATCATGTTCTGAGCCTCAGAAACCTCAAAAAGACTTACAAATAATATTTGCTTCTTGTTTTTTTCTTCTTGGTTTAGATTTTATGGTCACTGGAGCCTATGGGGTTAATGCTAGGTACACCTATAGTATTTGAGCCAGCAACTTGGAAAAGTTTAGCAGGGGGAATTGAGGGGAGTTAGCAATATTGATTGGTTGACGTAGTTGATTTGCAGATATCAATGTAGTCTTTATTTTTTTCAGTGTGATTTGAAACAAATTATATCTGTCCTGTTGGGATTACAGGTGTAAGGAGGGTCACGTGGCAGGTTTCCTGATCTCCATCTTCCACTGCTGTCAATACCTTGAGGAGACTGAGGCTGTGTCTTTCACAGTGTTTTCCCCAGAATCTGGCACATTGCCCGGCATATAGTAGATGCTCATTAAATATTTGTTGAATGAATGAAACATTGATAAGAATAGGAACTACAATGATTCAGTTATAATTAATACAGTTTTGGTGTGGAATAAACCAATTTAAAAAATTCTAATATGTTCTCTTACAATATTTAATATGTTTTTTATTAAAAATGGCTGAGTACTCGGTGACAACCTAGAGGGATAGAGGGGAGGGAGGCTCCCTAAGGAGGGTATATGTATATAATTATGACTGATATGTACTGTTTTACAGCAGAAACCAACACAATAGTGTAAAGTGTTTATCCTCCAATTTTTAAATTTTAAAAATGGCTTTATATACATATACTAATTTTACAGATGTATAAATGTGGTGACATTGTAATATTGTTTTCTTCATTCAGTCATTTTTCCCCCTACATTCACTTAGCTTCTTCCTTTCTCCACCTCCAGTCCTCTGGTCTTTTACCCCCACCTCCAGATCATATTAATAATCTAGTAATTTGTGTAATTAAGACCAGGAATGTGTTTGCATCCCAGCACCACCATTTATAAGCTGTGTGACCTTGGGGAAGTTTCATAAATTTCCTTATCTGTAAAATCAAGATTGTAAAACCTATATCACAGAAGTACGAGAATTAAATGAACTAATACATATGGAGCTCTTAGAGGAGTGTCTGTCACCTGCTCATATATATCCACAGTGGTCCCCCCTTATCCATAGGGATACAGTCCAGGACTCCAGTGGAGGCCTAGAACCACAGTACTGAACCTTATGTATACTATGTTTTTTCCTATACATACCTACCTATAATAAAGTTTAGTTTATCAGGTACAGTAAGAGATTAATAACAATAGCTAATAATAAAATAGAACAATTACAGCAATGCACTGTAATAGAAGTTATGTGAATGTGGTCTCTCAAATATTTCATTGTACAAATTTAATGCCTTCTTCATCTTAACTAAGACTTAGGCACTGTGGCTTCAATTTTTGCAGTTTGAGATGTGACAGGAAGACCTACATGAATTTCTTATTCTTTCTTTGCAATTTCACAGATAGAAGAACAACACATGATTTTTTTTCCCCTTAAGTCAGGAGTGTTCACCTTTTCACTTAAAGGTAGCACTTTACAGCTTCTCTTTGGCAGATCTGACTTGCCAGAATCACTATTCTTATGTTTTGGGGCCATTATTAAGTAAAATAAGAATTACTGAACACCAGCACTGGGATCCCATGGCAGTCGATCTGATTGTGGAGATGGCTGCTAATGAGTGAGATATGCTGGACAATGAGATGATTCACATCCAGGGTGGGACCAAGCAAGACATTGTGAGATTTGATCACATTACTCAGGTTGGCTTGTGGGGCGTCTCTGGTTGCTCAGATGGTAAACAACCTGCCTGCAGCGCGAGAGACCTGGGTTCAATTGCTGGGTTGGAAAGACCGCCTGGAGAAGGGAATGGTTACCCACTCCAGTATTCTTCGCTGGAGAATTCCTTGGACAGAGGAGCCTGGTGGGCTAGAGTCAGTGGGGTCACAAAGAGATGGACACAGTTGAGTGACTAACACTAAACAGGTCACCTCGCAAATGAATTGTTTATGTCTAGAATTTTCCACTTAATATTTCTGGACCACAGATGACCCTGGGTAACTGAGACTGAGGAAATTGATATCTCAGCTGAGGGCGGGAGTAGTGATGGTGGTGTTAGGGACTACGTTAAGTGGACCGGCTGTGGGTAGAGGGTTCAGCTCCTCACCTCATCTGCCTCTCTGCAGGGCTGCTGACCCTGAGACAGTTAACCTCCAGCAGACTGAGAAATCCTAGAGACAGGAGGAAGCTGCAGTACCTTTTATGACCCAGTCTCCAGTATTTGGAATTCTCCAGGTAAGAATACTGGGGTGGTTTGCCATTTCCTTCTCCAGTGGATCTTCCCATTCCAGGGATCAAACCTGGGTCTCCTGCACTGCAGGCAGATTCTTTACCAACTGAGCTACCAGGGAAGCCCTATATTTATGACATTACAGTTTAAATAGGTTTCCATTGACTTTAAAAATGACTGTGTTTAAAATAGCTTCAGAGTTTCTAGTCTTGGTTAAAAAACATTTGTTTGTATATGTATTCAGAAAGAGTTCTTAAAATATAGTTTTTATTTAGGAAAAAACCCCAACTCTTTAATCTACCTGCAATTCATTACTATGTATAAAGGTATAATTTTATTTTTCTTCAATGCTAGACAGTTAAATATTAATTAATTTTTAATCTACTTAATTTTATATTCTACTTTTTTTTGGTTGTGGTTTTCTTTTTTTGAGGGGGGTAGGTTTTATCTTTTTGGCTGCTCAGCATGTGGGATTTCTTAGTTCCTGGGCCAGTAATTGAACCCATGCTCCCTATAATGGAAGTGTGGAATCCTAACCGCTGGACCAGCAGGAAGTTCCAATCTACTCTTTATTCTGAGTCAAATTTGTATCTTTATTACTAACTACTTTAATTTGTAAATTTCCCCAGTCTCAGCGGTTTAGCATTGTAAAAATTATTTCCTTTTTGCTAACCTGTCCAACATGGGTATTTCTGGGTGGAAGTTCCACTTTATGGACTCTCCATCTTCAACATGAGGCTTCTAAGCTACCTGGGTATTCATCACTATTCCAGTTAGCCAGAAGAGGGAAAGTAAGTAGAAAATCAGGTGTGTAAGCTTGGAGGTGGTAAACAACATTTCCATGGTCATTTTGTAAGCCAGAGCTCAGATACACGGCCACTTCTGGCTCCAGGGAGGATGGGAAATATATTCTCACTGGTGCCACTGACCTGCTTGTCAGTTTCTATGCTGATGCCATGTTGTTTATATTATAATGACTGATACTTGTAATTCTGTATTCTGATACTTTTAAAAGAAAATCTCATTCACTGGCTCTCTTTTTGTTTTTTCCTTCACTTTTCCTGGGTATTATCCTTCCATACACAGTTAAATCAATTTTATCCACTTACAAAAACAAAATGAAATAACCATAACAAAACTGTTGAGATTTTAATCAAAAAGGTATTCAACTCAATATTATTTGTACAACTTGTGATATTCCTATGTATTTAAGTCTTTCCAATCAAGATCATGTATATTTTCTTTTTTTTTAAAGGTTTTATTTTATGTGCTTCCTTGAGACTGGATTGTGAAAGAGACTGAAAAGTATCAGAAAGTTTCATGACTGAGTTATTTTTTTAATGAGATATTATTTGCTTAGTGTGAAATGGACAGATCTTAAACTCCTAGCAAGATACAGAACATGACCAGCACCTCAGAAGGTTCCCTTGTGCCTCTGCCAATGAATTTTTTACCACACAGGTAAGAATTATTCTGATTTTTGGCATCATAGAGTTAGTGATGCTTATTCTTGAGTTTTATATAAGTGGGATGATATATGTACTTTTTTTGGTGTAAGGTTTCATTTGCTCCATGTAGAGAGTCATCTATGTTGCTATAATTATCAGTTTGGTCCTTTCTATTACTGCTTAGTATCTCATCCCATAGATATGTCTATTCTTCTCCATGTTGAATGGGTTGTTTCAATTTGTTGCTATCTTGCTTAAAGTTGCTGTGGACATTCATGTGCAAGTTTCTGTGTGGTCACATGTGTTTAATTTCTCTTGAGAAAATATTTAGGAGGGGAATTCCTGGGTCATAAGATAGGTATATATTTAACTTTACAAGAAACTGAAAAACAATTTCCCAAAGTATTTGTGTCATTTTACACTCCCACCAGCTCTGTCTTCTCCCCATTAACAGCTGTGGGATGTTGTATCCTTACTAACATTTGCTGTTATCAGTCTTTAACTGTAGCTGCTTGGATGGGTGTATAGTATTTCACATACCAACTTTGTTGCAGTATAATTTATATACAGTAAAATACACACATTTTCAAGTCTACAGTTCAGTAAAGACTGACAAGTATATACACCCATAAAACTACTACCACAATGAAAATATAAAGAGTACCCATTACCCCAAATATAAAACATTCCTATTACCATTGTGTCCTTTTCGATTCAATCCTCACCCCTCATCCCACTTCAGGCAACTGCTGAGCTGCTTCTAATCACTGTAGATTTGTCATTCTAACAGTTTCAAATGAAAGGACATAAAGTATATGGTCTTTTATGTCTTGCTTCTTTCACTTAGCATAATGTTTGTGAGATTTATATATGTAAGTGTGAATAGTATTCTATTGTATAACTATACCGTGATTCACCTGTTGATGAATAACGGGTTGTTTCTAGTTTCTGGCTATTTTGAATAAAGCTGCAATGAATATTTATATATATGTATGTCTTTGTATGAACACATACTTCTATTTTTCTTGGATAAATACTTAGAAGTGGAATTGTTCTATCACATAGTAAGTATATGTTTAACTTTCTAAGGAATTGCCAAACTACTTTCCAAAATGGTTACATTATTCAATGTTTCATTATTAATGGATTAGAGTTATAATTGCTTCATATGTTTGTCAACACTTCGGGTTATCAGTCTTTTTAATTTTGATCATTGTAATTGGCTAGTATCTTTCTTTAGTATCTTATCTCTAATATTATTTCTTTGATGACTAAGCATGTTAACCACCTTTTGATTGACATTTGAATGTGTTCATTTCTGAGGTGTCTGTCAAATCTTTTTACATAGGGTTTCCTTTGTAAATGATAATACCATCTAAGACTGAGATGATTTTATTCTTTCTTTTCAACTTCGTGCATTTTATTTTATTGCCTTATTACACTGGCTAAGACTTCCAATGAAATGTTAAGTAGAAGGTAGTGAGAGGGACAACTTAACTTTATTCTCAATCTTTAGATACCTTCAATACTTCAGTACCTTCAATATTTCACAAATAAGTATATATAATGTTACCTGTAAGTTTTTCATAGATATCCTTTTACTGTGACTTTTTATCATGAATGGTTGTTGAATTTGATCAAGTGCTTTTCTTGTAGTTGTGTGTGTGTGTGCTCAGCTCAGTTGTGTCCAACTCTTTGAGACTCCATGGATTGTAACCCACCAGGCTCCTCTAACCATGGAATTTCTTCCAGGCAAGAATACTGGAGTGGGTACTGGAGTGGGTTGCTATTTCCTACTCCAGGGTATCTTCCTGAACCAGAGATCAAGCCTGTATATCTTGTGTCTCCTACATTGGCAGGTGGATTCTTTACCGCTACATCACCTGGGAAGTGGTAAAGAATCTGACTACTCCCAGGGAAAAAAATCATCAGGATCAGATGTATTTACCATTGATTTTTATCTAACCTTAAAGACAGAGGATGAGATGGCTGGATGGCATCACTGACTCGATGGACGTGAGTCTGAGTGAACTCCGGGAGTTGGTGATGGACAGGGAGGTCTGGCGTGCTGCAATTCATGGGGTGGCAAAGAGTCGGACACGACTGAGCGACTGAACTGAAAGAACAGATGATTTTTATGTTATTTAAACTTTAGCCCTAGAAAAAGATTAAAATCTCTCTAATTGATATCTTAAATCCAATGTAACTTTAATACTAAGCCATTAAATTCTCTGGAATGTATACCCAGGAATGGAAATGCTGGGTTGTATTTTAACTGTATGTTTAAGTATTTGAGGAACTGCCAAACTGTTTTCCAAAGGTGTCTACACACCACTTTAAATTCCTATCAATTTTTCTACATCCTCATCAACACTTACTGTTGTCTTTTTTATTATAGCCATTCTAGTCTGTATGAAATGGCATCTTACTGTGGTTTTGATTTGTATTTCCCTTTATTACTAATGATATTGATGATGTTTTCAGTACTTATTGGCCATTTGTATATCATCTTTTATATTAAGTTGTTCCCACACCATTTGTTGAAAAGACTGTTCTTCTCTCCATTGAAATTTCTTGGCATCCTTATCACAAATAAGTTGCCTTCAAATATGTGGGCTTCCTTCTGACTCTCAATTTTATTCTATTGATCTATATGCCCATACCTTTTCCAGAGCCAAATGATTTTGTTTATTTTAGCTTTGAAATCATGATATGCAAGTCCTCCAACTTGAATTTGCCAAACAAGATTGTTTTGGCTATTCTAGGTTCTGAATTTCCATATGAATCCCACCTGTGAAGAAGAACAGGTGGGGTTTTGAGAGGAATTGCACTGAGTTTGTAGAACAACTTGGGTAGTATTGTTATCTGAACAAATTCTTTGTCTGTGAACGTGAATGTCTTTCTACTTTCTTAGGTCTTAATTTCTTTCAACATGTATAAATATTGCACTTATTTTGTTAAATTTATTCCTGACTATATTATTCTTTTTTAGATGCTATTGTAAAGGAAATCATTTTATTAATTTTATTTTGGGTTGTTTATTGTTAGCATATAAAAACACAATTGATTTTTATATGCTGGTATTGTAACCTGCAACTTTGATAAACTCATTGATTAGCTCCAATAGTTTTTTGTGGATTTCTTAGGATTTTCTGTATATGGAATATCACTTGCAAATAGAGATAATTTTACTTCTTCCTTTCCAATTTGGATTTTTTAAATTATTAATCTTGCCTAATTGCCCTACTTATAACCTCCAGAACAATGCTGAATAAAAGTGGTAAGACTAGCTATCTTTGTCTTGTTCCTGATCTTAGGAAATAAACTTTCCATCTTTCACCATTAAGTACAGTATTAGCTGTGAGTTTTTGTCGATGCCCTTATCAGATTGAGAGAACTCTCTCTATTCCTAGTTTGTTGAGTGATTTTATAATGGAAGGGTGTTGGGTTTTATCAAATGCCTTTTCTAGATTACTGATATTATCATGTGATTTTTGTTGTATTAATAATAATGTTTACATTGATTTTTGTATGTTAAACCAATCTTGTATTCCTGGGATAAATTTATCTTATTTATTTTAAGATGTAGGTTTTATTATTATTCAAAAGTGGGAAGGCCAAAAAATCAGGAGACAGTTGCCATTGAAAAGATAGTTTATTACTCAGTTTCCAAGAAGAGGGACATGTTATGCCATGTGGGGTAGAAGGAGTACATGGAGGAAGCACCATCGTCAGTCAGGAGATGGGGGGATGTAGAGGAAAATATGGGCAAGTATCTTTATTGTGGTTTCCATGGGAAGAAAAGGGAAAAGCAGAGTAAGCAAGTTTAGGGCTGGCTAGTTTGAATAATTTCAGTGGGCGCTAGTTGTCTGGTACCTGGTTGTAGATGTTTGGGGTAGAGGAATAGTGGCACAGACTGGGAGAACCCTGTGAAAGCCTGATGAATGAGATGGTTGAGGTATCGGTTCTGAATTTCTTGGTCTGCATGCGAAAACAGCAGAAGCAGATGAGTTGTTTAGTCTCAAGGATTTGGCCAGCTCTGGGAGGAACAGTCTCTTCAGAGTCAGCAAGACCTCAGATTTCCAAGCATCCCAATAAAAAGATATGGTTAGTATAGCAACAGTCTATAGTTTTTTTGCTATGTTGCTGCATTCAATTTTCTGGATTTGTTAAGAATTTTTACATCAATATTCATAGGGGATATTGGTCTGTGGTTTTCATCTCTTGTGATGTCTTTGATTTCTGTATCAGGGTAATCCTGGCCTCATAAAATGAGTTAAAAAGTGTTTCCTCTTCTGTTTTTTTGGGAAGATTTATTAAGTACTGGTGTTAATTGGTCTTCAAAAGTTTGGTAGAATTCATTGTGAAGCTAGCTGGTCGTGGGCTTTTATTTTTGGTGGGTTTTTGATTATTAATTTAATCTGCTTATTTTCTTAAAGCTTGGTCAGTTTTGGTATTCTGTGTCTTTATAGGAATTTATGCTTTTCATCTCGATTCTCTAATATTGTTGCATAAAATTTATACATTTGGTTATATACAGTAGATACAACTTTTTGTCAACACACCATTTCATAAAATGAAGTAAAAACCACACGGAAGTCTATGTTAAAGTACCTGGGATATCATCTCAAAATAAATCCTCCTGTTTGGAGGGACAGAAAAAGATCTTAAGTTATCATAGTTGATTTTTTCTTTAAGGATACTTTGGTTATCAGAAACCCACATAAAACTTGCACAAGTGAAAAGATTAATTACTGTAAGAATGACAGAACATTAAAATGGAAATTTCAAATGCTAGAGGATATAAAGGTTTAAGGTATTGAACATTTAGAAGCAAGAATTTGTAAGAAGTATTTCTTAGAGTTGTGTTGTGTGCTTTCTCCCTTCCTTCCTTCCAAGGGTAAAGGCTTGTGGTATCTGTTTCTCCCTTCAGACCTTGGAAAGGTGGTTTTAATAGGATTAACTGAGAGCAGATAGAGGACTCTGAGCATTGGTGTCTGACCTGATGTGCCAGAGCAGATTGAGAGGAGGTTGCTTTGGGGTTAGCCTGCACTCCTCAAATTTTCCTGGGCAAAGACACACAGGTGCCTCCTGAGGATCATAGGTGAACCGTACACATCAGAAAGGTAATGGGACGTTGGACTAGGTTCTTTCAGTAGCGCCATCAGAATGGGGGATGGGATTGCAGCAGGCAGAGGCTAAAGGTGGACTGAAGGATACTTTGGGGCTGTAAAAGAAATAATGATGTCTTTGTTGAAAGATATATTAATCTGAGTTAGAGGAACTTCCAGAAGAGATGCCTAGCAATGGATTCCTTAAAGAACCCATACAAGCAATGCAGACATATATTGGGCTTCCAGAGAGGGCAAAACCTGCTTTTGACCTTCTATTCCTTCACCTCTGCATCCTCTGACTGATCACTCCCCCAGTCCTTTAGGAACCATAAAGTAGCCAGTGAATAGAAGAAGAAATGGTGAGAACTGATGAAAAGGCTACTATTATACCTTTCCCTGGGTAGAAGTTCCTACCTGGAGGGAAGGAAATGTCAAGATCTGTGAAGGGTCTGAGTGTTTACCCTGCTTGCAAGTTAGCCTTCTGTAATTTAAAGGTTGCTGGTAGAAGACAAAAGACTCCTGGGCCAGAGACAGAACAGCTTCTTACTCACAACAATGATATTTTTAAGTTGGTTCCCTGAGCCTCAATTCCCACAGGGTGATACAAAGAGGGCCAGATTGCACCTGCATACACAGGGGATTC
The DNA here is from genome assembly GCF_019923935.1 of Bubalus bubalis. Lineage (NCBI taxonomy): Eukaryota > Metazoa > Chordata > Mammalia > Artiodactyla > Bovidae > Bubalus > Bubalus bubalis. The sequence continues at coordinate 69,893,506 of NC_059160.1, forward strand.
TGCTATAGGAGAGGAACTCTAAACTTAGGGAACCTGAATGGTTTTCTGTTTTGTTTTGAAGTGTAGTTGATTTACAATATTGTGTTAGTTTCAGGTGTACAGCAGTGATGTGGTTATACACACACATGTATATGTATATATATATATATGTTAACTCACTTCAGTCATGTCTAGCTCTTGGGGACCCTATGGACTATAGCTTGCCAGGTTTCTCTGTCCATGGGATTCTCCAGGCAAGAATACTGGAGTGGGTTGCCATTTCCTCCTCCAGGGGATCTTTCTGACCCAGGGATCAAACCCACGTTGCTTATGTCTCCTGCAATGGCAGGCAGACTCTTGACCACTAGTGCCACCTAGGCCTATATTCTTTTAAAGATTCTATTCCATTATGGTTTATTGCAAGTATTGAATGTAGTTCTCTGTGCTATGCAATAAATCCTTATACTTTATTTTATATATGGTGGTATGCATCTGTTAATCCCATATTCCCAGTTTATCCCTTCCCCTGATTCTCCTTTGGTAGCTGTAAATTTGTTTTCTATGTCTGACAAATATTTTTTAATGAGTAGTAAACATGCCTGTCCTTTTCTCCAGAAGGAAACATTATCTTTATTAATGTTGAACAGCAAGCAGTCTACTCTTTCCTTCGAAGGAAGACCCTATCTCTGTCTAAGGCTGTTCACTGTACAAAGAGCCTGGAAAAATGGAGCAGAACAAAGGAAAGTCAGGGCCTCTAGCAGATATGCAGTAACATGGGAGGCCCACAGAGAGTTGTCCCCCATAGGAAGTAGCTGTCACCTTAAGGGAAATTCGAAGCTTTGTCCCTACCATGAAACTGAACCTTATAAATAACAAAATTGAAGCCTATGCTTCACTATTTAGATTGATCATAGCATGTTACATTGTATGAGCAGAAAAGAAGTTTCGAACAAGGTGTAGGGGAAAAAACTCTCCCATCCAAAATAAAATGTCAGGGGGAGGTTGGAGGAAAAAAATTCAAATAGTTTTGATTAATATGCCCATTTCATAAGAACTTGATGAACAACCCAAATCATCCGTGGCCTACTAATGTGGACGTAAAGTAAAGGCAAATCTTCTGCAAAGTGGAAAGCAGGATGATGATGGCAGAATGAGATAAATTCTGACTCTCTCTTTGACTCTGTTTTCTTTCTCTGTTTGGTCTCCCATCTCTGGTTTCTCTGTTTGTCTGTGTATTTTACTTCCTGTGGATCACCTTCCTGTGCTTTCTCAGATCTCCTGTAATCTCAGTGTGTGAGCAACTCCACCTGCCATTCTCCCAACTCTGGCTTTGCATCTGCACAAGTTTTATTCCTGAATCCCAGTACCGTTTGCCCATAGTTACTTCATCTTTTGGTTCGAATTCTCCGGAGAAGAAATCGTATGGTTATTGTTCAGCCAATGGATTAACTTCCTTTAGCCAAGTGGTCCAGTGATCTGGAGGTGGGGCTAGGATCGGCATCTGCTGGGGCTACAGGTAGGAATAAGGCCGCAGCAGCTACAAACACGGGCGTGTTCTGAGAAAACGTAGTTCAGGGAGGGTCATGTGCCTCCAAATACATTCTGGGTCCTGATTTGAATGTGATCTGAATTCAGAAGAATTTCCAGGTGTAATACGTAAAATTTTAAATAAAAGTCTGGCTTATTTGTTGGTAATGTCTATAAAATTTCAAGGAAATTATAATTGAATTCTGTAAATATTGGTCCTAAGAGCTTGGTGAGTAGAGCTGAGTCAGGGCAAACCCATTCTGTTCATAGACATCCCAAGGCACATGTTCAACTGATGGGAGTTACGTTTATCCTGCTGACAAAGAGCAAATGCCTAAAGCAAGTGAGATGGACATTTAGTCACTATCCCTAAAATGCACGCCAAGGACATTTTTCAAGGTAGTTTTCTTATTATGGATAAATCTAATGTGATTACAATGTTAATATTATTTCTATAATAATTTGAATGGCTCTTTAAAAGACAACAAGCAAGAAAAGACAGGCATCTTTTTATTCCTGGATGAGAATTGAAAAATTGGGGTATTAATAAATCCCATTAGTAGCAAAACAATTTTTACTAGCACTTGTGACTGTTTGTGTAAGGAAGACTGTGATTTTTTTTTTTTAACAGTAGCACAAAGAAGTGATTCTTTTGAACAAAACTAGGCGTAGAGAACAGACTATGAGTGAAATAGGAAAATGAGACAGCATGTCAGTTTAGCTAATTCTTTCTAAAACTCTTTTTTCTTCTGATTGCTATTCCCACCTAGTTTATTTTATGGTATAACAAATCAACCTTGCTGATTGATATGAAAGAAGAGAACTTTATTAGCTGTTATTAAATTTATAGAGGTTGACTTACATCCCCCTCTTTACCTTTTTTCCCCCCAGAGAAGAGGCTTCTTCTCATAAGGGACTATGGTTGAAATCATCATGTTTATGATTATTGTATAAAGACACAAACATTTCTTGAAGTGTAAGAAATCTATTTTCTGGTTATTGCTTTGAGGGAAATGCTGATCGGTTCAACATTCTTTTTCATGTCTCCCTTGAAGAGATTACAAGAAGGTTTTTCAGGGGACTGACAATCAATTATGCAGGCATTTTCTAAAACAGTGAAATATGTATTTAGTAACATATTTTCTGCTGAAGGAAAATTCTTTTGTTATTTTGTTTTCTCTCTCCTTGAAAAGATGGTGCCTTCCCTGGTCTCATTTTAAGGATCACCTAAAACCAAGCTACTTCAGGACATCTTCCCTTTTCATGTAGATTTTTTGGCTATTACGTTTGCCCAGAAAGAGATTTTTTTTTTCTTTGTCCTAGGGCTCTAGGGCTGACTTTGAAAAGAAAGCTAATCACATAAGTAAAAATAGTCATTGGCTAAATCCAATATATTGTTGGTTTTCCCACTGCTTAGCTGGACTTTAAGACCCCAGATCGAGGGCAAAGAAGTTTCAAGGATTTTGCTTGGCTCCAGTGTGTTTGTATGTGTGTGTTTGTGTAACTGAGAAGCAGATTGTCAGAAAAATTTCAGAATGAAGAACAAAACTTCAAATTTATAATTTTGTTAGTAAACAAAGAAAATAAGGAATGGATCTATATAGTTAAAATATGCTGAATTATGCATGCATGCATGCTAAGTTGCTTCTGTCCTGTTTGACTCTTTGCGACCCTATGAACTGTAGCCCACCAGGCTCCTCTGTCCATGGGGATCCTCCAGGCAAGGATACTGGAATGAGTTGCTGTGCTCTCCTTTAGGGGATCTTACTGACCCAGGGATCAAATCCGCATCTCTTATGTCTCCTGCATTGGCACACAGGCTCTTTTACCACTGACATCACCTAGAAAAGTCAGTCCAATAATACAAAATGGTATAACCACTTGGAAAAGTTAGCAGTTTCTTAAAAAGTTAAACATACACTATCATATAATCCAATGAGTCTACTCCCAGGTGTCTACCTTAGGGAAATGAAAACCTATGTCTACACATATACTGGTGTATTCCTAGCAATACTATTCATAATAGCCCTGAACTGGTAACAACTGAATGTCCATCAACTGGTAAATGGATCAACAAAATGTAGGTGTATGCATTTAATGAAATACTATTCAGTCATAAATGAAATAAACTACTGATACGTGTGACCACATGCATAATCTCAAAAAACAGCATTCTAAAACAAATGCACCAGATACAAAAGGCTACTTATGATATATCTTAGTCTGCTTAGGATACTATAATAAAATACCAGAGACTGGGTGGTTTATAATCCACATAAATTTCTTTCTCTCTCTTCTGGAAGCTGAGCAGTTCAAGATCAGAGTTCCAGAAGGGTCAGGCTCTGAGTTGCTGACTGCTGACTGTCTCCTCACCTGGTGGAAGGGGTCACGGAGTTCTCTGGCACCTCTTTTACAAGGACACTAATCTCATTCATAAAGGTGAAGCCTCCTGATAACTCAAGCAGTCATTTAATTTACTTGTTTGCTTGTCTGTCTGTTTTGTTTGGCTTCTTCACCATCACTGAAGTCAGTGTTGCAGTGTGCACTGAGGCTAGCAACATTTTTCAGGGCACATGGAAAGGAAGTTTGGGAAATATCCCTAAACCAATGTAAGGAATTCAGTTCAGTTCAGTTTAGTCACTCAGTCATGTCCAACTCTGTGTGACCCCATGGACTGCAGCATGCCAGGCATCCCTGTCCATTACCAGCTCCTGGAGCTTGCTCAAACTCATGTCCATCAAGTCGGTGATGCCATCCAACTGTCTCATCCTCTGTCATCCCCTTCTCCTGCCCTCAATCTTTCCCAGCATCAGGTTTTTTTCCAATGAGTTGGCTCTTCTAATCAGGTGGCCAAAGTATTGGAGTTTCAGCTTCAGCATCAGCCCTTCCAGTGACTATTCAGGACTGATTTCCTTTAGAATTGACTGGTTTGATCTCCTTGCTGTCCAAGGGATTCTCACAAGTCTTCTCCAACACCACAGAAGATATAAAGAAGAGATGACAAGAATACACAGAAGAACTATACAAAAAAGATCTTAATAACCCAGATAACCACAGTGGTGTGATCACTCACCTAGAGCCAGACATCCTGGAGTGCGAAGTCAAGTGGGCCTTAGGAAGCATCACTGAGAACAAAGAGCTTATTTATTCATTTACTCATATTTTCTTACCGCTAAATTATTCATTCTTATTTGAAATATTTGTGTCTAAAATCTGGACTAGTCAATATAGTTTCTCTTTATACTTTGGGATATGCTACCCTTTTGCTTTCTGATGTTTTTGGAATCATATTCTACCCTATCTCTACTTCTAGATAGATCTCAATTACATTTTGGAAGTTAAAAAACTCATAACCCTCTAAAACTGAGATATTCATTTTGGCCTTATCACCCTCACTGGAAGAAAGATAACAGCCACATCTTAAATTCTAGATTTATTTATAGGTGAGGTAAATTATGGGTACAGAATTAAAATCCAGATCTGTGCAACTCTAATCTGTGCTCTTTCAAACGGTCTCAACATACCATCAGTCAGTCAGTTCAGTCGCTCAGTCATGTCTGACACTTTGTGACTCCATGGACCACAGCATGCCAGGCCTCTTTGTCCATTGCCAACTCCCAGAGTTTACTCCAACTCATATCCATTGAGTCGTGATGCCATCCAATCATCTCATCCTCTGTCGTCCCCTTCTCCTCCCACCTTCAATCTTTCCGAGCATCAGGGTCTTTTCAAATGAGTCAGTTCTTTGCATCAGGTGGCCAAAGTATTGGAGTTTCAACTTCAGCATCAGTCCTTCCAATGAATATTCAGGACTGATTTCCTTTAGGATTGACTGGTTGGATTTCCTTGAGGTCCAAGGGACTCTCAAGAGTCTTCTCCAGAATGACAGTTCAAAAGCATCAATTCTTTGGTGCTCAGCTTTCTTTATAGTCCAACTCTTGCATCCATACATGACTACTGGAAAAACCATAGCTTTGACTAGCCAGACCTTTGTTGGCAAAGTAATGTCTCTGCTTTTGAATATGCTGTCTAGGTTGATCATAATTTTTTTTCCAAGGAGCAAGCATCTTTTAATTTCATGGCTGCAATCACCAGTGATTTTGGACCCCAAGAAAATAAAGTCTGTCACTGTTTCCCTATCTATTTGCTACGAAGTAATGGGACCAGATGCCATGATCTTAGTTTTCTGAATGTTGAGTTTTAAGCCACCTTTTTCATTCTCCTCTTTCACTTTCATCAAGAGGTTCTTTAGTTCTTATTCACTTTCTGCCATAAGGGTGGTGTCATCTGCGTATCTGAGGTGATTGATATTTCTCCTGGCAATCTTGATTCCAGCTTGTGCTTCATCCAGCCCAGCATTTCTCATATAAGTTAAATAAGCAGGGTGACAATATACAGCCTTGAAGTACTCCTTTTCCTATTTGGAACCAGTCTGTTGTTCCATGTCCAGTTCTAACTGTTGCTTCCTGACCTGCATACAGGTTTCTCAAGAGGCAGGTCAGGTGGTCTGGTATTTCCATCTCTTTCAGAATTTTCCAGAGTTTGTTGTGGTCCACGCAATCAAAGGATTTGGCATCATCAATAAAGCAGAAGTAGACATTTTCTGGAACTCTCTTGCTTTTTCAATGATCCAGTGGATCCTGGCAATTTGATCTTTGGTTCCTCTGCATTTTCTAAATCCAGCTTGAACATCTGGAAGTTCACAGTTCATGTACCGTTGAAGCTTGACTTGGAGAATTTTGAGCATTACCTTACTAGTGTGTGAGATGAGTGCAATTGTGCGGTAGTTTGAACATTCTTTGGCACTTTCTTTGGGATTGGAATGAAAACTGACCTTTTCCAGTCCTGTGGCTACTGCTGAGTTTTCTAAATTTGCTGGCATTTTGAGTGCAGCACTTTCACAGCACCATCTTTTAGGATTTGAAATAGCTCAAATGGAATTTTATCACCTTCACTAGCTTTGTTCATAGTGATGCTTCCTAAGGCCACTTGACTTCGCATTCCAGAATGTCTGGTTCTAGGTTGGTGATCACACTATTGTGATTATCTGAGTCATGAAGATCTTTTTTGTATAGTTCTTCTGTGTATTCTTGCCACTTCTTCTTAATATCTGCTGCTTCTGTTAGGTCCATACCTTCTGTCCTTTATTGAGCCCATCTTCGCATGAAATGTCCTTGGTATCTTTAATTTTCTTGAAAGGTCTCTAGTCTTTCCCATTCTATTGTTTTCCTTTATTTCTTTGCACTGATAACTGAGGAAGGCTTTCTTATCTCTCCTTGCTATTCTTTGGAACTCTGCATTCAAATGGGTTTATTTTTTCTCCTTTGCCTTTTGCTTCTTTTCTATTCACAGCTATTTGTAAAGCTTCTTCATACAACCGTTTTGCATTTATTTTTCTTGGGGATGGTCTTGATCCCTACCTCCTGTACAATGTCACAAACCTCCATCTGCAGTTCTTCTGGCACTCTATTAGATGTAATCCCTTGAATCTATTTGTCACTTCCACTATATAATCATAAGGGATTTGATTTAGGTCATACCTGAACGATCTAGTTGTTTTCCCTACTTTATTCAATTTAAGTCTGAATTTGGTAAAAAGGAGTTCATGGTCTGAGCCACAGTCCACTCCCGGTCTTGTTTTTGTTGAATGTATAGAGCTTCTCCATCTTTGGCTGCAAAGAATATAATTAATCTGATTTCGGTATTGACCATCTGGTTTTGTCCATGTGTAGAATCTTCTCTTGTGTTGTTGGAAGAGGGTGTTTGCTATGACCAGTGCGTTCTCTTGGCAAAACACTATTAGCCTTTGCCCTGCTTCATTCTGTACTCCAACACAAAAGTTGCCTGTTACTCCAGGTATTTCTTGACTCCCTACTTTTGCATTCCAGTCCCCTATATGAAAAGGACATCTTTTTTGGGTGTTAGTTTTAGACGTTTTTGTAGGTCTTCATAGAACTGTTCAACTTCAGCTTCTTCAGCATTACTGGTTGGGGTATAGACTTGGATTACTGTGATATTGAATGGTTTGCCTTGGAAATGAACAGAGATCATTCTGTCATTTTTGAGACTGAATCCAAGTACTGCATTTCAGACTCTTTTGTTGACTATTATGGCTACTCCATTTCTTCTAAGTGATTCTTGGCCACAGTAGTAGATATAGTCACTACTGAGAAATAAAAACAAATTGATATCTCAGGAAAGTTTTAAGCTACATAGAGAGAAATGGAAATGGTTTTTTTCCCACTAATGAGAAAATTTATTTCACCATTTTATTATAGTCACCAAAGGTCCTATTTTGCTGATTATTATACAAAACCCATAAACAAACCACACCTCAGTGATGAGTAAGGCTATGATTTTGGAGTCAGGACATGTTCTCAACAAAAGAGAAGTCTGAATGGGGAAAGCATACACTAGCATCTCAAAGCACCTGGAGTAGACTTAACTGAAAAAGAAATACAACCAGAAATTTGTGGAGGTAAGTTTTCTAAAATGATTAATCATAGTAGCTAATATGTATCAAGCACCTATATGTGGCAGACATTGTGTTAGGTCAGGTATATGGAGGGTCTTGTTTAGTCTTCAGTTGAACCTTATGCATTAAGACCACTTTATTCATTATTCATCAGGAGCCCATTTTACAGATGGGAAAACTGGAACTTACCAGTAGAATCTCATTTGATGACATATGTGGTACATAGTGTGGGACTAAGAATTGACACCAGAATCTGCTCTATCAATCAAAAATTCACTATAGGAATTTACTGACAACAGAGTCAACTAGTGTATTATTTACTCTTCAAATAAGATTATTTTTTTCCACAGTGAGAATTGTTACCAACACTATAGCTTCAGCACATGTGCTAAAGATGAAAGAAAAATGTTGAGGTTTAAAGAACACTTCCCTATCCACTTTTTTTCCCCCAACTGAAATTGGAGGACTGGTATATCATGAGCATAAATGGAAGCTGGCAAACATGATCTGAGTAAAAAGATAGGTTTGATGTATGCTATTCAGTTACTGAAGGAGAAGAGACTCCAGATGCTGCTTTTCGAAACTTTGAAAGAAAGCAGAAAACCTCTATCATTTCCATATAAAAGACACAGGGTAGGAATTCAGTATCTTTTTATTCTTTGGAGAAAAAGAGTGTAGCTTTTTGCTTGCTGATAAAAACTTGCTGACGGCAAGAGGGGCCCGTGCACCACTTTCAGGCTGAGAATAACTTCTGTGACTGCTGTTTTGTGCTCGGGTTCCTCCCGTGTCATGCTATATATCTAGAAGATGATGTCGTTGACCTCCAGAGCAAAAGCAACTAAGGGCACCAGTAGAGTTGCATGGGGGTGGCCGGGTGATTTGTGTCTTCTAAATTTGCATTACTGAGGTGTAGGCCAAGACCTCACCTTGTTATTCATTTTTCTGGATGCATAAGGCCAGGTTTGGGAGCCATTATGGCTTCTAAGCCATTAAGAACCATAAGGCAAAAACTGGGGCAAGGAACCACGTAACACAGGGCTTAGGGTGTGTTTAAGTGTTTAACTTCACGGGTTTGTATCCCAGCTCTCACTCTTCTAGGATGTTATGTTAAAAGTGGTTTTATTTATTATTTTTAAAATTATGTATTTATTATTATTTTAAATTATTATTGTTATTTTTAATTTTAACATTTGTTTTTTTATTTATTTTTGGCCATGCCTGACGGCTTGTGGCATCTTAGTTCCTTGGCCAGGGATTGAACCCAGGCCCTCAGCAGTGAAAGCGCCAATTCCTAACCACTGGAACCCCAGGGAATTCCCTGGCAGGGGTTTTAAAATGAAGGTTGGATGTGTTCTATTGTTTTTTCTTGGTATCTCTGGGGGGTTGGTTCCAGAACCCCCTTGGATATCAAAATCCATGGATGCTCAAGTCTCTTACATAAAATGACATTCGTATTTGCATATACCCTGTACATATCCTCCCATGTACTTCAAATCATGTCTAGATTACTTACAAGGCCTAACACAATGTAAATGCAATGTAAATTGTTGTAATACAATGTAATACTATAGTTACTGGTGGGGAAAATTCAAGTTTTGATTTTTGGAACTTTCTAGAATTTTTTTATTCCCAAATATTTTCCATATGCAGTTGGATGACTCCTTGGGTACAGAACCTATGAATATGGAGTGGTGACTGTATATATAAAGCAATTAAAATAGTACACAAATCAGCTTAACATATACACACACATACACACACAGACAGACATTGCAGATGAGTCCAGTTCAATGTTTTTGGTGTTCTTTCAGTTCAGTTCAGTCGCTCAGTCGTGTCTGACTCTTTTCGACCCCATGAATCGCAGCACGCCAGGCCTCCCTGTCCATCACCAACTCCCGGAATTGACCCAAACTCATGTGCATCGAGTCAGTGATGCCATCCAGCCATCTCATCCTCTGTCATCCCCTTCTCTTCCTGCCCCCAATCCCTCCCAGCATCAGAGTCTTTTCCAATGAGTCAACTCTTCGCATGAGGTGGCCAAAGTACTGGAGTTTCAGCTTTAGCATCATTCCTTCCAAAGAAATCCCAGGTGTTCTTTAGATTTTCGTAAAAGGAGTACATCTTTTTAACTGTGTAAAGTGCTTAATTTGTCTCAATCTCCAACTTTCAGGCCAGCTGCAGCTCCCTATTCTGGTTTCTACAGGGCTGCCTCATTCTGCGTGAGTTAAAAATACCACAAGGCACATGGTATTTCTCCACCTGAGAGTTTTGGTTTTTGACCATATGCCTAGATGTGGGTTTTTTTTTTAACTTGGTTTGGTACTTTTTGTTTTCTGGACACATTTGTTTATTAGAGATAGCATTTATTGAGCACTTACTAGCGTATAGTGTTAAGTACTCTAAATACACTTATAATAATGTGGATAGCGTTTGTCCACTTTACTTATGGGGAAACCAAAGCCCAGACTGATTAAAAACTTATGAAGCATCACAGAGCTAGAAAGCCACAAACTGTTTTACGAGTCAGCTCTGTTTTTTCATTTGTGAAAGATGAAAGTGCCAACCTAAGTTGACCATCTTGTAAATAAAATCTATGGTTCACATGCAGTAAAGTCAATAAATATACATGTGGGTAAGTGTAGCCCATGACCACTACTGGAGACACATTCAAAGACTATTTGTGTTTGGTCAGAGTCCAAGAGTGAGACTAGAAGCAGTTCCCTCTTATGAAAAAACTGGACCTCAGACTGAGTGACCAGATTAACACATTAGGGGCAAAACAAAAGCAAGTCTTAGTGCTGACCCCTGTCCTCCCTAGACTTAACAGGGAGGAAAGGGGAAATTAAGCAGTGGGAGTAAAGGGTTATAGTTTCTTACCCTCAGATACCAGCAGCAGCAACCTGATGTTGTCTTGGTTTCTGAAGAGCATCCAAGGAGACTGGAAAAACCTTAGTCCTCATTCTGTTAGGAAAAGCAGCTCTTCTTCCAGTAGATCTTAGCAACTGCAGGCCCTGAATATGCACCCTCAGGCCACTGGAAAGACTCTTATCGGATAGCTAGTGTGGTCCTGATTTAACATCAAGAGCAGTCAGGCCTTTAGAATCTGGGATGCCTAGACAAAAATGATGCATCCATCTTTTAAAGAATAGGGCTGAAAGCCAATCTCATTCTTTCATTTCAAAATCTAATTGGTACTTAAACTCAAACTGTTGTGTTATTACCAGACAGCTTTGCAAGTAGGGCTTTAAAAATGTAAGCTAATTTAGAGAACAGTCTGATGACAAACGTGACAAGCATTATTACAAAATGGCTTTTGTTCAGTGGAGCTTAAATGCAAAAGAATTTTCCCAGGAACCGGGATTCCCTACTAACACTAACCCCCTTTAAATAATACATCAACCACTTCATCTTTATATATGAAGTATAGCTCGTATATACTTTTATGTATATTTGATTGGAACCAATGGAGTCAGATACTGGCTAACATACTAGGCAATGGAAGTATATAGTAAGCACCTTGAAAATGTTTTAGCAAGTAAGAATTTCAAAGCATAGGCTCAAGTATAAGAAATATAACTTTATTTTCCTTTAACTCTGCTTCTATATGTAGAAATGCAATCTCAGTCAATTTGTATTCCTACCTTCCTGCTGGGCTCCCCAGGTGGCGCAGTGTTAAAGAATCTGCCTGCCAATGCAGGAGCTGCAGGAGACATGAGTTCAATCCCTGGGTCAGGAAGATCCTCTGGAGTAGGAAATGGCAACCTGCTTCACTATTCTTGCCTGGAAAATTGCATGGACAGAGGAGCTTGGTGGGACAACAGTCCATGGAGTTGCAAAGAGTCAGACACAACTGAGTGACTGAACACACACGCATGCACAACGCACACCTTCCTCCTAGGAGTGTACCTATCAAGTTTCAGGGGGCTTATGAAGTAAAACCCAAGGTCCTGGAAGGAGAGAAAGAAGAATTGAGTTCTCAGTATCATGTAGATATCAATGAAACATCCATTGTTCCATCCGTCCTTAAACTGATCTGTACTGGCCATGCCTTCCATTGCAGTGAATAGGGCCTGTGGCAACTCAACCAGTGTGGGGTCAGACAAGCTCAAGATATCTGTGTTAATAGCTGCAGGAGCTTCCCTGGTGGTCCAATGAGTAAGACTGTGCGCTCCCAGTGCAGGGGGCCCGGTGTTGGACTCCTAGTCAGGGAAATAGATTCCACACGCTGCAACTAAAGATTCTGCAGGCCACAATGACGCTCCCCAGTGCCACAACTGAGACCTGGTGCAGCCCAATAAATAAAAATAAATATATTTTTTAAAAGATAATTGCAGTTGGAAAGAAGCTTCATTGCTGATATCTCCAAGACTTTAGAGATGTGATTAAAGACAAATTTCAAAGTTAAAATCTTTAAAAATTTTAAGCGTATCAAAAACTAGAGAACAATGAAGCAACAGCTAGAACTGGACATGGAACAACAGACAGGTTCAAAATTGGAAAGGAGTATGTCAAGGCTGTATATTGTCACCTTGCTTATTTAACTTACGTGCAGAGTATATCATGTAAAATGTTTGACTGGATGAAGCTCAAGCTGGAATCAAGATTGCTGGAAGAAATATCAGTAACTTCAGATATGGAGATGACACCACCCTAATGGAACTAAAGAGCTTCTTGATGAAAGTGAAAGAGGAGAGTGAAACAACTGGCTTAAAACTCAACATTCAGAAAATTCAAATCATGGCATCCAGTCCCATCACTTCCCGGCAAATAGATTAGGGAAAACATGGAAACAGTGACAGACTTTATTTTCTTGGGCTCCAAAATCACTGCAGATGGTGACTGCAGCCATAAAATTAAAAGATGCTTGCTCTTTATAAGAAAATCTATGACCAACCTAGACAACATATTTAAAAGCAGAGACATCATTTTGCCAACAAAGGTCCATCTAGTCAAAGCTATGGTTTTTCCAGTAGTCATGTATGGATGTGAATTGGACCATAAAGAAAGCTGAGTGCTGAAGAATCAGTGCTTTCAAACTGTGATGTTGGAGAAGACTCTTCAGAGTCCCTTGGACTGCAAAGAGATCAAATCAGTCAATCTTAAAGGAAATCAGTCCTGAATATTCATTGGAAGGACTGATGCTGAAGCTGAAGTACTTTGGCCACCTGATGCGAAGAACTAACCCATTGGAAAAGACCCTGATGCTGGGAAAGATTGAGGGCAGGAGGAAAAGGGGATGACAGAGGATGAGATGGTTGGATGGCATCACCAATTTAATGGACATGAGTTTGAGCAAGCTCCAGGAGATGGTGAAGGATAAGGAAGCCTGGCATGCTGCAGTCTATGGGGTCGCAAATAGTCAGACACGACTGAGAGAACAATGAACCCCAGGTATGCATCACCCAGTTGCAACAATCATCAGTGTTTGTTTCACCCATATTCCTACTACACTAAATGATTCTGAAGCAGACCCCAGGCAATATACAATGGCACTGAGTTTTGATGAGTTGAGGAGACCATGACTTCCTCCTAATGTGAGGCCATGAACCATTGCCTAGGTTGCCCAGCCCAGGAGAGGGGCCTGGTTGCATGTTGGTCATCATCTAAAAGCCCCTCTTTTCATGGACCCTTCAGAACCAAAGCCTCTCTCTCCTTTGGTACTGTAACTGAGGTATTTATAACCCTCTGAGACACAGTAATTTTTCTGAAATTCTCTGTGATCCATGTCTATTCAGATAGGCACCACCACAGCTCCAACCTGAGAAGTGGGATGTTGAGCCCCTCTCAGATACCCATCTTGGTCTCTGCTCTGCCTTCTCTCCTAACACTCCTTCTTCCTTCCTTCATTTTTAAAAGAATGGGTGAGTGGGAATATGGGGGTGCTGTGGTGTTGGAGAAGACTCTTGAGAGTCCCTTGGACTGCAAGGAGATACAACCAGTCCATTCTGAAGGAGATCAGCCCTGGGATTTCTTTGGAGGGAATGATGCTGAAGCTGAAACTCCAGTACTTTGGCCACCTCATGCGAAGAGTTGACTCATTGGAAAAGACTCTGATGCTGGGAGGGATTGGGGGCAGGAGGAGAAGGGGATGACAGAGGATGAGATGGCTGGATGGCATCACTGACTCGATGGACGTGAGTTGGTGATGGCAGGGAGGCCTGGTGTGCTGCGATTCATGGGGTCGCAAAGAGTCGGACACGACTGAGCAACTGAGCTGAACTGAACTGAACTGATGGGTGCTGATGGACAGACAACCTGCTCCTTTCCACGAAAAGTGAAAGTGAAAGTGTTAGTCATTCAGTCTTGTCAGACTTTTTACAGGGCTGCAGCCTGCCAGTCTCCTCTGTTCGTGGAATTCTCCAGGCAAGAATACTGGAGTGGGTAGCCAATCCTGTCTCCAGGGGATCTTCCCAACCCAGGGATCGAACCTGGGTTGCCTGCATTGCAGGCTGGTTTTTCTCTCTGAGCCACCAGGGAAGCCACGGAGCCTACTGCAAACATCTTGTCATTCCTGGAGTCCTCAGAAGTCACAGTCAGGAAGAGTCTCTTCGGCAATGTCTTCTTTTGGAGCTACCTTATCTCTCACCAGTGGCAAGGAACTTAGAGCCTAGCATCTCTGTGGATGAGATGGGAGAAAGGAAAAAAAAATCAATATTTCAAAAATATCATCCTGTTAGATATTGACTGAAAATTCTGTTTCAGAAAATGAGGGAAGCCAGCACAGCATTCTTCACAGCCTTGCAAGATGTGAGAGGCAGTATAGGAAGGTGGGTTCCGAAACAGATAGACATAGACTGTCATTTCTTTTACAATTCAAGAAGATATTTTGCGTCTCTTCTCAGTGTCTTCATCTGTGTAATGGGGATGATGACACCTACTTAAATGTTATTATTAGGAGGTGAAATAATATCTTAATCTTAGTGCTAGTTACATGTTAAACACCCAATAACATTAAGTATTATTATCATTATTACATATGTTATCAGAATGGGAATGAATTATCACTGAGGTCATATAGGAAAGTAGGAAGATAGACTCAATTTGAGTCTTGAAGCGTGTTCGTCCTCTGTAAGCAGAAAAGGGGGTGTGTGGCAGGGAGAATATGCCAGGTAAAGAAAGTATGTTGAGCAGGACCAGTGACCAAATCCTTCTTTATTGTCATACAAAGTTATTAGTCACCAAAAATAATGTTAACTAAAGACAAAATGTGTTTCCTTTTTTCATATAATTAGAATCCCCTTTATTATAAGCAAATACATTTATAGAAAATATTTAGAAAACACAGACAGATGAAATGAGGAAAAATTAAACTACTTACAATACCATCTCTAAGATAAAAAATTTTAGTTGTGGTAAAACACGCATAGTATAAAATTTACCATCTTGACCATCTTTAAGTGTGCACTTAAGTACATTCACATTGTTGTGAAATGAGTCTCCTTTTCACCTTTCTAACTGAAATTCTGTACCCCATAAGCAATGACTCCTTGTTTTCCCCCTCCCAGCCCCTGACAACCACCATGCTACTCTCTGTGTCTATGAATTTGACTACTCTAGGCACCTCATACTGGAGAAGACGATGGCACCCCACTCCAGTACTCTTGCCTGCAGAATCCTAGGGACAGAGGAGCCTAGTGGGCTGCTGTCTATGGGGTCGCATAGAGTCGGACACAACTGAAGCAACTTAGCAACAGCAGCAGCGGGCATCTCATATAAGTTGAACCATATAGTACATATCTTTTTGTGACTAGGTTATTTCACTTAAGACTGATATTCTAATGTATTTTTGTTACCTGTTTTTGTAAGGAAATATTTGGATCCACCCCTCTTTATTTACCAATTTCCCTCTGGTAGATAGTCAGGGGCTTATGATAAATCATAAATGACACTACAATGATTCTTCTTATAGTGTCTCTTTAGGTACATTCATTGTTAGTTCTTTAGAATGCATTTCTAGAAGTCCATTTGCTGGGTCATAGGGCATGCACACATTAGGCTTTTGATGCATACTGCCACCCGTCCTCTAGACATGGAGCAAATTCTACTCCCATCAGTGATGTGAGTGCTGGTGTCCTTATCCTTTTCACTATTCTTTTGATTTGTTTTCTTTAACAATTTTAATTGGAATCATTTTTGATCCCTTATCAGCCACTGCTTAAAGCCCAGTGAAGTCAACTTCACAATGAATGTACCAAGCACCTCACTCACTCTAACAGAGAGCATAGGAGTCAAACTGAGAACTTTGTGCAGCGCAGTTAACCTAATCCTGTTTAGTCACGAAACCTCAACTCCTGGTTTGGGATTCTCTCAGTCTTTTAAGGTACAGAGAATCATGCTGTTTACTGACTTATGGATACAGCTGGCATTGGCTGGATTTACTTTTGTCATTGTTCTTTAAATTTAATTCCTAACGATATCTGTTTTGGGGAAAATGAGGTAAATAATTCAAAGTGCCACAGTAAGAGAAAATAATGTCCAACTCAAAAGAGATAATCATGCCTATAAAAAAGAACCAGTCTACAAATAATTTCCCTGAAATTCATTCTGGGGAGGTACTTTAATCACTTCATTAAGAAAACCAGAGTTTGGGCACACTGATAACCTGTGATTTTCTTGATTACATGTCAAGTACTAATTTAGCGCCTTCTTGGAGGTTGTGTTCAGTGTGCTGTTTCCTAAGAAATCTTTTAAAAGAGATTTTTAGCAAAGTAATAAAAAATTAATAAGGTTGGAGATCAACAAAAATATTACTCTGGAAATCAAATTTACAGGAACATATCATTGAGTGAGCTTAACAAAGTTAAAAATATTGGAAGGATTCTAAATCAGGAGGAAATACCAACTACTAATAATACCTAAATTATGCTTAATTGCTCTATAATGCAAACACTGGCACACATGAGCACACATGCAGTAACACACACACACACACGGAGAAAGAGCAGGAAAACATGGAATTGTATTGGTTTGAAAGCCATTTCCTTTGCAATCCATATCTTGAGTTTCCACAAGGGTGGTCACGGATTTTGTTTCGGGGTTTGATAGTTCTGGATAGTGATTCAGTCTTCAGTCATAACTGGTGATTTTTCCCCTTTTTGGCTTCTCCCTGTCAGTTAAGGCCTTATTATGAAATTCCACTGACTTTTTCTCCTGTCTTCCTCTTTTTGCTATTTGTCATGTGAAGACAGATTCCCTGTGTCAGCAGCCCCTGACTTATGATTAAAGCTGAATATAGGCAAACCCTGGCTTGACTGGGAGGCATGGCATCAAGAGGATGGGTACTCAGGGCCCGGAGAAGGTACTGGTATGACAACCCTGAGCATATATTCCCAACAAGGGCGGTGAAACTTGGAGCCACTACATACACTACTATTTTTATATGCAAAGCAAGAGGTATAGAATATCTGTGATAGTGGGATTTCCTGAGAGTGATGATAGAAAAGCTTGGGGGTGGGGACAATAAAGAAATAAGGTTGAGAAATATTACAGGAATAGCAATAGTTGTTCACAGTGCTCAACTGCCTAGGAATGACTAAATTGAAGAACCTATGTTCTTTAAAGGGGAAATATTGACCTTTATAGACTATTTCCATTGACAGTGCTTTGGGGTGCAGGGTATAGACTGAGGTTCTCTCAATTTCATTTCTACTCCCACCTTTCTAGGTTTCCCAAGGGAGAGAACAGCACAGGATAATGTCTAACTCAGAAAGGGTAGAGTAAAAAGTTAATAAACAGACAACTCAGTTAAATAGAGTGGGGAGACCAGATGGGGGATAGCGGGAGCATCATGCCCTGTGATGACAGAAGAGCTCGGAAGGAGAAAGCCTTCTCTTCTTTCCTGGCAAGGACGCAGTCCGTGAAAAGCCACGAGCTCTGTGTTTACTCTAGCCCGTCCACTTTCTTTTTCCACTCTCCAAAAGCTTTCTCCTTTCCTTACTGGGGGGTAATGTGATATGGCTCACCATGGTTGCAAATCTCACATTGCAATTCTCTGCTGATCTCGAATAAAGCCACCTTTGCTGGAGAAATATCTGGCAGTCTGTGTTTTTCTGCTCAACAATAGCCTGCCTGTATTTGTGAAAATTTGAATTGCTTTCAAAATGATGGCTAAAAGGATTGTGAAGGGAGAGCATAGTCATTGACCTTGCATTATGTGTCAGGCATTGAAGGCTAGTTGATACTGTTCTTGAGAGGAGCTCTGGAAGATTTTTTTTTTTTTTTTTTGCAAAAACAGCTGCAGTTATTCTTACAGCTGTGCCCTCTGCCACTTTACAGCATCTCCAGCCAAGAGGCAACCCTATTTCTCCAGCCCTTGTAAGCTGAGGCCTCAAGAGGCCTTGACATGCTTTTGCTGCCTTTAGGGACCCCTGCCTCCTCTGGGAGAACAAGCCTGAGTTAACCTGATGGAGGATGGGAGACTGTGTGGAGCAGAAATGGGCCATCTCAGCCCCTGGAGCACTTGACTGACCCAGCACCTGACCTCAGACACATGAGTAAATCCACCCAAGACTGGAACTGCCCAGCTGAGCCCAGCAAGTGTTGAATCACAGAATCATGAACTGAACTAATACTTGGTGCTTTCAACCACTAAGTTTCAGGGTGTTCTGTTTATGTGGCAACAGCTAAATGGTAGAGTAATTCAAATGCTGCTTTAACATGTGTGGATAAGAACCCTAAACAAACAAAAAACCCAGCATGCACGAGTAAATAATACTAAAAAAGTACAAAAGTCTACCAAACCCTGAAACTCTCCTGTCTTCACATGGTAAATGTGATGGTTAAAATTTTACCTGTCAATTTGCCTGGGTGTCCTGTGGTTTGGTCAAACACCAGTCCAGATGCTGTTGTGGGTTTTTTTCTTAATATGCAATTAACATGAAATCAGTAGATATTAAGTAAAGCAGATTATTTTCCTTAATGTGGGTGGGGCTCATTCAATTACTTGAAGGTCTTAAGAGGAGAGAGTGAGGTCCTCAGAGGAGCCAGGAATTCTGCCTCCAGACTGCCTCTGGACTCATGCAACATTATCTCTCTCCGGAACTTCCAGCTTGTTGGTATGCCCTGTGATTTTGGACTTGCCAGACTCCACATTCTTATGAGCCAATTTTTAAAAATAAATCTCTCTCACCATGCATCCTGTTGGTTCTGTTTCTCTGGAGAACCCTGACTAATACAGTAAAGATGAAGTTATTATTTAACTCTCAGATCATTCAGTTCAGTTTAGTTGCTCAGTCATGTCTGACTCTTTGTGACCCCAAGGACTACATGTTTAAAACTTGCCTTGGGTCACACTAGCTGGTACAATTTAAGAATCAAGGTTTTCCTGAAGTCCCCCTCCTAGTTCTGTTTCACAGAGAGGATCTAGTGTCCGGGGTCAGGGAAGAGAGAATTTTTAGTCTCTGCTTTTTACTTCTTCTATTTATCATACAGCTTCCACAGAGCATTAGTGTTCTCTCTGATCCTGGCTGATAAGTTCTTGGTTCTGGTGTCTCTGATTAATGTCAGTGAAGGCAGATGTATTCCTGAGTGATCATGGTGCTGAGGAAACCATAGAGGGGTGTGTGTGTGTGTGTGTGTGTGTTTGTGCCATGTTGGAAAGGACCCTCACAAACGGACCCTCAAACCTTTGCTGGAACACATCCTTCAACAGCCACACAGAGACACAAGATCTCCCAGGCCTCCATGGCTCTGGAATGGGCTACGTACTTCCCGCTTATAGCAAGTGCTCATGTACGTTTCTCAAATGGACTGGCAGCCCAGTGCAACGGTTTCTTTAACATCTCTTTCATGTTACTCTGTCTTTAAATGAACATTTACTTGAGCATTCAACACACAGAAGGGAGAAAAGTAGAGTGGCTATGTTGAAGTGGAATGGGGGTCCACAGTATTTCTTCTTTGTCCCCCCTCCCTATCCTCTGGGCAGTTCCTGAGCAGACTTAATGGAACTTCTGGGGCTTTGAGGAGCCACTGAAGCTCAAGAGTGGTTGGGCCAAGGCTCTAAATCTCCTTGCATCTCAGCTTTCTCTAGGTGGTCCACTAAGTGATCACCAAAGGAGGCGTCAGCTCACATTTCAGGAGTCTGATTTCTTGTCTCTAATATTAGTGACATTTATTGGGCGTGGACTGTATATTAAGTACTTTATCCATGGTTGTGATGACCTAAAATAAATAGACTGTGAGATGTTTCTGCAGCAAAGGTGTTTATTTGAGATCAGCAGAGAATTGCCATTTGGGGTCTGCAACCACAGTAAGACATGTGCAAGATTCACTCCCTTCCTCCAGCAAGGGAAGAAGAAGACTTTCCTAAAGGGGAAAAGGAAGTTGGGCAGGCCATAGTAAACACAGAGTCCATGGCTTTTTATTAGCTGCGTCTTTGGCGAGAAAGAAATAGAGTCTTTCTTCTTCCATTTGGGTGCTGTATTATTGTAGGACATGAGAGTGTCCTCTTCTGATCTCCCTACTCTATTTAATTGAGGTTTCTATTAATTTTTTTATAGTTACCACCTCAGTCAATATGACTATCCTATAGAATAGGAATATCACCCCCATTTTACAGAAGAGGAAATGAAAGTTCAGAGAAGTTAAGCAATAACCAGGTGGCAGAACCAGATCATGAATGCAGGTGTGCATGACTCCAGTGACAATGCTCTTTCCACTGGACCATACTGCTCTTCAAGTGCTGGTCACTCAGTCACGTCCAACTCTTTGCAACCCAAGGACTATAACCCTTCAGGCTCCACTGTCCATGGAGTTCTCCAGGCAAGAATACTGGAGTGGGTTGCCATTCCCTTCTCCAGGGGATCTTCCCAATCCAGGGATCAAACCCAAGTCTCCTGCATTGTAGGTAGATTCCTTACCATCTGAGCCACTAGGGAAGCCCATATTGCTCTTCAAGCAGTAAGCAAGCAATTCAGGTAAAGAGTTCCTGAAAAGCCTTCTTTGATTCCTTTCAGAAGGAAAGGAATTCCTTTTTGTTTCTCTGCAGTTCTGACCCTTGGATGCTCCTTTAGGTGCCCTGTTAATTGTATAACCTGTCCTGTAGGTACAAGTCTGTCGGCCAGTCTTAAGATGGTTCAAAGACAGACGTCTCAAACTAGCATGCATTTTCATTCTTACTTACCTTTTATGAGCTATCCCAAAGTTCGCAAATGGGGATCCTTATCATAGAAATAGCATTCAGTTCAGTTCAGTCACTCAGTCGTGTCGGACTCTTTGCGACCCCATGAATCAAAGCACGCCAGGCCTCCCTGTCCATCACCAACTCCCAGAGTTCACTCAGACTCACGTCCATCAAGTCAGTGATGCCATCCAGCCATCTCATCCTCTGTCATCCCCTTCTCCTCCTGCCCCCAATCCCTCCCAGCATCAGAGTCTTTTCCAATGAGTCAACTCTTTGCATAAGGTGGCCAAAGTGTTGGAGTTTCAGCTTTAGCATCATTCCTTCCAAAGAAATCCCAGGGCTGACCTCCTTCACAATAGACTGGTTGGATCTCCTTGCAGTCCAAGGGACTCTCAAGAGTCTTCTCCAACACCACAGTTCAAAAGCATCAATTCTTCAGCACTCAGCCTTCTTCACAGTCCAACTCTCACATCCATACATGACCACAGGAAAAACCATAGCCTTGACTAGACAGACCTTTGCTGGCAAAGTAATGTCTCTGCTTTTCAATTTGTTATCTAGGTTGGTCATAACTTTTCTTCCAAGGAGTAAGCGTCTTTTAATTTCATGGCTGCAGTCACCATCTGTAGTGATTTTGGAGCCCAGAAAAATAAAGTCTGACACTGTTTCCACTGTTTCCCCATCTATTTCCCATGAAGTGATGGGACCTAGCAAACAAAAGAAAAGTTATTTCCTGGATGCGTCTCATTGTAGATGGGCAGCTATTTAGTCCATAAGCCATGTCTGTTTCCTTTCAAGCCCCCAGGTGCTCTTTGGAAATAGGCTAACATGTTCTTCTGTCATGGTTTTGCAAGGATACTTCTCTATAAATTTTTCTCATTCATGAAAACACCCGTATATTCTTTGCTTATGTTGATTAAACACAGACTGAACATGAATACCCCCATCCAAAAAGAAAGAAAGTCAGCTTTTGGAATTGCAGCTTGATGTCATGACAATGTAGGGGGTTTTAACCAATCCCACCATAACATGGAGCCCATTAAATCTTCTTTTAGGAACTGTTCCTTTAACATATTGTCATATCTTTCTTTATTCTTTTACTTTCTGCCCAATAATTACTCCACAGTTTTCATTTGCTTTGCATCATTACTACTCTGAGCTAGCTGAACTTCATTCACACTTGTGGCATCAATTTTGTTTTTCCAGTATGAAATGTCAAAGGGTTAAGAAATCAAATACTCAATAGCTACATCCCTTTTGTAACATATATTCTTTTATTTAAGAAGCAATATTCTACTATCCTAAGATGAAAGTGAATTGTATTTTCCATCTTCTTCAACCCTTTTTCCCATTATTTTTCAGCTTAGGGTGACTTATTTCTATTGATGTTTAAGTAGCTGCTGATAGCAGAGTTAGCAGAGGCTCTTCTAAGAGAAAGTTTACGTACAACAGGAAACTCTTATTCCCCTCCTCTCCTTTTTTAATGATGGGAAGATAGTCCTCTTGAATACCCATGGCATTTTGTTATTTTAGAGAGAAAGAGGAATCTTGCAAATGCATAAATGGATTCTCCATACTGCACTATGCTTTGACACAAAAAGCATAATAACACAGGCCAATTATGAGCTACTTTATAAAGGCATGCCATTTAAGTTTTACTTTTCCGTAGCTACCAAAGAAGTAAGTAGTTTAATTAAATGACAACTCCAGATACTTTTTGTTAAATATATATATTTTCTCACCTTCACTGAGATATAATTGATGAATTGTAATATATTTAAAGTGTACAGTATGATGATTTGAATCCTAATATAAACTATGGATGGGCTTCCCTGGTGACTCAGTGGTAAAGAATCTGCCTGTAATGCGGGAGACCTGGGTCAGGAAGGTTGCCTGAAGAAGAGCATGGCAATGCACTTCAGCATTTTTGCCTGGGAAATTCCATGGACAGACAGAGGGGCCTTGCAGGCTACAGTCCATAAGGTCCCAAAGAGTTGGATACAACTAAAGCAACTTAGCACATGCACACACATATTAAAAATATTTTGGACTTCCCTGGTGGCTCAGATGGTAATACAGGAGACCCAGGTTTGATCCCTGGGTTGGGAAGATTCCTTGAAGAAGGAAATGTCTACCCACTCAGTATTCTTGCTTGGAAAATTCCATGGAGAGAGGAGCCTGGCAGGCTACAGTCCACGGGGCCGCAATGAGTCAGACATGGCTGAGCAGCTGACGCCTTCACAAACTATGGACTATCGATGATTGTGATGTGTCATTCCATGTTCATCAGCTGTAACAAATGCACCCTTCAGAGGGAATTACTGATAATAGGGGTCTTTGGCATGTGCACAGGCAGCATTTGTATTTGGGAAATCTTTGTGCCTTCCTCTCAGGTTTGATATAAACTGAAAACTGCTGAAACAAATCTATTATGAGGAAAAAAATGTATAGAAAGTTATTGTGACAATTATAGACACCATCTAAGTATTCAATAAATAGTTGTTATTATGATGTTAGTGCATCTAACAAGAGAATAAAAATTATATTATGGTTCTACTATTTAATATCATGGAGTAAAGTAAAACTATTAAAATTGTGATTATGAAAAATAAGGATAGAAACCAATAGTGAGGGTAGAAACAGTATTCATGGTAAAATATTACAAAAAGAATGAGTACCCAAAGTTTTATGCACGATTTCATTTCATCTTGAAACATATGCCAGGATATTTCTCTATTTTTATAAAGAAAAGACTGGAGGAAAATGCTGAGCATGATTATCTCCCGATAAGTGATATTGTCTATTTTACATAGTTACTTCCCGTTTACTGTAAGCTTGGATTATTTTCCTACTCAGTAAAGATATGTACTTTTCCTTCCTACTTCCCCAAAAGAGAAAAAAATACCCACAAGGGTTCTTGCCATTGTAGGATATTACCCTATTTGAGAAATGCTATTTTGTTATCCAATTTAAAAAGTTTAAAGTAATTGTCTTAGGTATAATTTTTTTTTTGTAGTATATTTCCTTTTGGACAATGTTTGTGTGTGTGTATGAGGAAGGACAGAATTGAGAAACAAACTGAAAGAGAACTTTAAGAAAGAGAGAAAATAAAATTTAGGTTGTTAAGATCTGAAACAAAGGCATAGAATTTAAGGAAGGAGTGCTGATTATTTAGACATAGAATTTGCAGGCAACGTAAAGGACATTTTGACTCTATTTGCATATCCTTTGAGGATTTC
This sequence comes from Bubalus bubalis, assembly GCF_019923935.1. Taxonomy (NCBI): domain Eukaryota; kingdom Metazoa; phylum Chordata; class Mammalia; order Artiodactyla; family Bovidae; genus Bubalus; species Bubalus bubalis. The sequence goes on from NC_059160.1 coordinate 69,917,846, forward strand.
ACTTTTCCAGTTTTATGTAGCCTCTATACAATTATGCCTTTGGGGCAACTTATGGGTGAGACATAGTACACCTGAGGGATATAATTTGGAAACTCCTTTGGATGTGTTTTCTGATGGACAGGTCATACATTTATGTCTGCCTTAATATCAGAACATCTTGATAGGAATGGATTATGTCTCCAATGCTCGTGTTTGTAAACCACTTTATCTTGTCTCGTATGATCCTATGAGCTAAACAGAGCATGGATTATCTCATCCATCTTGCAGAACAGAAAACAAAGATGGGGACATTGAATGAATTGTCCCTATGCTACAACTAGAGCACAGTAAGGATTAGAACTTAGACTCCTCCCTCCCAAATCTAGGCTTATCCATCTCAACAGTGCAGGGTTTTTGTTTTTTAAAGATATATTAGAAAATAAACAAGAACATAAGGAAAAGAGAAAGTGAAAAATGAAAAAAAATGAGTTAGGGTGAATAAAAATTGTAATACTTGATCACATGTTATATGACTTCCTGTCTCAAAAAAATGCCCGTATTCAAGTCCTAATCAGTTACTCATGCACAGACGTGTAATGCTTGGTTTTTAAGTCCACTTGAGGAAGCAGTAGATAACGGGAAGGGTTTTATGTGTAATTAGAGCTGGGCTTCCTGCAGTAATTCTGCTACAGTCAGAGGTCTGGCAGCTTTTTCTTTTAGTTTTTATATAAATACAGACCTAAGTACAGAATTGATTTTTAGAACAGAACATTTACCAATATTGTGAAAACACTTTACTCAACGTACTTCCAACATTAACCCTTTTCAACTAAAATCAACCTTGCTGGAGTAACTGTTAAAAAGTGAGAACACTGGACATCTGGTCAGGACAGCTAAGTTCTTGGTCACTAGTGTCTGAAACACTCCAGACGAATGATGTAAACGCACTTGGCCTGAGTTTCCTTTTCTGTGAAGTAGAGGATTTGAAATATGCTAGTGCTTCTTGGGACGGGGGAGCCTGGTGGGCTGCCGTCTATGGGGTCGCACAGAGTCGGACACGACTGAAGCGACTTAGCAGCAGTAGACTTAGCAGCAGCAGCAGTGCTTCTTGACTCAGTATGCCTGACAGAACATAGCTTTCTACAAATGTTAATGTTTGACCGGACCTCTAGACTTGATAGATCCGGATGAATCTATGCAGGTGATGCCGACACCAAGCAGCTTTAAGATCCACTGGGTCAGGTGTACTTTGAGATACTTGTAGCTCTGAGATTCCAGGGTAATGTGACTGTATTTTTCCTTCCCACAGTAAATCAGGAGGTGTTATAGTATCCACCCCTTTTTCTCCTCCATTCTTAGAATAACTTTCTACTTGTACTTAAAATAGTGATTTTCAAATTTTAGTGGTGACTGGGAACAAAAAGCTAGTTAAAAATGTAGATTCCTATGACCCACTCCACAAAATTCTGGTGATGCTGACCTGGGGTGTTACCCAGGAATCTGTATTTTTCACAAGCAACCAGGTGATTCTGAGACTACTGACTGAGAACCAGGCTTTACAATATACTGTCAAGGCTATAATTTGTAAATGGAAGGATAGGGCTTTGCCCAGGGACTCTGGTGTTCTGGAATACAACTTTCAGCTAAACGATGAAGTAGGTGCAGTGATTTTGAGCTTCAGAGCTCTGAGCCTTCCTCTTCATTTGAGCCAGATAGCCAGGATCCTGACTTTCATCAAAATCTTCTGTAAATAGGTAACAGAGAAAGGATTAGGACCCATAATAGACAAATAATTTCCTATAAATAAATAGAAACATAAGAAACATTGGAAAAACAGGCCAAAGATATGAATAGGCAAGTCACAGAAGAACAAACCCAATGATGAGTAAGCATTCATAGTATCAGAACAATAAAAGTCAAATTGGCACACATTTAACGAATTGATAGTATCAAGTGACTGCAAGGGAAAGTGTTACTGCCGAGCATTCATGGGGGAATATAAACTGTGTGAACCAATTTACAGGCTGTGTTGACTGTATCTATTAAATATGTTTATACCTTACGATGCTAAAATCATAATTTCACTTCTCAGTATTAACATTAGAAATACTGGAATATAAACAAAAGTAAGTATATTCCAGGATGGTTTTTTAAATTAAAAAAAATGGAAAGCACCTAAGTGTTCCTAAAGGAGCAAGTATCTAAATAAATTTTGGTGTAGTCTTAGTATTACGCAGCAATTAGAAGAAAGGAAATATGGACCAACTTGGGTAACTCTTGAAGACTTATTGCTGCGTGAAAACCTAGTTACAGAGTGCTAGTCACTGTGGTAACTTGTATTTATGGTGATGCCATCAATTCCCTCCTCTGTATGCATGTGCCATTCCTCCAGCAAGAGGTTGAGTCTCTTCCTGACCTCACTTTGAATCTGGGATAGTCTTAGTAACTTCCTTTATCAGTAGAATATGGCAGAAGTGATTCTGGGACTTCTGGGGTTAGGTTGTGAAAACCTTTGCAGCTTCCTCCTGGGTCTCTTTGATCTAGTTACTCTAGCTTTCTCTCCGGGGAGAAAGCCTTTGCTATATAAGAAATGCACTTGTCCTGAGGATGGTGTGTGTGAAAGGGGGAAGACGCCAGTCAGCCCTGCCTAGTTTGGCCCTTCCAGCCACCTCAGCTGAGGCAATGGACATGAGTGAAGCTGCCATCTTGGACATCATAGTCCCAGCAGATGCCATGTAAAGAAAACCCAAGGACCTACACATATGGCCCAGGGCCCAGTCAAGCCGCCCATCCATCCATAGTCTTTTAAGCCACCCCAGGCTGAGGCTTCACGCGTGAAGCAAGATAAGCCATCTCTCCTATGCCCTGCCCTAATTTCTGATTCTCAGAATTGTGGACATAGTAAATGTTAGTACCTTTTTACACCAGTAGATTTTTGTGTGGCTTGTTACACACCAGTAGATGACCAGAACACTCACAACACATTGTGTGTTAGAAAAACATATAAAACAGTACTAGATGTTTTCTGTGTGCATGTTTATGTGTGATCTAGAAGGATAAATACTAATCTGATGACAATATTTATGTCTGGGTCAGAGAGGAAGTTAAGGAAGATTCAACATGGTGATCCTTAAAAGGGACTTTAATCCTTTGTAGAATCAGGTTTCAATCAGGAAAACAGAAGTTACTGTGAAGCTTCAAGTGGGAGGGGCTTGAATTCAGGTAATAAGATGTTGCATAAAGGGCCAGGAGACGCAGCTTTGGCACCTGGGTCAGGAAGATCCTTGAATCAGGAAGATGCCCTGGAGGAGGGCATGACAACCTACTCCAGTATGCTTGCTTGGAGAACGCCATGGACAGAGGAGCCTGGTGGGCTACAGTCCATGAGGTTGCACAGAGTCAGACACAACTGAAGCGACTTAGCACTGCATGACACATTGAGGGCAGGAGAAGGGAAGGGAAGGGAAAGCTGACATTAATGCTCATGTGTGCCACTAACTTTCAGAGAGTGAGGAAGTTGCAGGAATTGCAGGAAAGCACTTGGGTGGTCCTCTTGGCTGGCAGCACTGAAGGATTTATGTGGGGGGTTGCTGTGAAGCCTCATGGCCACAGAGTATCTGCCCAAACTGTGTGGGCATAAGGATGGGTCTGTCTCCCTTCTGCCTTCCAAGCCTTGACTGAGTACCTCCCACTTAATGAAACATAATTGAGAATCGTCTTGGCAAGGGGTTCTAGGAAACATAGCCTAGAGAAAGTAGGAAGCTGTGATTAGAAGCCAATGGAAGACCCTGCTCTAAAAAAATTGTGAAACACTAACTGTCTAAAGTGTATATATTGAAAGTTGCTTCACCTAGTAGTTCTCTTACAGAGATGTAGATTTTAAGCTTCAGCTCATTAAAAAACCGAGTTATTTCCAGTATTTGTTTTTGCATCTTCTCCCCTTTGACAGCAGATAGTGAGATGGCAAGACAGTCCCTGAAGATGGTCCCATGATCCCCACTTCCTCGTTTTCACTCTTTTGTGTCTTTCCCCTCCTCCTGAGTTTGGTTGGCACCTGTGACTTGCTTGTAAATGTTAGAGCACAGGTGATGGAGGGGCGTGATATGAGTTAATGATCATGTCATTATGTCACTGAAATGTGGAGTTCTGCTCTTGCTGGTTCTGTCTTCCTGGCTGGCTGTGAGGAAGGAAGTAGCCATGTTGAGGAACCCATGTGGCAGGGAACTGGGAGCAGGCTCTGGGAACTGGGAGCAGACTCTGGCCAACAGCCAGCCAAACCCGGAAGCTCTAAGTCCTGCATCACAAGGACCTGAATGCTGTCAGCAAACATGTGAGTTGGGGGGTAGGTAGATCCTTCCAAAGCCAAGCCTCCAGATGAGAACCCAACCCTAGACAATGAGTCAGTTGCCGCCTTGGAGAACCCTAAGCAGGGGGACCCTAAGCTAAGCCATGCCCAGACTCCAATGCCAGGAGGTATGAAATAATCAATACATGTTGCTTTACGCCTCTCAGTTTGTGGTACTATTGTTATGCAGCAATACAAAACAAGTCCAGTGACTTTTTCTGCCTCTGGTTGGGCCTGACCCTATTGTGGACCTGTGAAGCTGTTCTCTGGAGGTCCTGTGTTTCACTGGACCCCTCTTCTCGCAGTGGTCACCAAAGTAGGGGGATAGAGAGGCACATCAGTCTTAGGTGTGGGCAAAATGATCCATTGGCATATGAAAAGGAAATATTTGAATTTTTATCCCTTTCAGTTCAGTTCAGTTCAGTTGCTCAGTCGCGTCCAACTCTTTGTGACCCCATGAACTGCAGCATGCCAGGCCTCCCTGTCCATCACCAACTCCCAGAGTTTACCCAGACTCATGTCCACTGAGTTGGTGATGCCATCCAAACATCTCATCCTCTGTTGTCCCCTTCTCCTCCTGCCTTCAATCTTTCCCAACATCAGGGTCTTTTCAAATGAGTCAGCTCTTTGCATCAGGTGGCCAAAATACTGGAGTTTCAGCTTCAACATCAGTCCTTCCAATGAACACCCAGGACCAATTTCCCTTAGGATGAACTGGTTGGATCTCCTTGCAGTCCAAGGGACTCTCAAGAGTCTTCTCCAACACCACAGTTCAAAGGTATCATTTCTTCTGCACTCAGCCCTCTTTATAGTCCAACTCTCACATCCATACATAACCACTGGAGACGGACCTTTGTTGGCAAAGTAATGTCTCTGCTTTTGAATATGCTGTCTAGGTTGGTCATAACTTTCCTTCCAAGGAGTAAGCGCCTTTTAATTTCATGGCTGCAATCACTATCTGCAGTGATTTTGTAGCCCCCCAAAATAAAGTCAGCCACTGTTTCCACTGTTTCCCCATGTATTTGCCATGAAGTGATGGGACCGGATGCCAGGATCTTCGTTTTCTTAATGTTGAGCTTTAAGTTTTATTTCTTTACTTTTCTCTACAATTATAAGAAGGAATTTAAGCTTTTGGAATATTCAGTATGTAGACTGACACTCACTGGGTTCAGACCACATGTCATAGGGTCACAAATTGTGGAGATAGATGGGATACTTTTAGAGCAAACAGGAGTCCACCCACAGGAAGAGGCTCACACACAAGTGGCTGTCTCATTCCTTCCTTCATTTCAGTGCATTGTGACACACGACACTGCAGGCGAATTTGGTATTGTTTTTCCTGCTTAAGTAAAATAATCTTCCCAGTTGCCTGCTGGCTTAAAGAGATTCTTACAAAGAGTGTAAGAAACTGTAATATAATACTAATAGAGCAAGCACTAATCATTTACAAGAAAATGGCAGTACTGACATTTTTTTAGTATGATCATTATTTCACACTATGAAATTAAAAACAATGATAGTATTTTATATATTAAAATGTAAATTATTAAACACACTATTTGATATATGAATGGATGCAAATATTTCAGCATGTTTTTATGGGATTATTTTTTAGCTTCTGTGACTGTTTAAAACAAGTATTCAAATAAACTCAAACCTTTGACTTACAATAATCCTAGAGAAAAATGATGTGAGAACAAAAAGGTGTTTTGTGGCACTAGAATGATGAAGAATTATTAAATATTTTATTACATCTTTCAGTCATTTAAAAATTCTATTCTTGTGTATGTGTTTTGAAATGTTCCTAAATATTTGTAATTATAATAACTTCTAAACATGGAAGTGAGTTTAATCATACTGGTATTATAAAATAGTATAATAATATAGTATTTAGATTGAAAAATATTTTTGTGCCCTTAAAAAGGAAATAAAATATATAATTACCTAAACATATTTTTCAGTTTAGTTCAGTTGCTCAGTCATGTCTGACTCTTTGCAACCCCATGGACTGCAGCAGTTCAGGCCTCCCTGTCCATCACTAACTCCCGGAGTTTACTCAAACTCATGCCCATTGAGTTGGTGATGCCATCCAAGTTCACCTTAATTTTTAATACTATTTTTCTATTTAAATATGTTTTGAAATATAAATATTAATAGATAGGCCTATCTGTAATTTATAAATACATACCTGTGTATTAGGGATGCATGCCTATATGTTTTTATTGCTGGGGTACAAAATCAATTTGTTTGAAGATCTGCTCCAGTGAGTAAAAAAATGTCTAGAATTGAATAGATGGGTTTTCCTGATATTGCTCAACCTTATCATGTAACCAGGGTGTCTCCAGGTCAGTGAGGGTACCTACCATTGTGTGTGTGTGTGTGTGTGTGTGTGTGTATGTGTCCTACAGAGTTTATGGGAAGTCACAGAGACCAGGCAAATTCAATTTATTTATTTAGTTAGCAAATTCAATTTCTTGATTAACTTTCAAGTCATTGTGGGAGAGATTGAGAAGGGACTGGATTCCTGCCCCAAAGGAACTTACTGTGTCACTGTTACTGTAGAGAAAGACATAAATAAGCACATGTGTACTGTCATAAGATATAAGGTAGCCTGTGATGAAGTTTAAAGAAGGTAAACATATTGGGGACTCTTGGTTATGAACCAGACTTTGGACCTCAGGCTAATTACATACTGCTCTGTTTTGCTTTCTTAGTCTGGGAAATAGATATTAGTGGTGGTAGTGGTTTAGTTGCTAAGTCATGTCCGACTCTTGCAACCCCATGGACTGTAGCCCACTGGCTTCTCTGTCATCCCAGGCAAGATTACTGGAGTGGGTAGCCGTTTCCTTCTCCAGGGGATCTTCCTGAGCCAGGGATCAAACCTGCGTCTCCTGTATTGACAGGTGGGTTCTTTACCACTGAGTAAACCAGGGAAGCCCAAGATAATAATACCTCCCTAGGTACCTCAAAGATCACTGTGAAGTTAAAATAATTAAAAGTTGAGAACTTGATGTAAGTATACAAATAATAGGAATTATATTTTAGCTTAGAGATCTACATTCTTTTTAAAAGTTTTAGTTTGAATTTTTCTTTTTCTTTTTTCCCCTCTGCAAGCGAAAATGGTGATAGTTGAATCCTTGCTTTAAATCCAGGATTACTCTGTTAGAATTTATGCAGAACCTTTCATTTTAAACTATATATAAGATGGCATTGAAGTGGGGAAAGAGTCTTCTGCCCTTGGGTCAGGACTTTTTTAGAGTTCCTTGGAGAATTGTTATTTCTTTCACTGCTTTAAAGATTGAGAGAACTCTCCCAAGCTGCATGTAAATTAATTTGTAACACTTCTTGTTCTAAAAAAAAAAAAAGTGACAAATGGAAAATAGTGAATAAGCAGGGATTTACTGACCTCTGATGGCCAGACATAAAAACTGCTACTTTTATCATGGTGCATATACTTCATGGCAAATCAGTTCAGTTCAGTTCAGTCGCTCAGTCATGTCTGACTCTTTGTGACCCCATGAACTGAAGCACACCAGGCTTCCCTGTCCATCACCAACTTCTGGAGTTTACTCAAACTCATGTCCATTGAGTTGGTGATGCCATCCAACCATCTCATCCTCTGTTGGCCCCTTCTCCTGGTTAATTAGTGTAAGAAATATTTGAAATACTGTTTCTTTGGAGAATTGGTGGTGTATAAGATGTGGTTGGCTAGAAATATTATACAGGTATCTTAGCCTTGTGTGAACAGGGTTTAAGAATCTTGCAAAAAAAAAAATGTATGTGGAGCACAATTCAGTGCAAATTTTGCTTTCATCCTGGTCTTCCTGGTAGCAAGGTTATGAGGGAGGAGATGTATAGCTCTCATTTACCTATTATCTTTGGAAGCATTATGCTTGCATGCTAAGTAGCTTCAGTCCTGTCCAACTCTTTGCGACCCTATGGACTGCAGCCTGCCAGGCTCCTCTGTCCATGCGATTCTTCAGGCAAGAATACTGGTGTGGGGTTGCCATTTCCTTCCCTAGGGAATCCTCCCTACCCAGGGATTGAACCTGTGTCTCTTATGTCTCCTGCATTGGCAGGCGGGTTCTTTACCACTAGCACCACCTGGGTAGCCCTTGGAGGCATCAAGAGTCATCAAAGAGAAGCTGATGATTGTAAAATGGGTCAGTTGGCTTAGGTCAATTTTATTCTTAAAACTTGACAGAAAAAATTATTACAAAATCTGCTTTAGTAATTTATTTCCCTCTATTTTACACCATATTTCATTAAGATATGCCTTCTAGCTTTTATCCCAAATTTTATCTATTATAATTTACATGTGGTTCCACTGAATACATAGATGAGGGAAACGAAATAGCCCCAGCCAAAATGTTTTTCTGGCAGAGATAGCTTAAAAAAAGCAAAAACCAGGTTTAAAGACACTTGATTTAGGAAGTCCTTAGAAAGTAGCATTGTGCTCTTCTGCATGGCTAAAAAATAGCTGGGAGGTTGTTTGCACATCTTAGCAGACACTGTTGGTAGCCTAGAATCTAGTAATCATTTTTTTGTGCTCAAGAAGCTTGTGTTTCGTTAATGTCACTGCTTTGTCAGTTTACTAGAAGGGAAATAGATAATAAAGTTGAGATGATGATGTTATTTTTAAAAATCATTGTTTCATATAAATAAGTATACATTTAAAAAATAAACTGTATCATTTCTCTAAAAAGTGGATTAGTAGTGCTTTGAAATCTGCATCCAGTACTCAAAAGTTAGCCTTAAGGCATAAGACCTGGCCTCAGGGAATCTCTGGATCTCACATCTGCTTCTCTCCCTTCATTTACTCTTGTCTGATCTCACTGACCTTCCTGCTGTTCCTGCATCACTCCCATTGCACTCCCACTCTACACCTTGCTGTTTGCATTGCCTAGAATATTCTTCCATCTCTCTGATGGCTCCCTCCCTTCTCCATCAAATCTCTCTGCTCAAATGTCACTCAGGTAGGAGTTCCTTCACAACTTTATCTAAAATATTAGCCTCCACCACTCTCCAACCTCCTTGTCCGCTTCATTTTCTTCACAGCACTTACCCTTCATATTAATAGCATCTCACAGTAAGATCTACAAAGGCAGAGAATTTGTGCTTCATTCAGAAAGAGTGAATAAATGACTCCTTCCATGACAATCATATGTCTATCTTGCTATTAACTTCTTTAAAATTTAATTTAATTTTTAAACTTTACAATATTGTATTGGTTTTGCCATATATCAACATGAATCCGCCACTTTTAAAAATTGTAAAAATAAAACACAAATGCCAAAAATAACACAGAACACGTGTATAGCTTAATTAATTCTTATAAAGTAAGCATCTTTGTAAATCATCACTTCCGGTTAAGACATAACTTTCCCAGCCTCCATTCAGCTCTTCCATGTGCCTCATTCTGATCACAACCCCTGCCTCCTCAAGAAAGCATCACTAGTCTGATTTTCATAGTAATTACTTCTTGTGTTTCTTTGGAGTTTTAGCACGTAAGTGTGCATCCCGAGTGTCTTCATTTAACCTTGTCTTATTTTTGTTTTGCTTGTCTTTAAATTTTCTTCTAATCCATACATTCATCTTCCATTGCTTTGTTTTCTCATAACTTATTCTTTGAAGATCTCAGGCTGTTTTTGTTGTTGTTCTTGTCCAGTCACTAAGTCGTGTCTGACTTTTTGTGGTCCGTCAACTATAGCACTCCAGGCTTCCCTGTCCTTCACCATCTCCCTGAGTTTGCTCAAACTCATGTCCATTGAATCAGTGATGCCATTCAACCATCCCATCCTCTGTTCCCCCTTCTCCTCTTGCCCTCAATCTTTCCTAGCATCAGGGTCTTTTCCAGTGAGTCAGCTCTTTCCATCAGGTGGCCAAAGTACTGGAGCTTCAGCTTCAGCATCAGTCCTTCCAATGAATATTGAGTGTTGATTTCCTTTAAGATTGACTGGTTAGATCCTGCTGTCCAAGGGACTCTCGAGAGTCTTCTCCAGCACCACGGCATCAGTTCTTTGTTGCTCAGCCTTCTTTCCAGTGTAATTCTACATGACTACTGGAAAAACTATAGCTTTCACTAGATGAACCTTTGTCTGAAAAGTGATGTCTTTGCTTTTTAATATGCTGTCTAGATTTGTCATAGCTGTTCTTCCAAGGAGCAAGCATCTTTTAATCTGATGGGAGCAGTCACCATCTACAGTGATTTTGGAGCCCAAGAAGAGGAACTCTGTCACTGTTTGCACTTTGCCCCTTCTATTTGTCATGAAGTTATGGGACCAGATACCATGATCTTATGTAGATTTTTTTAGACTAGGCTAAGGAGACTACTTAGTAGGCAAATTTCCTACTAATACACAGATCTCATCTTTGATATATTTATTCTCTTCAATATGAGTGCTTTAAATAGTAACTATATTAAGATCAAAGTTGTGTCTGACTCTTTGCTATCCCATGACTATAGCCCACCAGGCTCCTCTGTCCATGGGATTCTCCAGGCAAGAATACTGAAGTGGGTTGTCATGGCCTTCTCCAGGTGTCTTCCCAACCTGGGGATCTTACCCGGGTCTCCCACATTGCAGGCAGATTCTTTACCCTTTGAGACATCAGGGAAGCCCAAACTATTGATTACAAATTTTTAATCTTGAACTTAACACAGAAGTATTAATATTCTACCTGGAGGTGAAATATACTTAATCATGAAGACTGCTATGTATGGCTGCATGCATGATTCCCTGAACGACTGTGGGGGCAACATTCATACCAAATACTCTCTAATAGGTAGACTCTGGAGGAGCCATGTAGGCTACAGTCCATGGGGTCGCAAAGAGTCGGACACGACTGAGCGACTTCATTTTCATAGAGTTGCACAGTGCACACCCAGCACACTTTTGCATGTGGTGGCCTGGCGTCTATCAGTAAAACGCTTTTACAGTTCCAAGAATATGGAGGCTATCTTCTCAAGCAAATTGGGGCACACTGAGGCTGCTGATTAGCTGGAGAATTTTGACTTAGTCTTAGGTTTTATTCTCTCCTTTCTGCTAACCAATATGATTTTTTTTTTTAATCTATGCCCTCCAGATAATGTGTTCTCACAAGGTATGTGTCCCAGATTCACTTTGAACAGTATCTAATTCTGTCTGATTAGAGTCTGAAAATCCCATCCCAGGTTACTTCACCACTTGATTGAGTTAAACTAATCTATTTACTGCCTGCCTCTTTTCAGTTCTTCCTGTCTGGCCAGGCCATAGCCTTAAATCTATCTATTCTCAGACTGAATCCTGGATCTCTCTCTCTGTTAGCTTTCTTAGCAACACATGGTTATGAATAAGGGGATGGTGACACAAAATGAGGCTGAAGATGTAGACAGAGGTCAGTCATAAGGAAACAAGCCTTTGAAACTTGTCTTTTTTTCCACCAGCAAATCTATACTTTTTTCAACTTTATTGAGATATGATCAACAAATAGAATGTGAGATATTTAAACTGTACCTTGTGGTGATTTGGTATATGTATACATGGTGAAAGAATTATCCCCATTGAGTTCATTAATTCACCTGCCACTTCACATATTTATTTAATTCCTATTATGTTAGGGGAAGAAAATTTTGTTCTACTCTTTTGGCCAGTTTATATTATATGACAATGGTATCAACTATAGTCACCATATTTTATATTAGATCCTCAGACTTCATTCATCTTACAGTTGAAAATTTGTACCCTTTAATCAGCTTCTCCCTATTTCTCCCACCCCTCTGGCACTGTTTTTCTGCTGTCTAAGAGTTTGACTTTAAAACATTTTTCACATATACATGATACCATACAATATTTGTCTTTCTATGTTTGGATTATTTCACTTAGCATAATGCCCTCAAGGGCCAACTATGTTGTCCCAAGTGGTAGGATTTCCTTCTTTCTTATGGTTGAATTCCATTATGCAGCGGAATAATATATATATACACACATACGCATACCACATCATCTCTATCCATTCATCCACTGATGGGCATCTAGGTTGTTTCCATGTGTTGGCTATTGAATATATGAATAATGCTGCCGTGAACATGGACATGCAGTTGTTTCTTCAATATCCTGTTGTCATTTCTTTTGGATATACGCCTAGGTGTGGGATTGTTGAATCATATAGTAGCTCTATTTTTTCAATATTTTGAGGAGCCTCTATACTGTTTTCCATAGTGGCTGCACCAATTTACATTCCAATTGTGTGTGAGCAAGAGTTCCCTTTCCTTCTCATCCTTACTCAAAGCTTTCAGGCAGGAGCCAGTCTTGAAGTAGTGTGAATTTAAAAAAGATCTCTAGCTGAGTTGTAAAGAATGAATTAGAGAGTAAAAGGGTGAATGCAGGGAGAAGAGTTAAAAGCCTTTTCAACAGATTTACACAGACTTGGGTGGTTTGGATTAGTGATGATGGAAATAGAGATGAGTAGATGGATTGGAAAAGGATTTTGGAAATAAAATTTATGGAACTGGCTAGTACTGGGTCTAGGGGTTAAGACAAAGAGAGAGATAAAGGAAGATCCGTGGTGATAGCTGGTGGATTGTAGTTATGTTTACTGAGATGGGAGCACCTTGGTGGTAGGAATGGGGAGGCAGGTGAGGGAGAGCAGGGAAAGACCCTAGGTTCAATTTGAAGTGTCTGCAAGAAAGATATTCAAATGATAATGTTGAGCAAACATAAGATATATGGTTTGAGAGGTTATTAGTGCTAATTGAAGCAGATATGAAGTCCTTAAACTTTTAAAAAATGCAGTATTTAATGACTGGGGGTGAGGTGGAGGAAAAATAAAGATGGCATAAAATGTAATAAAAATTTGTCTATTATCCATTTATGCTACATTCATTAAAAGAATATTAGATGAAGATGGTGGAGGAGTACGTGGACGTGGAGTACATCTTTGTCTATGGATACATCAGGAATATACCTTCAGACACAGAAGTGCATGCAGAACACCAGCGGAGAAGCAGACAGGAGTACCTGACCAGAGGAAAAGAATATATGGAACCACACAAAACTCAGTAGGATGAAGGAACTAGAGGGAAAAGGAGGAGTGTTAGTACGACTGCACCAGGGTGGGGGAACTGAAGCAGGGGTCTGATCCCCACATCTGGGCAATTGTCTGAGTCAGAGGAGAAATGTTTAAGGCTGAGTGAAACAGCAGATCTGTGGCAGCCTAAATGGAATGAAAATCAGACAGTCCTTGCCACAGCCATACATACCCCAGACAGGGATGCTGAGTCTGAGGATTATGGAGGGATCCCAAGGTGAGGATTGCTGTTGACTGTGGAGAGACGGATCAAGAGGAGGTGAAGGAGGAGACTGTGGTGAGAAATGCCTGTGGAGGAAAGCTGGGCAGCCATGGAAGCAAGGCAATACTGCTGAGTCATGCATAGTGGCTGGAGCCTTCACCATAGCTTCTCTTTCCTCACAGGCCAGCATCAGCAGCTGAACAATAGAGAGTCTGGCCCATCAAACACCTGAGGCACTGAACTACAGAGCAGGATCCCATCCAGGGTGCTCCTTTAAGTGACTGACATGCTGATCTACAGAGTAGCACCCCAACAAGGGTGTAACTGCCATTTGTCCGGGGTTCATCTTTGACTTCTCATTTTTGGATATTTGTGTTAATCTTACCTAATGCCATAACAAACCACTTGTGGAATCCTTTTTGCTGACCAGAGATCGAGCCATGAACCTTTGTGGGAGCACTGACTCCAAGACCCTAGACTACCAGAAAACTAACCCTGCTGCTGCTGCTGCTAAGTCACTTCAGTCATGTCCGACTCTGTGCGACCCCATAGACGGCAGCCCACCAGGCTCCGCCGTCCCTGGGATTCTCCAGGCAAGAACACTGGAGTGGGGTTCCATTTCCTTCTCCAATGCAGGAAAGTGAAAAGTGAAAGTGATGTCGCTCAGTCGTGTCCAACTCCTCGAGACCCCATGGACTGCAGCCCACCAGGCTCCTCCGTCCATAAATATCAAATAGTGAGGACTCACACAAAGCAAACCACTTGAATACAAGACCCGGCATCACCCAACCACCAGTAGCACCCTGTGCAGGATGCCTCATCTAAACAACAAGCAAAACAAAAATATAAACCCAATCATCAGCAGACAGGATTACCACCTCACTCAGTCTTGCCCATCAGAGGAAAAACAAACAAACAAACAAACAAAACTCAGCACAAATCTCATCCTATATGAAGCTTACACAAACCACTGGACCCACCTTAGTGAAAGTGAAGTTGCTCAGTCGTGTCCGACTCTTTGGGACCCCATGGACTGTAGCCTACCAGGCTCCTCTGTCCATGTGATTTTCCAGGCAATAGTACTGGAGTGGATTGCCATTTCCTTCTCCAGGGGATCTTCCCAACCTAGGGCTCAAACCCAGGTCTCCCGCATTGTAGACAGACGCTTTACCGTCTGAGCCACCTTAGGAGGGCAGAAACCAAAAGGAAGAAAGAATTCAACCCTTGAAGCCTGGGAAAAGGCGATCTCAAACACAGTAAGTTAAAAAAAAAAGAAAAGAAAAGAAAAGGCAGAGAAATACTACACAAATGAAGGAACAAACTGCTAAGTCGCTTAGCAACAAACTAGAAACACAGAAGTCCAAATAAATGAGGAGGAAATAGGTAAGCTACCTGAAAAAGAATTCAGAATTATGATAGCAAAGATGATTAAAAACCTTGAAAACAAAAATGGAGAAAATGCAAGAATCAATTAACAAAGACCTGGAAGAATTAAAGAATAAATACACAGAGACAAACAACACAATTACTGAAGTTAAAAATACTCTAGAAGGAATCAATAGCAGAATAGCTGAAGCAGAAGAACGAATCAGTGAGCTGGAAGATAAAATGGTGGAAATTAGTTCTGAGGAGCAGAATAAAGTAAAAAGAATGAAAAGAACTGAGGATAGTCTCAGAAACCTCTGGGACAATATCTAATGCACCAACATTTGAAGAATAGGGGTCCCAGAAGAAGAAGAGAAAAAGAAAGGGTATGAGAAAATTTTTGAATAGATTATTGTTGAAAATTTCCCCAAGGTGGAAAAGGAACTAGTTAATCAAGTCCAGGAGGCAAGAAGAGTCCCATACTGAATAAACCCAAGGAGAAACATGCCAAGACACATACTAATTAAGCTAACAAAGACTAAACACAAAGAAAGGATATTAAAAGCAGCAAGGGAGAAGCAACAAGTGACATTCAAGGGAAACTGCATATGCTTAACAGCTGATCTTTCAGCAGAAACTGCAGGCCAGAAGGGAATGGCAGGATATATTTAAAGTATTGAAATGGAAAAGTCTACAACCAAGATTACAGTACCTGGGGCAAGGATCTCATTCAAAATTGATGGAGAAATAAAAAGCTTTTCAGACAAGCAAAAAGTTAAGAGAATTCAGTACCACCAAACCAGCTTTACAACAAATGTTAAAGGGACTTATATAGTCAAGAAATACAAGAGAAGAAAAAAGATCTGCAAAATCAGTCCCAAACATTTAAGAAAATGACAATAAGAACATATATATCAATAATTACTTTAAGTGTAAATGGATTAAATGCTCCAACCAAAAGACATAGCCTGGCTGAATGGATACAAAAACAAGACCCATATATATGCTGTCTACAAGAAATCTGCTTCAGATCTTAAGACACATATAGACTGAAAGTGAGAGGATGGAAAAATGTATTTCATGCAAATGGGAAAGCTGAAGTAGCAATCCTCATATCAGACAAAATAGACTTTAAAATAAAGAAGATTACAAGAGATAAGGAGGGACACTACATAATGATCAAGGGATCAATCCAAGAGGAAGACATAACAACTGTAAATATCTATGCACCCAACACAGGAGCACCTCAATACACAATACAAACATTAACAGACATAAAAGGAGAAATTGACAGTAACACAATAATAGTAGGAGACTTTAACACCCCACTCACAACATTGGACAGATCATCAAAACAGAAAATCAATAAGGAAACAAAACTCTTAAGTGATACATTAGAAGAGATGGATCTCATTGATATCTTCAGGACATTCCATCCGAATGCAGAAGAATACACCTTATTCTTAAGTGCACATGGAACATTCTCCAGGATAGACCACATCCTGGGTCACAAATCAAATCTCAGTAAATTTAAGAAAATTGAAATTGTATCAAGCATCTTCTCTGACCACAACACTATGAAGCTGGATATCAATTTCAAGAAAAAAAAATTGTAAGGAACACAAACACATGGAGATTAAGCAACACATTTCTAAATAACCAACAGGTTACTGAAGAAATCAAAAGGGAAATCAAAAAATTTCTAGATACAAATGACAATGAAAACGCAACAACTCTAAATCTATGGGATGCAATGAAAGCAGTTCCAAGAGGGAAGTTTATAACAATAGAATCCTACCTCAAGAAATAAGAAAAACATCAAATAGACAACTGGGAAAAGAAGAACAAAACCTCCCAAAAACTAGTAGAAGGAAAGAATCATAAAGATCCAAGCAGAAATAAGTGGAAAATAAATGAAAGAAACAATAGTAAAGATTAACAAATCTAAAAGCTGGTTCTTGAAAAGATAAACAAAATTGACAAGCTTTTAGCCAGATTCAGCAAGAAAAAAAGAAGAATTAAATCAACAAAATTAGAAGTGAAAAAGGAGAGGTTATAAAAGACAATTCAGAAACACAAAGGATTATAAGAGACTATTAGGAACAACTATATGGCAATAAAATTGATAACCTGGAAGAAATGGACAGATTCTTAGAAAAGTGCAATCTTCCAAGACTGAACCAGGAAGAAATAGAAAATATGAACAATCCAATTACAAGCACTGAAATTGAAGCTGTGATCAAAAATCTCCCAAAAAACAAAAGCCCAGGACCAGATAGCTTCACAGAAGAATTATATCAAGCATTTAGAGAAGAGCTAATACCTATCCTTATAAACCTCTTTCAAAAAATTTCAGAGGAAGTAACACTTCTAAACTCATTCTATGAGGCAACCATCACTCTGATACCAAAATCAGACAAAGACAACACAAAAAAGGAAAACTACAGGCCAATATCACTGATGAACATAGATGCAAAAATCCTCAACAAAATTTTAGCAAACAGAATTCAGCAGTACATCAAAAAGCACATACATCATGATCAAGTTGGGTTTATTCCAGTAATGTAAGGATTCTTCAATTTATGAAAATCTATGTGATACACCATATTAACAAATTGAAAGATAAAAACCATATGATCATCTCAATAGATGCAGAAAGAGCCTTTGACAAAGTTCAGCACCCATTTATGATTAAAACTCTTCAAAAAAAATGGGTGTAGAAGGAACCTACCTCAATATAGTAAAGGCCATATATGATAAGCCTACAGCAAACATTATTCTCAATGGTGAAAAACTGAAAGCATTCCCCCTAAGATCAGGAACAAGACAAGGGTGTCCACTTTCACCACTATTATTCAACATAGTTCTGGAAGTCCTAGCTACAGCAATCAGAGAAGAAAAAGAAATAAAAGAAATCCAGATCAGAAAAGAAGTAAAGCTGTCACTGTTTGCAGATGACATGATACTGTACATAGAAAACCATAAAGATAGTATCAGAAATTTACTAGAGCTAATCAGTGAATTTAGCAAAGTTGCAGGATACAAAATCAATACACAGAAATCACTTGCATTTCTATATACTAACAATGAAAAATCAGAGAGAGAAATTAAGGAATCAATCCCATTCACCATTGCAACAAAAAGAATTAAATATCTAGGAATAAACTTACCTGAGGAGACAAAAAAACTGTACACAGAAAATTATAAGACACTAATGAAAGCAATCAAAGACAACATAAACAGATGGAGAGATATTCCATGTTTCTGGGTAGGAAGACTCAATATTGTGAAAATAACTATACTACCAAATGCAATCTACAGATTCAATGCAATCCCTATCAAATTACCAATGACATTTTTCACAGAACTAAAACAAAAAATTTCACAATTCATATGGAAACACAAGAGACCCTGAATAGCCAAAGCAGTCTTGAGGAAGAAGAATGGAGCTGGAGGAATCAACCTTCCCAACTTCAGATTATACAGTAAAGCTATGGTCATCAAGACAGCATGGTACTGGCACAAAAACAGAAATACAGACCAATGGAATAAAAGATAAAAAGCCCAGAAATAAGCCCATGCACCTATAGGTACCTTATTTTTGAAAAAAGGAGGCAAGAATATACCACTGGGCAAAGATAGCCTCTTCAATAAATGTGCTGGGAAAACTGGACAGCTACATGTAGAAGAATGAAACTGGAGCACTTCCTAACACCATACACAAAGATAAACTCAAAATGGATTAAAGACCTAAATGTAAGCCCAGAAACTATAAAACTTTTAGAGGAAAGCATAGGCAGGACACTCAGTGACATAAATCAAAGCAAGACCCTCTATGACTCACCTCCAAGAGTAATGGAAATAAAAACAGAAGGAAACAAGTGGGGCCTGTTAAACTCAAAAGCTTTTGTACAGCAAAGGAAACTATAAGTAAGGTGAAAAGACAACCCTCAGAATAGGAGAAAATAATAGCAAATGAAAAAACTGACAAAGGATTAATTTCCAAAATATACAAGCAGCTCATACAACTCAATATCAGAAAAACAAACAACCCAATCAAAAAAATTGGAAAAAGACCTAAACAGACATTTCTCCAAAGAAGAAATAAAGACGGCTAACATGAAAATATGCTCAACATTGCTCATTATTCAGTTCAGTTCAGTCACTCAGTCGTGTCCGACTCTTTGCGACCCCATGAATCGCAGCACGCCAGGCCTCCCTGTCCATCACCAACTCCCGGAATTCACCCAGACTAACGTCCATCGAGTCCGTGATGCCATCCAGCCATCTCATCCTCTGTCGTCCCCTTCTCCTCCTGCCCCCAATCCCTCCCAGCATCAGAGTCTTCCAATGAGTCAACTTTTCACATGAGGTGGCCAAAGTACTGGACTTTCAGCTTTAGCGTCATTCCTTCCAAAGAAATCCCAAGGCTGATCTCCTTCAGAATGGACTGGTTGGATCTCCTTGCAGTTCAAGGGACTCTCAAGAGTCTTCTCCAACACCACAGTTCAAAAGCATCAATTCTTTGGCGCTCAGCCTTCTTCACAGTCCAACTCTCACATCCATACATGACCACAGGAAAAACCATAGCCTTGACTAGACGAACCTTCGTTGGCAAAGTAATGTCTCTGCTTTTGAATATGCTATCTAGGTTGGTCATAACTTTCCTTCCAAGAAGTAAGCGTCTTTTAATTTCATGGCTGCAGTCACCATGAAATTATGCACTGATTTTGGAGCCCCAAAAAATAAAGTCTGACACTGTTTCCACTGTTTCCCCATCTATTTCCCATGAAGTGATGGGACCAGACGCCATGATCTTCGTTTTCTGAATGTTGAGCTTTAAGCCAACTTTTTCACTCTTCACTTTCACTTTCATCAAGAGACTTTGAGTTCCTCTTCACTTTCTGCCATAAGGGTGGTGTCATCTGCATATCTGAGGTGATTGATATTTCTCCCAGCAATCTTGATTCCAGCTTGTGCTTCTTCCAGTCCAGTGTTTCTCATGATGTACTCTGCATAGAAGTTAAATAAGCAGGGTGACAATATACAGCCTTGACGTACTCCTTATCCTGTTTGGAACCAGTCTGTTGTTCCATGTCCAGTTCTAACTGTTGCTTCCTGACCTGCATACAGATTTCTCAAGAGGTAGGTCAGGTGGTCTGGTATTCCCATCTCTTTCAGAATTTTCCAGTTTATTGTGATCCACACAGTCAAAGGCTTTGGGATAGTCAATAAAGCATAAATAGATGTCTTTCTGGAACTCTCTTGCTTTTTCCATGATCCAGTGGATGTTGGCAATTTGATCTCTGGTTCCTCTGCCTTTTCTAAAACCAGCTTGAACATCAAGAAGTTCATGGTTCACATATTGCTGAAGCCTGGCTTGGAGAATTTTGAGCATTACTTTACTAGCATGTGAGATGAGTGCAATTGTGTGGTAGTTTGAGCATTCTTTGGCATTGCCTTTCTTTGGGATTGGAATGAAAACTGACCTTTTCCAGTCCTGTGGCCACTGCTGACTTTTCCAAATTTGCTGGCATATTGAGTGCAGCACTTTCATAGCATCATCTTTCAGGATTTGAAATAGCTCAACTGGAATTCCAAACACCCTCTTCCAACAATACAAGAGAAGACTTTATACATGGACATCACCAGATGGTCAACACTGAAATCAGATTGATTATATTCTTTGCAGCCAAAGATGGAGAAGCTCTATACAGTCAGCAAAAACAAGACCAGGAGCTGACTGTGGCTCAGATCATAAATTCCTTATTGCCAAATTCAGACTTAAATTGAAGAAAGTAGGGAAAACCACGAGACCATTCAGGTATGACCTAAATCAAATCCCTTATGATTATCCAGTGGAAGTGAGAAATAGATTTAAGGGCCTAGATCTGATAGATAGAGTGCCTGAAGAACTATGGATGGAGGTTCATGACATTGTACAGGAGACAGGGATCAAGACCATCCCCATGGAAAAGAAATGCAAAAAAGCAAAATGGCTGTCTGGGGAGGCCTTCACAAATAGCTGTGAAAAGAAGAGAAGTGAAAAGCAAAGGAGAAAAGGAAAGATATAAGCATCTGAATGCAGAGTTCCAAAGAATAGCAAGAAGAGATAAGAAAGCCTTCTTCAGCGATCAATGCAAAGAAATAGAGGAAAACAACAGAATGGGAAAGAGTAGAGATCTCTTCAAGAAAATTAGAGATACCAAGGGAACATTTCATGCAAAGATGGGCTCGATAAAGGACAGAAATGGTATGGACCTAACAGAAGCAGAAGAAATTAAGAAGAGATGGCAAGAAAACACAGAAGAACCATACAAAAAAGATCTTTACGACCCGGATAATCACGATGGTGTGATCACTGACCTAGAACCAGACATCCTGGAATGTGAAGTCAAGTGGGCCTTAAAAAGCATCACTACGAACAAAGCAAGTGGAGGTGATGGAATTCCAGTTGAGCTATTTCGCTCATTATTAGAGAAATGCAAATCAAAACTACAATGAGATATCACCTCACACCAGTCAGAATGGCCATCATCAAAAAGTCTACAAACAGTAAATGCTGGAGAGGTTGTGGAGAAAAAGAAAAGCTCTTGCACTGTTGGTGGGAATGTAAATTGATACAGTTTATGGAAGATGGTATGGAGATTCCTTAAAAGGCTAGGAATAAAAACACCATATGACCCAGTAATCCCACTCCTAGGCATATACTCTGAAGAAACCAAAATTGTAAAAGACACATGTATCCCATTGTTTACTGCAGTATTATTTACAATAGCTAGAACATGGAAGCAACCTAGATGTCCATTGACAGATGAATGGATAAAGAAGTTGTGGTACATATACACAATGGAATATTACTCAGCCATAAAAAGGAATGCATTTGAGTCAGTTCTGATGAGGTGGATGAAACTAGAACCTATTATACAGAATGAAGTAAGTCAGAAAGAGAAAGATAAATATCATATTCTAACACATATATACTGTGTATACCACATGTGTATATACCATATACACATATATGGTACTGAAGAACTTATTTACAGGGCAGCAATGGAGAAACAGACATAGAGAATAGACTTATGGACATGGGGACAGGGGAGAAGAGGGTGAGATGTATGGAAAGAGTAACATGGAAACTTACATTACCAAATGTAAAATAGATAGCCAATGGGAATTTGCAGTATGGCTCAGGAAACTCAAACAGGGGCTCTGTACCAATCTAGAGGGGTGGGGTGGAGCGGGAGATGGAAGGGAGGTTCAAAAGGGAGGGGATGTATGTATACCTATGGCTGATTCATGTTGAGGTTTGACAGGTAACAAAATTCTGTAAAGCAATTATCCTTCAACAGAAAAAATAAATTAAAAAAATATATAAAGAATACTAGTTGAAGGCTTTGCTTACACTTGATATGCTAAGTGCTGAGGGAAGCAGTGAATTGAAGTCCCTTCTCTCAAAGTTCCTGCTCTCAGTGGAAATTAGTTCAGAGTGTTGAGATAAAAGGTCAATGCTACCTTCAGAAAAAAACAAACAGGTACAATTTGCTTGTATTTACTTTTTTACACATGTCACATAATACTGCTTTTTCCATTATTTTGTTGAACTTTACAGAAGTCCTCTACTCGCCAGTAGTGTTAAGTAATTTCCATAAAATGTTTATATTTAAATATCTAGAAATGCTGTTTGATAGAGTATTCTTTTGTATTCTTTATTGAACTTTACTAGCCTCAGAAGTTCCCTAAATACTGTCCACTAGATGAAGAGGCATGTCACAAGGAGAGACTTTTGTTATAAAATAAAATTGTGTGTAAAATAACTTTATAACCCAAAATATACTTTATATAGTAGTTTTACAAATGTAATTTTAAAATAGTCAATGGAATCCTTTCCAAAGATTTCAGTGAAAGTGAAAGTGAAATCATTCAGTCATGTCCAACTCTTTGCAACCCCAAGGACTGTAGCCTACCAGGCTCCTCTGTCCATGGGATTTTCCAGGCAAGAGTAGTGAAGTGGGTTGCCATTTCCTTCTCCATCCAAAGATTTCAGTATAGAAAGCTAAATTCTATGGGAAAGTATGCTTTCCTTGAAAAGCTATTTCAGTTGAAATCATGATGTATTATGTTCAAAGCAAGGAAATAATCTTGGCAGTAGAAATAGGGTGTTCTTCTTGTTCCAAAATACATTCACATATATTTTGGAAAACAAATCATAATTTCATTGAATATGACCAAGTTCTAAAATTTCCTTGTTTAGAAATGTGCAAATTTGCAAATATGCAGTGAAAGTTGGGTTGCTTTAAACCAAAGAAAATGAATAATCCATGACCCCATCTAAAGGTCTTTTTGAGAAAGGCTGACTTTGGGACTTTTAATAAAGCTATATTGCTGATTATTGCTGTAATATTGGTTGTCGACTACTAAGTTGTCAATAACAGTTGGGAAGGGAGGGATTCATTCTGCTCAGGCAAATCAAAATCCTAAATACACATTTATTGAGTGCTCAGGTATTCTGGACATTGAGCCAGGGTCTTGAGCCACAAAGTTCAAAAGACTCAAAAGTTCTTGATGCAGAGAAAGTTTCTTTCCTCAGTATCTGTCTAGGAAACATATATGGATCTTAATGCAGTTACATGGGTGTGAACACTCATCAATACCCATCCATTCCTACCTGTTTTAGGAATGTGGCTTACTTTTTCAGGTTTGAATAATCCTTTTGTTTAGCATTGCTAAGAAGTGAAGTGTCATATTAACAAATTTTCTAATATTTTGGATAACTGATCTTAGTCATTAGTCAGTGTTCTTTTTAAGCAAACAGAAATTGCTCTTTGTATCTGAATATAGGGAATTGGACATATCCCACCTGTCAAATAGGATAGGGAAGGGCAGGTCAAGAAGCCCACTGCCAATAGATTATTTATTTTGTTTGCCCATCCAGCAACACTGGAGTGGGTGGTCATCGTGAGCACGAACAGTAACGCTGTGTGCTTCTCATGCGTTATCTGCTCAGCACCTGCCTATAACTGCCAGTAGAGAGTAACAGCCTCTTCTCTCCTTTAGAATGTCTCTAAGTGCCCCATTCCAATTCCCATGACCCCATTCTTTCCCAGTCAACACCCTAACTTAAGAGACTTGACTAAGTTCACTATCAGTTCAACTTTCACAGTTATCCAGCCAACTGTAGAATCACATTTTGGTTTTGATTTTCAGGTATCTCAACCATGTAGCTACAAGAAATAAAAGGTTGTTTCAGGACACTCCTAAAGGCTCTTTGTTTCTCTGACTTCTTGAGAATTTCAAATCTTTCCTTCTATAAGCTGCAGTGTTATATATTCAGTCAGCTCCCTGGTCATTGTTGTCAGACTTTCTATGCAACTTTCTGTTGTAATAGTCATTTAGTCTTCCAGTGCTTAATTTTCTCTAGATACTTAATTCTAGGCAACTAGAAGTGGAAATTTAAGGAATGATTTTGCCATGGCATGCTGTGCACCAAAATTCTTAATTTTTACTAGCAATGAGGTTATTTCTTATTTTAACTTCATTTAGATCACAGAACATATCCCAGATTCTCTTCTTTGAGGTTCTATTTTACTGAAGCTGCTGCCAATACTAAATATTCTAACAGCAAGAGTTTTATGATTAAAGCAGGAATCACTCTCTATATTTCAAACATGAAGGGTTTCAAAAGAGGAAATAAGGACCTACAAACCATCTTGAAAGCCCAGGGGATCAGAATCAGAGAAGCCATTTCCAAGACTGCCATTCTGAAACACTGAAGTGGGTGAATCTTAAGAGCTCACTGAGACACCACTGAGAATCCTATATCTGCTGATTTGTCTGTATGACAGATTGGCAAACTATGGCCATGGGAAAAACTGACCTGCCTGTTTTTGTGCAGTGTGTGGGTGAAGAATAGATTTATTCTTTTAAATGATCAAAAAAAAATCAATATTTTGTGAGATGTAATTACATGGAATCCAATTTCAGTGTCCATAAATAAAGGTTTATTGAAACAGCTATACTCACTTGTTTGCGTATTGTTTGTGGCTGCTTTTGCTTTACAGTGACAGAGTATAGTAGTTGTGACAGAGACTGGCCTCCAAAGACTAAACTACTTACTATCTAGCCCTTTACAGAAAAGATTTGTTGATTCTCGGTCTGTGGATCTGACTGCAAGTACTTCTGCCAAATAATGGCTTCTCTTTCTCTTCTACTTTCCAAGTTTAATGAAAATGTCTCTCATTGGCAAGTCCTCATCATCATATGGGGAAAGTAATTTTGAGAACTGTCACTCTTGTGTTCTCTTCTGGATTGCAGAGAAGTAGTCCTGAGTTGACAACAAGCACTTGAGAATAGTCAAGGTATGGTTGGTAATCCCCAAGACCACTTTTATGTTAAATGGACTAGAAGGACTCACAGAGCTCAGAAAAGCTGTTATAGTCACTCTTATGGTTTATTATGGCAAAGGGATAAGGATGAAAAGCAGCAGAAGTAAAAGGATCAGAAGGCAGAGTTCACGGTAGACCACACATGAGTTTCTAAGTGTCTTCTCCAGCAGAGTAACACAGTGTTTAATTTCCCCAACAGTGACATGTCAAAACATATATGAAGTATTTTTCTATCATGGAGACTCAACCAAGTCTTGGTCTCTATGATTTTTATTGGGGGTTAGTCACATTGGCATGGTTGATTGCCAATGTGGCTGACCTTATTTACTCAATCTTCAGCCCCTTTAAGGGTCAACTGGTTACTATTAATACATGGCACACCACACCCCCATTAAATAAATACAAACTGTCAGCATAAATTATCTGGACTGGCCCAAATTCCTAGAAAAATGGAGATACTCTTATTAGGCAGATTGGTGCAAAGTGTTAGAGATTATCTCTCAGGAACCAGACAAGGACCAAACTTTTCATTGGAATGTGCAAGATTTGGACAACCTAGGCCTGCTGAGATAATCCTTTATTCCAGTAACCAGTTCAGTTCAGTTCAGTTGCTCAGTCATGTCTGACTCTTTGCGACCCCATGAACTGCAGCACACCAGGCTTCCCTGTCCATCACCAACTCCCAGAGTTTACCCAAACTCATGTCCATTGAGTCGGTGATGCCGTCTAACCATCTCATCCTCTGTCGTCCCCTTCTCCTGCCCTCAATCTTTCCGAGCATCAGGGTCTTTTCAAATGAGTCAGCTCTTCGCATCAGGTGGCCAAAGTATTGGAGTTTCAGCTTCAGCATCAGTCCCTCCAATGAGCACCCAGGACTGATCTCCTTTAGGATGGACTGGTTGGATCTCCTTGCAGTCCAAGGGACTCTCAAGAGTCTTCTCCAACACCACAGTTCAAAAGCATCAATTCTTTGGTGCTCAGCTTTCTTTATAGTCCAACTCTGACATCCATACATGACTACTGGAAAAACCATAGCCTTGACTAGATGGACCTTTGTTGGCAAAGTAATGTCTCTGTTTTTTAATATGCTGTCTAGATTGGTCATAACTTTCCTTCCAAGGAGTAACGTCTTTTAATTTCATGGCTGCAATCACCATCTGTAGTTATTTTGGAGCCCCAAAAAATAAAGTCAGCCACTGTTTCCACTGTTTCCCCATCTATTTCCCATGAAGTGATGGGACCGGATGCCATGATCTTCATTTTCTGAATGTTGAGCATTAAGCAAACTTTTTCACTCTCCACTTTCACTTTCATCAAGAGACTTTTTAGTTCCTCTTCACTTTCTACCATAAAGGTGGTGTCATCTGCATATCTGAGGTTATTGATATTTCTTCCGGCAATCTTGATTCCAGCTTGTGCTTCCTCCAGCCCAGCATTTTTCATGATGTACTCTGCATATAAGTTAAATAAGCAGGGTGACAATGTACGGCCTTGACGTACTCCTTTTCCTATTTAGAACCAGTCTGTTGTTCCATGTCCAGTTCTAACTGTTGCTTGCTGACCTGCATACAGGTTTCTCAAAAGGTAGGTCAGGTGGTCTGGTATTCCCGTCTCTTTCAGAATTTTCCACAGTTTATTGTGATCCATGGAGAAGGAAATGGCAACCCACTCCACTGTTTTTGCCTAGAGAATCCTATGGACAGGGGAGCCTGGTGGGCTGCCATCTATGGGGTCGCACAGAGTCGGACACAACTGAAGCGACTTAGCATGCATGCATGCATTGGAGAGGGAAATGGCAACCCACTCCAGTACAGTCAAAGGCTTGGGCATAGTCAATAAAGCAGAAATAGATGTTTTTCTGGAACTCTCCTGCTTTTTTGATGATCCAGCAAATGTTGGCAGTTTGATCTCTGGTTCCTCTGCTTTCCTAAAACCAGCTTGAACATCTGGAAGTTCACGGTTCATGTATTGCTGAAGCCTGGCTTGGAGAATTTTGAGCATTACTTTACTAGCATGTGAGATGAGTTCAATTGTGCAGTAGTGATCATTCTTTGGAATATCCTTTCTTTGGGATTGGAATGAAAACTGACCTTTTCCAGTCCTGTGGCCACTGCTGAGTTTTCCAAATTTGCTGGCATACTGAGTGCAGCACTTTCACTGCATCATCTTTTAGGATTTGAAATAGCTCAACTGGAATTCCATCACCTCCACTAGCTTTGTTCGTAGTGATGCTTCCTAAGGGCCACTTGATTTCACATTCCAGGATGTCTGGCTCTAGGTGAGTGATCACACCATCGTGATAATCTGGGTCATGAAGATCTTTTTGTACAGTTCTTCTGTGTATTATTGCCACCTCTTCTTAATATCTTCTGCTTCTGTTTGGTCCATACCATTTCTGTCCTTTATTGAGCCCATCTTTGCATGAAATGTTCCCTTCATATCTCTAATTTTCTTGAAGAGATCTCTAGTCTTTCCCATTCTGTTGTTTTCCTCTATTTCTTTGCATTGATCACTGAGGAAGGCTTTCTTATCTCTCCTTGCTATTCTTTGAAACTCTGCATTCAAATGGGTATGTCTTTCCTTTGCTTTTCGCTTCTCTTCTTTTCACAGCTATTTGTAAGGCCTCCTCAGACAGCCATTTTGCTTTTTTGCATTTCTTTTCCATGGGGATGGTCTTGATCCCTGTCTCCTGTGCAATGTCATGAACCTCCATCCATAGTTCTTCAGGCACTCTTTCTATCAGATCTAGCCCCTTAAATCTATTTCCCACTCCACTGTATAATCATAAGGGATTTGATTTAGGTCATACCTGAATGGTCTAGTGGTTTTCCCCACTTTCTTCAATTTAAGTCGAATTTGGCAATAAGGAGTTCATGATCTGAGCCACAGTCCGCTCCCGGTCTTGTTTTTACTGATTGTATAGAGTTTCTCCATCTTTGGCTGCAAAGCATATAATCAATCCGATTTTGGTGTTAGCCATCTATAGACTCACTGAAATTTGGATCTCTAGGAATGTCAGAGATTATCCAATGCATCCTCCTTTTTTTATAGATTAAAAAAATAGAGGCTTTGGAATCAAATAGATGTGGTTTTAATCCCAATTTCATTGCTTACAAGCCGCATGGTCTTGAAAAGTCATTTAACTTCTTTAGGCCCATTTTTTCCCTCACAGATTGATAATTAATACAATCATAATAAGGACTAAGTGGTGAGAAAAATTCTTAAGTCAGATTAGCGGTCAAAACATGGTGGGTATAGACACAGGAGAGACTCCCTGTACCCCCGATTCAATCTACAACTAATAAGACATGCACAACTCAGTGAAGACATTCATAACTCAGCCAAGGTGTTCCAACACAGCAGGATGCCAGAGAGATCCATACTTGTGTACATCTGAAGTTAGGTGACTGGAGCACATGGAAGAGGGAGAACTGGGGAATAGGAGGCAGTGCCAGTGATCCTGGCCCCCAGTCACGGAAACTGAGCCCATAGCCCCAGAAAACTAGTAGCAGCAGA
The DNA here is from genome assembly GCF_019923935.1 of Bubalus bubalis. NCBI lineage: Eukaryota > Metazoa > Chordata > Mammalia > Artiodactyla > Bovidae > Bubalus > Bubalus bubalis. Next base: position 69,946,704 of record NC_059160.1, read on the forward strand.
AGAGTAGGCAACATGACTTTAGCCTCCTGGCCACAACAGCGCCCATGGCCACAGGGAACTGGGCAGCAGCGGTGGCAGGGTCTGTGACCCTGGTTCTTCCGGCTGCTGTGGCGCCCGAGACTCGAGCATCCCTACCCAGGGCGGCAGGCTTGTGACCCCAACCACCCTAGATACACAGCAGACTCCCCTGACCCTGTTCCCTCCCCACCAACCTCCCCCTTCTGCAGTGGCAGTGCCCACAACCCAGGTGACCTTGGGCATGGTGGAGGTGCCTGCCAACCTGGTGCCTTCAGAGGCAGCATCAGGTCAGCAGCAGCACTAGCAGCAGGAGCAGCAGCAGCAGCAAGGCACTAGCAATCCTGGAAGCACAAGTCCTCACAATCTCTGGCAGAGGTGATGGAGAGTGGAACGTATTGATTCTCAAATACAGCCAGAGACAACTCAGGGAAGAGAAACCAGACCTTGTGCTATAGAACCACCAACTTAAAAAGAGAGAAAGTCCTATAATTATCAACCTGTTAATTTTCAGAATTAAATTAAACAGTGGTTCACCTAAATAAGAAATGTGTTCCCTACTTCAAATGTGCTGTCAGAGAAACAACTCACCAAGCACCATGAAAAATCACAGTAACACAGTGTTGCGAAAAGAAAGCAACAATTCTCCTGAAACCAAACTTAGTCATGAAGTGTTGTGATCTAACAGATAGAGAATTCAAAATAGCTGTTGTGAAGAAACTCAATGGGCTACAAGAAAACAAGAAAACTCAGAAAGGTAGTTCATTGAGTTCAGGAGTAAAATGAATGAACAGAATGAATATGTCACTAAAGAGGTAGAAATGCTGAAAAAACAAAAAAACAAGTTCTGGAGCTGAAAAAAGTTCTGAAGCTGAAGAACTCAATACAGTAAGTCCCCTACATATGAACCTTCAAGTTGCAACCTTTCGAAGATGCAAACGTGTTCGTATGTTCAATTACATAAGTTAGTGCACGTGTTTGGCTTACATTGTCACAAGTGTGTATCTTCTACAAGTGGTTGTGCTTTTATGTACTTTACTGTACAGTACTATATAAGATACAATAGTACAGTATCTTTATTTCAAGCCCAGGATGTCCACAAGCAAATGTAAAACCAGTGGTATATAGCTGATTGTGTTAATTGGGTATCTAGGCTAACACTGTTGGACTTACCAACAGATTTGACTTAAAAATGGAACTCATTTGTATGTAGGGGGCTTACTGTAAATGAGATGAAGAATGCATTGGAAATAGAGCAAATGATATGGAAGATAGAAGTAGCCAGCTTGAAGAAAATAATCTAGAAACAGAACCTGCCTCCGCTTTCTGCTCTTCCTGGAGATCCCTTCACCCCCACGCTCAGTTCTGTCAGGGCTCAGTGCCCCCACATCCCACCAGGCCCCTATGTGGCTTCCTGGTTGGTTTGAGGGTGTCCGTCCTTTTTGACTGCACTTTCATCGCCTTTGGTCCTGGGCTTGCCCTCTGCATTGCACATCGTCACTGAGTCTTTGAGCATCACCTTCCTCACCATCAGAGCTTTCTTCTGCTTGTGTCTCTGTGGCTTTCCTCCCTTGTTTGGTTCACGGCAGCCACCACAACTGACAACTAAGATGGACCAGTACAGAAATATCTGCTGATCTTAGGAGTGTTAGTCTCAGTCCTTATCCAAGAAATGTTCTGGTTTGCATATTATGAACTTAAAAGAGCTGGTGAAGGTTTGAAGAATATAAACCCAGATGAAACAGCACCCTTGGTGGATTGCTGGCTTATGTTTCTGGCTTGGGCTTTGGAATCATGAGTGGAATATTTTCCTTTGTAAATACCCTGATTCCTTGGGGCCAGGCACAGTGGGCATTCATGGAGACCCTCCCCAGTTCTTCCTAAATTGAGCCTTTAGGATACTGGTTATCACCTTGCTGCACGTGTTCTGGGGCACTGTGTCTTTTGATGGCTTTGAGGAGAAAACGTGGTATGACTTTCCTTAGCTCTTTCCTCTGCTGGTGTCATCCTGGACCTTCATGAATCCCCATGATGATTAAATCTGAGGTCAGCATACATAATCATGATTCTTATGGGCATCTGGGCATTCATTGTTTATGGAGCAGCTGCCAAAGCCTGACACTCTGCCTCCTCTGCCAAGACAAGGACTTGCTCCTCTTCAATCAGCACTCAGATAACCCGTGAGAACCAGCACTTACCAAACAGTAAACTGCCTTTTTCTAAAAGTACCCTTTCCTTGTGGAATTTGGAAAAAAACAAAACTATCTAGATACAGATGGCTTTCATGCAATGGCTTTCTGAAAGGGATGTACCAGTGGTGTAGAGCCTAGCTGCACATAAGAATCATCTGGGGAAACAAAGAATATACTGATTTTTGGGCTCCACTCTCCAGATTTAATTGATCTAGGCATTTGATCGGAGAAGGCAATGGCACCCCACTCCAGCACTCTTGCCTGGAAAATCACATGGATGGAGGAGCCTGGTGGGCTGCAGTCCACGGGGTGTCTAAGAGTCGGACATGACTGAGCAACTTCCCTTTCACTTTTCACTTTCATGCATTGGAGAAGGAAATGGCAACCCACTCCAGTGTTCTTGCCTGGAGAATCCCAGGGATGGGGGATCCTGGTGGGCTGCCATTTCTGGGGTCACACAGAGTCGGACACGACTGAAGCAACTTAGCAGCAAGCATTTGATAATTTTGTAAAGCTTCCTAGATGACTCTGAGGTGCAACCAGGTTGATAACCATCGATGTCCAAATAGGAACTTCCTAAGAACATCATAACTGAGTAAGAATCAATGTTTAGCTATCTCCTAACTCAGCTTGTACTAAGCAAGTATGTATCTGAATGTCAAATCCTGGTCAGCCTTTGTCTTTTTTAAGTTCTGAAGTGACAAAAGGCTAAAGGGCTGTCATGTCTTCACATGTTTCACTAGTATCCTGTTTATGAGGATACGGTAGGGTATGCTTCTAACTACAGTGATAAACTGTACTGACTTACTATGATCATTTAGCCAAAGTAAGCTATTGATTAATTAATAGGAGTATTTTTCTGTAGTTTTTCCATTTGAGGGTGGATTCCATCTCTTTAACTAAAATCCGATTATTTTCTAACTTCCTGGGAAGATATTATAAAAACAAGAATTTTTGTGCAACTTCTGCGAGTCTTTCCTGGGCTTAAGTCTTTTCATGGGCTTCACCCCGGGCAGTGTTTACCGGCTGAGTGCTAGATGCTGGACTAGTTGCAGTAGAGCGCACAGTTCTACCTCTAAGCAGTTCTACAGGTTTCTGAGTGATGTATCCGGGGGCAGACGTCACTGGAGCTGGTGCAAGTTTACTGAAAGCCAATAGGGTGGTGTTAGCATTGCTGCTGCAATACTAACTAGCACTCTCCCCCAGGGGTATAGTGGGAAATCGGCAATATGTCTCAAACTGCCAAGTTCATGCTTTTACATATTCCATCTAATCTTAGATCTAGTGTACGTCTCTGGGTTTTGGTAGCAGATACAGCATTCCCTTCATAGGAATGTCTAAGATGTTTGTTCAACTTCCAAACAACTCCTTTGGTTTCCTTTATATAAAGAGTAATTGTGCCTTTACTAACTAGAAGTTGTTCCCAGTTGATGGTTTCTAGGGAACTGATGGTGTGAAATGGAAATTCCCTACACATTAAAGTGAGAACCTCTGTGAATCCTCTGTGCGCAGTAGAACATCCGAAGGACATAGAAGCAGTTAAGAGCGCTTACCAGTGACATGCGCAGTGGGAGAATTTGACAGTACTGTGGTGAGGAAGAATAATGGACAGGTTTAAAATGGAAACACAGCCAGTATTTTGGGCTAGTCATACATCTTTCCAGGGACCAGAAGCTTACACAGGTACTAAAGGTTTATCAATGAAATCTCATGTTTAATTAGAATTTTTCAATCTAGGTATTCAGGAAGAGTAGGCTTTTTAGCAAGGCTGTGAACAGTCCCATAAGCAAGTATAGTTATTCCTCTAAAGTTTACTTCAGCACTAATACCAATGCCTCTGGGCTTCTGTGGTAGCTCAGTGGTAAAGGAACTGCCTGCTAATGCAGGAGACAGGGGTTCGATCCCTTGTCCAGGGAGATCCCACATGCCGCGGGGCAGCTAAGTTCAAGTGCCACAACTACTGAGCCTGTGCTCTAGAGCCCTCTATCCACAACTACTGAAACCTGAGTGCCCTAGAGCCCGTGCTCCACAACAGGTGAAGCCACTGCAATGAGAAGCCCGACCACCACAACCAGAGAAAGCCCACACGCAGCACTGAAGAGCTAGCGCAGCCAAAAATAATAATAAATAATAAAAAAATACCAGGGTTTCCACTGGGGTTTGCAACTGTCCAGCCTTATGCAAGATTTTATTTAGACTAGGTGAGTCATAGAAGAGTCAAGGACTTAGAGGCCAAATAGTGAAATTTACTGTGCACATTGGAGGGGAACAAAATGCTCATTGAATTAATTGAACTCATTGCATTGAATTGTATTGGACTAGTCATACATCTAGTGTGATGTTTTTTGATGAACAGGATAAGAAAAATACAGAGTTGGCTATTACTGTTGACTTACAACAGTAGTTGGGTAGTCTGATAAAATATGTGCTGATCTGTAAGTGTAGACATTACTTTGCCAACAAAGGTCCATCTAGTCAAGGCTATGGTTTTCCAGTGGTCGTGTATGGATGTGAGAGTTGGGCTGTGAAGAAAGCTGAGCACTGAAGAATTGATGCTTTTGAACTGTGGTGTTGGAGAAGATTCTTGAGAGTCCCTTGGACTGCAAGGAGATCCAACCAGTCCATCCTAAAGGAGATCAGTCCTGGGTGTTCATTGGAAGGACTGATATTAAAGTTGAAACTCCAATACTTTGGCCACCCCATGCGAAGAGTTGACTCATTGGAAAAGACTCTGATGCTGGGAGGGATTGGGGGCAGGAGGAGAAGGGGACGACAGAGGATGAGATGGCTGGATGGCATCACCGACTCAATGGACATGAGTTTGAGTAAACTCTGGGAGTTGGTGATGGACAGGGAGGCCTGGCGTGCTGCAATTCATGGGGTCGCAAAGAGTCGGACACGACTGAGTGACTGAACTGAACTGAACTGAACTGAAGTGTAGAAATAGCTGAGAGGATTAATATTGCTCATACTTGAGCTCTGAGGATGTCCTCTGTATATTAATATTTTAATATTAAGTAAAGAATCTGGGATATTGTGAAATCTCATGTGTGAAAACATCTCAAGTAAGAAGAAAGAAAATTTTTTTTGATGGTGACTGTTATCCTAGTTCAGGAAATTATTCAATACTCCCTGATTACCTGTGAATTTGTGAGCATTGTCCTAGTCAGCTTAGGAATTACAGTTGCAAATAGCCATGTTTTGCCTGATGCCAAGGAAGCCCAGAGAGGGAGTGGTCTTTCTCTGTTGCTGTGTATATATTGAGATATGCTTTTCTCCCCCTTTTTTGCATTTGTTATCTATTATGAGCTTTATGAGCCCTGATTGTATTTGGAGAGGAGGTGATGGTGTTAACCTTGTTCTCTTCCACACAAGGCTTTCTTTCTCAACGCGGAGGGAAGTGTGGCTAGAGTTAAAAGTTGACCTTGGAATGCAAATGTTGTTGTCATACTTCACCATGTTGCCATGTGAATAATAGAGATTGATTTTGGCTCTCTAATAAATTTGTATTCATTTTGTATTCATTTGGATGAGTAGTTGCAACTGATGAAGCTTTGTTACCCTTGATCCTGGCTTGCCTGACTGGCAGTATACTAGGAGCAGCCTCTTTTAGAGCGTCTTGGTGAAAACATGGCTGAAAGGAATAAATAGTATCCACTGACTGTAGAGAAATGGCTTTTGTTCCCAGTGTTAATAATTTTTTTGCTTAAGCACATTTCAATGTTTGCTGAGAGTGGCAGGTGCACATCAAAAATGCTGGGTGTTCTTATCCGTACAGTTGGTGTGGATGGACAGTCTTGACAGAAGTTTCCGCCTACCTACTACTCTTCCCTCTCACCTCTCACTTCAAACTAGCCCCATGATGGGATCGGCAGTCAGAGTGGGCCTGTGGGCTCCAGGGAAGCCAAGGTGACAGCCTGACTTGGGCATCTGCAGCCTGCCTCCTGAGTAGAGCTTCTTGCGAGTGCTGGCTTTCTGTTGGCTAAGCTTTTCCTGGGCCCTACCATTCCTAACTGCAGGTAGATAAAGTAGATGTCACAAGAAAATACTTTTAACATTCTTTGGTTAGAGCACTTTGTTTATGATTGCAATGTTTATGTTTCTCGTCTAATAAAAAGCATTACTTTATTGCATTACATTTTAGTGTTTATTTTATTTTAAAAAATTATTTATTCTTGACTGTACTGGGTCTTGAGCAGCTAGTGGTGGCTGCATGGCACTGGAGTGGCAGAGAGGAGATACCCCACTTCCAAGGTAAGAGAAACTCCAGTAAGACAGTAGGCGCTGAGAGAGGGCATCAGAGGGCAGGCAGACTGGAACCACAATCACGGAAGACTAACCAATCTAATCACATGGACCACAACCTTGTCTAACTCAGTGAAACTAAGCCATGCCATGTAGGGCCACCCAAGATATATGGGTCATGATGGAGAGTTCTGACAAAATGTGGTCCAGTGGAGAAGGGAATGGCAAACCACTTCAGTATTCTTGCCTTGAGAACCCCATGAACAGTATGAAAAGGCAGAAAGTTAAAAGAGTTCCAACATCTGCTGGATCATCAAAAAAGCAAGAGAGTTCCTGAAAAACATCTATTTCTGCTTTATTGACTATGCCAAAGTCTTTGACTGTGTGGATCACAGTAAACTGGGAAATTCTGAGATGGGAATACCACACCACCTGACCTGCCTCTTGAGAAATCTGTATGAAGATCAGGAAGCAACAGTTAGAACTGGACATGGAACAACAGACTGGTTCCAAATAGGAAAAGTAGTACATCAAGGCTGTACATTGTCACCCTGCTTATTTAACTAATATGCAGAGTACATCATGAGAAACGCTGGGCTGGAGGAAGTACAAGCTGGAATCAAGATTGCCGGGAGAAATATCAATAACCTCAGATATGCAGAAGACACCACCATTATGGCAGAAAGTGAAGAAGAACTAAAGAGCCTCTTGATGAAAGTGAAAGAGGAGAGTGAAAAAGTTGGCTTAAAGCTCAGCATTCAGAAAATGAAGATCATGGCATCTGGTCCCATCACTTCATGGGAAATAGATGGGGAAACAGTGGAAACAGTGGCTGACTTTATTTTTTAGGGCTCCAAAATCACTGCAGATGGTGACTGCAGCCATGAAATTAAAAGACGCTTACTCCTTGGAAGGAAAGTTATGACCTACCTAGACAGCATATTAAAAAGCAGAGACATTACTTGGCCAACAAGAGTCCATTTAGTTAAAGCTATGGTTTTTCCAGTAGTCATGTATGGATGTGAGAGTTGGTCTATAAAGAAAACTGAGTGCCGAAGAATTGATGCTTTTGAACTGCAGTTTGGAGAAGACTCTTGAGAGTCCCTTGGACTGCAAGAAGATCCAACCAATCCATCCTAAAGAGATCAGTCCTGAGTGTTCATTGGAGGGACTGATGTTGAAGCTGAAACTCCAATACTTTGGCCACCTGATGCAAAGAGCTGACTCATTTGAAAAGACCCTGATGCTGGGAAAGATTGAGGGCAGGAGGAGAAGGGAACGACAGAGGATGAAATGGTTGGATGGCACCACCGACTCAATGGACATGAGTTTGGGTAAACTCTGGGAGTTGGTGATGGACAGGGAGGCCTGGCGTGCTGTGATCCATGGGGTCGCAAAGAGTCGGACACGACTGAGCGACTGAAGTGAACGGAATTGTGCCGGGTCTTGGTTGCCGTGTGTGGGCTTTCTCTAGTTGCAGTGAGCAGGTGCTACTCTTTATTGTAGTGTGCATGCTTCTCCTTGTGGAGCACAGGCTCCTGGTGCATGGGCTTCAGCAGCTGTGGTATGCGGTCTCTAGAGCTTGGGCTCAGTAGTTGTGGTGCATGGGCTTAGCTGCCCTGTGGTATGTGGAATCCTTTCAGACCAGGGATCAAATCAGTGTCCACTGCGTTGGCAGCTGGATTCTTATTCAGTGCCACCAAAGAAGTTCAAATTTTAGTGTTTAGATAGATAGGTACTGTCTCTATGTACAATAGATACTTCCACTTGGCAATACACTCACACATAAAAAGATAATTTGAAACAACAAAAACATAAAAGTCACAAGCAAAAGAATGAAATTATGCCACTGTCTTACATCATACACAAAAATTAACTCAAGATGAATTAAAGACTTAAATATAAGTCCTGAGACCATAAAACTCCTAGGAGAAAACATAGGCAGTGTACTCTTTGTCATCAGTTTTAGCAGCATCTTTTTGGATGTGTCTCCTCAGGCAAGGGAAACACCAGCAAAAATAAACAAATGGGACTACATCAAAATAAAAAGTTTCTGCACACGAAAGGGAACCATCAACAATTTGAAAGACAACCTATCTTATACAAGAAAGGGTTAATGTCCAAAATAAAGAAGTCATACAACCAAACAATGTAAGAACAAACAACTGATTAAAAATTAAGCAGAGGATCCAAATAGACATTTTTCCAAGGAAGGTATATAAGTGGCCAACAGGCACATGAAAATATGCTTAACATCACTAATAATTATGGAAATGCCAATCAAAACCACAATGAGATATCATAACATGCATGTTAGAGTGGCTACTATTAAAAAGACAAGAACTAGCAAGTGTTGGATGGGATGTAGGAAAAGGGAGCCTTGTGCACTAGCAGTGGGAATGTAAATTGATGCAACTATTGTGGAAAACAGGAGGGAGGTTCCTCAAAAATTAAAAATAGAACCATTTCACTGCTGGGCATTGCAGTGAAATGGTGGTTCTATTTCAGTTATCTCCTCATGTGCGCCCTCCTATTTGTGAAAGCTGGAAAAACTAAATACTCATTAGGTGCAGTTGGCTTGCTCTGACATCATTTGCAGGGTTGGAAATCCCCGTTTCACGTTAGAGCTCTGAGCCAGAATCAAGACTATTCCTGGCAGTGTTTTAACATGGGATGTTTTAACGTTTAAAATGTTTTCACAGTAACTACCATCAAGGGTACAATATTATGGTTATCCTGTGGCCAGTTAATTGTTTTAAAAGACCCTTTCTTCAGGGAATAAGCATTACACTGAGGGATGCATTATCACAACAACAAAAATCATGTTTAGCATCTTTTTTGTTTTGACTGTGAAAATTTTAGAACATTAAGCACAATTTTCCCATCCTCAAATTTTTCCAGATAATGAGATATCTGTGGATTTAGGAATAGGCAGAGAATTGACTGCCCTCTTGAACTAACAAAATGAGATGGGGGAAGGGGGATGAAGGTGCCTGTCCCACCTAAAGGTGATGCCACCTACCTAAAGAAGGGCAAATTAAGTATACCCAATACAACTTAATTTACACATTAGCTTTCTTCTGAAGAATTTTAAATGGCTTCATAATTAATTTCTTATCACCACATATTTCTTTGAAATATAGCTATCTATTCCTTTACCTTTTCAGCCAGTAAACATTTTTGAATGCCCATGTTATGTTGAGTCACTATGCTGCTATGAATTCCTTCTAGAGTATTTTTTTTTTTTTTAGTATTTTTTAATTTAAATGATTATGTTATCATATGTGAAATGAATCGCCAGCCCAGGTGCATGATACAGGATGCTCAGGGCTGGTGCACTGGGATGACCCAAAGGGATGGGATGGGGAGGGAAGTGGGGGGAGTGTTCAGGATGGGGAACACGTGTACACCCATGGCAGATTCATGTCAACATATGGCAAAACCAATACAATATTGTAAAGTAATTAGCCTCCAATTAAAATAAATTTTAAAAATATAAAATAAATGATTATGTTGTTTGTCACCGTTGGTTTATTCCTTATTTCTTCTAGGCCTTTGTTAAATGTGTAAAATATTCCTTACATTTTCTCTATTTGATTTCCAATATTTTTGAACTTCTTTACTATCATTACTCTAAATTCTTTTTCAGATAGGTTGCCTGGAAGGACAGGATGGTGGGAGGGGAGGGAGGCTAGGGAGGAAGCAGAGTTAGGTATAATTATGGCTGATTCCCTGTTGTTGTATGACAGAAACCAACACAACATTGTAAAAATTAAAAAAAAAAAAAAGAGTTGCTCTGCTAGATGCTGTTGATATAAAAGTGAAAATCCATCGCCCTTGACTACGGGCCTGTAGAACTGCCATCTAGTGGAGAAAGATGTGAAAAGGCAGGCAATTATGCAAAGGGCAGTGTATGTAATATGTTAAGGATAAGGATACTAATTTGCACAGCACATTATTAAATTATTTAAACTCATCTCTAGGCATGGGGACACAAGTGTGTAAGGCGTGAGAAAGGGGTTCTCGTGGATGGAACACCTTTTCTGAGTGCTGCAGGGTACACAAAGTTAGCTGTGTAAAGGAGTGGTGCGGCTGTGGGAGGCAGTAGTCCATCTGTGCAGGAGCCGGCAGAGACAGCCCGAACAAGGGCAAGGTGGGCGAGAGCTCAGTGGTGCTCAGTGGGCTGTGAGCTCTGCACAGTGAGGAGGAGCTGCTGGAGGTTAAGCTTGGAAGGAGAAGCCAAGGATGGTGGCCAGGGACCAGCTCACAGGAGGCTTCGGATGCCACACGCGACTATAGATTGCAGCCAATGACAGGCAGCAATTTCACTTCTTTGGGATGTGTAGAGAGTTTTTTACAAACATGAATTTATTCAATAGAAGTGACTGATAATTTTTCTGAGATTACATTCCGTTTGTGTGTGTGTGTGTGTAGTTTTAAATTACCTTTTCCTTCATGTAAGGATTTTCATAGAAGATTAGTTTAAATTGTCTTTCTTTAGCAAAATGTAAATTTGACATCTTGTGTAAGTTTCTAATATTAAAAACGTTGTTCTGTAAATTGAAGAGTCTGAGGAGGACTACTTCTGTAGATGAGGGGGCCATTGAAAGGATTTAACCGTAGGATACCATAGCTGGATTGACATTTTAAATGATTTCTTCATTTGTGTGGAGAGTGAATTTGTGGAGGACAAGACCAGAGGTGGGAGGACCATTTAGGAGGTTAATGTTCTAATTGGGGTGAAAGATAATAAAGACCTAAAGCTGGGGCAGCAGGGATGGTTGGGAGTAGGAATCATTTAAAAATGTTTTTATAAGATAAAATCAGCAGGACTTGGTGACTGATGCAGCAGGAGGGAGAGACTGAATATCACCATTCTCATCTGTACTACATCTGGGTGGTAGAATGAGTTTCCTCACTGGCTGCTCAGGCAAATGCAGTTTTTGCTCCCTTTTATCTCGGTCCAGGACAACTGGTAGAGAAATGGAGGAAGACAGCAAAGTTACCTTCGTGTAAGACCAGTTGCTTTTCAAGTCACACCACTTTGGAAAAAACCTCTACACACAGGAGGAGCTTTTTGCATTGGGTGTGAGTACACATTCTCTGTGAGAGGCCTGGTGCAGAATGAGGGGGTGTAGCATGGGTGTTTGGAGAAGGCAATGGCACCCCACTCCAGTACTCTTGCCTGGAAAATCCCATGGATGGAGGAGCCTGGTAGGCTGCAGTCCATGGGGTTGCTACAAGTCGGACATGACTGAGCGACTTCCCTTTCACTTTTCACTTTCATGCATTGGAGAAGGAAATGGCAACCCACTCCAGTGTTCTTGCCTGGAGAATCCCAGGGACGGGGGAGCCTGGTGGGCTGCCGTCTATGGGGTCGCACAGAGTCGGACATGACTGAAACGACTTAGCAGAAGCAGCATGGGTGTTGAAGGGTCAGGCAAATAGGAAGGAGGTCTGAGAGTCCAGTGGTGATCCAAGACACATTTGTGCTGTCATTCATATACATGATGTTTGCCCTGGTTCTTTGCACAACGTGTGCAAGTGTTAATGTCTTCTCCCTTTACCTCACTCTATTAATCACAGTTTCTGTTTTCTATATTTTATGATGCTCAGCCTGTAGAGACTGCCCCTCCCAAGGCTAGCTAATTCCTACAGCTGAACAACTTGGCTGTGAGACTTTTTTTTCCCCCAATATTCATTTATTTGGCTGCTTTCAGTCTTAGTTACTACACGCAGGATCTTTCTTTGCAGCACATGAGCTCCGGAGTGCATGGGCTCAGTAGTTGCAGCTTGCAGGCTGAGTTGCTCAGGGGCATGTGGAATCTTAGTTCCCCAACCAGGGGATCAAACCTGCAACCCTGCATTGCAAGGCAGATTCTCAACCACTGGACCATCAGGGATGTCCCCTGCCCATGAGACTTTCATATGCAAACCAACCAATTCAAAGGCCTTATCACCAACCACCTTCTTTTTCTGACTCACATACTGAGCTTATTTCCCCTAAATCATCTCAAGGCCAGCTACTGGCCAGCCACTGGAGACCACCCTATAACCCAGAGCCCACTGAAATTATTAAAACATCCAAAGCTGAGCTTGCTTAACTGGCTTACGCTACCTTGCCCATTCCTTCCTTCCTTCTTGTAGAAAATACAATAGTGGGCCATGCTTTCACTTCACTCCTTCTGCCCCCTGACTGACCCTGGCATTAACCCATGTGCCTTGTGTGGCATGACATATCCACTGCTCTTGGGAAGTGTTAGTAATGTACACTTGCCTCCTCTGTAAAGGCAATAGCCTCTGTGTCTGTTACCTTACATTCCCTGATTGAACAGATCCTGGATGTGTTTTAACATACTCACATCTTATTCTACATCCCCCGTTCCAGCTCCTACAAGAAACTGAAATCATCAGTCAGTTCCAGTCAGGAGACAGAGCTCAGACAGGTCTTGGTTGCAAGGGTAACCATAAATCTTTGGCTTCCTTAGAGAAAGTTGGGTCTAACCAAGTGTCTGATTGGAACCACTTACTCAATCACACTGCTTTTATTGCTGAAGCACAAACCACATCATGAAGGTTAGTTGAATGCCCTCTGGAAAAAGTTTTCCTCTGTGTAAACATGGGGAAATTAGTCTAGGAACCAGAATCCAAGCTGCAGGTATTTTGACCCAACCATGCATTATGCTCAGCAGAAAGTAATATTACGAGTTAAAATACTGAGGCCCTCTGATTGGGAGCTAGCAAAAGACATATCAGAAGCCCCAGAGAATTTCTGGGAAAAGATTTCCTGAATGATAGTAAAACAATACATGGCCCTATCCCCTGAGATTTGATTCTTCTGGACTCTGTCAGAAAAGTATGCTTGAAATGTGAAAATGCTCAATCAGAGATAGATTTGAATTTTGGAAGGCTGAGTCACATGATAAGACAGCAAGAAATTAACTTTGATGGGAAAACAGTGTGGAAATAAGATTAAACGAGAAAGGTATTAAAGACAGACTGCTGAAACATCTGGTTCTTAAGTGACTGGCATGTCTGAATTCAACAGCCAGTAGTCAAATTGGAACTTAAATAATTATTCTTAGCAGTTTGAATTTTGTGAAGCTGGAGGCAGAATTGTGTTAGTTTTTCTGAAATGACTCCATCTTATGGAAAATGCTTCGTGTTGATGTGAGGCAATAGGAGATAAAGTGACTTTGAGTTACATTAACTTTTCAGTGATCCAATAGTGGACTTAGAGGAAATCAGTTGATAAAATCTCATAAAACAATACATTTTTCGGGGATGTGTGGAGCATCTATACTCTGGCGGATTCCATGTTGTGGGCACAGTGCACATGGCTGGTTGCCCAGGCATCATCAGTTCCCTTTCTTCCATCCTTCTAAGAGCACCCAGTTTTGCTCTGGGAGACCACTGTTCTCTCTGCTGTGGAGCAGCCCTGCAGTTTTGATACAGTTGAACCCACCTGCAGCTTCCCAGGTGGTGCAGTGGCAAAGAGTCCACCTACCAGTGCAGGGGATCAAGAGACACGGGTTCAAGCCTTGGGTCAGGAGCTTCCCTTGGACTAAGAAATGGCTGCCCACTCCAGTATTCTTAACTGGAAAATCCCATGGACAGAGGAACCTGGCGGGCTACAGTCCATGGTGTCGTAAAGAGTCGCGGACAAGACTGAGCACACGTGCACACACCTCTCCACACACCCCTCCACACACACACACACACACACACCAGCTGTCTACTAACAACTTGTGAGATGAGCTTACATGCCCCAGGGACTAGCTGAGAGACCCCAGGTGTAAACCAATCAGTGCATGATTTTATCCTGGCCAGAGGGTGGTGCAGTCTGTTCGAAGCTCAGCATTTCTGTCCTGAGTTCCGGACTCACTTTTCGTGATGTGAACAAGGAAGCTGTTCTGGTCGCGGCGGGCAGCCATCTAGTCACTATGAGAGTAACTAGTCCAAAGACTGAGCCAGTACAAGGAAGGGAGCGATGCCAAGGGAGCTGGGGAGAATGGAGCCAGAGCCCTGGTGAAGCTAGACTTTCCAGTATCATGAGCCACCCAGTGCCCTTTGTTGTTGGCCAGTTGGCTTGCTTGTCGATTGGTTGGTTGGTTGTTGGTTTGCTTGCTGATGCAGGGAGTTGAAAGGAAGTATAAAGCTTGGTTCTATGTCTTAGCATTTATAGGAAATATAAACCTTGGTTCTTTATGCCATGCCATGCTAAGTTGCTTCAGTCGTGTCCAACTCTTTGTGACCCCATGGACTGTAGCCCACCAGGATCCTCTGTCATGGGGATTCTCCAGGCAAGAATACTGGAGTGGGTTGCCATGCCCTCCTCCAGGGGATCCTCCCAACCCAGGGATTGAACCCACGTCTTCTGCGGCTTCTGCATTGTAGGCGGGTTCTTTACCACTGGAGTCACTGGGGAAGCCCTTGATTCTTTATATTTAAGCTTAATTGTGGAGTAACTGGGTTTCCGCAACCTTTTCTGGCAGACAATATTAGCAAGAGGAAGGTTTCTTTCTTTTTCTTGTTACTTTTTAAATTTTGTAGATATTGCACTCTGAAGAATCTGACATTTTTCTCAGGCTCTATTGAAGGGAACACAAGATGATGTGCATTGCCTGAGAGAGCTGGAAGAAAGCCACACAGGACACAGAGGGAAAATGACTCCAGCTTCCCCTGATCACTTTCCCAGACAGACTGACCCTGTTACAGGCCTTCCCCTGGGTGTTAAGACATGGTTTATGTACATGTAGAAAGAAGCTGATGCTTGAGGTTAAGACTTGTGTATCAGTGGGATTCAAATTAATGTAAACATTGCTGACCAATTAGTGGGGTGGGTCTTCCAGGGGCTTATGTGCCCAAAGAACTGAGGAATCTCCCAGGCAAGATCTCGTTTTCTGAGAAGTCCAGGAGGCTGGCTTGATATAATAAACAAAACCTTAATTTTCAGAGCAGAGAAATAATTTCCAGGGAAGTCCCCAAGTGGACTCATGTGTGGTTCTTGAGGTGGGAAAAAGAGCACTGTGGGTTAAAAATGAAAGAAGCTGAAAAGAGAAGAAAGAAAGAGACATGAGAGAGAGAAGAGAGAAAGGTAAGGAGGAAGGAAGGAAGCAGGAGAGAAAAGGAGGGAGGGAGGAAGGAGGAGAAGGAGGGAGAAAAGAAAATAAAAGAAAGAAAAAAGCATGCGGCTGGGTGTCAATGATTTCCGGCGGGCTGTGGTCACCCTCCCACGAGCGTGGGTGTCTGCTGCTTTTCCTGGCATGGCTGTATCTCTAGCCTAGTCAGGGTAATAGTGACAACTGGAGTGCTGACAATTAGTTATTAAAAAAGCAAACAATCTAAAACTCCAAGCAAACAGCCTAAAACTCCATGATGATAAAATAAAAGGGGATCAGATAACAACCGGGAATATAGTTAGAAACAATCGTCTGGAAGGAAAGGCTACAGTGTCATATGAAATTACCATTTCTTCAGACATTAACAAGGTATCCAACTTGCTTTCCCTAGAAGAATGTGAGGGGAAAGCTGTATTGTTCTTGGTGCAAAATAACACTAATTTGGTGGATTTGTATAATACTATCAAGTGGTTCTTCTCTCAAAAGAAATTCTGGTGCCAAAGAAAAATATGTCATGTGGGAAATTATCTTGATGCAATGGTAGCGTCTGAGTACAGTCCAGGCAAGATATCCCAGAGGGTCCCAGAGCAGAAACCTCACAGGGTAAGTCAGCACGCTCCAATCACGTGATTTATTGGATCAGCAGGAAACATCCATTGAGTAGACAAAGAAAAGAGGTTCAAGGTAAGTTGACATACTTAGGGGGGAGTGAAATGACCACACTACTGAATCCTGTGTTCTTCAACTATTCCCAGGTCCTCTCTCTTTCCTTCTCTATTCCCTCTCTCCATCTCTTTCTCCCTACTTCCTCTCGCCCACTATCTATCTATTGCATCAGTTTTTCTCTGGGTTTGTGGAGTCAACACAGCTCTATTGCCACAGAGGCAAGGATGCCTGCCACAGCTGGAGCTTACCAATTAGCTTGCTGGGCAGCCTTGAGCTGTATTTCTTTGGCAAAGTACATGCAAAGCCAAAATGGGGCCCCAGTGGCAGGCCAACTGAGAGGTGAAATGCGTCAGTTTGAAGGCGGCTTGATTTGTACCTCCTGATTTGGGCTTTCCATCATTTTCCCTATATAAGTAAATGTTCTGAATGGTCCATCTTTTTTAAAGCATGTATTTCAGTCCTTCTATCTTTAACATGTCTTGCTGATTGCCAACTACCTGTACATAACCAGATTCCCATCTTGTGAATTCTGCTCACGTCTCACAAGCCACTTGCTTACTATCTTTATTTAGCACACAGCATGAGTTTTAGGCATCCTACTTGTTTCTTGTCTGTCCAGTAGCACTGAGTACTCTCTGTCAATATCAAATACACGGTACAGATAATACATGGCAACTGCCTCCCACGAAGAGCACATCACCGTTTTTACCATCACCTACATTTCAATGAAAGAACTAAGCAAAACAAGTTAAGAATATACTGTGTGTCCTTCAGCATCTCAGAAATGAAGACCACTCCTCCTACTGCTGCTGTCATCCTTTACTGAGTGTTTTTCTGTCCCAGCTAAATGTTTACATACATCTCCATATCCAGTCTCACAATGAACCCATGAAGTAAATATTGTATCAGGTCTACAGGTGAGACAACTGAGGTTTGGAGCAGGAATATGACCTATCTGGGTCCAGTGGTATTGGGGGAGCAGAGTAGGAAGGGAGCCCAAGACTGTCTGACCACCAAATCCTCCTTCTGGTCATTAGACGAGGCTTTCCTACTCTCGGAGCCTCTTAGGGACGCTGGTATTCCACTTCTTAGAGCCCTTCTCCCACTCCCTGCCGGTCATCTGTGAGGGCTTCACTCCTACAGGGACCTCCATGGTGGCTTGTTCTGTTTGAAAACATTTTATTGAAGTCTAGCTGGTTTACAATGTTATGTTAATTTCTGTTGTACATCAAAGTGATTCAGTTAAACATACATACATATATATATATACTTTTTCATATTCTTTTACATTATGGTTTATCACAGGATATTGAATATAGTTCTCTGGATTATACAATAGGACCTTGTTTTTTTATCCATCCTATTATTATAGTTTGCATCTGCTAATCCCAAACTCCCAATTCATCCCTTCCCCTGGTCCGTGGCAACCACAAGTCTATTATATATGTCTATGAGTCTGTTTCTGCTTTGTAGATAGGCTCACTTGTGTAGTATTTTAGATTTAACATATAAGAGATTTCATATGGCATTTGCTTTCTCCTTCTGACGTACTTCACACCTAGTGTGATAATCTCTAGGTCCATCCGTGTTGCTGCACATGGCATCGTTTCATTCTTTTTTAATGGCTGAGAAGTATTTCATTGTATAGAAGTACCACATCTTCTTTATCCATTCATCTGACAATTGGACATTTAGGTTGTTTCATGTCTTGTCTATTGTATAAACAGGGCAGCTATGAGCATGGGGGGGCATGTATCTTTTTCATTTATAGTTTTGTCCAGATATATGCCCAGGAATGGAATTGCTGGGTCATGTGGCAACTCTGTATCAATTTATTACTACATTCTGGGGTAGCTTATTCTTCATGTGCTCACTTCACATAATGATGTAGCATTAAATTTCAGGTCACATCAGAAGAAAATGAAACAGAATAACTAATTTTAAAATAAGATCCACATGGCTCATTTAGTTGAAAGTAGGTGTAAATGGGTTGTGAAAGTAATGTGTAAAAAGAAATGGCCAAATTGTTTAGTTAGCAAAGAAAAACCCTGTATCAGGGAGAGGCAACCTCTATTAATAGAAGATAGCACCCTTGTGATGAAGAGAATAGCTACAATTTTCTGGGTGTTATTATGAGCCAGGCACAGTACACATGCTATTTTAAATCCACAAGCACTCTGAAAGTTGGATATACAGAGAGGAAAATGAGGTGCAGTCTGGTTTAATCATGTGTTCCAGGTCACTGGGCTAGGAAGCAGAGAGGCTGGGTTTTGGTCTCAGGTTGTCCCAGCCTTACTCACTAACAATCTGCACAAGAGGAAGAAAGAATGTGGTGAGTAAAAGTGAAGGCAGAGGTACACAGGACATCTTTTGGGTCTGTTTCAGAGAGAAGCAAATGGAAGCCTTTGAAATTGAAATACAAGAAGTCAGAATTATATGTCTCCTACTAAGAACTAAAGGATGCAACCTTTGTTTATCCAAAGTTATCCAAGTTCAGTATAGTGTATTTGTATGCCCTGAAATGTTTAAAATCTTTTTTGGGACGGTTTTCAAAGATCATTGGCTAGATTTATTAAGCTAAAGACAAAGATCGCAAGTCAGATTACTGTTAAATATTCTGAGCTTTCTCACCCATGGTCCAAGGAGATCAGAACTGTTAAGTGTATACCACATGTGTTCTTATGTGTTTATAAATACAAATCTTAAATTTTTCTGCATTTGTGTATATCATATTATGTAAAAATAACTTATAAAATGTCATCAAATAGGACTAGGCTAGTGGTAAAAATATTTCATCTGCTGGCATCTATTGTCAATCATTTCAGACCTCTACTCAAATTGAATTCACTGGAATTTCTTTCTCACTTTTTCCTTTTCTGCCTTGAATTACATTTTTCCCCACTGACTATATAATAAGTTGATTTAACTTCTGATGGCTAGGATAGTTGTAATAATTGATATCTTCCACTGCAGCTGTTTTTGACCAGCTTAAATTAAATAAACACATATCTGACAGCTTCTAAATCTAAACACATTATTAAGTTGCAGTCTTTCACAGGTCACAGAATGAGCTACTGGCAAAATGGGATTCTAACTGTGGTAGGGTGTGTGTAGGAGAACTGTCATGAATTTGTCTTCATGGAAAACTAGTTCTGCATCTGATTTCTGTCAAAGAAAATGACTTAAACACCACTCTAAAGCAAAGATCATCATTTTAGGCAGCAGTCTTTAATTGACTTACATAATTGGTCAATATATTTAGTTACTTGGACTACAGTTTTCAGCTAAATTATGTTGAAAACTCGTCAGGACATTACATTGCTTAAAATTTGAAATTTTGAGCATGTATTACTAAGTTTTAAGAGCTATAGTGGAAAACTAACAAATATTTTCAAAATGTCAGGCTAAAAGCATCATTTTTTGAGCTTTGAATTGTTTGTGGGAGGGAGCAGCACAGAACTGTTTTCTGGAGAAAACCATGGCCTGCCTGTAGGGACTCTCTTGGCCCATTTCTGTGCCAAAGGTGTGGGAAATTTCCGTAAAGGGCATTCATCCTGGCGAGGTTTTTTTTTTTTTTTTTTTTAAATATTAAAGTATAGTTGATTTACAATGTTGTGTTAATTTCTGCTGTAGAGCAAAGTGACTCCGTTATATACACACACATATGCGTTCTTTTTTTATCCTTTCCGTTATGGTTAATCAGGATATTGAATATATCCTCTGTGCTATGCAGTATAGGATCCTGTCATTTTTCATTCTATGTATAATAGTTTGCATCTACTAACCCCAAACTCCCAGCCCACCCTTCCAGCACATCCCTCCACCCTAGCAACCACAAGTCTGTTCTCTATGGCCATGATTCTATTTCTGTTTCATACATATAGGTTCATTTGCATCATATTTTAGATTTCACATATAAGTGATATCATATGCTATTTGTCTTTCCCTTTCTGACTTACTTCACTTGGTATAATAATCTCTAGTTCCAACTATCTTGCTTCAAATGGCATTATTTCATTCTTTTCTTTTTTCTTTTTTTTTTTTTTTACAGCAGAGTAGTATTCTGTTGTGTCTATGTACAACATCTTCTATATCCATTCATCAGTCAATGGACATTTAGGTGGTTTCCATGTCTTGGCTCTTGTTAAAAGCACTGCTATGATCATAGGGGTGCATGTATTTTTTTGTATTATAGTTTTGATTATATATATTCCTAGGAGTAAGATTGTTGAATCATATGGTAATTCTGTTTTTAGCTTTTTGAGGAACCTCCATACTGTTTTTCACAGTGGCTGTACCAGCTTACATTCCCACTAACACTGTAGTAGGGTTCCCTTTTCTCCACGCTCCCCTGGTGGCTCAGATGGTAAAGAATCCTCCGGTAATGCAGGAGACCTGGGTTTGATCCCTGGGTTGGGAGGATCACTGGAGGAAGGCATGGCAACCCACTCGAGTATTTGGCCTGGAGAATTCCATGGACAGAGGAGCCTGGAGGGCTACATACAGTCCATGAGGTCCAAAAAGAGTCGGACATGACTGAATGACTTTCGCTTTCCATTTTCTCTACATCCTCTCCAGCCTTTGTTATTTGTAGACTTTTCAATGATGGCCATTCTGACTGGTGTGTAGTGTTACTGGTGAAGCATGTTGATTTTCACAAGATAACATCCTTGTTCTCTTTTTCTCAGCTGCTTGTTAAATCTTACTAAACTACTTTTATTAAATGCCAGGAATAATGACTGCAAACTCCTATGACCAACTCTCAAAGGAATGCTGTGGGGTCACTGACTCCTCTGGTATTCTGAATTCTATGCCTGAATCAAGACAAATCATGAGGGACCACATGGTGCTGGCCCTCGTAGAACTGTTCTCTCTTGGGTGCTGTGCTCTTTCAGCTTGTTGGGCTATTAAGCTACCATGGGATGGTCACTGTTGAATCTTTAAGTTGCTAGCAAGGTTCTTCCTTGCCATCTCGCATACATCTTCCTTTGTCAACCTGGCTTTGGTGTCAGTAATAGAAACCAGGGGATTCCGTCTAGTGATCTCTTCATCTGGGTGGCGACCTGATACCCCTTTGACTGTAACTTACAGTGGGATGGATTGGTGACAATGGAATATTTTGAAACAGTGGTCCCTCACTTTCTAAATATCTATTCAAACATGTTTCCTCCTGGATGTTGTCTAGTTTCCTAAATATCTCCTCCCACAGGCCTTCTTGTGGTTCCTCATTGCTCAAAGCTGCCGTCCTCTCCCACAGAAGAACAATCTTTCACTGAGGATGATAGAATTCTGGCCTCATGTTCTTCTTCTGTCTTAAGTTTCTCCTAGGTCTTAACAGTTTCTCTATTCACTTTAGCTTCTACTGACTTCTCAAGAGGGACAGCTAAACACTGGTCACAGATCAGGAGAAGGGGAGGAAGTGATGAGTGATCCAATTCCATTTGAAGTACCTAAAGTCAAACACATTTCACCATTTAATCTTGAATGTCCATCATGTTTAGCTGCAACTTCAATATCCACTTCAAACTGAGCTTAACCGAGCCAAGTCCAGCCTAGGTTCATTTGCAGTGCAAGGTAAAGGTGATCCTTCATATCTTTCTTTCTATCCCAAAGCTCAGCTCTACATCTCTTGATACCAGTTGTTCAGTTGCCTTGAGGAATTTCTGCAAGACCTCCATAAAGAAAACTGTAGAACTTTATTAAGATCTATAAAAGAGGAACTGAATAAATGGAGAGACATATCCCGTCTAAGACAATGGTATAAATATGCCAATTCTTCCCAACTTGAATTATATATTCAAATAAAGTGCGCTCAAAATCATGGAACATGCTAGGTTGTTTTCACAATTTAGACAGAAGACAAAAGGGTAAAAAATAGCTAAGATATTTCTGAAGTATGGGGTATCAGTAATGTGAAACTGTGATTAAGACAGTTAGATTATTAGAGGATGGGGAGAGATCTGGGATGGATATTCATGTAGTATAAAAGTATTCCCAAATGCTTTTTAATTAGGTTCTAATCAATAGGCTGAAAACACTTATCACATAACTTTATCGTAGAGAAATTGTCCAGATACGAAATTATCCTGCTAATGAAAGTTAAGTTCACCAGTTATGAGGCAAATCCACAACATGCGCCTCCATAAAGGACACAGTGAGAAGGGCACAGAATCCCTGCTGCGCTACTCAGGCCCAGAACTCGTAACCTAAAGGCAATTATGAGGAAAGCCCCAAACAAGAGACTGTCTACCAAGTAACTGGCCTGTTTCTTTTTTCAAAAGTGTCAAGGTCATGAAAGGCAAAAGAACAAGGAACTCTTCTAGGCTGGAGACTAAAGAGAGATGACCATGACAGCAACATGTGACCTGGGATTACATCCAGGACCAGGCAAGAAACTGGACAATTAGCATAATTTGAATGGAGTATCTAGTAACATATCAATGTGATTCTCTTGATTTTGATCGTTGTATTTAGCTATGTAGGAGACTATCTTTGTTTTTAGGAAATACACACAAAAGTATTGATGAATGATGAGTTGTCATGTCTGAAATGATTCAGAGAAAAAAAAAATCACACACATGTGCACATACATTCAGGAAGAGAGAGAGAAGAGAAAGAGAAAAATAAGACAAATGTAACAAAACATGAATAGCTGTGGAATGGGTAAACAGTATACATAGAAATGCTTTGCATTCTTCTCTCAACTTTCTGTAAGTTTAAATTATTTTAAAATAAAGAGATAAAAGAGTACATCAGGAGCTCCTACAAATAGAAAGAAAAGCATAAATGACACACCCTGAGTTGGGGGCGGCGGGGGGCGGTGGCGGGACGTAGGCAAACGTTTCACACAACAGGACGCACCCGTGGCCAGTAAAGCTGGGATGACATTATTTGACATCATTTACAGCTCTGGTCAAGACCGTAATGAGGCATCTTTTTGTATCCATTTACTGCCCCAAATTTAAAAGTCTAAACATATCAAGTGTTGAGAGGATCTAGTTTCAAATAATCTATTATAAATTCCTGGAGGGAGTGTAATTTGTTGCTGTCAGTCTAAACAACAACTTATCATTTTCTCAAAGTTGTTGAATTGAACATTTGCATAGCCCATGACTCAGCAATTCCATACTGGGAATACAGCTAAAAAAACAAAAAGCCTCTAATACTTATGCACTTGGGGACCCAGGCAGCATAATTAGAGAAGTACTATTTGCAATAGGAAAAACCTGGAAAGAATTCACATGCCTATAAATGGGAGACCAGGTAAAAGAACTGTGGTACATTTGCACCATCAAGAATTTTAGCAATGTAATATGAAACATTCAGAAAGCTAAGATCATGGCATCCAGTCCCATCACTTTATGGTAAATAGAAGGGAAAACAATGGAAACAGTGACAGATTTTATTTTCTTGGGCTCTAAAATCACTGCAGATGGTGACAGCAGCCATAAAATTAAGACAATGGCTCCTTGGAAAAAAGTTATGACAAACCTAGACAGAGTATTAAAAAGCAGAGACATTACTTTGCCCACAAAGATCTGTCTAGTCAAAGCTAGGGTTTTTTCAGTAGTCATGTATGGATGTGAGAGTTGGACCATAAAGGAAGCTGAGCACCGAAGAATTGATGCTTTTGAACTGTGGTGTTGGAGAAGACTCTTGAGAGTCCCTTGGATTGCAGGATCATCAAACCAGTCAATTCTAAAGGAACTCAACCCTGAATATTCATTGGAAGAACTAATACTCAAGCTGAAACTCCAATACTTTGGCCAACTGATGCAAAGAGCTGACTCATTGGAAAAGACCCTGAGGCTGAGAAAGATCAAGGGCAGAAGGAGAAGGGGACGACAGAGGAAAAGATTGTTGGATGGCACCACTGACTCGATGGAGTTGAGTTTGACCAAGCTCTGGGAGTTCGTGAAGGACAGGGAAGTCTGGTGTCCTGTAGTCCATGGGGTCGCAAAGAGTTGGACATAACTGAGTGACTGAACAAAAACAACAATATGAAATGGAAAAAGAAGGCATCCCCAATCACACATAGCATGATATCATTTTTGTGAAGTTAAAATAACTAAAATATTTAAAATGATGAACATATACTAGATTCATAAAACTAGAAAAATGCAAGGGGATAGTGAATACACAGGATGTGTATTTTTATTGCCATAGAGAAATACACTGCTTTAAAGGTGAATTCATGTTTCTCCAGAAAATAAAATAAAAATTTGGTAAGTGTTAATTAAAAGACCTTTTAAAAAAACTTTTATTCACCAAGTGTCCAAAGTCTTACTGTTTAGCCTTATCCAGTAAACCTGGATTCCTTATCTAGGAAAACCAGTACACAGATTATTCCTGTATATTTTGTGGTTAACAAAATAAGAAATTTTATACTTCTATACTAAAATACAAGCTCCATAAAGACATAAATTTTTGTCTTTTGTGTTTACTATTGTGTCCCAAGGGTCTATAGAAGATAGTCAATAAATAATTACCCATGAATAGTAAGTGAATGAAGGAAAATCTCTATTTGCCAATGTTTTTAAAGGGTAATATTGCAGTAACATAAAGTGTCCAGTGGGTGGGGCTCATGCCGCATTTTGATGACAGTACAACAAAGCAAGAATTGAACCTTTTTTTTTTAATTTCCATGTCCTTGGGTGAATTTTAGGTGGTTCTGTGGGGACTCTGTAATGAGTTTAGATTTTCTCTGAAGTATACTGATTGGTACCAAACTTAAACCTTTTTAGTTTGGTATTTAATTGTGTTTGATTAACAACTTTCTAGTGTGTGTGTGTGTGTGTGTGTAGTATATGCGTTTGCGCGCGCGCATGCCTAGTTGCACCAACTCTTTGCGACCCCACCAGCTCCTCTGTCCATGAAATTTTGCAGGCAAGAATACTGGAATGGGTTGCCACTTCCTGTTCCAGGGGATCCTGTCGACCCAGGGATCACACCGGTTTCTCTTGTGTCTCCTGCATTGGCAGGCAGATTCTTTACCCCCGAACCACCTGGGAAGCCAAAACTTTCTAATAGAAAATTTAAATATTTTGGTTTTTGAGTTAATAAGTGAAAAGTTTGTCCTCTTTAGGAAGTTCAACTCTGTTGCTAACTTTATTTAAAGATTTACTTATGGGTTAAAAAACTAAGAGTGTTAAAGAATGAGAAAAATCACTTTGAAAGAGAATGAGAGGTCAAACAGTGATAAAGAATGTAATATGAATGGTGACCACGCTGACACTGTTGAAAGGAAAGGAGAGTCAAAGCAGTTCTCGCTGTCATTTAGTTAAAAGTCCTGGCATTCATATGAATGCTGTGTACTTCAATTACATCATTAGATTTGTTTAGTTTCCATTTTTTATTGAAGTATAGTTTGAGTTACAGTATTAGTTTCAGGTGTATGGCATAGTGACTCAGTATTTTTTAAATTAAAAACTGTTACATGATAATTGCCATTATTCCCTGTGCTGTACAATGTATTCTTGTTGCCTATTTATTTTATATGTGGTAGTTTGTATCTCTTAACCCCCTACCCCAATCTTGTCCCCCTTTTCCCTCTCCCCACTGGTAACCCTTAGTTTTCTGTATCTGTGAGGCTGCTTCTGTTTTGTTATATACATCGACTTGTATTAGTTTTAGATTCTGCATGTGAGTGATCTTGGGTGCTAGGGGCTCAGTCATGTCTGACTCTCTGCGACCCCATGGACTGTAGCCTGCCAGGCTCCTCTGTCTGTGGGATTTTTCAGGCAAGAATACTGGAGTGGGTTGCCATGTCCTCCTCCAGGCGGTCTTCCTGACACAGAGATCGAACCCACGTCTTCTGTGCCTCCTGCGTTGAAAGGTGGGTTCTTTACCACTGAGTCATCTGGGAAGCCTATCATTCAGTATTTGTCTTTATCTGACTTATTTCACTAAGCATAACATTCTCTAGGCCCATCTACTTTGCTGAAAATGGAAGAATTTCATTCTTTTTAGTTTTCTTTCTTGAGTCAGTTACTAGATGTTTATCCTCATAGGGCTCCCGTACGTCCGCTAACCGGGACTCTTCCTCTCTCCTTTGCTCTTCGGATGCACTTCCATGTGATCTCCAGATCGGCCGTTTGTAATATGTGTACGTCCTTCCTTTTACTTCTCGTTCAGTGGAAGTCTGGCTCTTGTGTGAAGACCTTGCTTTCCCACCTCCTCTTAAGCTGCTTCCCTTCTGCACTCTTCTTGCCGCTGGGCCTGGACAAGGACAGGAGGAGCCAGCGGGCCCCTCAGTCCTGTCCCTGATCATTCTCCCGTCCACCTCCTGAAAACCCTGCTTTGAAGTCCTTGCCGTCAGATTATTCTACAGCCCCTGCCTGCTGGAGTCCTCTACTTCCTGTTCCTCCTCCTCACTTCTTTAATATTTTTAGCTCCTGGCTCATTGCCCTTTTCTGCTTAAAAGTCCTGTGACGCTTGTTGGTTATTTCAGTATCCAGATGAATGATCTTTTCAACACCCTAGCCCTCAGCTCTTGGTTGCTTAACCTTCTTTTCTCCAGGGATCTTGTCCTTTCCCTTATCTCAGTCATTCACTCCCATGGTCATACCTTTGCCCTTGTGTTTATCAAAAAATTAGTTCCTACCTTACTCTCAGTTTCAAGCACCTACTTCCCCATCACCACGTGCTGTGTTGCTAGCTCACTCTCTCTGATGCGCGGTCCTCACTTTTCCAGCCCCGCCGGACCTTCAGTCCGTTGACTGACCACCTTTTTGTCTTCTCTCAGCCTCCGTTTTAACCTCATATTACAGCCTTACCTGGCCTGGATTCCATGCTGTGACATCATAGTAACCGCATAGAAATCCCAGATGCCCTTGCCTCATTCTTCGGCACAGATGCCTGGAAAACCCCAGTCCTGGTTAAATCTAGCTCTCTGCCTACTCCACGCCTGCCTTCTTGTAGCCAAATACGATGGATAAAACCCTGCATCCATGACTACTGGACTCACTGAAATTCATCCCCATTAATCTGAGTGGCCCCTCCCCGTTGCCTAGCAGTCCTACTTCATCTTTTTAGTTCATGGCTTCTTCCGCTTTTTTGGACCCTTGTTCTTCAAATTGGGTATTTACAAAGTTAAATAGGTGAGAACAGAATAGAACTGAGTGGAGTTCACAGCACATAATACGAGTAAATATTATGTCATGAAATGCTTATTTCAGTTATTCATATACCGTATCCCCCCTTATCTCTGGGGTATATGTTCAAAGACCCTGGGTGGATACCTGTAACCGTGGACAGTCCTGAACCCTATATTTACTAAGTTATTTTCGATGGATACACAGCTATGATAAAATTTAATCTATAAATTTGACACAGTAAGAAATCAACTATAATAACTAATGATAAAATAGAACAATTATAACAATGTACTATAATATGCAAATGTGATCTCTCCACCTCTCTCTCTCAAAATACCTTATTGTACAGATTGAATGCCTTTTCCATCTTAAGCACTTATCATGCAGTTTGAGGTGCAACAGCAAAAATCCTTTCCTTCTTCACAGTTTCACAGATTTGTTCTTACTGAAGATCTTAGGAATGTCGGCACTCAATTTTATTTTTCCATATTAAGTTGAGAACTTTCACCTTTTCAATTTAAGGAAGCACTTTGCAGCTTCTTTTTGGCAGATCTGAATTGGCAGCATCACTGCTCTTGTGCTTTGGGGCTGCTATTGAGAAATAAAGGTGACTTGAACACAAATGCTGTGAGTTAGAGCAGTCTGTCTGATGGCCGAGAAAGCTGAGTAATGAACAGGTGAGGATACGATGGATGGATGGATGGATACTGTGTTTCAGCCCAGTCCCTCCATGGCTTCCTAAATCTCATCAATCCTCAAGTTCTCAAAGATATTACTTACTATAGAATTATGTAGTAATTAGTCAGAACCCCTGTCAGCCTCATTCTGATGCATCATCAATTTCACCTTCTCTGCTAGATAATTTTTATTATTAATTTTTTATTAATATGAAACATTCTGTTCCATAGCTCCCACCTTAAGAACAAATATCAAAACTGAACAAATCCTTTGGTGATTTCTCTTTAGCTGCCGTATCATTTCTCTGCTCCCCTTAACAGCAAAGCTCCTTTAAAATGTTGTCCACAGGAGCTGTGTCTGTAGCTCTACTTTCCCCATTTTTGTTTGTCCTTACTCCAGTGGCCTTTTATGGTCACTATCCTGCCAAAACCTTTTAATCAAAATGATTGGTGACTTCCATTTTCTTAAATCTGATGAACCTCCTTGGGTGTGACCACACCCTTCTGGAAATGCTTTCCCCACTGACATTCAGAATGCCAAACACTGCATTCCTGGTCTTCCCACTTTTACCTCCTACATCATATGTCCTTTCTGGTGAATATTGGAGTGCCCCTGTTGGAGTTCCCAAGATCTCAGTCCTTGGACCTTTTCTCTTGTTTATTTATACATATCCCTTGGAGATTTCATCTAGCCTCATGGCTTTAAATAGCATCTATATACCAATGACTCCCAAATTTATAGAGCACAGACCTTATCCCTGAAATTCCAATTTATACAACCAGTTGGCTCCAGCTTCTTCAGTTGGGTGCTTCACAGGTGTCTCAAGTTACAATCAAATGTCTTCCTTGTCCCTTCCATCATCTTCCCCATCTCAAGTGATGGAAACTTCAGGGTGAAAACCTTAGTGCCAATCTTGGCTCCTTTCTTTCTTTTATACACTACATCCAGTTGATATTACCAAATTCCACTGGCCCCCTCTTCAAAATATAACCTGAACTCAACCACTTTTTTTTTTTTTAACCATCTTTGCATCTGGGAATCAAGCCACTGTGTGTGATAGGTGTTGGGGATATAAATATGAAAAGGCATGCTTGGTTGAAATCATTAATACAATATAGAAGATTAGTGTCATTAGGGCTTCCCTGGTGGCTCAGAAGGTAAAGCATCTGCCTGCAGTGAGGGAGACCCAGGTTCGGTCCCGGGGTTGGGAAGATCTCCTCGAGAAGGAAATGGCAACCCACTCCAGTATTCTTGCCTGGAAAATTCCATTAATGTCATTAGGGAATAATAACTATAGGGTGAGACATGGAGTTGGGAAAGGCTTTGTAAATGAATTGGCATTTGAACTGGACCTTGAAGGATGAATAAAAGTTAGTCAGGAAAATACAGGTTGAAGAGAGTTTCAGATAGAGAAGGTAGGGTATGGAGGTATGGTATGACCTGGGAATTGTAAGGAATTTGAGGAGGTTGAGGACATTTTCCTTGTTGGTACCAAGCCCTGAACGTGAATGATGGAGCACTTGAGAGAGAATCAGGATGTAGATGTTTTCAAGAAGCATTTTCAGTTCATTCAGTGACCATTTAGAAGGCAAATGTGGGTCAAACATGTGCTATACAGTCACACAGTCACATCGCTGATGTTTTGATGGATGTCTTCCTGACTGTCAAACCTAAAAATAGTTCTAACATTTGAAGTTCTTTAAACCCTAACCATACATAATACAGTCCATTTTACCCAGAGTTTTAAAACAAATACAAATACATTGCCTGTGATCTTAATAATTTTAGGTTAATATAGTAAACAAACACTTATTGCATATGTTCAGTATACTAGCCACTGCATTTAGTGTTGCGAGGAATAAAAAACAGTATGTCAAGCCAGGACTTAACATACTCAATGTTAATGGAAGAAACTTAAATGCATATTACTAAGTGAAAGAAGCCAATCTGAAAAGGGTACATATCATGTGATTCCAGTTAATATGAAAAGACAAGAACTGGAAAGACAGTTTGTCTGGAAAAGACAAAACTATGGAGACAACAGAAAAGATCAGTAGTTGTCACGGGCAGAGATGTGGAGGGATCAATGGGCAGAGCACAGAGGAATTTTAGGGCAGCGAGAGTAGTTTGTATGATATTATAATGGTGGATATA
Source organism: Bubalus bubalis (assembly GCF_019923935.1). NCBI lineage: Eukaryota > Metazoa > Chordata > Mammalia > Artiodactyla > Bovidae > Bubalus > Bubalus bubalis. The sequence continues at coordinate 69,976,872 of NC_059160.1, forward strand.
TGTCCTTATACACGTGCCCAAACTCAGAATTTACAACACCAAAGATGAACCCTAAAATAAACTATGAACTTTAGGTGATTATGGTGTGTTAATGTAAGTTGCTGCTGCTGCTGCTGCTGCTAAATCGTTTCGTGTCTGACTCTGTGCAACTGTAGTATTCTGATGAGTGATGTTGATAATGGGGGACACTATACATTAGTGGGGGCAGGGAGTATATGGAAAATCTTTCAATTTTGTTGTAAACCTAAAACCGCTTACTTTAAAAAATAAAGTATAAAAAGGTCAAGGTTTATATTCATAAGGGTCTTATTTTCTTTTAAGGAGTAATATGATAGAAATACCGACTTCCCAGCTAGCACTAAGTGGTAAAGAAACTGCCTGCCAGTGCAGTAGATGTAAGGGATCCAGGTTTGATCCCTGGGTGGGGAAGATCCCCTGGTGGAGGGCATGGCAACCCACTCCAGTATTCTTGCCTGGAGAAGCCCATGGACAGAGGAGCCTGGCAGACTACAGTCCACAGGGTTGCATATAGGTCTGACTGAAGCAAATTAGCATGCATGCACATATGTGATAGAAATATAGATCAACCTACTGTATAACACAGGGAATTACATTCAATACCCTGTAATAAACCATAATGGAAAAGAATATGAAAAAGAATACATATATGTATGACTGAATCACTTTGCTGTATAGCAGAAATTAACATTGTAAATCAATCATACTTCAATAAAATAAAGAAATATAGATAAGAAGGCTAGAAAGAATTTTGCCTTCCTGAAAGTGTCCATTCAAGAAGTTTTGAAACAGTAAAGAAAACAATGAAGAAGAACTAAAGAGCCTCTTGATGAAAGTGAAAGAGGAGAGTGAAAAAGTTGGCTTAAAGCTCAACATTCAGAAAACGAAGATCATGGCATCTGGTCCCATAACTTCATGGGAAATAGGTGGGGAAACAGTGGAAACAGTGTCAGGCTTTATCTTTTTGGGCTCCAAAATCACAGCAGATGGTGACTGCAGCCATGAAATTAAAAGACACTTACTCCTTGGAAGAAAAGTTATGACAAACCTAGATAGCATATTGAAAAGCAGAGACATTACTTTGCCAACAAAGGTCCATCTAGTCAAGACTATGGTTTTTCCAGTAGTCATGTATGGATATGAGAGTTAGACTATGAAGAAAGCTGAGCACTGAAGAATTGATGCTTTTGAACTGTGGTGTTGGAAAAGACTCTTGAAAGTCCCTTGGACTGCAAGGAGATCCAACCAGTCCATCCTAAAGGAAATCAGTCCTGGGTGTTCATTGGAAGGACTGATGTTGAAGCTGAAACTCCAATACTTTGATCACCTGATGTGAAGAGCTGACTCACTTGAAAAGACCCTGATGCTGGGAAAGATTGAAAACAGGAGGAGAAGGGGATGACAGAGGATGAGGTGTTTGGATGGCATCACCGACTCAATGGACATGAGTTTGAGTAGGCTCCGGAGTTGGTGATGGACAGGGAGGCCTGGCATGCTGTGGTTCTTGGGGTTACAAAGAGTCGGATACGACTGACTGAACTGAAAAATAAAACAATAACCTATAACAATTAATTAGCAGATTAAAAATACTAGCACTTACCAGTTTATAAGTTTATCAGCATAAGACAGCTCTAGTGTAGATATCTATTTTTCCTTCACATCTTCTGTTTCAGAAGATATGTCTTTTTTCATGTTCAAGGTTAGTCTTTCACTTGAGGCCCTTGATGACTATCTGCTGGTTTCCTCTGGGATGCTGAGTCATCATTTACTCATTCGTGTATTCAGTTAGCAGACCTTGGACACTTGTGTGTCAGGCATTATGCTGAAACTGAGGAAGAAGAAAAGAAAAAGACAATCCAAGGCACCACAGAGCTCATTTCTAGTGAGTTTTCTTTTGTTTTCCTTTTTGTTTGCTCTAGTGGCTTCTTCTCCCCAGTTCCCAATAGGCTCATAACTCTTCTATCTTAATATAATTTTCCTTTGACCAAGGAACCACCACTTCTTTTCCCTGCTCACCTCTAATATTACTTACCCTCTTTCTTCCCCTCTCATTCAGCTTCTTTAAGGGTCATCCCACACTCATTGTCTTCCCATCCTCACCTGCTTTTCATATTTCAATTCTCTGCAATTTGGCCTCAGGCCCATCATCCCATGGAATCCTCCCTGCCTATGTAAGCATTGGCATGTAAGATGCCATGTAAGATGGCCTTCATCCAGCCAAACCCAATGATTATTTTCCTGCCCTTATCTGTTTGGACTACTCTACTGCAATTTTCACTCCTAATTTCTTTCTTTCAAACTCTGTGTCCTTGATTTTCAGCAATTACTCACCCCTAGTCATGCGACTTCTTCCTTCTTCCTTTGACCATCTTCCTGGAAACTCCTCCTTTGCCTCTTCCCTACGACCCTGAGCTCTGTTTTTGGTTCTTTGCTTCTGCCTCTGTACATGCTCGCCTCAAACAATCTCATTTTCTTTTATGGTCTTAGATTTCCTAGTCTGATTATAAGAGCCTGGGTTATATTTCAAACTGCCCACTGCACACATCTGTTTACATTTCAAACTGTCTACTGCTTATAGTGACTTGATGTCCCCCCAGATATCTAACCTCTACATGTTGCAACTGGAGCTCATTTTCTTCCCCATCCCACTCCAAACCTGTTCCATCTCTGCATGTCATTACCTTCTTCTCTCCCCTTCTCCCCAGTTCTGTCATCATCAAAGATACTAATCCTAGGTCTATGTTTCCTAAATTGATCCCCTATCCTGCATCTTTATTACAATTGCTTTAGTTCATGTCATCACCATCCCTTGCTTATATTACTTATAGCTTTTAGCCAGTGCCGTACTGGCTTCCCCAATGGCTTAGCAGGTAAGGAATCTATTTGCAGTGCTGGAGTCATGGTTTTGATCCCTGGATTGGGAAGATCCCCTGCAGGAGGAAATGGCAACCCACTCCAATATTCTTGCCTAGAGAATCCCATTGACAGAAGAGCCTGGTGGGCTCCAGTTCAAAGGGTCACAAAGAGTCAGACACAAATGAGCTACTGAACACTACTACCATACTCTCTCATAACTGCATGCTGCAGCTGCTGCTAAGTCGCTTCAGTCGTGTCCGACTCTGTGTGACCCCATAGATGGCAGCCCACCAGGCCTCCCCGTCCCCAGGATTCTCCAGGCAAGAACACTGGAGTGGGTTGCCATTTCCTTCTCCAATGCATGAAAGTGAAAAGTGAAAGTGAAGTCGCTCAGTCGTGTCTGACTCTTTGCGACCCCATGGACTGCAGCCCACCAGGCTCCTCCATCCATGGGATTTTCAAAGCAAAAGTACTGGAGTGGGGTGCCATTGCCTACATGCCCTTTCATAAACAGATAGACATTCATCCTTCAAGACTTTCTCAAGAGTCATTTTCTCTAAGAAGCCTTTTCTGAACTGTGCAAAGTTTTATTTTATTGTATTCAATTAATTTTATTGCACTCACTTTAAAAAATAAACTATCTACTAATGTGTCTTCTTTACCCCATTATATAGTAAATTCGGAGAGTGAGTATCAGTTCAGTTCAGTTCAGTCACTTAGTTGTGTCTGACTCTTTGTGACCCCATGAATCGCAGCATGCCAGGCCTCCCTGTGCATCACCAACTCCTGGAGTTCACTCAGACTCACCTCCATCGATTCAGTGATGCCATCCAGCCATCTCATCCTCTGTTGTCCCCTTCTCCTCCTGCCCCCAATCCCTCCCAGCATCAGAGTCTTTTCCAATGAGTCAACTCTTCACATGAGGTGGCCAAAGTACTGGAGTTTGAGCTTAGCGTCATTCCTTCCAAAGAAATCCCAGGGCTGATCTCCTTCAGAATGGACTGGTTGGATCTCCTTGCAGTCCAAGGGACTCTCAAGAGTCTTCTCCAACACCACAGTTCAAAAGCATCAATTCTTCGGCGCTCAGCCTTCTTCACAGTCCAACTCTCACATCTGTACATGACCACAGGAAAAACCATAGCCTTGACTAGACGGACCTTTGTTGGCAAAGTAATGTCTCTGCTTTTCAATATGCTATCTAGGTTGGTCATAACTTTTCTTCCAAGGAGTGAGTATAGGGACATGCGTATAGACCATGAGTATAGGGACTAACTCAGTGCCTGGCATATAGGAGGTCATCAGGCCTAAACATGGCTTAGATCTTCCCACTTGGCTGCAATCTACAAGCTTTACTACATCACAGGATGCTTGGCCTTTTCCACTTATTCAATGAATGTTGACAGGGTGCTTCCTGTACATGGGCACTGTGAAGGAGTGATCGCAATGTGCCCCTGTTGCAAGTGGATTAATTGTGACCACAGTGGGGTTTAGGAGGAGGGTAGTGGGAGGAACCAAACCAGAGAGGTAATCCAGGCCAGATCATGAAGGCCACGCACATAATGAGTTTTGCTCAGAAAGAACATTCTTTGGCAGGTTGAAAAAAGGATGATGAGAGCAAGCATGGAAGCAGAAAAGTCTTTCACAGAAGCAAATGTATTATTTAAATCACATCTCATTATGATGTGTCTACTTGGGTTGTACTAACTTGCCAATAGCAGACTGTTCCTTTGAAGTGTGTATTGAATTATATTTAATCATGTATTCATCCTATAACACTATGATTATTGGGTGCTAAATAGTATGCATATGATATCTTGGGGATCCTGATGTATGGACACTGTCCTTGGCCTCAGAGAACTCATGGTCTAGTGGTAGTACTGGATGAAAGAATGGACTGATGTGACTCAGCATCAGTGCTGTGGGAGGGGTGAGCACAAATTGCTTATGGAGAACAGAAGGGGAATGACCTCTTACTTGGGAGTCAGTGGAGCCCAGGGAGGGCCACTTGGAGTTATAGCTTTGAGCTCAATTTTGAAGAATGAGTAAGGTTTAGCTTCTCAAATAAACTGGAACCTTTCCAGATCACTCCAGTCAGTGAGAACAGCTTGTGCAAAGACTCAAATAGGACAGCTAAGTTTTCAATGGCTTGAATTTATGGTTCAACGGGTGGTAAGACCAGGAATAAGGTAGGAGGGGCAAGTGGGTAGGCCGTGTTGAAATAAATTTTATCTTGACTGGTATGTCACAGAAGAGAGAGGAATTCTGACTTGCTTTCATTAATGAATTAGGTAGAACAAGGTAATATTTAAGAAACTAAAAGGTAAACAGTAAGATAAATCATCAAAATCATAAGGGCTTTTTGGTAGAAATATATCCTAAAGAAAGGTTAGTGAGTCTTTCATCACCAGTCCATATTTCTTGGTTCTGATCTATCTCTGAGTCATACTCCAAAAACAGAATCCAAGAAATCTTGCAGTTTTCCAGAGGCCCAATAGTTCCTGTAATAATGACTCTCCTGATGTTTCCTGGATATGGGTAAGTCCCATATTTACAGACTTATAAGTCAGAGAGTTTCTTCAACTTGAACCCCCAGTTTCACCATGCCATGTGCCTCACACAAGGTAATGCCTAGGCTGGCAGAGGAAGGAAGGGGACCTCGATGGTGGCCTTTCCTGTCTACAATATTATCTTCTCCTGGATGCACAGATTCAGTCAAAGTTGAATTTTTTATTCCAGGGTAACTTGAGTTCATTAAAATACTGTATGATGTACCTCGAAACAAAATAGTTACTTACCTAGCAAAGTGGTGAGGGTGTCTCTACTGTTTACAGACCTCCACCTTTAGGCTGGGCTGTGACCCTGACAGAGAAGATGAGGAGACAATATAGTTTTAGAATATAATAGATGTGCAACTGCCTGAGTGTGATTTTCTGTGCTGGGCTTCAAGAATGCTATGAATTAGAACCTGTTCTTTCAGATGGAATTAATACTGGTTTCCTGGTTGTTGGTGGATGTTAAACATTAGTTTTACTGTTGGGTCTGAGGAAGAAGTCTAACTCCTTGCTTTTGCATAGGAGAACATTTTATAACTTTAGATTCTTTGAATAGATTTTAGTTTCTTTTATGTCTGGATTTTTTTTTTTTTTGGGGCCTAGAACTAGTCTTTCTTGAATCCTACTGCCTTACACACATGTGATTATTATAAGCCATCAAACTTCTGAGGCCCAAAATGTAGGCCAGGTGCTTTTTAAAGGAATATAATTATTTTTATTCAGTTTTAAAATACATTCATTTTTGCCTACACATTAGTCTTTGATTCTTAAGCTGATCTGCTGCTGCTGCTGCTGCTGCTAAGTCGCTTCAGTCGTGTCCGACTCTGTGCGACCCCATAGACGGCAGCCCACCAGGGTCCCCCATCCCTGGGATTCTCCAGGCAAGAACACTGGAGTGGGTTGCCATTTCCTTCTCCAATAAGCTGATCTGAAGAAATGTTAAATAATAAAGCAGAGTTCTTCACAAAGATATGCATTGATAATAAGGGCAGACTGTGGAAGACTTAATAAAAGTGGAAGATCCATTAGATACTGCCACATTATCTCCACAGAGCTGCTACTCTGTTAAACTCAACTTCCCTCCACTTTGACAGAGCCATCAGCATTTTCCTAACCTCCCAAGGAAGGTGGTACAATGATTAGGAAAATGCATTCTCTTTCTGGTTCAGACATGATTAGGCTTCTGTTCTAACTTTAAGACTTTTGCAAGGTGGTTAAATTCTTGGAGGCTCTGTTTCCATATCTCTAAAAATGGAATAGTAATTCCAACCATACAGCACTGTGAGAATGAAAGGATGAAAGGAACTAGCAAATTTAAGGCAAGCATAGAGAGTAATGAGTATCATAAGAACTCCCGGTATTATCTCGTGTTTTCCTTTTCCCTTTCTTCCCAATATCTAATCTTTACAAAGTTCTGTAATTTATTTTCTTGGAAATATTTCATATATACTTTCTTTATATTCTTACAGCTATGAGCTTATTAAATTCTGCTTGGATTATTGCAAAAATCTCTTAGCTGATACCTGTCTCTTCTCTTCCCTTTTACAAATAATTTTTTCCCTTACTATTGAAAAGTAATTCTGAAATCTTCTTAGAACACAGATATCCATGTGCCATATCCTTCTGTTAGAACATATTGACCCTCTAATTTTTTTCCAAATTATATCTAATCACCTGATTGACTTTCAGTACTTTGAGAGATGCAGTGCGTTGATGGTGGGAAAAGCACAGATTTTTGGATTCAAACCAAAGTAGATCCAAACCTTGGACAGAGGGTTTATATCTAGTAGATACTGAAAAGCTAACCTAAGCTTTGAGAGTATCAGTTTATTCAACTATAAACAATGTCTATGTGTGCAGTAAAGAATTGACTCAGCAGGTCTACCCTGTCCAAATGCAACATGGTCCAAAGAAAGTTTACCCCTTGCCTGACTTCTTAGAAATAACCTCTAAGCTCTTGGAATACCTGCCTGTGTTAAAATAAATAACTAATGGGAAGTTGCTATATAAAACACAGGGAGCTCAATATGGTACTCTGTGATAACCTAGAGGGGTGGGATGGGGTAGGGATGGGGGGACATTCTAGAGGGAAGGGATATATGTATACTTATGCCAATTCACATTGTTGTATGGCAGAAACCAATGCAATATTGTAAAGCAATTATCCTCCAATTAAAAATAAATTAAAAAAAAGTGCTTTTATTTACCTGGATCACACCAGGTAGCTTATGTTGACAGTATGGTTTTTGTGTGATTGAGTCTGAGCCTTAGAACTTTTGTAAGAATGAAATGAAATAGATCATATATAGCATCTAGACAATGAGTTGAGTGTTTTTTTCTCACAGTCTTCTTAAATCCCTCCCATCTGTTTAGTCATATACCTGACAGTTCCCTTGCCTTTACCTTCTGTGACACTGAGGCTTTTCTCACTGACTGGACACACACTTGATACCTGTATGTCTTTGCCCATCCTGTCCCAACTGCCTGGCCCACCTGCTTTTCCCTTTTGTCCAAACAAAGCCCATGTATCCCTTCCTTGTACAGTTGAAGTTCTCCATTCTTTGTGGCTCCTCCACTGACTACCCCAATCTGAGTGAATGTCTTTCATTCCTGAATTTTATGCACTTTTAGCTGGTAACAAAAGCTGAGTGCCACCTTATGCACTTACATTTTGGGCCTCTAAGTCAGCCAGTTCAGTTGCTCAGTCATGTCCAACTCCTTGTGACCCCACGGACTGCAGCATGCTGGGCTTCCCTGTCCATCACCAACTCCGGAGCCTACTCAAACTCATGTCCATTGCATTACTGATGCCATCCAACCAGCTCATCCTCTGTTGTCCTCTTCTCCTCCCGCCTTCAATCTTTCCCAGCATCAGTGTCTTTTCCAATGAGTCAGTTCTTCAAATCAGGTGGCCAAAGTATTGGAGTTTCAGCTTCAGCACCAGTCCTTCCAATGAACACTCAGGACTGATTTCCTTTAGGATGGACTAGTTGGATCTCCTTGCAGTCCAAGGGACTCTCAAGAGTTTTCTCCAACACCACAGTTCAAAAGCATCAATTCTTTGGCACTTAGCTTTCTTTATAGTCCAATTCTCACATCCATACATGACCACTGGAAAAACCATAGCTTTGAATAGATGGGTCTTTGTTGGCAAAGTAATGTCTCTGCTTTTGAATATGCTGTCTAGGTTGGTCATAGCTTTTCTTCCAAGGAGCAAGCACCTTTTAATTTCATGGTTTCAGTCACCATCTGCAGTGATTTTGGAGCCCCCCAAAATAAAGTCTCTCACTGTTTCCCTTGTTTTCCAGTCTATTTGCCATGAAGTGATAGGACCGGATGCCATGATCTTAGTTTTCTGAATGTTGAGTTTTAAGCCAATTTTTTCACTCTCCTCTTTCACTTTCATCAAGAGGCTTTTCAGTTCCTCTTCACTTTCTGCCATAAGGGAGGTGTCATCTGCGTATCTGAGGCTATTGATATTTCTCCCCACAATCTTGATTCCAGCTTGTGCTTCATCCAGCCCGGCATTTTTCATGATGTACTCTACATATAAGTTAAATAAGCAGGGTGACAATATACAGCCTTGATGTACTCCTTTCCCGATTGGGCCTCTTAGTAGACTGTAGTAAACTTGAAGGATAGAATAATTTTTTTGTCTCCTCGTTAGATGCTCAGTAAATGTTGTCTTATAATTTACTCAGAGCTCAATTTTGAGCTCACACACCCTCAGGAGTGAGTAACTTTAACTTAGGTTGAATGCTGTCTGTGTGTTTAAGGTTCCAGGTTCTTTTTCCTCATATGCTGTCTGACTGCTACTTCTGCTGTGAGCCCCCTGGTGGCTCAGATGGTAAAAAAAAAAAAAAAAATCCACCTGCAATGCAGGAAACACAGGCTTGATCCCTGGGTTGGGAAGATCCCCTGGAGGAGGAAATGGCAACCCACTCCAGTATTCTTGTCTGGAAAATTCCATGGACAGAGGAGCCTGGAAGGCTACAGTCCATGGTGTTGCAAAGAGTCAGACACAACTGAGTGACTAAGCACATTTATTATTTTTGTTGTGGGCCAGATAGGTATTGGCAGCAGCCAGGGGAACTCATCCATGTCTGTGTCACTCTCATGGCTCTAGAAGGCCCTGGAGTCTGCAAATGCATAGTCTATGTAAGGGTGTGCCACCCAAGTGAGGCCAGCTTGGCCACTTTGGCAAGCATATGCTGCCAATTTATTGAGAAATCTCATTACTTAGGGGATCAAGATGAAATTCCTTGTTCCCCAGTAAGTGCCTTCTAAGTAGGTTATGTTGAATCTTTTTCCACTGGGAAACAGTGCCTTTAATTACAAGTTGGCTGCATATATTTATTGATTTTCAAAGATAAAAAAAAAATTTTTTTGGATGTGAACCATTTTTAAAGTCTTTATTGAATTTGTTACAATATTTCTTCTGGTTTACATTTTGTTTTTTTGGCCAACAGGCATGCGGGATCTTAGCACCCTGACCTGGGATCAAACCCACACCCCCTGCCTTGAAAAGCAAAATCTTAACCACTGGACCACCAGGGAAATCCTTTGGTGATTTTTTTTAAAAAGTCATTTTAACACTTTGCAGTTTAAATGTCACTGTCAATGTAATTCAGAGCCCTCCTCCTCTCCCACCAGCACAGATCAACTCTGTCTCTGCTTCTAGCTGTGGAAAGGGCTGGTCTTATTATGCTCTTGTCCCTCCTCAGCCTTTCCGTGCTAGGGGCAGGGGTCAGATCAGATCAGATCAGATTAGTCGCTCAGTCATGTCCGACTCTTTGCCACCCCATGAATCGCAGCACGCCAGGCCTCCCTGTCCATCACCAACTCCCGGAGTTCACTCAGACTCACGTCCATCGGGTCAGTGATGCCATCCAGCCCTCTCATCCTCTGTCGTCCCCTTCTCCTCCTGCCCCCAATCCCTCCCAGCATCAGAGTCTTTTCCAATGAGTCAACTCTTTGCATGAGGTGGCCAAAGTACTGGAGTTTCAGCTTTAGCATCATCCCTTCCAAAGAAATCCCAGGGCTGATCTCCTTCAGAAAGGACTGGGGTAAGGAGGCGCAAAAATGGCAGCCCCCTCTCGCTTATCTGAGCAGGGTGGCAGACTTCCTTCTGGCTGGAAAGTACTGTTTTCCTGGCTACCACTGACTCGCTGTTGATCACATCTAGGAAGCATGTGTCCACATGCTGACTCTCTCATGGTGGGCATCTATGGGTGCTTTGAAGTTTCCAGTGGGCTTCTTGCTGCCCAGTTCCCTGATATGGGAGCAGGGCTTTGTGAATGTGGAAACTGTGGGAGTTGAGACTAGTGACACAGGACTTTGTGCTCAGAAACACCCACCCATTTCTGGGAGTTTAATGCTCTGCAGTTGCCATCTTGGAATTCTTAATAATTCTACCTTTGGTTTACATTTTGTAGGTGAAGTGTGTTTTCTCCAACAGGAAAATGGAACAATGGGTGAGTGGCCTCGGCTCTTATGTGGTTCTGTCTTGGGAGCGCCTCCTCTCCTCTCGGCAAGGTCTCTATCACATACTCTCTGCTCCCTACTAACAGGGTTCTTCTCTGCCTCCCTCTCCTGGGGCCTGCCTGCCTACAGCTCCCACCTTCTGCTCAGGACAGTGAAGAAATTGCCATGGTGGTGGGGGTGGGGGAAGACTCGAGTTCCACCATCTCCTGGATGCAGGCATGGGGAAAGTCAGAGTTGATGAGGAAAGAGAGTGCCTTAGTGCCTTTGGAAGGTGACTCCTTTAGGGCCTCCTGGCCTTTTCCCTCGCCCTTACTCCTCCTTCCAGGCATTCAGCATCCAGTGCGTCCCTGCACAGAAGTGGCAGTCCTGCAGGCTGCTCATCCACTGTGGGTTGGAGCCAAGGAAGTATGCAAGAAGGGGAGATTGATACCCCTAGCCCTACATTTTCATTTTGCACCAAGCTACAAATTAGGTACTTAGTCCTGCAAGATACCTGGCTCTGTCTCTCCTGCCCACTATAGACTTACCTCAGCCTCTACTAAAGGAGACACATCCACTACTGCTTGGGAGGACCTTGGGAGGAGTCAAGCCAGATCTAGCCCACCTATTTTCTCTGGGGTGCCCACTGAACCCTGGGAAAACATGAGTAAGCTTGTTTCGTCAACTGATGGAAGTGCAGGTTGCTCCTCTATTCCACGTGTCAACTCCAGCATTTCTCCTTTCTTTTTCCTTCCTGCTTAGATTTACAAGCACTATACCTCTCATCTTGCAGTCTCTCCTTGCGTGGATGGGGTGGGGAGGAGTGGCAGAACACCTCTCACTGATCTTTGAAGGAAGATGGTTTGTTGTCTCCAAGATCTGGCAGCCAACCAGCATCTCTCTGAACCTAGATTAGGGGGTACTATCTTGGGACTTGGCTGCAATTTGGGAGAAAAGGAAAAATTCCTCTTGGCACCCTGTTCACAAAGAATGCAAGATAGATACTGGATGTTACCAAACTCTTCAGAAAACAAAACTTCAGGACTCCTTGCAGGGAAAATCCCATATAAACTAATGGTAACAATAATGAGTTTACATTTATTGCATGCTTACCACATGCCAGCTATATGACACACTCTATTTAAATACACCTATTAGGTTTGGACCGTAAAGAAAGCTGAGGGTCGAAGAATTGATCCTTATGAACTGTGCTGTTGGAGAAGACTCTTGAGAGTCCCTTGGACTGCAAGGGGATCAAACCTGTCAATCCTAAAGGAAATAAGTCCTGAATATTTATTGGAAGGACTAATGCTGAAGCTGAAGCTCCAGTACTTTAGCTACCTGATGCAAAGAACCTGACTCCTTGGAAAAGACCCTGATGTTGGGAAAGATTGAAGGCAGGAAGAGAAGGGAATGGCAGAGAATGAGATAACTGGATGGCATCACCGACTCAACAGACATGAGTTTGAGTAAGCTCCAGGAGTTGGTGATGGACAGGGAAGCCTGGTATGCTGCAGTCCATGGGGTCACAAAGAGTTGGACATGACTGAGTGACTGAACTGAACTGATTAGATACTGCTGCTGCTGTTAAGTTGCTTCAGTCGTGTCCTACTCTGTGCGACCCCATAGATTGCAGCCCACCAAGCTCCCCCGTCCCTGGGATTCTCCAGGCAAGAACATTGGAGTGGGTTGCCATTTCCTTCTCCAATGCAGGAAAGAGAAAAGTGAAAGTGAAGTTGCTCAGTCATGTCTGACTCTTTGCAGCCCCATGGACTGCAGCCTACCAGGCTTCTCCACCCATGGGATTTTCCAGGCAAGAGTACTGGAGTGGGTTGCCATTACCTTCTCCACTGATTAGGTACACACACACACACACACACACACACACACACACACATATACATGAAAATGAAGTTCAAAGGAGTTAAGCCGTTTGCTCAAAGACACACACCTGGTGAGTGATAATAGCCAAGAATCACACCCAGACATTCCAACTCTGAAGCTTGACAATTGATCGTTCTCAATGCTGCCAACCACAGAGCATAAATACTTACATTTAGCAACATAGACCCGGTCCATTGTCTTTGTTCGATGTGAGCACGTTTCTAGTTGTGTCATCCACATCCAAGGACAATAGATGAAGGTCTTACTTTTCTGAGGGCAGGGCTGAAAATACCCTTCACACAGTATTTCTTCTAAGTCACCAAACCACATTTAGACTAAATGAATGCAAGCCCTACAGACCTTTTTTTTTTTTTCTTAACCATGGGATTGTGTCCATAGAAACCAAGTTTCAGAGAAAGCATTGGCTTTTTCTTTTTTTTTTTTTTTTTTTAAATTTTATTTTATTTTTAAACTTTACATAACTGTATTAGTGTTGCCAAATATCAGAATGAATCCGCCACAGGTATACATGTGTTCCCCATGCCATCTGTGCCGCAGTGTCTGCCGTGCAGAACTACATAAAAGAGGCCCTGATAGTCATAGACAAATCCTACATGAATCCCGGAGACCAGAGTCCAGCCGATTCTAGCAAAACCCTGGAGAAGTTGGAGAAGCACAGGAAGTAAAACGAGGGGGTGGTGAACCAAGGGCCGAAGAGTTTGGAAGGAAAAGGACTCCCAGATCATCTCGACCAGGACAGACTGGGCACCCCCGCTTACCTGGGGGGCAGAATTGTTACCCACCTTCCCATGAAAAAAAGCCTCCGTTGATTTCCATTTTTCTCTTTAAAAGAAAGAACTTTAGGAATTGCCTGAAGCAAACCTAGACATAAAAAGTATTAGGATAGTAGTAGTTTCTATAGGAAATATATCTAGAGTTTTCCTATATCAAGAGTGCTTCATCTTTTAGAGTAGACATTTCGTTGTGGATATAGCCCGGGGTGAGCGGGCAATAGATCTTAAATTTTATTATACAGAGTGAAGTAAGTCAGAAAGAAAAACACCAATACAGTATACTAATGCATATATATGGAATTTAGAAAGATGGTAACGATGACCCTATATGCGAGATAGCAAAAGAGACACAGATGTAAAGAACAGACTTTTGAACTCTGTGGGAGAAGGCAAAGGTGGAATGATGTGAGAGAATAGCTTTGAAACATGTATATTACCATATGTGAAATAAATCGCCAGTCCAGGTTTGATGCATGAGACAGGGCACTCAGGGCTGGTGCACTGGGATGACCCTGGGGGATGGGATGGAGAGGGAGGTGGGAGTGGGTTTCAGCATGGGGGACACATGTACACCCATGGCTGATTCATGTGAAAGTATGGCAAAAACCACTACAATATTTTAAAGTACTTAGCCTCCAATTAAAATAAATAAATTAGTTTACAAAAAAAAAATTTAAGGGTCAAATGCGGTATCTGGTAAACTAGGTCTGTTTACCAAGGGCTACATTAAAAATAGCTTTTGGTGTATTTCTAAAGTTTCTTCTCATGTCTGCAGGCATTAATTATTTACAACATTTGTTTTTTCAAACAAAGAGTACAAATAACCATTTTAAATTACCCTGAACAGACTGAGATCATCAATTATTGTGTGTATCCATCAGGATCAACAATTGACAGCTCTCTGCTTGAGGCCTTTCTTCTCCTGAAGAATTCTGATTTGTTTCTCTGAGCTTGGCCACTAGGCGCTGTGTCTGCCCTTTGGGAAGCAGTGCGGCATGGTGGCTGTTCACGAGCTGGCTCCTTATTTAATATCTTGTGACCTTGGACAGTGACTTATGTACTCTCAGCCTCATGGTTGGCCTTGTAAAATGGGGTTGTTGTAATCCTTACAGATAGGATTGTTGTAAGAATGAAATAATGTAATACTTGCAAATCACTAGCACATTACATGGCACAAAGATGATAAATGGTATACTCACCTTCAGTTCACTAAGAAAAAGTATTTTGGCCTCTTTTGCCCTAATTCACTTTAAAATTACCTATTTACTAATGCTGGGCTTTATGAGGCTGTAACTAGTATCAGGTTGGTGAAGCTCTGCATGGGTTTTTGTGGAGAAAATGTGGCAAGTAGATTCCACTTGAAGAATATTGCTGCTGCTGCTGCTGCTGCTAAGTCACTTCAGTCGTCTCCGACTCTGTGCAACCCAAAGACAGCAGCCCATCAGGCTCCTCCGTCCCTGGGATTCTCCAGGCAAGAACACTGGAGTGGGTTGCCATTTCTTTCTCCAATGCATGAAAGTGAAAAGTGAAAGTGAAGTCGCTCAGTCTAGTCCGACTCTTTGCGACCCCATGGACTGCAGCCCACCAGGCTCCTCTGTCCATGGGATTTTCCAGGCAAGAGTACTGGAGTGGGTTGCCATTGCCTTCTCCGAGAAGAATATTGATGAACTAACAAAAATATAACAAAGTGAAGTTTGGTTTTTCTTCACAGTGCATGTGAAGAGAAAAGTGTTTCAAGTTGTATCCAACTTTAAAAATATGGACATTATCTTCTCATTCTTTAAAAGACATCAGTTCATCTCACAGTGCATGGTACTCCTGTAGAGAAAATAATGGTGTGTTAACTATACAAAGGAGAAGGCAACGGCAACCCACTCCAGTACTCTTGCCTGGAAAATCCCATGGACGGAGGAGCCTGGTAGGCTACAGTCCATGGGGTCACTAAGAGTTGGGCACGACTGAGCGACTTCACTTAGTTTTGGTGTATATTTATGGAATTGAGTGTCCATATATGATTATAAAACAACAGAGTGGCCCATTGTTGGAGAAATCTCCAAAGTAGTCAAAATTGTAAGGATACCATCCTCCATTTCCTTCCCATCTCAGGTTCTGCAGCACAATGATGATATGATGATAGTGTAACGATTATTGAGTACCTACTTAATGATCCATAGCATGCTAACCTCTTTCAATACATTATCTCATTTAATCTTTACAGCAGTCCTACAAAGGGGCTCTTAGGATTATTGTCCCTGTTTCACAAATGAGGGAACTAATGTCTAGAAATATTCAGTGACCTTACACTTACCTGGGTCTACATAGATAGTAAACAACAGATTCTAGATCTGAAAGTATGGTGGCCTTGTAGGTTACCAGTGACAGGGTTCTTTTCATCATTCTTTGCTTCTTTTGAGATTTTGGGAACATGAAAATTCATTCCTTTGTGAAAAATAATTGGAGCCTCTTGGCTTTTACCAATTATTTATTTATCACTGTGTTGCCTTAGACTATTGTTTAACTTTTCAAGGCATAATTCCTTCAATTTGCTACAAATTTCCATAGGGAAAGATTCACTGTAATGCTTTGTATTCATCACAGTGATTAGCAAAATACCTTATTATATTTTTTAATGGATTAAGAAATTTTCTAGTAATCCTTTTTTTCATGACTTGAAAAAAGCTTTAAGAATTGTGCAACTTTGTGATGCTTATTATAAGAAGTAACTTTTTAATTTTAACTACCTTCAAGAGATGGGAATACCAGACCACCTGACCTTCCTCCTGAGAAATCTGTATGCATGTCAAGAAGCATCAGTTAAAACTGGACATGGAACAACAGACTGGTTCCAAATCAGGAAAGAAGTACATCAAGGCTGTATATTGTCACCTTGTTTACTTAACTTACTTGCAGAGTACATCATGTGAAATGCTGGGCTGGATGAAACACAAGCTAGAATCAAGATTGCTGGGAGAAATATCAGTAACCTCAGATATGTAAATGACACCACCCTTATGGCAGAAAAGGAAGAAGAACTAAAGAGCCTCTTGATGAAAGTGAAAGAGGAGAGTGAAATAGCTGGCTTAAAACTCAACATTCAGAAAACTAAGATCATGGCATCCAGTCCCATCACTTCGTGGCAAATAGATGGGAAAACAATGGAAACAGTGAGAGACTTTATTTTGGGGGTCTCCGAAATCACTGCAGATGATGACTGCAGCCACGACATTAAAAG
This sequence comes from Bubalus bubalis, assembly GCF_019923935.1. Lineage (NCBI taxonomy): Eukaryota > Metazoa > Chordata > Mammalia > Artiodactyla > Bovidae > Bubalus > Bubalus bubalis. Next base: position 69,993,671 of record NC_059160.1, read on the forward strand.
GTGCTTGCTCCTTGGAAGAAAAGCTATGACCAACCTAGACAGCATATTAAAAAGCAGAGACATTACTTTGTCAACAAAGGTCTGTCTAGTCAAGTCTATGATTTTTCCAGTAGTCATGTATGGATATGAGAGTTGGACTGTGAAGAAAGCTGAATGCCGAAGAATTGATGCTTTTGAACTGTGGTGTTGGAGAATGCTCTTGAAAGTCCCTTGGACTGCAAGGAGATCCAACCAGTCCATCCTAAAGGAGATCAGTCCTGAATATTCATTGGAAGGACTGATTCTGAAGCTGAAACTCCTATACTTTGGCCACCGGATGCGAAGAGCTGACTCATTGGAAAAGACCCTGATGCTGGGAAGGATTGAAAGTAGGAGGAGAAGGGGATGACAGAGGATAAGATGGTTGTATGGCATCAACTCGATGGACATGAGTATGAGCAAGCTCTGGGAGTTGGTGATGGTCAAGGAAGACTGGCATGCTGCAGTCCATGCCATCCCAAAGAGTTGGACACAACAGAGCAACTGAACTGAACAACCATAGTATCCAGATCACATGGTATATGATGCCATTGTATTTGCAACTTTTAAGGAAAAATTAATGTGGAAAATAAAAGATACTTTCTCTAAGATATGTAGCCTCACAATGTGTAGTCAATAGAGGTATTCATGTTATTTCTGGTCACCAAATTTAGAAAGCCAGTGATAAAGATATGTCTATTTATATAGAGAAATGATTTCTTGATGCACTGTCAAGATGGAAAACAAAATGTTTCTCCTTGACTGAGTGGTAGTAGTCTGGGCCTTTGTGTTGGGAAATGTTCTGAGGCTGTGCCCTAGCTCAGGAGAAAAGGAAAGCCATAATTATCAGTGATTCCTAACACAGATATGGGAGGGAGAGTGGTAGTGTGTGTGCTAAGTAATTGTGACACCTGAACCAAAGTTTTGAGTTATTTCTTAAGAGCAGAAATAACTTTCTCCTGATTCATGGTTTTTACTGCTTTTCCTCTCTTGCTAAGTGAGATATGCCTACAAGATTACTCAAGTGTAGTTATTAAAGAGAGGGCTTCCCAGGTGGCTCAGTGGTAAAGAATTTGTCTGCCAATGCAGGAGACATGGGTTCAATCCCAGGTTCGATTCCCCAGAGAAGGAAATGGCAAACCAGTCTAGTATTCTTGCCTGAGAAATCCCATGGACAGAGGATCCTGGTGGGCTACAGTCCATGGGGTTGCAGAAGAGTCAGACATGACTTAGCGACTGAACAGCAACAAGTTATTGAAGAGCTCAAAAGTAACAGGTGCACACAGAGAAACAACTCCTGAACTTAGTTTCATTGTGGCTAAATTTTAACCACCTAAAGTCAATAGCTATCAACTAGCAATGGCAATTAAATCAAGACCTGAAATGGTGCCTTGAAACAACATTTACCTATTCTCCACGTGTCCAAGTCAGCTCTAAAGTCAGTAAAAATATATTTTGATGATGAAAACCACTGCAGAATCAGTGTGTTGTTATAAAAATTGGGACAAGAATAAGCTGTGCAGTGTTCTTTTTTTGTGTGTTTTGATTCAAAAGCTATTGTCATCTAAATTCAATTTCAGAACCATTATTTTTGTTGGAAAAATACTAAATATGAAAAGTAGAGGCCACAGTTTGAGTTTCTGATCTAGTGCTTGGTTTTTCCAGCAGAGCTGACATGTGGAAATGTTCTTGTTTGCCTGCCCCACTAGAAATCACCCTCTGGAAATCACCACCAAAGGGGCTGTATGGTCCTCACTAATTTTTTGATGCAGTTATTTGTGGTCACAATAAAGATTCATACCCAAGATTCTAAAGAAAGGAGAGCTTGGTAGGAATAAAAATACTAATTTGTCTATTTATAATTTTACTTAGAAAATAATGTTTCAACCTCATTCTTAACATTTCTTCAGTCCACAAATTTCTGGTTTTATAGTAATTTCAGGCAGTCTACCATCAACAGGAACAATTTACAGACTAAATTCCAAACTTTGCTAGAAATGTGTAATGATTATGTCTTATTGACTCTTTAAAGAGGCAATGTACTACTGTTGTGACATTTATTACATTTTTAAAGTTTCTTTTTTTGTGTGCTCCTGATCGTCCCTTCCCTTTCCCGACCCTCTAGTCTCTCAGTTAACCCTTCAGTTCAGTTCAGTTCAGTTGCTCAGTCGTGTCTGACTCTTTGCGACCCCATGAATCGCAGCACGCCAGGCCTCCCTGTCCATCACCATCTCCCAGAGTTCACTCAAACTCACATCCATCGAGTCGGTGATGCCATCCAGCCATCTCATCCTCTGTTGTCCCCTTCTCCTCCTGCCCCCAATCCCTCCCAGCATCAGAGTCTTTCCCAATGAGTCAACTCTTCACATGAGGTGGCCAAAGGACTGGAGTTTCAGCTTCAGCATCATTCCTTCCAAAGAACACCCAGGGCTGATCTCCTTTAGAATGGACTGGTCAGATCTCCTCACAGTCCAAGGGACTCTCAAGAGTCTTCTCCAACACCACAGTTCAAAAGCATCAATTCTTCAGCGCTCAGCTTTCTTCACAGTCCAACTCTCACATCCATACATGACCACTGGAAAAACCATAGCCTTGACTAGATGGACTTTTGTTGGCAAAGTAAGGTCTCTGTTTTTCAATATGCTATCTAGGTTGGTCATAACTTCCCTTCCAAGGAGTAAGCGTCTTTTCATTTCATGGCTGCAGTCACCATCTGCAGTGATTTTGGAGCCTAAAAAAATAAAGTCTGACACTGTTTCCCCATTTATTTCCTGTGAAGTGATGGGACCAGATGCCATGATCTTGGTTTTCTGAATGTTGAGCTTTAAGCCAACTTTTTCACTCTCCTCTTCCACTTTCATCAAGAGGCTTTTTAGTTCTTCTTCACTTTCTGCCATAAGCATGGTGTCATCTGCATATCTGAGGTTATTGATATTTCTCCTTATAAACTGTTAACTCATTGATACCACACTTTTCCTACTTGGAGTTATTTTCTTGTATTTTGTTGTTGTAGGTATTTGTTACTGCTCAACAAACCACTTCAAAACTCGGAGGTTATTATCTCTCTTAATTTTGCAGATGGGCTTGGCTGAGCTGTGCAGTTCTTATTTGGGGTCTTTCATGCAGTTGCAGCCAGATGTCAGCTGGGGCCTGCAGTTATCCGAAGACTCCATCATGTGGTTGAGACCACTGAGGCTGGTTGTTTGCTGGGAGCTCAGTTGATCACTGTGGACCAGAGTGGCTACACATAGCCTCTCCGTATATCTTGGGCTTCTCTCTTCATTATGGCTGGAATTCAAGAGGGAAGTGTCTCAAGACTGAACATTTCATGAGGTCCAGGCAGAAGCTCTAATGCTTTTTATGAACCAGCCTTGAAAATTCAAGGATTGTACTTTTACCATGGTCTCATGGTCAAACAAATCACCAAGTCCAGCCAAGATTCCAGAGGAGAGTAATTAGATGTCCTCTTTTGATGGGGACCTTTTACCTTGTAGAAGAACATGTGGGATGGAGAATATTTTGGAAAATATATTCTGCCAAGTTCATATTTATCCTTTAAAAATGCATAGGTCACATCTTTGCCCTGAAAATTTCTTGATCAGAGTGCCTGGATCCTTGGAAGAGAAAAGCCAAATTTCTTAGAGACCTTAAAAAAACTGGGGAAATGACATTCAGTTAAGGCAGACACGAAACTATGTGTACACTCAGGACAATGAAGCTATACATATGAAAACTGGGTCGGAATCTGGGAGTTCTAATCCTGACACCCTTGAGAACTTGTAAATTTAAATAAACCACTTTTCTTCTAAACTTCATAATTCTCATATTTAAAATGAAGGTTAGACAAAAGAACAGAGTTATCCAAGGTTTCTCTATCCTGGTTACACACTAGAATCATGTGAGAATCACTTAAAAAACCAAAGCAAATCATCCTTCACAACCGCCTGAGACAAAGTAGGAGTGGAGTGAGTGAAGCTAGGGTATCTCCCTTCATCCCCACCCAAATCAGTTAGGGTGAAGAAATACTAGATTAGATCTGTAATACTTCATCAACCACAGTTTGTTTTCTTCAAAGCTTGAGTTATGAGCCTTGATGGCTTGATATAATCACCTTGCATTGTGTCTGTTCAAATTCTGATTTAATTGATCTGGGATTGGGTGCAGGTATTGATATTTACTAAAAACTCCCCAGATTATTTCAGGATGAAGCTAGGGTTTATAGCTTCTGCCTCAGAGGAATGGTTTGTAACCTTTAGCGTGCATTAAAAGGTCTTGCTAACATATGTATTTTCAGTTTTCTGTGCAAGATGTCTTAACATCTTAAAAGACCTTTCTGGTTGAGGAGAGACTACCCTCCCAGGGCCAACTAATGCCTAAAGATAATAATAACTTGTCTAGAGTAGACTTTTAATATGAAAACCAATAAATTCCAAGTTTATACTGCCCCAACCAGCTCCTCATATAATTCTCACGCACCAAGGCAGTATTTCCTCTGTCCTGAATTATCCCAGAGCCAGGTACCAGTTGATTGGAGACCACCCTATAGCCCAAAGCCCACCGGAATTATTCAAATTAGCCAGTCCTAAATGGAAAAACAGACTGGTTCCAAATAGGAAAAGGAGTACGTCAAGGCTGTATATTGTCACCCTGCTTATTTAACTTATATGCAGAGTACATCATGAGAAATGCTGGGCTGGATGAAGCACAAACTGGAATCAAGATTGCCAGGAGAAATATCAATCATCTCAGACATGCAGATGACACCACGCTTATAGCAGAAAGTGAAGAAGAACTAAAGAGCCTCTTGAGGAAAGTGAAAGGAGAGTGAAAAAGTTGGCTTAAAGCTCAATATTCAGAAAACGAAGATCATGGCATCCGGTCCTATCACTTCATGGGAAATAGATGGGGAAACAGTGTCAGACTTTATTTTTTGGGGCTCCAAAATGACTGCAGATGGTAACGGCAGCCATGAAATTAAAAGATGCTTACTCCTTGGAAGGAAAGTTATGACCAACCTAGAGAGCATATTCAAAAGCAGAGACATTGCTTTGCCAACAAAGGCTCGTCTAGTCAAGGCTATGGTTTTTCCAGTGGTCATGTATGAACGTGAGAGTTGGACTGTGAAGAAAGCTGAGCGCTGAAGAATTGATGCTTTTGAACTGTGGTGTTGGAGAAGACTCTTGAGAGTCCCTTGGACTGTGAGGAGATCCAACCAGCCCTTTCTGAAGGAGATCAGCCCTGGGTGTTCATTGGAAGGACTGATGCTGAAGCTGAAACTCCAATATTTTGGCCACCTGATGCAAAGAGCTGACTCATTTGAAGAGACTCTGATGCTGGGAAAGATTGAGGGCAGGAGAAGAGGCGACAGAGGATGAGATGGCTGGATGGTATCACTGACTCGATGGACATGAGTCTGAGTGAACTCCGGGAGTTGGTGAAGGACAGGGAGGCCTGGCGTGCTGCGGTTCATGGGGTTGCAAAGAGTCGGACATGACTGAGCGACTGAAATGAACTGAACTGAACTGAACTGAAGCTGTTTACTCTGCCTTGTTTTTCATTTCCTTGGAAACCCCGATAAACTTTCTGTTTAAACCTGCTCACTTCTGTCTTCTCTCTCCTGACCACTTGGTGCTGTGTGCTGTGACCCTGCCTGGCATGTAGTGACACTCTTTCTGGGATCTGTGAGCATAATAGACTGCTTCCAAGCCTTGTTAGCATCTCCTCTTGTGGTCACACCAACTTTACCATACTGTGTCCAACAAGAATTGCTTGAAGGACTTTTTTCCCCCCAAAATACAGATTATTCAGGGGTGTAACATACAGCTTAAAGAATATGGTCAATAATATTGTAATGACTTCATGTGGGCTATTAGACTTATTGTGGTGATCATTTCAGAGCATATCCAAATGTCAAATCATCATTTAGTACATCTGAAACATAATATTATATGTAAACTATATCTCAGTTTTAAAAAGCACAGATTTCTGAGCCCTACTCGCAGAGTTTCTGACTCAGTATACCTGAGATAGGCCTGGAATGTCTAGTTCTAACAAGTTGCCACGTGATTCTGATGTTGCTGGTCCCAGGGCCACACTTTGGGAGGGCCACTGTTGCTGGTCTGAGTGCCACTGTCTTACTACTGCAGTGTTGAGTCTTTATTATCAGTATGACTGGGTTGGGGAAACCCCTCAAGGGTGCTGGTGGGAAAAGTCACTGGCACGCTGCTCCTCCAGCTTTAATGTGCATCACCTAGGGCTCTTGCTACAATGAGAGTCTGCATTTCTAACACGTGCCCACGTGATACCCATGCTGCTGGCTCAGACAGAGAATAGTGTATTGCTATAAGTGTATAAGTGTATTGCTATACACTTAAATAAATAATCTGTAATGAGCACTACAAGCCTCAATTCAGTATTATGGTAAAAAAAAGACCAGGCACAGAGCCATATCCACATGTAAAATCTGTCATGTAAACAAGTATGAAAAATGACAGGTAGCACTGGAAGGACCTGAAGTAGAGATACAGGCGCTGTATGGTAGTGGTCCTGCCATCCCCCACACAACCTGGGCCTTTCAGATCAGATCAGATCAGTCGCTCAGTCGTGTCCGACTCTTCTCGACCCCATGAATTGCAGCACGCCAGGCCTCCCTGTCCATCACCAACTCCCAGAGTCCACTCAGACTCACGTCCATTGAGTCAGTGATGCCATCCAGCCATCTCATCCTCTGTCGTCCCCTTGTCCTCCTGCCCCCAATCCCTCCCAGCATCAGAGTCTTTTCCAATGAGTCAACTCTTCACATGAGGTGGCTAAAGTACTGGAGTTTCAGCTTTAGCATCATTCCTTCCAAAGAAATCCCAGGGCTGATCTCCTTCAGAATGGACCTGGGCCTTTAATGGACTTTTTTTTGCCAGTATCTTGCTTTTTAATGTATTATGTTTCTTTTTATGAAATCTATTGTATGTATCTGAGGGCCATAGAAAACATACAGGAGAAAACAAATAGAGCCCCATTAAAAAACGTCTCTGACCCAGAATCAAAAAAGTCTTACTTAATATGAGATGAAAATAGCAGCCACTTTTGAGTAATTGAGAGACTTCAACAACACAAAACTATTTCCACCACACTCAAGGTTCCCTGGTACCTGAAGAACCGTCAGAGATTCATTTCTTTGGATTAAGGAATTTTAACATGCAAATGCTCCCAGAAAGATTATTATTACCACTTGATTCTGAACCAGATGAGACACACCAGAAGTGGGCACATGTTGGGGTGCTTTTGGAAAATATATATGTCTTTACCCTATTCTTAGAGATTCAGATATAGAAGACTTTAAAGGCCATAAATCTCTATTTAAAAAAATCTCTCTGGGTAATTTTCATGTGCATCCTCAGTTGAGATCTGTTGTCTTAGTGGGTCATTTTTATTGAGAATAGTGTTGTTCAGAATAAAGCCAAGTGGAGCAGGAGGCAGTGGAAAGATTTAGGGCCCCAAATCTTTATTTTGAGTCTTAGCTCTGACCTTAAAGTTTGGTCTTAGGCATAATTTATAAAATGAGAATTACTAAAAACAGATTTTTCACAAAGTTGTTTTAAGAGTTAAGTGAGGTATCACATAAAAATACCTTGTAAATTCTAAAACACTATACAAATATACGGTCATCATTCAGCTATATAAAAGTTAAGTGCTGATGGTGGGAGAGATGGCAGATATGACATTAGTATTTTTTACAAGCCATCTTTATATATATTTACAAAGAAATGTAAAGAGACTAGGGGTTATTTAGCCTGTGAGCAGGGTTTCTCAGCCTCAGCACATTGATGTTTTAGGCTGGATAGTTCTTTGTTGTGGGGGAGGGAAAGCGAGGTATGAGCAGAAAAGAGGGGTGCTCTCCTGCACATGGAAGACCTTTAGTAGTATCCCTGGTTCTGCCCACTAAATGCCAGTAGCACTCTCCCACAACTCCCAGGTATGATAAGTAAAAATGTCTCCAGAATTACCAAATGTCCCATTAAGAATCACTTAATGTAAATGTAGTGGGCTTCCCTTGTAACTCAGTTGGTGAAGAATCCACTTGCAATGCAGGAGACCCCTGTTTGATTCCTGGGTCAGGAAGATCCTCTGGAAAAGGGATAGGCTACCCACTGCAGTATTCTTGGCCTTCCCTGGTGGCTCAGCTGGTGAAGAATCCACCTGCAATGCGGGAAACTTGCGTTTGATCCCTGGGTTGGGAAGATCCCTTGGAAAAGGGACCCAGTATTCTGGCCTGGAGAATTCCATGGGCTGTATATCCATGGGGTCACAAATAGTCGGACACAACTGAGCAACTTTCACTTAAAAAATAATCACTTAAGTGACAGCCTTCAATTAAGTTATTAAAAACAGATTAGCAACATAGTGGGTACCTGTTTATCAGGTCTACCTCACAAGACAAGAGAAAACATTATTCAACATCAAGAAGGAACTAATAGCCAGAATTAAAACTTAAAACTTGGAATAGTTTATCAAATGAAGCCCTTGGAACATTTGAGCCCCAGGATGTTAACAGTTGAAAGTCCTAACTCCTGGGAAACCCCTTTGTACAATTTATTTTGTTTTCTGTAGAACCAAGAGAAGGGGATAAATCCACATTTGTTGACGATAAAGGAAACTGACATTTGTTGGGTGCTGGTTTTGTAATAATTAGATGGGTTACATGTTTATACAGCTTCATTTTCACAAGTTGAAGGCAGGTAGTTCCCTATCATAGAGAAAGAACCGGAAACCCAGAGGAAGATAGAAAGTCCCCTGATATGGCATAGCTAGCAAGTGACAGAAGAAGGGTTCATTTTCAGATGATTCTTGATCTAATGTCTGCATTCCTTTTACACCATTTCACCCACTGCTCTCAACAGTTGTCTTGATATTTCTGAACCCCTAAGTGGCAACTTGATTTTCTAGCATCTTTAATAAGTGTTTCTAAATAAAGGAAGTGGACACATAATTTCTAGCCCAATGGTCTGTTACAGTTGACCTCTGGTTAGTGAGTTTCTGAGATTAGAATAATTTGGAGAAACACTCTCTACCTTCTTGCTTGTCTCTGGTACAGGAAGAGAACCTACAAAACACTGGAGCATCCTGTCCTATAAATAGGACCAAATTCAAGGCTACCATGAGAATCTATGTTCACCAGAGGCCCAGAGAATATATATAGTTGGAGTCCATTACATTTCATTAGATTTCATCAATCTTCTGCAAACCCATCTAGCTCTCCAGGTGAGAAAGTGATATTTGTGTTTTTCGTTGTCTTGGTTAATTGTATTTCACAGTGGCCCATCTACTGTAAAAGATACATTGATTAGTGGCAAAATTATATTAGAGATGTCTTATTATGTTAGAAATGCTATTATCTGTCTCAGTTCACTGTCACAGGACAGAGCACGGTAGCTTAAAATTGTCCTTCAGCCATGTGAGAGCCTCAAGGGAAAGGAGATTAGGAGAGTGACATAAATGGGAGAGTGAATGACTGAATGTAACTGTAGGGTCTGGAATGCAGCTCAAAATAGGCTAAGAATTTCTACAGATTTGGAACTGCAATGAAATCACTGGTTGTGTAATGCTTTTCTGGAAGTGGCAGTCTTACAAATGCCAATGAGAAAATTAAAGGTAATCCAAAATTGCTAGTTGTCAGTAAGTGAGCGTGACTTGCCAAAGAAACAAATTTGCTCAATAAAATTAGTTATTTAAGAATAGCTTTATATCTCTCCAAAGTTTGGAGAGATCAGCTGGTGGCTCAGCTGGTGAAGAATACGCCTGCAATGCGGGAAACCTGGGTTCGATCCCTGGGTCAGGAAGATCCCTTGGAAGTTTGGAGAGATCTGTAGATAACTTTTTAGACAGGATAAAAAAGAAGAAAACTAAGATGAGTAGAACTCTTGCTGTGTCTGTGGTCGACTCTTCATGTAAAAAGAATACTTTCCAGCACTTGACAAATCATTTCACTTATTGGACATTTGAAGAAGAATAACATTCTGTCTTGCCATGGGCTCCAATAACAAAGGAACACATTAGCAAATTATGGCTCCACTGGCCTTTTGTTCCTAACTGCACAGTTAGGTTTTTGAAAATAAACAAGGAATGTTAGGATTATTAGTCTTCCCTGGGAGCCTCTAGTCTTTAAAGAAATTCAAAAGTCACATGTAGGGTGGAGCGTTAAATATACTCTTTATTCAGTCTAAAGAGACAGTTCAGGGAACATAATCATCTTCAAATATTTGAAGAAGTTGCAGGTGGAAGACAGATTAGGATTTTTCCAGCTATATTGAGAAACAATTGACATGTATCACTTCATAAGGCATACAGCATGATGGTTTGATTTATATGTATTATGAAGTGATTACCTCAGTAGGTTCAGCTAACATCCATCTTCTTTTTAAAATTATTTGCTTTTATTTTATTGGAGTATAACTGCATTATAATGTTTTGTTAGTCTCTGCTGTAAATTGGAGTGAATCAGCTATATTTATACATATCTCCTTCCTCTTGGACCTCCCTCCCACCCCTACTGCCATCCCACCCCTCTAGGTCATCACAGAGCACCAAGCTGACCTCTTTGTGCTATGCAGCAGGAGGTATATATATGGTGGTATACATATATACATATATGTGTAATAAATGTATTACACGTGGTAGTGTATATATGTCAATCCTAATCTCCCAATTCGTCCCACCTTCCCTTCCCTCCCTCTGTCCACATGTCCATTTTCTATGTCTACATTTCTATTCCTGCCCTGGAAACATCTTCTCATATAGATAGAAAAAAAAGAAGTGAATGAGAAAAGAAAAAAAAGAAATTGTCCTTGTGAAGAGAACTCATAGGATCTGCTCTTTCAACAATAGTCTTACATATCACACAGCAATGTTAGCCATAGTCATCATGTTGTACATTAACTGGATGTTTGTACCTTTTGAGCACTTTTCTCCAATTTCTCCTTCCCCAGCCCTCTGCCTCTGGAAACTGCAAGTCTGATCTCTTTTTTTCTATGAGTTTGTGGGGTTTTAAAAAATTATGATTCTGTGTATAAGTGAGATCACACAGCAGCTTTCTCAGTCTGTGTTTTTTCACTTAGCACAGTGCCTTTATGGTTCATCCATATTGTCAGAAATGGTAAGATTTCCTTGTTTCTTTTTTAATGGCTAAATGATATTTCATTGTATTACATATACCACAACTTCTTTATCTGTTTATCCATCAGTGGATACTTAGAGTGTTTCTATGTCTTGGCTATTATAAATAATGCTGCTATAAACATGGTGGTACAGGTATCATTTCAAGTTATTGTTTTAATTTCCTTTGGATACATTCCCAGAAGTGGAATTGCTGAATCATAGGGTAGTTGTAGTTTTTAATTTGTGTGAGTTCTCCATACTGTTTTCTGTAGTGGCTGTACTAACTTATATCTCCACTAACAGTACACAAGAGTTTGTTTATTCTCTGCATCCACAGCTGCATTTGTTATCTCTTGTCTCTTTGATGATGGCTAACAGATGAGGTAATGTTAACGAGGTGATGGAATTCCAGCTGAGCTCTTTCAAATCCTGAAAGATGATGCTGTGAAAGTGCTGCACTCGATATGCCAGCAAATTTGGAAAACTCAGCAGTGGCCACAGGACTGGAAACAGTCGGCTTTCATTCCAATCCCAAAGAAAGGCAATACCAAAGAATGCTCAAACTACTGCACAATTGCACTCATCTCAGATGCTAGTAAAGTAATGTTCAAAATTCTCCAAGCCAGGCTTCAGCAATATGTGAACCATGAACTTCCAGATGTTCAAGCTGGTTTTAGAAAAGGCAGAGGAACCAGAGATCAAATTGCCAACATTTGCTGGATCATGGAAAAAGCAAGAGAGTTCCAGAAAAATATCTATTTCTGCTTTATTGACTATGCCATAGCCTTTGACTGTGTGGATCACAATAAACGGTGGAAAATTCTGAAAGAGATGGAAATACCATCTCTTTCAGACCACCTGACCTGCCTCTTGAGAAACCAGTATGCAGGTCAGGAAGCAACAGTTAGAACTGGACATGAAACAACAGACTGGTTCCAAATAGGAAAAGGAATACGTCAAGGCTGTATATTGTCACCCTGCTTATTTAACTTATATGCAGAGTACATCATGAGAAATGCTGGGCTGGAAGAAGCACAAGCTGGAATCAAGATTGCCGGGAAAAATATCAATCACCTCAGATATGCAGACGACACCACCCTTATGGCAGAAAGGGAAGAGGAAGTAAAAAGCCTCTTGATGAAAGTGAAAGTGGAGAGTGAAAAAGTTGGCTTAAAGCTCAACTTTCAGAAAACAAAGATCATGGCATCTGGTCCCCTTACTTCATGGGAAATAGATGGGGAAACAGTGGAAACAGTGTCAGACTTTATTTTTTTAGGCTCCAAAATCACTGCAGATGGTGATTGCAGCCATGAAATTAAAAGACACTTGCTCCTTGGAAGGAAAGTTATGACCAACCTAGATAGCAAATTAAAAAGCAGAGACATTACTTTGCCAACAAAGGTCTGTCTAGTCAAGGCTATGGTTTTTCCAGTGGTCATGTGTGGATGTGAGAGTTGGACTGTGAAGAAAGCTGAGCGCCAAAGAATTGATGCTTTTGAATTGTGATGCTGGAGAAGACTTGAGAGTCCCTTGGACTGCAAGGAGATCCAACCAGTCCATTCTAAAGGAGACCAGTCCTGGGTGTTCATTGGAAGGACTGATGCTGAGGTTTAAACTCCAATACTTTGGCCACCTCATGCGAAGAGTTGACTCATTGGAAAAGACTCTGATGCTGGGAGGGATTGGGGGCAGGAGGAGAATGGGATGACAGAGGATGAGATGGCTGGATGGCATCACTGACTCGATGGATGTGAGTTTGAGTGAACTCCAGGAGTTGATGATGGACAGGGAGGCCTGACGTACTGCAATTCATGGGGTTGCAAAGAGTCAGACATGACTGAACAACTGAACAGAACTGAACGGAACAGATGAGGTAATATTTTGCTATGGTTTTAATTTGCATTTGCCTAAGGACTAGTGATATTGTGGATCTTTTCATCTATCTGTTGACTTTTCATATATCTTTCATTGAAGAAATGTCTATTCAGGTCTTTTGCCCATTTTTAAGTAGGGTTGTTTATTTATTTTTGCTATTGAATTGTTTGAGTTCTTTTTATTTTTTTTTTCCTTTGGACTAATTTTATTATAGAAGAACAAATCTCTAAATGCTTAAGCAACTACATTTGAAATTTTGTTTTACAGACAAAATTATCACTACTAATACAGATCTTGTGAAATAAAATCTTGAATTATTCAAAATATAAATTTATGACAGTATTACCAATATATCTTTGCTTTCAACTTTTTTTAAGTTATTTTTAGAAGCCTAATTTTATTTGAGTTCTTTTTATATTTTGGATATTAGCCCCTTATCAGATATATGGTTTGCAAATATTTTTTCTCATTGCATATGTTGTCTTTTCACTTTGTTGTTATCTTCTTAGTTTGATGTAGTTCCATTTAATTATTTTTTATTTTGTTGATTGGGCTTTAGATATCATGTCCAGAAAACCATTACCAAGACCAATGTCAAGGAGCTTTATTCATATATTTTCTACTAGGATTTTCATGGTTTCAGGTCTTATATTTAAGTCATTAATCCATTTCAAGTTAATCTTTATGAATGATGTAAGATATGGGTCCAGTTTCATTCTTTTATATGTAAATATACAATTATCCCAGCAGTCATTATTGAAAAGACTGTCGTTTCCCCACTGACTATTCTTGACTCTGTCAAATATTAGCTGGCTATATATGCTTGGGTTTATTTCTGGGCTTTTGATTCTGTTCCATTAGTCTGTCTGTCTGTTTTTATGCCAGCGCCATAGTATTTTGATGACTACAGCTTTATAGTATAGACTGAAATCAGAAAGTGTGATGCCTCTTGCAGTGTTCTTATTTTTCAGAAATTCTTTGGCTATTTGGGGTCATTTCTGGTTCCATATAAAGTTGAAGGAGTGTTTTTTCTAATCCTGTAAAAAATGCCATTGGAAACTGGATGGGGATTGCATTGAATCTATAAATGGCTTTTGTAGTATTGCCATTTTAACAATATTAATTCTTTCAATCCATAAATGAGGGATACCTTTCCATTTATTTTTGTCCTCAGTTTCTTTCATGAATATTTTGTAATTTTCAGGGTAGAGATCTTTCACGTCCTTAGTTAAATTTTTCCTAAATACTTTATTGGTTTTGATGCTATTTATGGGATTAATTTTTAAATTTATCTTTCAGAAAATTCGTTGTTAATGTATAGAAACACTACTAACTTTAGTATGTCAATTTGTATCCTACAACTTTACTCAATGAATTGATTAGATCTAACAGTATTTTGATTGAGTTTTTAGGATTTTCTATATATAAAATTATGTTATCTGCAAATAGAGACAATTTTATATCTTCATTTTCAATTCAGCAGCTTTTAATTTTTTACTTACATGATTGCTCTGACTACAACTTCTAGTACTATGTTTGAATAGGAGAGGTGAGAGTGATCACCCTTACCTTATTCCGGACCCTAGAGGAAAAGCTTTCAACCCTTCACTATTAAATACAGTGTTAGCTGTGAGTTTGTCATATATGGCCTTTATTATGTTGAGATATGTTTCTTCTATGATTTTTTGTTAAGAGGTTTTTTTAAAAATCGTGAATAGATGTCGAATTGTGTAAAATGTTTTTTCTATGTCTATTGAGATTATCATTTAACCCTTTTCATTCTTTCTATTAATGTGACATATCACATTGATTGATTTGTATATGTTGAACCATCCTTACCTCTTAGGAATAAATCCCACTTGCTCATGTTATATGACCCTTTTAATGTACTGCTGAATATGGTTAAAATAATAGTATTTTACTGAGAATATTTGAGCAACAGGGATATTAGTCTGTAGTTTTCTATCAGTGTTCTTTGCTGGTTTTGGTATCAGGTAACGTTGGCCTTGTAAAATAAATTTGGGAGTGTTCAGTCCTCTTTGACATTTTTGGAAGGGTTTGAGAAGGGTAGATGTTAATTTTTATTTAAATTTTTGATAAAATTCACCAATGAAGCCATTTGGTCCTGGGCTTTTCTTTGTTGGGAGATTTTTGAATACTGTTTTAATCCCCTTACAAGCAACTGGTCTATTCACATTTTCTATTTCTTCCTGATTAAAACTTAATAGGTTGTATGTTTCTAAGAATTTTTCCATTTCTTATAGGTTATCCAGTTTGTTGATGCATAGTTGCTTATAGTAGCCTGTTATGATCCTTTGAATTTCTGTGATATTAGTTACAATGTCTCATTATTTTGTTGATTTGGGTCCTTCTTATTTTTTCCTTGGTTAGTCTAGCTAAGAATTTGTCCATTTTATTTATCTTTTCAAAGAACTAACTTTTAGTTTGGTTAATCTTTTCTACTGCTTTTCTGTTCTCCATTTCATTTATTTATACTCTTTAGTATTTCCTTCCTCCTGATAGCTTTGTTTCTAAAGGACAGCTTTGCTGGGTATAGAATTCTTTGTTGACGTTTATTGTCTTTCAGTATTTAGAATATGTCATCCCATTTTCTCCTGGACTGAAAATTCTCTGTTGAGAAATTCACCAGTTAAAATTATGGGGTTTCCTTGTATATGTCTTCTTGTTCTTTGTTTTGCCTCCTGTTGCTCTTAAAATTCTTTATTTGTTTTTAATTTTTGACAATTTAACTGTAGTGTGTCTCAGTGTTGCCCTATTTGGCTTCAAACTATTTGAGGTCTTTTAGTCCTCATAGATCTAGATGTCTATGTCTCTTCCTAGGTTTGGGAAGTTTTTAGTCATTGTTGCTTTAAATATACTTCTGTTCCCTCTTCCTCTCCACCTTTTGGAACTCCCATAATGTGTATGTTATTTCTTTTCACTATGTCCCATGATTCTTTTATATAGGAATCAAATACACAGATACCAGCATAAGGAATCAAGACTCACAAAAAATTAGGTAAATAAGATACCACAAAAGGCAACTAATAACGTTCCAATAAAGTGAAGTAGCTCAGTCATGTCTGATTCTTTGTGACCCCGTGGATTGTAGTCTACCAGGCTCCTCCCTCCATGGGATTCTCCAGGCAAGAATACTGGAGTGGGTTGCTGTTTCCTTCTCCAGGGGATCTTCCCAACCCAGGGCTCGAACCTGGGTCTCCCGCATTGCAGGCAGACACTTTAACCTCTGAGCCACCAGGGAAGCCCCAATGTTTCAATAACTGACCCTAAATAAATGGAGATCTATGAACTGTCAGAAGAATTCAGAATAATCCCATATAGGTCATTATGGAGTATTGAATAGAGTTCCCTGTACTTTATGGAAGGTTCTTATTAGTTAACTATTTTATATATAGTAATATATATGTGTCAATCTCAATCTCCCAATTTACCCTTCCTATCCTTCTCCCTTGGTAACCACAAGTTTGTTTTCTGTCCGTGATTCTATTTATGTTTTGTAAATAAGTTCATTTGTACTGCTTTTTTTGGCAGGGAGGTGCTTCCCCAGTGGCTCAGCGGTAAGATTCCACCTGCAATGCAGGAGTAACAGAAGATGTAGGTTTGATCCCTGGGTGAGGACGATCCCTTAGAGGAGGGCATGCCCACCCACTCCAGTATTCTTGCCTGAAAAATTCCATGGACAGAGGAGCCTGGTGAGCTACAGTCCATAGGTTTGCAAAGAGTCAGACGTGACTGAAGTAACAGCACACACATACACCATTTTTTAGATTCCATGTATCAGTTTAGTTTAGTTCAGTCGCTCAGTCATGTCTGACTCTTTGCAACTCCATGAACCGCAGCACGCCAGGCCTCCCTGTCTAACACCAACTGCCAGAGTCTACCCCAAACCCACGTCCATTGAGTCGGTGATGCCACCCAACCATCTCATTGAAAGGTTGTTGTTGAATCACGCGAATACACCGGGATTCTTGGCCCCCGGAGGAGAAGAATTCAATCCGGGGCCAGAGACGAGGCTTGATCGCTCAGAGCTTTTGTGTAATAAAGTTTTATTAAAGTATAAAGGAGATAGAGAAAGCTTCTGACATAGGCTTCAGAAGGGGGCAGAAAGAGTATCCCCCTGCTAGTCTTCAGCTGGATGTTATATAGTCACTAGCAGTCTGTTAATGAAAGAAAGGAATGTCTTAAAATTCAGAATAGCACCAGGCCCCTCGCCCATAAGATGCATTTTGGGATAATCTTGGCACCAAATGGTTTATCTTGGGCCATAAAATAAGTTGAATCTTAAAGAAGGGCAGACCACCATACACATAGTTTCATTTACATAGATTAGGGGAACAATATCTGAGTATAACATACTGGTTTGTCAAGTAGGTTTTGGGCCAAGAGGCAACCCACTTGGAGACAGAGTTTGGGGTAAAGGCGTAGTACATTAGCATAGCTTAAGACAAACATTTCCATAAGAAAAAGGCATTGGTTATCTCTAGGCTCAAGAATAGCTAACTTGAGGCGAAACCAGGTGTCATTATGGCAACACAGTATTTTAAGAGAAACCTCCCTTTAAATTAGTATAGAGAAGGAAAAAAATATTGCTAGTTTGTTTCCTCCTGCCGCCTAAGAGAGATAAAAATGTCTGACACTTGCAGGCTATTTCCTCCATTTGGAGACCCCTCTCTCCTTGGGGACCCCTAGATTTCCTATCAACCTGCCTAGGAAATGACTCTTTCATTCCCCCCTTTTCTTTTAGGAGAATTATGTTGCCCAAGGAAAAGGGGCGTCGTTCTCATTCCATAACTACTTCCGAGCTGACAAGGGGCGTTGTCCCTAAATTGGTGAGGCAACATATTCTCCTAATCCTCATATTGAGGATATCTGATCCAGGGGCCCCTAATAGTAGCTGGAGGAAGCTACAGCAGTAGCAGGAGTTTGAGCAACCATTTGTAACTTAAAAGCTTTCATGCGGCTAGAAACAAATCTAGTTATACAATTACAGATCCAGGGAGCAAACAGCAAGAACAAAACAACCAGAATCATAATTAAAAGTCACATTATGTCCATAGTTAAAGTGCAAAGTGTTGCACCAGTCCATTTTAGGGTTGGTAGATGTCATCAGATGAAGAAGAGTCATCGCATGTGATTGCTGTCGAAGGTATTCACAGACTTGGAGAAAGTCTTTTCCTTGAAGTGGGGATGTCCACCACGGGAAGCCTTCCACTGACGAAGAGGGGAGTGCTCCGCAGACCCAGCAGTTTATCCTTTAGATCTTTCCGAGCTGCATAGTTTAAAGTTAGGAATTGAGAACAATCGTGATCAGGTGTTTCATTTTCCTTCTCAGGAAGGAAAGTGGCAGGATTTAAATTTCCACAAACTTAAAGCTTAGTTACTGGTCCTTTTAACAACAATGACTGATACTTAAGAAGTCTACTGTCTGTCATCCAAATATTAACCCTAGAATTTAAGATTCCACTCACATCATGAGAAGTCAGTACAGTAAGGTTTCGTCCATTAATTATTTTTAAAGCTTCAGGTGCTAATAAAGCCGCTGCCCCAATTACTCTTAGGCAGTGGGGCCACCCACGTGAAACTACATCTAATTTTCTGCTTAGATAAGCAATAGGTTGCTGGTGAGGCCCTCGGGGTTGTGTCAAAACTCCCAATGCCACACCTTTTCTTTCAGTGACAAACAAATTAAATTCTGACCCTGTGGGCAAGCTCAGAGCTGGAGCTTGCAGGAGAGCAGTCTGAAGAACCTTAAAAGCCTTTTGAGTTTTTGGAGACCAAACCAGTTTGTCGGTTTGGGCCTGCTGAGTTTCAGCTATAAGTTTACATAGAGGCCGGGCAAGTTCCCTGTAACCCGTAACCCGGAATCCAAATGCGACAGTAACCTGTGATTCCCCAAAATCCTCTCAATTGTCTTAAAGTCATAGGTAGGGGGTGATTTAGTATAGGTTTAATTCTCTCAGGGCCTATGGCCCTAGTCCCTTCTGATATGATTAGGCCCAGATATCTAACCGATTGTTAACAAAGCTGAGCCTTTTTTCTTGATGTCTTGTAACCACAGTCTGCCAGAAAGTTTAAGAAATCTTCTGAGGCTCGCGAACAAGCTTTCTCTGTCTCAGCACAGAGCAAAATATCATCTACATATTGTAACACCACTACTTTAGAGCTATTAAAGTTTTGTAGATCTCGTGACAAACTTTGTCCGAATAAATGAGGACTGTCACGAAATCCCTGGGGCAAAACTGTCCAGGTTAACTGAGAAGCTGGCTGCGTAGGGTCTTCAAAGGCAAATAGGAATTGACTTTCTTCCGCCAAAGGCACTGAATAGAAGGCATCCTTTAAATCAATTACTGAGAAATATTTGGCCCGTTCAGGAATTTCAGACAATAGAGTATAAGGATTAGGCACCACGGGGTGTAAAGGAACTACAGCCTCATTTATTATTCGTAAATCTTGAACTAGTCTCCATTTACCATTCGATTTCTTTATACCCAAAATAGTAGTGTTGCAAGGACTGTTACAGGGAATTAATAGTCCCTGCTCCTTTAAATTTTCAATGATGGGTTTTAACCCTTCCTTAACTTCAGGTTTCAGTGGATACTGCTTATGTGGAAATACGTGTGGGTCTTTGAGCTTAACAACTACAGGAATAGCATTTTGTGCTCGACCCACAGATTTTCCATTAGCCCATACTCTAGGATTTACATTTTGTTCAACTAAAGAGAGAGAAAGGGAGGGCTCCATATTCATGAAAACAGAGGCATGGACCTTGTTCAGTATATCCCTTCCCAAAAGGGGTGAGGGAGATTCTGGCACAATCAGAAACTCGTGTGAAAACAGCACAGAATCCCAGTTGCAAGATAAAGAATAACTGAAATAATACCTTTTGGCTCGTCCAGACAGTCCCATTACGGAAGCGGATCGGGAAGAAAGTGGGCCAGGGGCTTCAGTAAGCACAGAATAAGTTGCCCCAGTATCTAAAAGGAAATCGACAGATTGGCCCCCCTCAACTATTAATACCCGGGGTTCCTCAGGTGTAATTAGGACGGGAGCTTGTGTGGGGACCCCTGGGCACCTTCAGTCCTGATTGTCTTGAGAGTCCGACCCGGGAGACCTACGCCTCTGGGGGCAGTCTCTCTTCCAGTGTGGGCCTTTGCAGACCGGACATGGAGCCGGGGGCGGCTTAGATGCCTGAGGGCAATCCCGCTTGAGGTGCCCCTCCTTTCCACATAGTAGCAAGCCCATCTCTTTTCACCTGGGCCCCTCTGGGCATTTTTCTCAGGCTGTTTAAGAACATTTTTCATAGCCATGGCGAAGGCTTCCGCCTTCTCCTTTGTCTTTTTTTGCCTTTCTTTTTTTTCCTCATATTCCCTACCATAATAGACTGTCTGAGCCAGTTGTAACAGAGTATCTAAAGACTGATTTGGTCCATATGCCTGTTTTAATAGCTTACTGCGGATATCTGGAGCCGACTGAGTGAGAAATCTATCCTTTAAGATCACTTTTCCCTCTTCACTTTCGGGATCAATCTCAGTGAATCTGTGAAGGCCTTCTCTCAGTCTATCTAGGAATTTACCAGGAGCTTCTTTCTCCTCCTGTTCTATATCTGTCAATTTGCCATGGTTTAAAGGCTTAGAACGCGCCTGCCTAAGTCCCTCAAGAATACATCTAACAAAATGACTCTGATCTCATCTTCCTTTAGCTGTGTTGTAGTCCCAGTCTGGTTCTATAGTTGGGACCGCCTGATTCCCAGTGGGGAGGGCCGCTATCTCATTCTCCCTCTTCCCTACTGATTCATTACCAAGCCATTCATCTCCATAAGCAACCGCTTTTCCCAAAACTCGAGTCTTTGACTCAGGAGTCAGCATTTGTCCCAAGATATACATCACATCCTTCCAAGTGAGGTCATAAAGCAGAGTAACACCTTTAAAAGCTCTAATATATTTTTCTGGGTCATCTAAATAGTCTCCCAGATCCTCCTTGATTCTTTGTATTTCTTGATAAGAAAAAGGCTTATTAACTCTCACAGACTGATTATTTCTCCCAGTGGGTGTTTCATAAAGAGGCAACAGCTTCTGTGGCTGTTCCTCAGTCTCTCTGGCTGCTCTGCGCATATGATCCCAGGGATAGATTGGAGAAACCTGTTTTTCCTCTTTTCTTTGTCTCCTGTCCTCCATCTCATCTCTTACTTCGATGGTCTGAGTTTCTACTGAAACCAGAGTAGTCTGAGGTCGTACTGAGACAGGAGTTGTTTGGACCTCCATATGGGCAGTTTGAATCCCAGTTTGGAGTCCCCAGCACGGGGGCAGAGTAAGAGGACAGGAGGGAGCTGAAGATTTCACGCCCAAATCTATACCCTTAGGACATAAGTCTGGCATATTTCGCAGAGAGAAAAAGGGCAACACATATGTTACTTCTACCCATTTCCCTTGTTCCTTACAGAACCGGTCTAATTGTAGAACAGTATTATACTTAAGAGACCCTCCAACTGGCCACCGTTCGCCGTCCTCCAATGGATACCGTGGCCATGTAGTATCACATAGGAAGACCAGGTGTGTCTTCTTTAAGCCCTGGGGATCAAATCTATCCCAGTTTTTCAGGATACAGTTCAAAGGAGTGAGGCTGGAATTGTTAGCTCCCATCTGTAAGAGAGAAAAAAAGCGACCAGCGCCATTTTTTCTACCAGAGGCGTCCCTCCCTGCTCTAGATGGGGGTGTAGACAGACGTTACACCAAAAGCTTTTCCTTCCTGGTCGGACTTAGTCTGTCCCTTACCGACGCAGGCGCCGTACTCGTCCCTCCCGGTTCTACCACCGAGATGGGGTGGGGGATGTACCAGGGGTAGACTTGATAGCATCCCTACTTGACGTCCAGCTCTTCACCCTTAACCTTGCTTGCCTCTGATGTCACCCGGGGTGAATCAGAGTAACCTTCCAGAATGCCTCCCAAGATAAGACCGCTGTGGGAAACATTCGTCACCTGAGTGCCTGTGCACGACCCTGAGTATTTCCTGACTACAATAAGACCAACGCGAACATAAAACTGAGATGTTCTTTCCAAGCATCACCACGCCAGTATAACAGCCTCCTCTGATCCACTAAGAGCCGGCGTTACCAAAAGAAAAAACCCATCACAGTCCCAATCTGAGTAACCTTTAACCTCAGAGATGTTCTGGGAGCTAGAGCTCCATCTAGCTTCTGAACTTTTGATTCCTAGCGAGGCTAGACACTTTCTTGACTACCAGTCCAAGTTTGGGACCTAAGCCACAGCATACAGTAACAATATAGATCACAAGTCTCTTGAAAGTCTATGATCCGATAGATTAGGTTAGTACTTCTAATTCCCAAGGAGTTATGAAATGGTCAAAGAGACCGAAAAGTTTGACCGAGAAAGGAGAGTTCGGTCCACACGCTTTGCCCATTTCTGGTCAGTTCCCGAAGGAGACATTGGGTGCCTCTTGGCATTGGCAGGTCGGTATAACGCCCCGACAGGTTTCTGCCATAAGCCGTATGAGATCACTGTGGAACCGCAGAGCAGGGCCCCTTACTTGTTTCATGCAGGGCCTGCCATTCATTCACACAAGCACACGGTAGAGTTAGTAAAGCACAGCAGAAAACGTGTTCGCTAAGAGAACAAAGAACTAAAGCTCCAAGCATCCTTACCTTGTCCTGAAGGATCCCGGACGAGCCCCCAAGATGAAAGGTTGTTGTTGAATCACGCGAATACACCGGGATTCTTGGCCCCCGGAGGAGAAGAATTCAATCCGGGGCCAGAGACGAGGCTTGATCGCTCAGAGCTTTTGTGTAATAACGTTTTATTAAAGTATAAAGGAGATAGAGAAAGCTTCTGACATAGGCATCAGAAGGGGGCAGAAAGAGTACCCCCTTGCTAGTCTTCAGCTGGATGTTATATAGTCACTAGCAGTCTGTTAATGAAAGAAAGGAATGTCTTATAATTCAGAATAGCACCAGGCCCCTCGCCCATAAGATGCATTTTGGGATAATCTTGGCACCAAATGGTTTATCTTGGGCCATAAAATAATTAAGTTGAATCTTAAAGAAGGGCAGACCACCATACACATAGTTTCATTTACATAGATTAGGGGAACAATATCTGAGTATAACATACTGGTTTGTCAAGTAGGTTTTGGGCCAAGAGGCGGAACCCACTTGGAGACAGAGTTTGGGGTAAAGGCGTAGTACATTAGCATAGCTTAAGACAAACATTTCCATAAGAAAAAGGCATTGGTTATCTCTAGGCTCAAGAATAGCTAACTTGAGGCGAAACCAGGTGTCATTATGGCAACACAGTATTTTAAGAGAAACCTCTCTTTAAATTTGTATAGAGAAGGAAAAAAATATTGCTAGTTTGTTTCCTCCTGCCGCTTAAGAGAGAGAAAAATGTCGGACACTTGCAGGCTATTTCCTCCATTTGGAGACCCCTGGCCTTCCTGCCTGTTACCCTCTCATTAAGGAAAGTGAAACACCTGATCACGATTGTTCTCAATTCCTAACTTTAAACTATGCAGCTCGGGAGGATCTAAAGGATAAACTGCTGGGTCTGTGGAGCGCTCCCCTCTTCGTCAATGGAAGGCTTCCCGTGGTGGACATCCCCACTTCAAGAAAAAGACTTTCTCCAAGTCTGTGAATACCTTCGACAACAATCACATGCGATGCTTCTTCTTCATCTGATGACATCTACCAACCCTAAAATAGACTGGTGCAACACTTTGCACTTTAACTATGGACATAATGTGACTTTTAATTATGATTCTGAATGTTGTGTTTTTGCTGTTTGCTCTCTACATCTGTAATTGTATAACTGGATTTGTTTCTAGCCGCATGAAAGCTTTTAAGTTACAAATGGTTGCTCAAACTCCTGCTACTGCTGTAGCTTCCTCCAACTACTATTTGGGGCCCCTGGATCAGATATCCTCAATATGAGGATTAGGAGAATATGTTGCCTCACCAATTTAGGGACAATGCCCCTTGTCAGCTCGGAAGTTGTTATGAAATGAGAACGACGCCCTTTTCCCTAGGCAACATAATTCTCCTAAAAGAAAAGGGGGGAATGAGAGGCTGTGACAGAGATGCTTTTCCCCATAAAGCCCAAAGTATTTATATTCTCTTACCCTCTACAGAAAATGTTTGCTGATTCCTGCCCCAGAAAACAGAGAAACAAATGATTGTAGCTATGTTGTAATAAGATTTTGTTTATGGATGCCAAAACCCAACTTTATCTAATTTGCACATGTCAGAAAATAGTCTTTAAAATTTTTTTCCCATCCATTAAAAGCTATAAAGATTACTCTTAGTGCACCGGTCATGCTGAAACTAAGGGAGCCCGAATTTGGCCTGTGGGTCATAGTGTGCCAATCCCTGTGCAAAAGCAGTTTGGCCAATTTACAAATCTTGAGTAGCACTGTTTTCACTGGTGAGAGTCTGTTTCTAGCTTCATTTATGCTGATAATTACAAATTTCATTAACAACGTGTCAGTTGCTGATCAGAGAAGAGGGTCACCAGTAGTTCTCTCTGGAGGGTGGGGCGTCCCCTGCTTCCTTCCATCATTCAGAGTGAAATCCCATTTAGAACATCTGAAAGTGCCAGGTTGTACTTTAGCCTTACTGACACGTAATGTTGCTCTATCTGTGCTGAAGTATTTTAAAGTAAATTACAGTTGTCATTACACTTTAACATGCAGAGACATTTGTCCTTTTTTTTTCTTGCCTCACTGCTCCCTGTATAGATTTTGGGGCATCCTTTGCATAATTAAAAAGGTCCATGAATCTCCCAAAAAAAAGAGCCATTCATCTGGCGGACAATATTTAGACGCCGACTATAATTTTTCTTCTTTTCCCCTCACATAGGAATTTTCCCTTCATGTCACATATCAAAACAAACTACTCATGGTCAAATGGAAAAAAACTAGAAGTCTTTGACTATGTGTTTGACTGACTTGACTAGTAAGTTCAATTTTAAATGACTGATCTAATAACCACTTTTAGGTACCACCTGAATACTTTATTCCAAAATTATTTCTCTTTTCCCCCTAGGATAAATACTTGATTTTGGCAAATGTGTCACCTCTCTGTCAAAATTTTCAGACATAGGATTCTTTTATCCTGTCCCCATTTGCCTCCTTCTCTCAATTCATCTCTCTTTCAGTTGATAAAAATCAGATCGTATGTCCTTTCAGTTTTTAAAATCTTTTCCTGCTCTTTTATGCATTAGTAGATTTAACTCTGAAAACTGAAATTACTTTTGAGTAATAAAATGTTTGAGAAATGGCCCTCCCCATTTCATAGATTAAAAGTGTTTTGCATTTGGTGTTTATTTTGCCAGTGGGCTAGTGAGGGCCACTTTTGAGGAGCTAGAGTCAATAGATGTCTGGCTAAGAGAGCTTATTAGTGGAAGTTCCTAATGAGGAGCAATTGGAGCTCTAAAGAGAAAATTGACGATGATTTAACCATTGGGGTGACCTCGAACTAAATTATCTAGAGTAGCAATGTCTTCAAATATAAAAGGTGGCATTGGCTAAGCCTGTTTATTTGAGTTGTTTATTTTCTTTGCAGTTAAAACAAATCTGTGTTTTGTGAAATACAGGATGAGATTGATATTTCCATTGACTTTGAGTGCTGACTGCTTGCCACTCTCTACCAAGAAGTTTGCTAGAGAACAGTTATGACACCTTGACTGAAGGGCCCAACCCTTCCCTAAAAGTCTTTCACAGTAACACCCTTATTTTTTATGTGAAAATGTGAGATGTTTATTGGTGAAAGTTTATTTGTGTAGGTTACATACGTAAAGTTACAAACAAATTCAGTGCTCACTGCTAACACAAACACCACTAGCCTCCTCACTTCCCACAAAAAGAGACATTTAATTTGCAAGTGGCAGGATGACTTCGGTTTGGGGGCATAGACACAAATCATCTGAAACGGATGTTGCTTTGGGGCAATGACAAATACAAGGACAGTGATGTCATAACTTGTAAACAGTGATTACCGTTATCACACTCACGCTAAGCAGTTGTGCACAGACTCAGTTCCCTTGACCCAGTATTGCAAGGTTAGAAACTTTGGCAAAATCCAAACCCTGGTTAAATTTGACCTTCCCCACCAACTCTGCCTGGACCCAGCTGCTAATGGTAGGAAGCAAAAAAATAATCATAAGAACTAGTGTTAAGTTCATTTTATTGTGCTGACCTCTAGTTGCTTCAGTCGTGTCCAACTCTTTGTGACCCTATGGATTGCAATCTGCCAGGCTCCTCTGTCCACAGGATTCTCTAGGCAGGAGTACTGGAGTGGAGTGTCATGCCCTCCTCCAGGGGATCTTCCCGACCCAGAGATCGAACCCAGGTCTCCTATGTTGCAGGCAGATTCTTTTACTGCTAAGCCACCAGGGAAGCTGACCTCTCAGTTCAGTTCAGTTCAGTCACTCAGTCGTGTCTGACTCTTTGCAACCCCATGAATCGCAGCATGCCAGGCCTCCCTGTCCATCACCAATAGTCCTTAATACTTCACAGGACTCTCCAGCTTTTTTCTCTCTCTTCACCAT
Source organism: Bubalus bubalis (assembly GCF_019923935.1). Lineage (NCBI taxonomy): Eukaryota > Metazoa > Chordata > Mammalia > Artiodactyla > Bovidae > Bubalus > Bubalus bubalis. The sequence goes on from NC_059160.1 coordinate 70,020,286, forward strand.
TCTCCTTTTTCAGACTTTCTTACACCCAGACAGAGTCACTGAGGATTTATGAGGTGGATTGGGGTGCCGGGAGTGGACATAAATGACCAGGGTTGGTTTAGAAGGTGTTGGGGCCTGAAATCAAGGGCAATGTCAAGATTTTGACATTTGTGTCTCTCGTGTTTGTAACCTGAAGATATCAAATTCTTCAAAAGGTGACAGTGCATAGAGATTGGCCTGGAAAAAAAAATACGGTATTAAAAGAGACTGTTGAAAATTTGTGCAATAGTCCTTTAGAATAAGGTCAAAAAGCATCAGCCAGTCCCCAGACTTAATAAGTAACTTCAATAGAGAATTTTTACAACATAATATTTTTATATTGCTCTATAAAAATTTTAAATATATGGTATTATAGTAACATAAAGTATTTTAAAGGCAATCTTTGTTAATAAAATATAATAAAATTATAGGAGCTCTCTGCATTTTAAATGTTTTCAACAATATGGCATGTTATATATTTGTAAATAATTTCATTGTTTCTAAAGCAGCTGCACTAAATTTGAAGTGCAAAATACTAAGATAAATACTCCCATGGAAAACAACTTTAACAATCAATACATATTCTTCTGTGTAGTTCCTTTTGCCTTTAGTGTTATGGACTGCATTCATCTCCAAAACTACTTATATCAGCATCTTTTCCTCCCATACCCTTTAGTAAAGTTGTTTTATTCATTTGTAATGGGATTAGATTTCTGTATCAAATTCCGTATTTCAACCTGGGATCCTCCAACCTTCTAAATGATTTTTTAAAAATCGCATACTAAGGCTTGATTTTTGTGCTATAAAATTCTGTGGATTTTTTGACATACATATAGGGCCACCTATCCATTACTGCAATCCATGCAGAATAGTTTCGCTACCCTAAAACATCCCCTGTGCTTCACCTGTTCAGTTCTTCTCCCTACACCTGAATTTTTGTCAAGCACAGATCTTTTCACCATTGCTATCATATTAGAATGCCATATAATTGGAACCATACAGCATTCTCTTTCCCAACTGGCTTCTTTCACATGCCATTGTGCATTTAAGATTCATTTGTACCTTTTGACACTCACAGGTTTATTAGTGTTGGATATATAGTTTTTCACTGATGAAATGAGCACTATGTAAGGGTTAGGGTTAGGGTAAGGCTGACTAGAAAGTTGTATATACTATTTAAGGAGATAACAGGTAAGAGAAGAGAATAGTAATTGAAAACTATTGTTAGTCTCATAGAAAGAACATCTCTTTAGGAATTTTATCAGTTTTGTTTACTGTTGTATTCTCATTGTTTGGAACAATGCCTAGAATATAGTAAACCTTAGTGTGTGTTTGTTGAATGAATGTTAATACATCATTGAGTTGAGGAGTTAGAAAAAGAAACAAGAGTAATGTTTTCTTTATTGGTTTCTGTTATTTTCACTCCAACCAAAAATTGAGTTTAAAGAGTTGAGTATGGATTTGCAGAATGTTTTTAAAACAGTTGGAAAGATTTGTTAAATTATCTTTATAATTTTGAGCTATCTGTGAGCATGCACAGTTTTAAACATTTTTTTTTTAACAGAATTTAGGCTTCCTCCCACCCCAAGTTACTAAAGTATATCGGTGTTCTTTTAGAAAATTAGGTTCCTTGATCACATAAATTTGGAAATTACTATGTAGATGGAAGTATTAACTTATGTTTATTATTCTACCTATCTTTCTCCTGTTGCCTGTTTCTTTCACCAACTTAAACAATAGCCAGCTATACTTCATTTGGCTTGGAGGTGGGGCATGAAGTAGGATAGAAATAGTCTACAAACCTTTTAAATCTTAACCAGAAGCTGAAAGGGTGCTTGAGAAAGGAGAGAAGGCAGTGGACTGCAGACAGATGTTTAACAGCTGGCCTTCTATGGAGGAAGAGGAGAGGAAGCCTTAACTTGTGGCATTTATTGATTCCCATGATATAAATACTTACACTACAACTGATGTCAAGTACGGAGGTCAAATCTAAGTGCTTGCAAAATTCCTGAATATTTAACAGTTGGCGCTCATGAGCTTGTTTGATTTCAGGATGCCACTGAGAGTAGGTGTTAACTCTTCTTATCCCCACCTCTCCCCCTCCAGCCCAGTTAAGAAAGAGATTTATCTAAACCCAGCAGAAGAAGAAAGGGAGTAGTAAGACCTGAGAAATCATTCTTGGCAAATCTAGCCAAAGGGACCTTCAGCAATCTTATGAAATGTTCCTGGATCTCAGCTTGGCCTTGGAAGCATTCTCCAAGGAGTAAAAGAAGAGACTGATTTATAATTCGGAATCAGCTGGTGGAAATTGATGGCCTGTGACAAGTGGGGCTAGATTTATGTCGTTTACCATCCTCATCCTTGCCTCTATCCCAATACATGCATTAACACTGCCTGAGATTCCAAAACTATATCCAGCTCCAGGGAGGAAGGAGAAATCCCAGAATAAATGAGAGCATGCTCTTCCTTTCATATTGATAGAATGGATCTGTTCTAGAAAATTCTTGATTTGTTGATTTATCCTATTACAACTGCATATTTTATTAACTCAATCACCATATTACATATTGAGATAGTCTATAGTAAAGAAATCTGTTTAACTTTTTTGTATAGTGTGAGCATTTTACAACCTTGAAATGATTTAAACACACACATATGCATATATAAATATACCACTGTTGAGCATCATAAGGAATTGGTTTTTCATGGAAAAAATTTGGGAAACAGTTTTGTCTATTTTTTCAGTTTTTGGCTGTGTGTGTGTTTGTGTGTGTGTCGTGTGTATAGAAATAAGAACTATATAAAATAGGGACTGTACATTCTTGTTTATTATTAAGACTTCATTCCTTTGATTTTTAAGGGAGTATTTTCTTGCTTTTAAAATATTTCTGGGAATAATTTGGAAGCAAACTAAAGAATTAAAGGTGTAATGAATGCACTCTTTTAATCCCTTTTCATGCATCACAGCATAGACTTGGAAATAACTCCTCAGCTACCCCAATAGGGCATCAGAAGAATAACTGAATAGGTCAACAAGCGCTCAGCAAAACATAAAAAGGTGCTCGTTACTGGAGAAGCCCTAGGAGAGAGGTTTCTAGTGGGTAGCAGGATTTACTGGTAGATTTTAAAGACTTTCTTAAAAACAGCTCTAAACTAGTTACTTCTGTCACATCTTCCATTTCTTCCTGTTTTTTGAGGGTCAGTCTGTAGTCTTGTCTGTCTTTCTCTCTCCCTTACACACACACACAGGTACATTTTCTTGGCTTTATGAAAAGAATTGTATCCTTCGAGGTTTGCTTTTAAAAAGTTGCGAACAGTATCAACTTTTCTACAATTGTATCAACTGCAGCCTTTAAGAAAACATCTGTAGTTCATTGCCATGATTATAGCTCTTTCAGAATACCTTTTAAACTCAAATTCTCCAGTAATGTTCTAAAAGTAGAGCAGCACACAGTAGTCAGTATCTTAAAAAGGAAACTGACTTCTGTATCTTTGAAATTTCCTCTAGTTTCTTGGTGGAACCTGATAACTCTGATAACTCTATTCCAATAGAGTAGGCTGTATTCCAAAATACAGTCTATTGGCTTAGCCAAGGTAGAAAGACAGAAAAAATATTTAAATTAGGTATTCAAATTAAGATTACCATCAGTCAATTCAGTTCAGTCACTCAGTCGTTCCTGACTCTTTGTGAACCCATGGACTGCAGCACACTAGGCCTCCCTGTCCATCACCAACTCCCGGAGTTTACTCAAACTGATGTCCATAGAGTCGGTGATGTCATCCAACCATCTCATCCTCCGTCATCCCCTTCTCCCCCTGCCCTCAATCATTCCCAGCATCAGGGTCTTTTCAAATGAGTCATCTCTTTGCATCAGGTGGCCAAAGTATTGGAATTTCAGCTTCAACATCAGTCCTTGCAATAAATATTCAGGACTAATTTCCTTTAGGATGGACTGGTTGGATCTCCTTGCAGATCCTTGCCGGTACTCTCCCTGAAGAGTACCACAGTTACTACAAATTTTCCAGATGTGGCTAAATACTTTAAATTTATCTCAAGTGATAAGGCATCATCACCATCTGAGGCCTCATTAAAATAATGGTACTAGTCTCTTTTGAGAATTAGGACCTGGAGGAAAGTTGAAATTTTGTTAAATCCAGAGGTGTCAAACCGTTTTAACAATGCCCAGGTGAAAACAAATTTAATCAAGTGGTTGCATATTAGTCCCAGAGGCAGCAAAAAAAATGTCTTACTCGCTTTTTTATTTTTTAAACCATCATTTTATAACTATATAAATTGCAGTCATAGGTTTACTTTTTTTAATTGGAGGATAACTGCTTAATAATGTTGTGGTGGTCTCTGCCATACATCAACATGAATCAGTCATAATTATGCATATATATCTCCTCCCTCTTGAGCCTCCTCCACTATTCCACCACTCTGGTTTACTTTTTAAAAATGATTTCAAAATCATAGGTTTGGAAGGGAATAGCAAAAAAAGAAACATGTAAAACCAACAAAACAAAACCAAAACCTATTTCTTGAGTTTACTTTTTCTTTAAATTGGAGTATAGTTGATTTACAATGTTGTGTTAGTTTCAGATATACAGCAAAGTGAATTAATTACACATATACATATACCTATTCTTGAATTTACTTGAAGGCAAAGTACAGTTTTGAAATTGTCCTGGTAGAGAAAATTCCAGAGTTTTCCTCAGTAACTTCCGGCCGTGATGAACCAAGAATCTCACAGGTGAAGACAGTGATATGTAGATTTCTTTAAAAAGCATTGATTTGTGTTCATAGCCTTAGTCACATCTTCTTTCTTGCATTATTACAAAACTCCCACCACAACTAATTTTTTTCTTTACCTGAATTTAGATAATAATAAAGATTATTATTATTTTCTACTTTGGTAAGATTTCTTAAAAGTATACTCTGGAGTATAGTTGATTTATTTTTTCCAGTTATTAACTTTATTTAAAAAAAATTTTATTGGAGTATAGTTGCTTTACAATGTTGTGTTAGTTTCTACTGTACAGCAGAATGAATCAGCTATACATATACATATATCCCCTCTTTTTTGGTTTACTTTCCCATTTAGATCTGCACAGAGCATTGAGTAGAGTTCCCTGTGCTATATAATAGGTTCTCATCAGTTATCTATTTTATACATAGTATCAATAGTGTATGTATGTCAATACCAATTTCCCAATTCAACCCCACTTGCCCCCTTGGTATCCATACATTTGTTCTCTATGTCTGTGTCTCTATTTCTGCTTTGCAAATAAGATCATCTGTAGCAATCATTTTCTAAAATTCCACGTCTATGCATTAGTATAAAATACTAGTTTTTCTCTACCTGCCTCACTTCACTCTGTGTGTCAGTCTCTAGGTTCATCCAGGTCTCTACAAATGACCCAATTGTCTTCCTTTTTATAGCTGAGTAATAGTAAAATGAATGGCTATCTTTTAATCTCTTTTTTAAAAAAGGATTTATCTATTTATTGTTGGCCATGTTGGGTCTTCGTTGTAGTGCCCAGGCTTCTCATTGCAGTGGCTTCTCTTGCTGTGGAGTGTGGGGCTCTAGGGCATGTGGGCTTCGTTAGTTGTGGCACATGGGCTTAGTTGCTCCATGGCATATGGGATCTTCCCAGAGCAGGGATCAAACCAGTGTCCCCTGCATTGGCAGGAGGATTCCCAACCACTGGGCCACCAGGAAAGCCCTTGTCTCTTTTAATTATCTGTGCTTTATTATCATGGGTTATGTGATATTAAGTTATCCATTCATCTATCTAGTCATTCATTTGTTCATTCATTCACAAATAAACTTTTTTTTTTCAAATAAACATTTCTCGACCACTCTTTAAATGTCAAACTTGGCACTGAAAAAAACATGGAGAAAACCAAACATATTATAATACATGTTGTCAAGTACAATAATACGTCTGTTGGTGTGCTATGAAGACACAGAAAGGGAAACAAGTAATAATACATCATTGGGTTCATAAGATATAAAATTTGAGCAAAGAATTAGATGTCATTTAGTCCAATCTCTCCATTTTATAGATCAGGAAACCAAAGCCCAGAAATGTAACTTGCTGAACATCATACAACTTCTTACATGGTAATGACATTGATATCAACTGTTAACTAAATTCTTAATTAGTTCTCAAAACAACACTCAGAGGCAGTTAATATCATTCCTATTTCACAAATGAAGAAGGGAATGCAGAAAGATGAGATAACCCATCCAAATATTATACTATTTGTAAATGACAGATCTGTGATTCAAATTTAGTTGTGTTTGAATCCAAAACTGAGCTCTGAAATATCACAGTTATTATTATAACTAGAGAAGTATCTTCTAACATGTAGTCCAGTGATTTTTTTTCCTCTGTAAGCCAGTACCCCATAATGAAAATGAATGTGTTAGTCACTCAGTCTTATCTGACTCTTTGTGATCTCATGGACTGTAGCCCACCAGGCTCCTCTGTCCATGGGATTTCCCAGCCAAGAATACTGGAGTGGGTAGCCAATCCCTTCTCCAGGACATCTTCCTGACCCAGGGATTGAAACCTGGTCTTCTGCATTGCAGGCAGATTCTTAACCATCTGAGCCACCAGGTAAGCCCCTTAGAATATCTAGACTTAGCCTAAAGTAATACCTCCCAAATATGAATGCATCAGTAACTCAAATTTAACCCTACAAGCAAAAAACAAAAACAAAAAACTCCAAAAATTCCATGTAAGAATTATTTTAAAACTAGTGAAATAATTTACAGAGTTAAATTTCTAGTAGATATTTGAGGTTGGGTGTGATTTTCTTAAAACAGAGTACCCAGGAAGTAAATATTAGAATATTCAAAAGCATTATCTTTCTTCCCCAGTTTTTAGATGCACTATTTCTGTTTTGGAAGACAGTGGAAGATCATTATTTTGATTCTTGGACAAGGACAAGTTTGGAATCAAGACAAGCTGTTCCTCTCTGGTATGGCTGGTTTGATTTTAGCTTATAAACACTGTGAATTTCATAATCGATCCATCCCATCCTCTCTTGGCCAGAAACTGCAAATGTGAGACCCACCTCCGTCAGCCATACACAATAGTGTGGCATGTATTCCCATGGGTAATCATACCCTTCATCTTATTTTTTTATGATGTAACCTCCCCATCATTTAAAAAATTCTTTTGTGTTCAAAATAAATTTATCTGAACACCCTTTCATCCCTCAAAGAATAAAATGGAGTGTGGGTTTTAAGATGTTTTTTCCTGAACTAGGCTTTGTAAATTTATTTCTAAGACTTGGAAAAAAAAAAAAAACTTAGTGTAAAAGGAAAATGCTACATAGAATACAGTCACATAAGCAAGTGTTTAATTCCTGGATGGCAAACCTCTAAATCTTTTTGCACTGATACAGTCAACAGAGTAATATGTATGAAATGAAGTGAAGTTGCTCAGTTGTGTCTGACTGTTTGCAACCCCATGGACTATAGCCTGCCAGTCTCCTCTGTCCATGGAATTCTCCAGGCAAGAATACTGGAGTGGGTTGCCCTTTCCTACTCCAGGGGATTTTCCCAATCCAGGGATTGAACCCAGGTCTGCAGGCAGATTCTTCACTGTCTGAGCCCCCAGGGAAGCCTGGATAAGAGTGTGAACTTAGTATAAAGCTGACCTGCATTTCCTTCCCTGCTATACCACTGACTAACCATGAGACTTGGGGAAAGTTTTTTTATTGTTCTTAATCTTTACTTCTTTGTCAGCAAAATAGACTAATAATTCTACTTGCTTTAAATGGTTGGCGAGAGAATCAAATGAGATAGTGCATGTAAGATGCTTGATATGTGGTAGATTTTCATACAGGTTAGTAATATTGCTGTCATTATTATGGTGCGCCAGTCTGGCAAATGCTGGGAAGTTGATGGGGCAATTTGTTGACTAGTACTCCATATGGTCTTTGGGATGGAGGCCCCAGTACTGTATTGTAGTTGGGGTAACCATAAGTAAGATTTCTGAGGGGCAGTATGGGCATGGAGTAGTGGCCCAGTGGGCAAAGGATGATCTAAAACATAACTCCATTTATTTCACAATTTCATCTAGGACAGATCCCATATTTGATACTATATTCACATTCACATTTGAGAATAATTCTAAAAACAATGCTAAAAATATTTTCTCAGAAAAACCAGATTTGACCTCAAATGATATAGTGTTTACCAGTCAGAACAGCTTTAGACACAGGTACACATGACAGGCACACAGTAAATGAAAGACCCGTTGTGTAGTTGCTTAACTAAGAGAGGGAGGTCTATATTTCTCACTTCATGTAATGCCCAGTGGGCAGCTCCAAGGATGGTTTGAGAGCTCAGCCATGTCCGGGTGCTAGGTTCTCAGGGGACCACTGGTTCAAAGGTGGCTAGGGCAGCTCCTTCTGTGGTGCTGGAGAAGACTCTTGAGAGTCCCTTGGACTGCAAGGAGATCAAACCTGTCAATCCTAAAGGAAATCAGTCCTGAATATTCATTGGAAAGACTGATGCTGAAGCTGAAACTCCAATACTTTGGCCACCTGATGCGAAGAGCTGACTCATTTGAAAAGACCCTGATGCTGGGAAAGATTGAGGGCAGGAGGAGAAGGGGACAATAGGGGATGAGATGGTTGGGTGGCATCACCGGCTCAATGGACATGAGTTTGAGCAAGCTCTGGGAGTTGTTGATGAATAGGGAAGCCTGGTGTGCTGCAGTCCATAGGGTTGCAAAGAGTCAGACATGACTGAGCGACTGAACTGAGGGCAGCTCCAAGCGTGATACTACCAAACAACTGAATTTGAAGGTGGGAAGCAGGAGACAGCACAGGGCAGAGAGTTTCTGCTCTGTCATCTCCCTTATCATTTCTAAAAAGCTGCAAATACATCTCTTATATCTCAGTGGTCAAGACAGGCTACCTGGCTCTATCCCCTGACTAGGGGAAGAGACCAACTTCCCTGAGATCAAGGGACTCTGCTCAAATCCTACCTACAGTTTTATCCTGTTTGCTGTGAAGATGACAGTTGTGAGCTGTTCTCCTGAGTTCAGCCCTGACATAAACCACTTACCTAAGGAATGGAAATTGGACTCATTGAGTAGGATATTTGTCTTAAATCAATTTCTTCAGTCAGTTCATACTATTGTATACATAGTGCTGCCCTGGATACAGGGATTAAAAATGAACCCCAACATAGTCCTTGCTTTATAATTAGATTGACTTATGTTATTTTCTATATCTTCATTAAGCATAACTTTCTTTAGGTTGAGAATTTCTTGGTTCAAAACTATAAGACTGCCTATTGCAGCCATGAAATTAAAAGATGCTTACTCCTTGGAAGGAAAGTTATGACCAACCTAGATAGCATATTAGAAAGCAGAGACATTACTTTGCCAACAAAGGTCCGTCTAGTCAAGGCTATGGTTTTTCCAGTGGTCATGTATGGATGTGAGAGTTGGACTGTGAAGAAAGCTGAGCATCAAAGAATTGATGTTTTTGAGATAATCATATGGTTTTTATTTTTCAATTTGTTAATGTGGTGTATTACATTGATTGATTTGCGGATATTGAAGAATCCTTGCATCCCTGGGATAAAGCCCACTTGGTCATGGTGTATGATCTTTTAGATGCAGAGAAAGCCTTTGACAAAATTCAACATCCATTTATGATAAAAACTCTCCAGAAAGCAGGAATAGAAGGAACATACCTCAACATAATCAAAGCTATATATGACAAACCCACAGCAAACATTATCCTCAATGGTGAAAAATTGAAAGCATTTCCTCTAAAGTCAGGAACAAGACAAGGGTGCCCACTTTCACCATTACTATTCAACATAGTTTTGGAAGTTTTGGCCACAGCAATCAGAGCAGAAAAAGAAATAAAAGGAATCCAAATTGGAAAAGAAGAAGTAAAGCTCTCACTGTTTGCAGATGACATGATCCTCTACATAGAAAACCCTAAAGACTCCACCAGAAAATTACTAGAACTAATCAATGACTATAGTAAAGTTGCAGGATATAAAATCAACACACAGAAATCCCTTGCATTCCTATACACTAATAATGAGAAAACAGAAAGAGAAATTAAGGAAACAATTCCATTCACCATTGCAACGGAAAGAATAAAATACTTAGGAATATATCTACCTAAAGAAACTAAAGACCTATATATAGAAAACTATAAAACACTGGTGAAAGAAATCAAAGAGGACACTAACAGATGGAGAAATATACCATGTTCATGGATTGGAAGAATCAATGTAGTGAAAATGAGTATACTACCCAAAGCAATCTATAGATTCAATGCAATCCCTATCAAGCTACCAACAGCATTTTTCACAGAGCTAGAACAAATAATTTCACAATTTGTATGGAAAAACAAAAAACCTCGAATAGCCAAAGCGATCTTGAGAAAGAAGAATGGAACGGGAGGAATCAACCTACCTGACTTCAGGCTCTACTACAAAGCCACAGTTATCAAGACAGTATGGTACTGGCACAAAGACAGAAATATAGATCAATGGAACAAAATAGAAAGCCCAGAGATAAATCCACGCACATATGGACACCTTATCTTCGACAAAGGAGGCAAGAATATACAATGGATTAAAGACAATCTCTTTAACAAGTGGTGCTGGGAACTCTGGTCAACCACTTGTAAAAGAATGAAACTAGAACACTTTCTAACACCATACACAAAAATAAACTCAAAATGGATTAAAGATCTAAACGTAAGACCAGAAACTATAAAACTCCTAGAGGAGAACATAGGCAAAACACTCTCTGACATACATCACAGCAGGATCCTCTATGACCCACCTCCCAGAATATTGGAAATAAAAGCAAAAATAAACAAATGGGACCTAATTAACCTTAAAAGCTTCTGCACATCAAAGGAAACTATTAGCAAGGTGAAAAGACAGCCTTCAGAATGGAGAAGATAATAGCAAATGAAGCAACTGACAAACAACTAATCTCCAGAATATACAAGCAACTCCTACAGCTCAACTCCAGAAAAATAAATGACCCAATCAAAAAATGGGCCAAAGAACTAAATAGACATTTCTCCAAAGAAGACATACAGATGGCTAACAAACACATGAAAAGATGCTCAGCATCACTCATTATCAGAGAAATGCAAATCAAAACCACTATGAGGTACCATTTCACACCAGTCAGAATGGCTGCGATCCAAAAGTCTACAAGTAATAAATGCTGGAGAGGGTGTGGAGAAAAGGGAACCCTCTTACACTGTTGGTGGGAATGCAAACTAGTACAGCCACTATGGAGAACAGTGTGGAGATTCCTTAAAAAACTGGAAATAGACATGCCTTATGATCCAGCAATCCCACTGCTGGGCATACACACTGAGAAAACCAGAAGGGAAAGAGACACGAGTACCCCAATGTTCATCGCAGCACTGTTTATAATAGCCAGGACATGGAAGCAACCTAGATGTCCATCAGCAGATGAATGGATAAGAAAGCTGTGGTACATATACACAATGGAGTATTATTCAGCCATTAAAAAGAATACATTTGAATCAGTTCTAATGAGGTGGATGAAACTGGAGCCTATTATACAGAGTGAAGTAAGCCAGAAAGAAAAACACCAATACAGTATACTAACGCATATATATGGAATTTAGAAAGATGGTAACAATAACCCTGTGTACGAGACAGCAAAAGAGACACTGATGTATAGAACAGTCTTATGGACTCTGTGGGAGAGGGAGAGAGTGGGAAGATTTGGGAGAATGGCATTGAAACATGTAAAATATCATGTATGAAATGAGTTGCCAGTCCAGGTTCGATGCACGATACTGGATGCTTGGGGCTGGTGCACTGGGACGACCCAGAGGGATGGAATGGGGAGGGAGGAGGGAGGAGGGTTCAGGATGGGGAACACATGTAAACCTGTGGCGGATTCATTTTGATATTTGGCAAATCTAATACAGTTATGTAAAGTTTAAAAATAAAATAAAATTAAAAAAAAAAAAAAAGAAAAATAATATATGCCTGATTCCCTCAGGAGGGATTAAAAAAAAAAAAAAAAAAAAAAAACAAAGAATTGATGTTTTTGAACTGTGGAGAAGACTCTTGAGAGTCCCTTGGACTGCAAGGAGATCCAACCAGTCCATCCTAAAGGAGATCAGTCCTGGGTGTTCATTGAAAGGACTGATGCCGAAGCTGAAACTCCAATACTTTGGCCACCTCATGCAGAGTTGACTCATGGGAAAAGACTCTGATGCTGGGAGGGATTGGAGGCAGGAGGAGAAGGGGCCGATAGCGGATGAGATGGCTGGATGGCATCACCAACTTGATGGACATAAGTTTGGGTATACTCCGGGAGTTGGTGATGGACAGGGAGGCCTGGAGTGCTGTGATTCGTGGGGTCACAAAGAGTCAGACACGACTGAGCAACTGAACTGAACTGAACTGAATTATCTAGTAAAGGAAACCCCAGATAGGTAAGATTAGAAGAAGAGACCACTGAGGCAAATGAGGGTTGTTCTGAACAACATTATTCTAAGAATTAAGTCCTCTGCTTTATTAACCAACTACAAAAGTGTCCTTACAAAGCTATTCATTAAAAAATTATTTTGGAATACATGGACTTCTAAAATTTAATGCTATGCCCTGAGAAACATAACTTTTAATTCTGAAATATTACATGTTAACTGGTTGTTATGAGAAACACTATTCAGACTGGTGTTAATTTTCAAAGTTGTATAAAATCTTCTCCTCTTTCTTCTTCTCATTTGTGTAAGAACCTCTATAACTTCATATTTGCTGTTTTTCAGGTGATCAAAGGAGCATTTAATAAATCAACGACTTAAGCTAAAACAATGGCAGAAAAGAGGCTTTGGGTTTAATAATGTGAAACAACTGGAAAGCAAGTTTATGAGCGTATATAGGCAACCCTGAGAGTACAGTAACCTACCCTATCCCTAAGCACTGATGGCAGTCAGAACAAAGGAAGGCCGGGCTACAGAGGAAAGCTAGAGTAGGGTGATTCCTGGGCTTCAATTTCCTATGAAATTTAAGTGGGAAAGAACATTACATAGAGAATTCTAGGAATTTAGGATAAAATCAGTGAATATTTTTTCATAATGGCAACTGAACTAAATTTTAATAAAGACTGACTAGTTGAATGTCCTTCTCACCTATCTTTTGTTAATACTAGCTTATCCTTCAAAACCCAGTTTAGTACTTATGGCCTCCAGAATGCTTTTTTTGATCCCCAGTATTTGTTTCATGCCCACTCTTTGGGTCTCCCAGGCATCCTCTACAGTCTTCTTTCTTTGTTAAATTGAATTATAGCTGATTTACAACATTGTGTTAGTTTCAGGTGTACAGCAAAGTGATTTGGTTATACATATATATGTATATTTCTTTCTTTTTTATGGCTAATATTTCATTGTATATATTGGATTGGCCAAGAAGTTCATTCTTTTTTTTTCCATAAGATGGCTCTAGTAATGCTTCAGTTCAGTTCAGTTCAGTCGCTCAGTCGTGTCCGACTCTTTGTGACCCTATGAATTGCAGCACACCAGGCCTCCCTGTCCATCACCAACTCCCGGAGTTCACTCAGACTCACATCCATCGAGTCAGTGATGCCATCCAGCCATCTCATCCTCTGTTGTCCCCTTCTCCTCCTGCCCCCAATCTCTCCCAGCATCAGAGTCTTTTCCAATGAGTAATGCTTAGTTGTCTTTAACTTCATTCAAAACGATTTCATTAGATTGTATTGTGATAGCTGTCATGTCAGCCTGTATTAAGAAAGAACTTATCAAAATTGGTGAATTTTTGTGTAGCCATTTTTTAAAAAAAGTAACATTTTTGGCGTATAATGCTTTATTTCAAGAAAGGTAAAAATGCAACTGAAATACAAAAAAGGATTTGTATGGAGAAGGTGCTGTGACTGATCAAAGGTATCAAAAGTGGTTTGTGAAGTTTCATGCTGGAGATTTCTCTCTGGATGTTGGGTCAGTTCAGTTCAGTTCAGTCACTCAGTTGTGTCCGACTCTTTGCAACCCCCTGGACTGTAGCATGCCAGGCCTCCCTGTCCATCACCAACTCCCAGAGTTTACTGCCTGGCATGCTGCTATTCATGGGGTCACAAAGAGTCAGACACGACTGAGCAAGCGACTGAACTGAACTGAACTGATGTCCATTGAGTTGGTGATGCCATCCAACCATCTCATTCTCTGTCGTCCCCTTCTCCTCCTGCCTTCAATCTTTCCCAGCATCAGGGTCTTTTCCAATGAGTCAAATCTTCGCATCATGTGGCCAAAGTATTGGAGTTTCAGCTTCAACATCAGTCCTTCCAATGAACATTCAGGACTCATTTCCTTTTGGATGGACTAGTTGGATCTCCTTTCAATCCAAGGGACTCTCAAGAGTTGACCAGTTGAAATTGATAGTGATCAAATCATGACATTAATTGAGAACAATTAATGTTATACCATGTGGGAGACAGCAGATATACTCAAAATATCCAAATCAAGCAATTGAAAATCTTTTGCACCAGCTTGGTTTTGTTGATCATTTTGATGTTTGGGTTCCACAGAAGTTAACCAAAAGAAACCTTTTGACCATATTTTCACATGTGAATCTCTAAATATAATGAAAAGGGTTTTTTTTGTTTTTGTTTTTTTAAAAAACAACATTGTGATGGGTGATGAAAAGTGATTGCTGTAGAATAATGTGGAGTGGAAGAGATTGTGGGGCAAGTGAAATGAACCACCACCAACCACATCAAATGCTGATCTTCATCCAAAGAAGGTCATATTGTGTATAGGTGAGACTGGAAGTGAAAGTGAAAGTTACTCAGTTGTGTCTGACTTTGTGACCCCATGGACTATACAGTCCATGGAATTCTCCAGGCCAGAATGTTGGAGTGGGTTCCCTTCTCCAGGGGATCTTTACAACCCAGGTATTGAACCCAGGTCTCCCACATTGTAGGTGGATTCTTTACCAGCTTAGCCACCAGGGAAGGCCAAGAATACTGGAGTGGGTAGCCTATCCCTTCTCCAGCAGATCTTCCCTACCCAGGAATTGAGCCAGGATTCCCTGCATTGCAGGCGGATTCTTTACCAGCTGAGCTATGAGAGATTGGAAGGGAGTCCTCTATTATGAGCTTCTTCCAAAAAACAAAACGACTCATTTGAACAAGTACTGCTCCCAGTTAGACCAACCGAAAAGAGCACTTGATGAAAAATATCCAGAATTACTCAACAGAAAATGTATAATCTTCCATCAGGATAATGCAAGACCACATGTTTCCTTGATGACCAGGCAAAACCTGTTACAGCTTGTCTGGGAAGCTCTGATTTATCTCTGGTATTCACCAGACACTGCACCTTCAGGTTTCTATTTATTTCCATCTTTATAAAAGTCTCTTAATGGAAACAATTTCAATTCCCTGGAAGACTTTTAAAGGTACCTGGCACAGTTCTTTGCTTAAAAGATAAGAAATTTTGAGAAGATGAAATTATGAAGTTGCCTGAAAAATGACAGAAGGTAGTAGAACAAAATGGTGAATACATTGCTTGATAAAGTTCTTGGTGAAAATGAAAAATGTTCCTTTTATTTTTACTTTAAAAGCAAAGGAGCTTTTTGGCCAACCCAATATATACAACTTATTTATTCATTCACTTAGTTTGCTTCCATGTATTGGCTACTGTAAATAGTGCTCTATGAACTTTGGGGTGTGTGGATCTTTTCAAATTATTGTTTTCTCTGGATATATGCCCAGGAGTGTAATTGCTGGATCATATAGTAACTCGATTTTTAGTATTTTAAGGAAGCACCATACTGTTCTCTGTAGCGGTTGCACCAATAGCCGCTAGTGTGAGATGATATGTCATTGTGGTTTCGATTTGCATTTCTCCCGTTCTTAGTGATATTGAGCATCTTTTCATGTGCCCATTGGCCATCTGTATGTCTTCTTTGGAGAAATGTCTGTTTAAGTTTTTTGTCCATTTTTTGATTGGGTTTTTTGTGTGTTTTTTTGTTATTAGTTGTATGAGCTGTTCATATGTTTTGGAAACTAATTGGTTGCATAATTTGCAAATATTTTATCCCATTGCATAGGTTATCTTTTTGTTTTGTTGATGGTTTCCTTTGCTGTGCAAAGACTTATACCTTTGATTCGGTCCCATTTGTTTATTTTTGCTTTTATTTCTACTGCCTTAGGAGACTAACTTAAGGAAAAAAATGCTGCTATTTATGTCAGAGGGTTTTGCCTATGTTCTAAAAATTTTATGGTGTTATGTCTTATCATTAGGTCTTTAAGCCATCTGAAATTTATCAATTAATCTTTGACAAAAGAGGCAAGCATGTACAATGGAGGGAAGACCATCTCTTCAGCAAGTGGTGTTGGGAAAGTTGGAGAGCCATATGTAAATCAATGAAGTTAGAACACTCCCTCATGCCATACACAAAAATAAACTCAATATGGCCTTCTCTCTTATAATTTACTATAATATATGAATATCACAGTGCCTGCTTTCATGTCCATGCATTCCACTATTTGTAAAGCCTCAGTTAGTGTTTTATTTATCTATGTTAATTCCAGGTCACTGAATTTGGAACCACAGACTGATTCCAAATTGAGAAAGGAGTACCTCAAGGTTGTATATTTTCACGTGCTTATTTAACTTATATGCAGAGTACATCATGCAAAATGGTGGGCTGCATGAAGCACAAGCTGGAATCAAGATTTCTGGGAGAAATATCAATCACCTCAGATATGCAGATGACACCACCCTTATGGCACAAAGTGAATAAGAACTAAAGAGCCTCTTGTTGAAAGTGAAAGAGGAGAGTGGAAAAGGTGGCTTAAAACTCAACACTCAGAAAACTAAGATCATGGCATCCGGTCCCATCACTTCATGGCAAATAGCTGGGGAAACACTGACAGAGTTTATTTTGGGGGGGCTCCAAAATCACTGCAGATGGTGACTGAAGCCATGAAATTAAAAGGTGCTTGCTCCTTGGAAGAAAAGTTATGACCAACCTAGACAGCATATTAAAAAGCAGAGACATTACTTTGCCAAAAATTTTATCTAGTCAGGGCTATGGTTTTTCCAGTAGTCATGTATGGATGTGAGAGCTGGACTATAAAGAAAGCTAAGTGCTGAAGAATTGATGCTTTTGAAATGTGGAGAAGACTCTTGAGAGTCCCTTGAACTGCAAGGAGATCAAACTAGTCAATCCTAAAGGGAATCAGTTCTGAATATTCATTGGAAAGACTGATGCTCAAGCTGAAACTCCAATACTTTGGCCACCTGATACAAAGAACTAATTTGTTGGAAAAGACCCTGATGCTGGGAAAGATCAAAGGCAGGAGAAGAAGGGGACAACAGAGGATGAGATGGTTGGATGGCATCACTGACTTGATGGACATGAGTCTGAGTAAGCTCCCGGAGTTGGTGATGGACAGGGAAGCCTGGCATGCTCCAGTCCATGGGGTCACAAAGAGTTGGACATGACTGAGCAACTGAACTGAACTGAATTGAAAGGTTTTCAATGCCATAGAGATAATTTGGGCTTAAATAAGGGATCAAAGGGAGTCCTTTTAAATTCTTGAGCTGAAAAGCAGTATGAGTACAGGAGTATTTTTGGAATAATAGACTTCAGCAGTGGGCAGCCTAGATGAGGAAGGGATAGTGGAAACAGGAAGACAAAAGAGGAGTCTGACACAGCAACAATAACACATGAATAATAATGTTGTATATGTGCATGATGTTATTTTGTGAAAGATGCTTTATATATGACTTTGTGGAAATTTAAGCCTTTAATTCTAAGTATACTAATCATTTGAACAGGTATTATTAGTTTCATTTTAAGAATAAGGGAATTTGGAGGGGATAGTGATTCATCCAGTATCATATAGAGATAAGAGGCAAGAATTGAAGCCTCCTCAGTCTGAGTTCTGGATTACTTTTACAAGAAGGTGGTGACAGAAGGCTTTGTCTAGGTGTTTTCAGAGATGTAGAGAGAAAGGAAAACTGTTAATCATGAGACTGACAGACCTGTAGAACTAGATGACTGTTTGCAGATGGAATGTGAAAAAAAATGGGTAATGTTAAAGATACAAACCAGCATGCAACCCTGGGGATTCTAGAGAGTGATGTTCCTCTTAGCAAACCCAGGGAAGCAAGAGTATCACTGGTTAAACTCATTACATAAAAGGTAACTTGAGCTTGTGGGCCTGTGTAGGCAAAACTTTTCTAGGTTTGGATGGTAGTTTGTGATATTGAACATTTATTTGTGTTCATAATTTACCAGGATTCTACAGAGGCAGTTGTTTTGTTGTTCAGTTGCTAAGTTGTGTCTGCCTCTTTGTGACCCCATGGACTGCAACAGACCAGGCTTCCCTGACCTTCACCAGCACCCTGAGTTTGCTCAGATTCATGTCTATTGAGTTGGTGATGCCATCCAACCATCTCATCCTCTGTCACTCCCTTTTGCTCCTGCCCTCAATCTTTCCCAGCATCAGGGTCTTTTCCAATGGGTTGTCTCTTCCCATCAAGTAGCCAAAGTATTGGAGATTCAACTTCAGCATCAGTCCTTCCAATGAATATTGAGGGTTGATTTCCTTTAGGATTGACTGCTTTGATCTCCTTGCAGTCCAAGAGACTCTCAAGAGTCTTCTCCAGCACCACAGTTCAAAAGTATCAGTTCTTCAGCACTCAGCCTTCTTTATGGTCCATCTATTACATCTGTACATGACTACCGGGAAAAAACCATAGCTTTGACTGTACATACCAGTTAAACATAAAGATACCCATTGGATCAGATCAGATCAGATCAGTCACTCAGTCGTGTCCAACTCTTTGCAACCCCATGAATCGCAGCACACCAGGCCTCCCTGTCCATCACCAACTCCCGGAGTTCACTCAGACTCACATCCATCCAGTCGGTGATGCCATCCAGCCATCTCATCCTCTGTCGTCCCCTTCTCCTCTTGCCCCCAATCCCTCCCAGCATCAGAGTCTTTTCCAATGAGTCAACTCTTTGCATGAGGTGGCCAAAGTACTGGACTTTCAGCTTCAGCATCATTCCTTCCAAAGAAATCCCAGGGCTGATCTCCTTCAGAATGGACTGGTTGGATCTCCTTGCAGTTCAAGGGACTCTCAAGAGTCTTCTCCAACACCACAGTTCAAAAGCATCAATTCTTCAGTGCTCAACCTTCTTCACAGTCCAACTCTCACATCCATACAAGACCACAGGATAAACCATAGCCTTGACTAGACAAACCTTTGTTGGCAAAGTAATGTCTCTGCTTTTGAATATGCTATCTAGGTTGGTCATAACTTTCCTTCCAAGGAGTAAGCGTCTTTTAATTTCATGGCTGCAGTCACCATCTGTAGTGATTTTGGAGCCCAGAAAAGTAAAGTCTGACACTGTTTCCACTGTTTCCCCATCTATTTCCCATGAAGTGATGGGACTGGATGCCATGATCTTTGTTTTCTGAATGTTGAGCTTTAAGCCAACTTTTTCACTCTCCACTTTCACTTTCATCAAGAGGCTTTTTAGTTCCTCTTCCCTTTCTGCCATAAGGGTGGTGTCATCTGCATATCTGAGGTGATTGATATTTCTCCTGGCAATCTTGATTCCAGCTTGTGTTTCTTCCAGTCCAGTGTTTCTCGTGATGTACTCTGCATATAAGTTAAACAAACAGGGTGACAAGATACCCATAGCGCATTTCAAATAAGCTATTTTTTGAGTAGTTTTCTTATCTACAGTAGACTTTTTAAATTGCTCAGGACCCTAACTTTTGTATCCAGGACAGGATTGTGCATGTGTGTGTGCATGCGTTCTCAGTTGCTCAGTCATGTCTGACTGTTTGCGATCCTATGGACTGTAGCCCACCAGGCTCCTCTGTCCGTGGGATTTGTCCAGGCAAGAATACTGGAGTGGGATGCCATTTCCTCCTCCAGGGAATCTTCCCGACCCAGGGATAGAACCTAAGTCTTCTGTAACTCCTGCATTGGCAGGCATATTCTTTACCATTGAATCACCTGGGAAGCCCAGGATATTCTTCCCTAAAAAGTAAAGATAAAAAAACTGTTCTTCTAGGATTTCTCTGGACTATCTTTAAGGTCATAGTAAGTATCTAACTCTTCTATGTTAATTTTGATTGTTTGACTCCAAGGGCACTGAGTGCCAGGGAGATACTTTCAGCTTAATTCAAGAGCCATATTTACTAAAGGGACTTGTAAATATATGACTCAAAGTGTACTTTTAAAAAATGATTTTTAATGGGGAGATAATTGCTTTACAATGTTGTGTTGGTTTCTGCCCTACAACACCACGAATCAGCCATAAATGTACATTAAATTGTACTTTTGAAGATCAGTTTTTGAGCAAGAGAACAGGAGGATGGTAAAAGGAGGAAGAGAAGAGACCTTATATAAACTGAGGAACTCACTATCTGGTGTCAGGGAAGAGAACAAAGAAGAATTTTAGTTCTCTTTGGCTAGGGCAACAGAAATCCAAAGTCTGAGAGCTTAGATCCAACCCAGGAAAGAGATCTGTTTCCCTGGCACAGACCTTGGGATATTCTAGGGATGATAAATTGTGGATGCCTTGAGAGAGCTCATTCTCACACTCTCTTTATGAGGCTCTCATCTGGAATAGTTTTTTTTGTTTGTTTGTTTTGTTTTTAGGGGGGGTGTAGTGAAACAGAACAAGTCAAATACAGTCAGCATGGAATTTGATTAATTATATATTTCTTTCCTTGGGTTTTCTCTGGCACAGCATCTTGTCTTCTTTGCTGTTCTCCAGAGTTTATCTCCTGTTCCAGTACCTGCTGTAACAGCTGGTGATAATCTCTACGAAATGCCTCTGAATATGCGAAATCATCCTCAGTAGACACGTTGGGTCAGGGTTCCGTAGAGAGAATGGAATGTTTGACCGGATGTTTTCCTCTTGTCAATTTATAATTGTCTCACCAGTCTTTATTTTCATTCTGGCCTAGATGGAAAGATGATAAGGGGAATTCAGCTGGAGGTAAAGAATTCTGTCACATCATAGATTCTACCCCATCACTCTTATATGTAAACTCCACTTTTTTTTTTTTTTATGATGGAAATGGGAATTGGAGTTAGCTTGGTGTCAATTAGATAAGGTGTAATCTCTATGCCTAGCACTAAAAGGCTCTTGATGAAAGTGAAAGAGAAGAGTGAAAAAGTTGGCTTAAAGCTCAACTTTCAGAAAACTAAGATCATGGCATCTGGTCCCATCACTTTATGGGAAATAGATGGGGAAACAGTGTCAGACTTTATTTTTCTGGGCTCCAAAATCACTGCAGATGGTGACTGCAGCCATGAAATTAAAAGACGCTTACTCCTTGGAAGGAAAGTTATGACCAACCTAGATGGCATATTCAAAAGCAGAGACATTACTTTGTCAACAAAGGTCCATCTAGTCAAGACTATGGTTTTTCCAGTGGCCATGTATGGATGTGAGAGTTGGACTATGAAGAAAGCTGAGCACGGAAGAATTGATGCTTTTGAACTGTGGTGCTGGAGAAGACTCTTGAGAGTCCCTTGGACTGCAAGGAGATCCAACCAGTTCATTCTAAAGGAGATTAGTCCTGGGTGTTCATTGAAGGACTGATGCTAAAGCTGAAACTCCAGTACTTTGGCCACCTCATGTGAAGAGTTGACTTATCGGAAAAGACTCTGATGCTGGGAGGGATTGGGGGCAGGAGGAGAAGGGGCCGACAGAGGATGAGATGGCTGGATGGCATCACCAACTTGGTGGACATGAGTTTGAGTAAACTCTGGGAGTTGGTGATGGACAGGGAGACCTGGTGTGCTGCAGTTCATGGGGTTGCAAAGAGTCGGACACGACTGAGCGACTGAACTGAACTGAATCAAATAGTTGGTCTAGAAAATTATCTGCCACGTGATTTATTTCATGCCCACTGTCTGGGCTTCCTAGATTTTCTCTATACTCATCTCTCTTATAATTTATCATATTACATGGATCTGAAAATGCCTGATTGTATGCCAATGTATTATACTATTTTTAAGGCCACGACCAATGTTTTACTCATTTGCGTTAATAATGGTTCACTGAATTGAAAGCTTTGAATGCCTGGGAAAACACTGATTTACATATACTTTACATAGATCTTGAGATGTGACTCCGCCCCTCTGTTCCCATCTCAGCGTCCTCTCTTCTACCTCTTGCTTTGTCTCTTGTTGTTGTTGTTGTTCAGTTGCCCCATCCTGTCTGACTCTTTGCGACCCCATGGACTGCAGCACGCCAGGCCTCCCTGTCCCTCACCAGCTCCCAGAGTTTGCCCAAGTTCAGGTCCATTGCATCAGTGATGCCATCCAGCCATCTCATCTTCTGAAGCCCTTTTCTCCTTCTGCCCTCAATCTTTCCCAGCATCAGGGACTGTTCCAGCAAGTCAGCTGTTCACATCAGGTTACCAAAATACTGGAGCGTCAGCATCTGTCCTTCTGCTTTTTCTCTTAATTTGTGCCTAATACTATTGTTGTCATGTTGCTCAGAGACCTCTAATTAGCATTTCTCCTGGCCTGTTCTTGTTGCCATGGTCCTGTGCACCACACATTCCCTACATTTTTCTTCATCATAACTAAGGCAGATATGATTGAGGAGTGGCCAGGGTATGTAGAGAACAATAGAAGAAGAGACAGATCAAAAATAGATGATGACCATGGGACCCTGATCACTACAGACAAAAGGAGTCCATAAATGAGAAGTCTCCCCTGGGTCCAAAAATGAAGCTTTAAAGGGAATGTAGTTGGAGAATACCTTGTACCCTTGGCTCAGGAAAATGTTGGACCATATTCTAGACTGATGTGTGTGACCAACAGATGATAGATCTCCTCTCTGAGAAAATGTTAGCTTATCTTTTGATTTAGAAACTTCAAGAAGGTGCTTAATTAGGTCCTACATAGGTCATTTAGTTGTATGGAACTTAAAATTCCCACTGGCCCATATAGAGAAGCTATGTCTTATTGGAAGCTTATGTTCTAAAGTCACAACATAGGACAAAAATTTAGTTTGGGTAACACTAACCTCAGCAATTCCTTTGGAAGGATTAGGATTGAAGATTAATTATGTCAAGGTGGATCAGGTTAATTTCTCATTAGTTGAGTACAAGATAAAGCATTCTTTTCATTGAGAGGTCATGTTATATGAAACACTTTTATACATCTCTAGGCACTAGGCTTATATTTAGCAGGTTGATACAGTCATGTTATGAGTGGCTCATGGAAATACAGAGAGACAGGGAGCTGCATCTTCCATCTCATAATCAATGTAGATATTGACTGATGAAGTAGAATGGTGAGAAGAACTGCCTACACTATTGAAATTGTCTGTTCTCTCTGTCTCTCTCCCTCCTTTTGCTTCTCTTTCCCTCTTTCTACTTTGTTTTGTCTTGAGGGGATTCAGTAACATCCTTCTAAAAGAAATTCTTCTCAAACACGATTTCTCTATATAGGGCTTTCATCCCTGGCAGAGGCCACACAGGTGCCTCCTTAATGAGGTTCCTCTTCAGGAACTATTGTGATGATATCAATTGTAAGATTGGCCAAGGGAGAGAGATGAAAGGCTAGAACAGACCTTTTATATAAGATAGGTGACTTGTATAAGACGACATGACTGTTTCAAGAAAACTGTACAACACTAGATCTTTCAAGGAGAGGAGATTTAGTGCAGGAAATTTGTTCTGCACAAGTTGGAAGGATGAGAGAGCAAAAAGGGAGGCTAAGAAAGTAACCCAGATATTAGGGCCTTCAGGGATCATCTGTCCACCTAGAGCTGTGGGAAAATAAAAGGAGAAGAGGTGTTCCAGAACTGGTCAAGAGTCAGGGAGTCAGATCTGGAAGCCGAGGTTCAGGGATCCTTAGCATTTCTTTGGGGGTGGGAAGTACAGGTAAGTCAAATGAGCTTTACAAAATTGTTTTTAGATATGACATTTTAAGGGAAAACCCCCTGTTATTCAAAAGAAAATTCAATTTGAAATATTGTATAAAAATATCTGCAATTTTATATTCAATATTCACAAAGTTTAAATTTTCTACTGTTTTTGATTTCTTATTTCATACATTGCCTTCATACGGACCTGATTTAGAAAATGCTAAAATCATTTAAAAAAATTCTCAATGTGAAGTCATGTTGAAAACAAGCAGGAAGTGGAAGGTTCTTTTACCAGTACAACTGTTTTTAATCAAGTAAATTAGGTCTTAGTTTTAGACAAGTTGTGACTCATGTGCCTTTAATTCCTTGGATAGACTCAAAATGAAAAGCTGTCATTCAGATTAAAGTTCAGCCTCACAACCCAACGGATCTGAGAGGATGACAATAGATAAATAAGTATAATTTTAGATATGATTTTACAGAATGTTTGTGTTTTAAGTCATAAAATTTAGAGTCACAAAAATGAGTCCTTCACTTTTTATAGGATTCTTGAGAGTCCCTTGGACTGCAAGGAGATCCAACCAGTCCATCCTAAAGGAGATCAGTCCTGGGTGTTCATTGGAAGGACTAATGCTAAAGCTGAAACTCCAATACTTTGGCTACCTCATGCGAAGAGCTGACTTATTGGAAAAGACCCTGATGCTGGGAGGGATTGGGGGCAGAAGGAGAAGGGGCCGACAGAGGATGAGATGGCTGGATGGCATCACTGACTCGATGGACATGAGTCTGAGTGAACTCCGGGAGTTAGTGATGGACAGGGAGGCCTGGTGTGCTGCGATTCATGGGGTTGCAAAGAGTCGGACACGACTGAGCAACTGAACTGAACTGAACTGTCATAGACTGAATGTTGTCTCCCATGAGAATTCGTATGTTGAGACTTAATCCCCAGTAAGATGGTATTTGGACATGGGACCTTTAGGAGGTGATCAGTTCATGAGAATGGGACCCTCATGAGTGAGATTAGTTTTCTTTTAAAAGAGACCCCAGAGAAATTCCTTGCCCCTTCCACCATATGAGGAAGAGGACAGCAATTTGTGAACCATAAAGCAGGCTCTCACTAGACAGCCAGACGTGAATCTGAAGGTGCCTTGATCCATAATTATGAGAAAGAAGTTTCTCTTGTTTATAAGCCAAGCAGTCCATGGTAGTTTGTTACAGCAGCCCAAGTAGACTAAAAGGCACTTTAAAGAAAAATTTCTCTTCTGTATTTGAAAAATAGTCATTTTCCAGATACTCACATGATCTGTACCTTTTAACCATATTTTCAGACCAAGTTACAGGAGAGAAAGTATTGGCTTTCCAATCATGTCCAAGGGTCAACAGAATCTTCAGGTGTTGTCATTGTGCTCAGTAGCTTAGTCGTGTTGGACTCTGCAACACTATGGGTTATAGCCCACCAGACTCCTCTGTCCATGAGATTCTCCAGGCAAGAATACTGGAGTGGATTTCTATTTCCTCCTCCAGGAGAACTTCCCAACCCAGGGATCAAACCTGCATCTCCTGTGTCTTCTGCATTGGCAGGCGGATTCTTTCCCATTGAGCCACCTGGGAAGCTCCTTGACAGATCTAGCTGACTAAAGATCTAGCATGGAAAGGTGTTTTTACCTTTACATGGGCTACCTATTCTTCATCTCCACTGCACCTTAAACATAGCCCAATGAAACATTTTAAATGTCTGTAAACCTGTATATTTTTTGGCCTGATGTTTGTTCTAAGCAGATTAATGAGACATATGTATGATGTTGCCTTTGTGTTTCTTATAAATAATGTTTGGTTTTATCTCTATTTTCAGAGATAGTATATTTCAGGGGTATTTTAGGTAAATTCCAAGCATGAAAGTTAATTGGAGATCATAATATGTTTAAATATGTCTTATGCTTTACTTTTAACGGTTTTTAGCTGATGTTCATGAAGAGCAGCGAGTACCTAGAACTATGCCAATAAAGAAAGGAAATCCTATCTAAGAAGGTGCATTTCTGTACCAGAGCTGTGTCATAACCATCCTTTGGGCCCTCTGCTGGAAAAGTAGAATCAAGTCTCAAATAATGCCTTTTTAATTATATCCTCTAGTATTATAGATGTAGGACAGTACTGTATCATACCTCTGTGAATGTAAAATATCTTGTACCTGCTTTATGATATGTAGTAGTGACCGTGCTTTATCAGATCTGTTTTTAATGACGTTATTCTAGAATGTTTTCTTTCCAGATGATGATTGAGAAACGTAATTAAAAAAAAAAAATGGTGCCAGGTACCACAACAGTAACAGAACTTTGCTGTTTTCTGAGGTTTTGTTTTTTTTACTTTTTTTTTTTTTTTAATGGAGTGTGCTGGATGTCTCTATAATTTTGTTCAGATGACTGCAGAACTTGGAAAAGCTGTTGCTGCTATTGATGCATAACATACTGCTATTGGTCTTTTTATATAAATAAATAAATCTATATATATATACATATATATATATAATTTGAATTTTTGGAAACTTTAGCTGTGCTGTCAACTTTGGAAAAAGTATCCCAGTTGTACCGTGTTGGGTTGGCATTGTACAGAAATTAACAGCCATATTGGTCTAGAAACATTAAACATAATTTTTTCCATTTGTACAGGGGTAACACACTGTATTAAATATGTAAGGTCTTATCTACATGGGTTTGATTACAGAAACTAATAAAGTATTCTCTAAATAATGAAAAAAAAAAAAAAATAAAATGATGCTAAGAGAAAATTTAAAGCTGCTTGTGGTCAAATCTGTTTGTCTTTATTTTGTGGGTTTTCCCATTTTAATTTTAGAGTTAAAAGGGTCTCCTCAGTAAGAATTTTGGTGAGGGCTCAAATGTGTTATCTTCCACTATTTTACTCTTCCATCTTTTCAAATTTAATATGGGAGTATGAAGTGAAATGAGAAACTAAATGTGTTTTTTTTTTTCTGAATTATTAAGCAATTGTATCAGCACCATTTACTAGAATGATGGTTCTCTTCTTTATTGATTTGTCAGAACTTCCTTATCATACAAAACTCATATGAAATCTGAAATAGAGTCTATTTATGGACAGTCTATTTCATCAGTTTTTTTGTTTATGTCTGTGCCAATGGCCTTGAAATATGTGTCAGTATATGGGAGGGCTGGCATTCCTTTTCTTTAAAGATCTTATCTATGCTTGCCAAAAAACTAGTTAGAGGAACTTTAAACTTTGTTAACTCTTAAATTATAAAAAAGAAATGGAACCATTCTTGGACTAGAAACAGGAAAAACTAAAATTCCATTTTCTTCCCCGCCCTCACTTCTCCACTTTCCTCCCTTCCCTAGGGGTAACCACTGTCAACATTTTGGTGTGCTCAGATCGACTCTCAAACAGTTGGTAAGACAAAAATATTATCAGTGGTTTTTTTGTTGTTGAAGTTGTGTTAAAGTTATACATTAAGAAAAATTATCATCCTATATTGTCTTCCTATTGAAAAATATGTTCACTTAGTTAAATCTTATTTTATATATCTCATTAAAGCACCATAATTTTATTTATATAGATTGCAACATTTTGTATTATTTCCAGATAGTAAATATTGTGAAAGCATTATTTTTCTAATCTATTGTCTTTCTAATAACCAATGGTAAAAGCAAATGCTCTTTGTTTTTTCTAGTAATCTTATTAATTTTAATGGCTTTGCAATGGTTTGTTTGGGGGTTTTATGCTACATAATCAGATCATGGGCAAATTATGATAATTCCACATCCTCTATGTTTGTATTTTATTTCTAGTTCCTGTTTTATTGCTTTTTGAAAACTTACAGGAAGACAGAAAACAGTAGTTGGTAATAACAGAAATTCTTATTGGTCCTGATGATGAGCAGATCATCTCTGATTGCAATGTTTAGTATCAAATTGAATGTCTTTGTAGAGGCAGAATGGCATCCTGCCGCAAGTGGAGTCTCTGCAGCCTCCTTGCTGGCTTCACATCCTGCTGTGATCTTCCTACAGGTGTAAACTTAGGCAAGTTCCTTCTCCTCTCAGTGCCTCACTATGCTCGTCTCTAAGACAGGGGTAATAACAGTTTACACTTTATACAATTTTCCTGAGGATTAAATAAAATACTTTATAAGCATTTAGAAGAATGTTGACACTATATTAAGCACTGATTCCATCAATAAAGCATTGTGCTTTACTTCCTCAGCAACTTTTAGACATTCAATACGTACTAACAATTCAGAGCAAGAGCAATGTGCTAGTTTAAAAACATTCCACAGCTGAAGTGTAAAACTTCGGTGTTTTCTTTTTTGCCCCTCTCTGTTTTCAGCCTGAAGTATGTTAAATTAGCTCAAGATTTTCTATTCCAACATTTTCCAAAGAATACTGTTTATTACTTGGAGACTGTAAATTAGGACCATTAGATTTAGGCTGCTGCAAACGAAGTGCGGCTTTTTATTAATAATAGTTCCAGCTGCTGTAAAGCCTCGCTGCCTGTGCTAATCCCACTGCCTTTTAACCATCCATTCAAAACTAAAACTGCTCTTTATGTTTTTAAAGGAATTATTAAGCTTAAGGTGGCCCCCATGGTCAATTTCTGCCTTTTAACTGGCTCTGCCTGGTTAATATATTTATGATTGGATGTGTATAGCACAGGGACCCAGGAAGACATGACAGCTAGAATGTATCAGTCTCTGGTTTCACAAGTATTCTCTTTTTTCCCAGATATTCTCTTTCCCTAGGGCAGGGGTCCCCAACTCCTGGGCCACAGGCTGGTACCCAGTTAGGAACCCAGCCGCACAGCAGGAGGTGAGCAGCAGGTGGCCCGCGAAGCTCCATCTGTGTTTATAACCACTCGCCATCTTTGTTACCGCCTATGCCTTGTCTCCTATCAGAACAGGGGCAGCATTAGATTTTCAGAGGAACGCGAACCCTACTGTGAATTGCGCATGCGCGGTATCTAAGCCGCTGGCTCCTCATGAGAATCTAATGCCGGATGATCTGAGGTGGAGCTGAGGGCTAGGGCTAGGGCTAGGGCTGGGGAGCGGCTGCTAGGGTTGGGGAGCGGCTGAAATACAGATTATCATTAGCAGAGAGGTTTGACTACACAGAGACCATAATAAATCAATGGCTCGCAAACTCATATCAAAAGCATATCCGTGAGTGACAGTGATGATGAGTTATATAATTATTTCATTATGTATCACAATGTAATAATAATAGGAATAAAGTGGACAATAAATATAATGCGCTTGAATCATCCTGAAACCATCCTCACCCCTGAACTATGGAAAAAATATTTTCCATTAAACCGGTCCCTCGCGCCAAAAGGTTGGGGATGAGCAACTTTTCGGCATTTTCCTCCTATAGGGGATCTTCCCGACCCAAGGATCGAAGCTGTGTCTCCTGTACTGACAGGCAGATTCTTTATCACTAGCGCTACCTGGCAAGCTGTTAGCTCCAGTTGTTGTTGTTGCTCAGTTGCTCAGTTGTGTCTGACTCTTTGAAACCCTGTGGACTGCAGCATGCCAGGCTTCCCTGTTCTTCACTATCTCCTGGAGTTTGATCAAACTCATGTCCATTGAATCAGTGATGCCATCCAACCATCTCATCTTCTGTTGCCCCCTTTTCCTCCTGCCCTCAGCCTTTCCCAGCATCAGGGTATTTTCTAGTCAGTCAGCTCTTTGCATCAAGTGGCCAAATTTTGGAGCTTCAGCTTCAGCATCAGTCCTTCCTAAAACAATGTTGATTTCCTCTAGGATTGACTGGTTTTATCTCATTAGCTCATGTTAGAGACCAAAAAATATCTTATTCACCTACTCAAGACATGTATTCACCCATTGACTATATATTAATACTTCTATATAGTAAAGATTAAAGATCCCTTTCTTTATTGAGTAGTCTATATATTTGCTAAAGGAAATTACAGTTTTGCTTAGGTAAATAGGCCATTTTAAAAAATCCCCAGAGGCTGATTTTTATAATTATCTAAACTGTAATTATCTTATTGGAGTACCTTCAGAATTCTTCTCTAGATAAATTGTAACTTAGAAATGAAGGAAAATGACATTTATACATATTTACAAAAACTTCCAAATTTTCTCTTCTATATTTGTCATTATTTCCATTCCAAGCAGCTTCACTATTTACCTGCATTATTTTAGGTCAGGGGTTTGGTAAGTTACTTGGATGCAGTAGTAAGTGGGATGGCTATAAAATGAAGTAGTTGAAGGATAATTAGCAGTTGAAATACCTCCCAAATCTTCATTTTTCTGTGTTTGTCTTTTGGGGGAAAATTGTAATTAGTTAAGAATCTTATCTGAACTCTTTGTTTTCTCCAGTCTTCAGATTCTTTAGGTTTTTCTAAAGGCTTTCACTGTTTATAGACTGTTCTTTCACCTTAAAGAGCTCCTCAAGAGTAAGCATTTTTGCATGTCTTCGTCCTGGATTTCTCACTGACAAACTCAGGACCTGAGGAACTTGACATATCAGTTATATTCAGATTGTGGAAGAGCCCTCTTCCTTTGGACATTTTGGTGCTATTGCCTATAAGTTAAGCCATGGATGGAAAATAGAGGCTGGGAAATGAAGAATGCTTTAGAGTGGCATGAGGAGGAGGGAGAAAGAGAAAGAGGAGAGAGGGATATAAATGCCTCTAGCAGAAGTTTCTGACAAATGTCTGGGCCAGACAAAAGACTAATTGTGGCAGGATTTTTTTTGCTTGTGTTTTCATTTGTATTAAAATATCTTAGGATTGTTGCTGAATCTATTTTTATTAATCTATTTTATATGACATGGTAATACTCAGGTAAGCTGGAGCAAAGATCTGGGCTAGGGCATTAAGGACACAATGGCTATAAAAATATATTGATAACACACAAACGGTATATACATAGTTGTTGTTCAGTTGCTCAGTCATCTCTGACTCTTTGTGACCCCATGGACTGCAGCATGCCAGGCTTTCCTGTCCATCACCATCTCCTGGAACTTGCTCAAACTCATGTCCATTGAGTCAGTGATGCCATCCAACAATCTCATCCTCTGTCATCCCCTTCTCCTGCCGTCAGTCTTTCCCAACATCAGGGTCTTTTCCAATGAGTTGGCTCTTTGCATCAGGTGGTCAAAGTATTGGAGTTTCAGCTTCAGCATCAGTCCTTTCAATGAATATTCAGGATTGATTTCTTTTAGGATTGACTGGTTTGATCTCCTTGAAGTTCAAGAGACTCTCAAGAGTCTTCGAGCACACAGTTCAAAACCATCAATTCTTTGATGCTCAACCTTCTTTATGGTCCAACCCTCACATCCATGCATGACTACTGAAAAAATCATAGCTTTGTCTAGCTAGACCTTTGTTGGCAAAGTAATGCTTTTTAATATGCTGTCTAGGTTGGTCATAACTTTTCTTCCAAAAAAAAGAGTCTTTTAATTTCATAGCTGCAGTCACCATCTGATGACTGATTTTGGATTTTGGAGCCCAAGAAAATAGTCTGTCACTGTTTCCATTGTTTCCCCATCTATTTGCCATGAAGTAATGGGACCAGCTGCCATGCTCTTAGTTTTTTGAATGTTGAGTTTTAAGCCAGCTTTTCACTCTCCTCTTTCACTTTCATCAAGAGGCTCTTTAGTTACTCTTTGCTTTCTGCCATAAGGCTGGTGTCATCTGCATATCTGAGGTTATTGAGATTTCTCCCGGCAATCTTGATTCCACCTTGTGCTTCATCCAGCCCAGCATTTTTCATGATGTACTCTGCATATAAGTTAAATAAGCAGGGTGGCAATAAAGAGCCTTGATGTACTCCTTTCCCAATTCTGAACCAGTCCACTCTTCCATGTGTATATGTGTATACATAGAATGTAAAAATATCAGTGGTTTCTGGAGGTGGGGGAGACATAGCTGGAGGATGAATATTGGAGCACAGAGGAAAATACTTTGTTTTATACCACAATGGTGGTTGCATGCATGCTGAGTCATTCAGTTCTGTCTGATTCCTTGTGACCCCATGGACTGTAGCTCATTGGGCTTCCCTGTCCACGGGATTTTCCAGGCAAGAATACTGGAGTGGGGTGCCATTGCTTTGGAATCTTTCTGACCCAGGAATCAAACCCAAGTTTCCACACTGCAAGCAGATTCTTTACCACTGAGACACCAGGGAAGACCATAATGGTGGTTACATGTCTTTCAACATTTGTCCAAAGCTGTCGAATGTACAGCCATAGTGTAAACTATGAACGCTGGGTGGTTGTGATGTGTCAACTTAAGTTCATTGATTGTAGCTAATGTATCACTCATGTGAGTAATACTGATAATAGCAGAGGCTATGCAGCTGTAGGGGTAGAGGGCATATGGTAAATCACTGTACTTTCCACCAAAACCTGCTCTGAAAAAATAACATCTATTATATATCTGTATCTACAGTTATATCTCAAATTAGCCTGTGCAATTGCTTATGTTTGACTGATATGGCAAGGCATGTTGTAGAATTTGCACATAAACAAAAAGAATATATATATATATATATATATAT
This sequence comes from Bubalus bubalis, assembly GCF_019923935.1. Lineage (NCBI taxonomy): Eukaryota > Metazoa > Chordata > Mammalia > Artiodactyla > Bovidae > Bubalus > Bubalus bubalis. Next base: position 70,052,788 of record NC_059160.1, read on the forward strand.
ATATATACACACATACAGTAATCAAGAAGGAAGAGAAAACCAGTTATCCCCATTTGGCCTCCATCTAAGGGTATTATGGGATGAATATCTGTTAGAGTATTTTGAGATGATCTTATAACTGCACACCTATGGGAACAGAGAAATCCAGCATGAAAAAGTATCTATTGTGTGAAAGTTACTGAAATGCATAAAAAAAGGCAAAATCTGAATTATTTAGGTACCATATATATGTTTCATGACTAGCATAATAGAAATGAAGGAAAAGAGGTTATTTTCTAGAATTTTTATTGGACTATAGTTGATTTACAGTGTTATGTTAGCTTCAGGTGTATAGCAAGGTGAATTAGTTATACATATATCCACTCTTTTATAGATTATTTTCCCATATAGATCATTACTGAGTACTGAGTAGAGTTCCCTGTGCTATATAAGAAGTCCTTATTTGTTATCTATTTTATATATAGTAGTGTGTATAGGTCAATACCAATCTCCAAATTTATTCCTCCCCCCATCCCCTTTGGTAACCATAGATTTGTTTTCTACATCTATGACTCTATTTCTATTTTATAAATAAGTTCATTTGTACCTTTTTTAAGTTTCCACATAAAAGTGATAGCATATGATATTTGTCCTTCTCTGTCTGACTTACACTCAGTATGACAATCTCTAGGACCATTCACATTGTTGCAAAGGACATTACTTCATTCTTTCCATGTCTGAGTAATATTCCATTGTGTATATGTACCACATCTTCTTTATCCATTCATCTGTCAATGGACATCTAGGTTGTCTTGACTATTGTAAATAATGCTGCATGAACATTGGGGTACATGTATCTTTTTGAATTATGGTTTTCTTTAGATATACATCCAGGAGTGGGATTGTTGGATCATATGGTAGTTTTGTATTCAGTGTTTTAAGGAACCTCCATACTATTCTCCATAATGGTTGTATCAATTTACATTCCAACCAACAGTGTAGGAGCGTTCCTTTTTCTCCAAACCCTCACCAGAATTTACTGTTTATAGAATTTTGATGTTGGGCATTCTGACCAGTGTGAGGAGATACCTCATTGTAGTTTCTATTTGCATTTCAAAAGGATGTTATTTTATTTTATTTTTTAATTTTATTTTATTTTTAAACTTTACATAACTGTATTAGTTTTGCCAAATATCAAAATGAATCCACCACAGGTATACATGTGTTCCCCATGGAGCTTTTAAAATAGCATCCTTTTGCATTAAGGATGTTATTTTAAAAGCTCCATGCAGTTTGAACTCTTTGGTCTTGGGAAAAGACAATATTCCTTTGGAGATGAAAATGGCTCTTTTCTGTGAGGAATTGTCTCACAGACAATGCACTGTTTTGAAAAACAGTGTCTAAATGACAGTGCTTTAGACAAATAAAAGCTAAATAATTCTACAAAGTGAAGTGGAAGAAAGGTTAATTTATGGCATTTGTAAAAACAAGAAAAGAATTTGGGGTCTTGGTAGAAAGAGGAAACTTGAGCAAGATGACAACCAGCAAGGCCTTAAAGGCAAGAATGATTAGCAACTAATCCCACTGAGAAGGGATGGCTATGAACCTTTAAAACAGTTGTGCCAGCTGAGGCATAATCTAAACCCCTACATGACACTCCATCCTTCAGGGGAGCCCCAATCCCATTGGGGCACCAAGTGCTCAGATAGCTGTTGGAAGGTGTCAATGGGGTGAGTGAAGAAAAAATAGTCCTAAGAGTATGCCAGTGAGCTGTGGATTGAGAGTTCAAAAGGACAAGGAATTCATAATACTCAGGACTCCTCTTAGATCTAGGAAAAGGCCCAGACTTTACAGAGCCATGAGATAAGACTAAAACAATTGCATTTGGATATTAAAGGAAAGAGAGAGCACAAAAGCTCAAGGTTAAAGGCATCCATCTAGGCTGCAGATACTTAGGTAACACACTTAATTAGATGGTTGGTGTGGTCGCAACATGGATGACTTGGTGAACCATGGAAGCTGGGATTTGAGGAAGATAAATACACATTCTACTAAAGTTCCACTGAATTCCCACAGGCTTGTACCTAGGGACAAATGTCCACTACTGTGGTGCTTACAAAGCCTTTCTCATAAGATTAAGTTTGGATTTGAATGTGTAAATTCATTTTATTCCGTCAAGATGGTATTAATTAGGCTTTCCTGATTTATTAAAGTGATTTCCACAAGGTCATTCAGCTATTGATGGTTGAAAAACTGGGAGTTTTGATTCCCTGCTGCTGCTGCTGCTGGTAAGTCACTTCAGTTGTGTCCTACTCTGTGTGACCACATAGATGGCAGCCCACCAGGCCCCCCCCCCCCCCCCCCGTCCCTGGGATTCTCCAGGCAAGAACACTGGAGTAGGTTGCATTTCCTTCTCAAAGCATGAAAGTGAAAAGTGAAAGTGAAGTCGCTCAGTCGTGTCCGACTCTTAGCGACCCCATGGACTGCAGCCTACCAGGCTCCTCTGTCCATGGGATTTTCCAGGCAAGAGTACTGGAGTTGGTTGCTATTGCCTTCTCTGTTTGATTCCCTGATATAGTACTTTTTATTTATTTATTTTTAACATACAGTGCTCTTATAATTAAAGCTTCAAACTTTTGTTAAACACAATGTTTAACACATGTCACATATGATTACCATACATATATTTTATATTTAGAATATCTATATTAATTACATTAGTTACATAGCTACTATAGAGAGTCTCTACTCTATGAAGATGCAAAGGCAAAGAAGATATACCTTTTATTTAAAAGATAAACATGATGTGATTGTCATTAAAAAGACAGACGGAATAAACCAACATTGCAAATCATTTTGATACATGTCACAGTGAAGATATTTAGAGAGCATTTAGAAGGCAGAAGGGAAGAAACATTTAACTCTAGAGAGTTAGAAGGGATACATACAGAAAGAGTGAATGAATGAATAAATTCTATACTAGTGCATTTCTTTATGAATCTCTTTTGGTATACAATGAAACTATTGTTTCAGTTCTACCTGTTTTGTAGGATCTTGTGAAAATATACTTTAGTAGAAATCCTATTTATTCTTAAACAGTTATAAGTGTTTTAAAGTAACAGTGAGTTTTAAAATAATAGTATTTTATTTATTTATTTATTTTTTAAGCACACATTCACCTTTATTTTCTAGAAAGGCAATGTACAATAGGTGGCAAAGTTATTTTTATCATCCCACTTTATAATTATAGATCAAGTGCCAGAAAATTAACAGTCTTTAAAATTGTATTTCTTTAAAAAATTGTGATTTTTTACTCTGTGGGCTGGTAGACTGAAGATCATATTAACTTATGCTGTAACATTGTTTTTCTTTTACAAAGTAAGCCCTAATAGCATAAACTAAAAGGCTTATTTTGGGTTTGGCTTAAATTCTAGAAGCAATGAATGCCCAGAATGGAAGAAAGGGAATTTGAAGTCTCTATTTTAAAATACTATTTAAAATACTATTTTAAAATACTATTTAAAATACTATTTTAAAATACTATTTAAAATACTATTTTAAAATACTATTATATTTTAAAATACTATTATATTTTAAAATAGTATTTTAAAATATATTTAAAATACTATTTTAAAATACTATTTAAAATACTATTTTAAAATACTATTATATTTTAAAATAGAGACTTCAAATTCCCTTTCTTCCATTCTGGGCATTCATTGCTTCTAGAATTTAAGCCAAACCCAAAATAAGCCTTTTAGTTTATGCTATTAGGGCTTACTTTGTAAAAGAAAAACAATGTTACAGCATAAGTTAATATGATCTTCAGTCTACCAGCCCACAGAGTAAAAAATCACAATTTTTTAAAGAAATACAATTTTAAAGACTCTTAAATGGACCCAGAAGTTAGTCTCACCAAGTTCTATAAACATGTAAATAGATGATTTTTAGAGGATGGCACACATGACTTCAGCTAAACTAGTAATTTTGTTGTCTCAGTATATACTATAACAAAAATAATTTGCTTTGTAATTATAATTTATTGAAAAGGCAGTTAAGTTTCACCTATTCTTGCTATAATCAAAGAGTATAAACTTGAACATATTCATGCTCAAATATAAATCTCTCAGTAGCTACCAGCTGTAGAACAGGTCTATGTCTTTTTTCAAAATCAACATAATTAGCTTGAAATATATTTCATTATTAAATGAGATTTTAAGAGAATCATTTCAGACAAATTTAATTTTTCCCTTTTTTTTGATCAGACATTTTAAAAATTGAAATATAGTTGATTTACAATATTATGCTAGTTTCAGATTTACAATATAATAATTCAATATTTTTAAAGATCATATTACATATGTTGTCTACAAGAGACCCACCTCAAAACAGGGGACACATACAGACTGAAAGTGAAGGGCTTGAAAAAGATTTTCCATGCAAATAGGGACCAAAAGAAAGCAGGAGTAGCAATACTCATATCAGATAAAATAGACTTTACAACAAAGGCTGTGAAAAGAGACAAAGAAGGTCACTACATAATGATCAAAGAATCAATCCAAGAAGAAGATATAACAATTATAAATATATATGCACCCAACATAGGAACACCGCAATATGTAAGACAAATACTAACAAGTATGAAAGGAGAAATTAACAATAACACAATAATAGTGGGAGACTTTAATACCCCACTCACACCTATGGATAGATCAACTAAACAGAAAATTAACAAGGAAACACAAACTTTAAACGATACAATAGACCAGTTAGACCTAATTGGTATCTATAGGACATTTCATCCCAAAACAATGAATTTCACCTTTTTCTCAAGTGCACATGGAACCTTCTCCAGGATAGATCACATCCTGGGCCATAAATCTAGCCTTGGTAAATTCAGAAAAATTGAAATCATTCCAAGCATCTTTTCTGATCACAATGCAGTAAGATTAGATCTCAATTACAGGAGAAAAACTATTAAAAATTCCAACATATGGAGGCTGAAAAACACGCTGCTGAATAACCAACAAATCACCGAAGAAATCAAAAAAGAAATCAAAATTTGCATAGAAACGAATGAAAATGAAAACACAACAACCCCAAACCTGTGGGACACTGTAAAAGTAGTCCTAAGGGGAAAGTTCATAGCAATACAGGCACACCTCAAGAAACAAGAAAAAAGTCAAATAAATAACCTAACTCTACACCTAAAGCAACTAGAAAAGGAAGAAATGAAGAACCCCAGGGTTAGTAGAAGGAAAGAAATCTTAAAAATTAGGGCAGAAATAAATGCAAAAGAAACAAAAGAGACCATGGCAAAAATCAACAAAGCCAAAAGCTGGTTCTTTGAAAGGATAAATAAAATTGACAAACCATTAGTCAGACTCATCAAGAAACAAAGGGAGAAAAATCAAATCAATAAAATTAGAAATGAAAATGGAGAGATCACAACAGACAACACAGAAATACAAAGGATCATAAGAGACTACTATCAACAATTATATGGCAATAAAATGGACAACGTGGAAGAAATGGACAAATTCTTAGAAAAGTACAACTTTCCAAAACTGGACCAGGAAGAAATAGAAAATCTTAACAGACCCATCACAAGCATGGAGATTGAAACTGTAATCAGAAATCTTCCAGCAAACAAAAGCCCAGGTCCAGACAGCTTCACAGCTGAATTCTACCAAAAATTTCGAGAAGAGCTAACACCTATCCTGCTCAAACTTTTCCAGAAAATTGCAGAGGAAGGTAAACTTCCAAACTCATTCTATGAGTCCACCATCACCCTAATACCAAAACCTGACAAAGATCCCACAAAGAAAGAAAACTACAGGCCAATATCACTGATGAACATAGATGCAAAAATCCTTAACAAAATTCTAGCAATCAGAATCCAACAACACATTAAAAAGATCATACACCATGACCAAGTGGGCTTTATCCCAGGGATGCAAGGATTCTTCAATATCCGCAAATCAATCAATGTAATACACCACATTAACAAATTGAAAAATAAAAACCATATGATTATCTCAATAGATGCAGAGAAAGCCTTTGACACAATTCAACATCCATTTATGATCAAAACTCTCCAGAAAGCAGGAATAGAAGGAACATACCTCAACATAATAAAAGCTATATATGACAAACCCACAGCAAACATTATCCTCAATGGTGAAAAATTGAAAGCATTTCCTCTAAAGTCAGGAACAAGACAAGGGTGCCCACTTTCACCATTACTATTCAACATAGTTTTGGAAGTTTTGGCCACAGCAATCAGAGCAGAAAAAGAAATAAAAGGAATCCAAATTAGAAAAGAAGAAGTAAAGCTCTCACTGTTTGCAGATGACATGATTCTCTACATAGAAAACCCTAAAGACTCCACCAGAAAATTACTAGAACTAATCAATGACTATAGTAAAGTAGCAGGATATAAAATCAACACACAGAAATCCCTTGCATTCCTATACACTAATAATGAGAAAATAGAAAGAGAAATTAAGGAAACAATTCCATTCACCATTGCAACGAAAAGAATAAAATACTTAGGAATATATCTACCTAAAGAAACTAAAGACCTATATATAGAAAACTATAAAACACTGGTGAAAGAAATCAAAGAGGACACTAACAGATGGAGAAATATACCATGTTCATGGATCGGAAGAATCAATATAGTGAAAATGAGTATACTACCCAAAGCAATTTATAGATTCAATGCAATCCCTATCAAGCTACCAACGGTATCCTTCACAGAGCTAGAACAAATAATTTCACCATTTGTATGGAAATACAAAAAACCTCGAATAGCCAAAGCGATCTTGAGAAAGAAGAATGGAACTGGAGGAATCAACCTGCCTGACTTCAGGCTCTACTACAAAGCCACAGTTATCAAGACAGTATGGTACTGGCACAAAGACAGAAATATATGATCAATGGAACAAAATAGAAAGCCCAGAGATAAATCCACGCACCTATGGACACCTTATCTTTGACAAAGGAGGCAAGAATATACAATGGATTAAAAGACAATCTCTTTAACAAGTGGTGCTGGGAAAACTGGTCAACCACCTGTTAAAGAATGAAACTAGAGCACTTTCTAACACCATACACAAAAATAAACTCAAAATGGATTAAAGATCTAAACTTAAGAGCAGAAACTATAAAACTCTTAGAGGAGAACATAGGCAAAATCTCCGACATACATCACAGCAGGATCCTCTATGACCCACCTCCCAGAATATTGGAAATAAAAGCAAAAATAAACAAATGGGACCTAATTAAACTTAAAATCTTCTGCACAACAAAGGAAGCTATTAGCAAGGTGAAAAGACAGCCTTCAGAATGGGAGAAAATAATAGCAAATGAAGCAACTGACAAACAACTAATCTCAAAAATATACAAGCAACTCCTACAGCTGAATTCCAGAAAAATAAATGACCCAATCAAAAAATGGGCCAAAGAACTAAATAGAAATTTCTCCAAAGAAGACATACAGATGGCTAGCAAACACATAAAAAGATGCTCAACATCACTCATTATCAGAGAAATGCAAATCAAAACCACTATGAGATACCATTTCATGCCAGTCAGAATGGCTGCGATCCAAAAGTCTACAAGCAATAAGTGCTGGAGAGGGTGTGGAGAAAAGGGAACCCTCTTACACTGTTGGTGGAAATGCAAACTAGTACAGCCACTATGGAGAACATAGTGGAGATTCCTTAAAAAACTGGAAATAGAACTACCTTATGATCCAGCAATCCCACTGCTGGGCATACACACTGAGGAAACCAGAACTGATAGAGACATGTGTACCCCAATGTTCATCGCAGCACTGTTTATAATAGCCAGGACATGGAAGCAACCTAGATGTCAATCAGCAGATGAATGAATTAGAAAGCTGTGGTACATATACACAATGGAGTATTACTCAGCCATTAAAAAGAATACATTTGAATCAGTTCTAATGAGGTGGATGAAACTGGAGCCTATTATACAGAGTGAAGTAAGCCAGAAAGAAAAACACCAATACAGTATGCTAACACACATATATGGAGTTTAGAAAGATGGTAACAATAACCCTGTATACGAGACAGCAAAAGAGACACTGATGTATAGAACAGTGTTTTGGACTCTGTGGGAGAGGGAGAGGGTGGGATGATTTGGGAGAATGGCATTGAACTATGTATAATATCATATATGAAATGAGTCGCCAGTCCAGGTTCAATGCACGATACTGGATGCTTGGGGCTGGTGCACTGGGACGACCCAGAGGGATGGTATGGGGAGGGAGGAGGGAGGAGGGTTCAGGATGGGGAACACATATATACCTGTGGCAGATTCATTTTGATATATGGCAAAACCAATACAATATTGTAAAGTTAAATGAAATAAAAAAATAAAAAAATAAAGATCATATTCCATCAAGAGTTATTGTAAGATAATGGCTATGATTCCCAGTGCTGTACAATATGTCCCGTTGCTTGTCTATTTTATACATAGTAGTTCTTATATGTTAACCCTGTACCCCTAATTTGTCCCTCCTCCCTTCTCTCTACCTTTTGATAACTTGAAGTTTGTTTTTGATATCTGTGAATCTATATCTGTTTTGGTACATACGTTCATTTGTGTTATTTCTTAGATTCCAAATATAAGTGGTATCATACAGTATTTATCTTTCTCTGACTTGTTTCACTAAACTTAATATTTCCCTAGGTCCATTCATGTTGCCGCAAATGTCAGAATTTCATTCTTTTAATGATGGAATATCATTGTATAGATACACCACATTTCCTTTATCCATTTGTCAAAGCTGGTATTTATTTTTATTTGTAGAATCAAGTCACTACACAATAAACCTGGGTAAAATATATACCAGTTATTTCAATGTAATCCCATAAGGTGTTTTGTTTTGTTTTTTCCCTGTAAAGGGCCAAATATTAGATATAATCACAAAACATCTCAATATTGTTCAAAACTCTAATCATACAATTCTCTGAAGAAAACACATTGAAATTCTTCTATACAGCTTAATAAGCTAGGAGATACAGAACATTTTAAAAAAACTGTTCCAAAATGGAATACTAAATATACAACATGAATTCTTAGTAAATTCGCTACAATAATGAAGTAAAGCATCATAGAATATATTAAGTCAGAAACTGTATTATATAAAGACAACTACTTTCAAGTGTGGAAATGCTAATTATTTTAGCAAGAAGAGATAAGAAAGCCTTCCTCAGCGATCAATGCAAAGAAATAGAGGAAAACAACAGAATGGGAAAGACTAGAGATCTCTTCAAAAAAATTAGAGATACCAAGGGAACATTTCATGCAAAGATGGGCTCGATAAAGGACAGAAATGGTATGGACCTAACAGAAGCAGAAGATATTAAGAAGAGGTGGCAAGAATACACAGAACTGTACAAAAAAGATCTTCACAACCCAGATAATCATGATGGTGTGATCACTGACCTACAGCCAGACATCCTGGAATGTGAAGTCAAGTGGGCCTTAGAAAGCATCACTATGAACAAAGCTAGTGGAGGTGATGGAATTCCAGTGGAGCTCTTTCAAATCCTGAAAGATGATGCTGTGAAAGTGCTGACTCAATATGCCAGCAAATTTGGAAAACTCAGCAGTGGCCACAGGACTGGAAAAGGTCAGTTTTCATTCCAATCCCAAAGAAAGGCAATGCCAAAGACTGCTCAAACTACCGCACAATTGCACTCATCTCACACGCTAGTAAAGTAGTACTCAAAATTCTCCAAGCCAGGCTTTAGCAATACGTGAACCGTGAACTTCCAGATGTTCAAGCTGGTTTTAGAAAAGGCAGAGGAACCAGAGACCAAATTGCCAACATCCACTGGGTCATGCAAAAAGCAAGAGAGTTCCAGAAAAACATCTATTTCTGCTTTATTGACTATGCCAAAACCTTTGACTGTGTGGATCACAATAAACTGTAAAAAATCCTGAAAGAGATAGGAATACCAGACCACCTGACCTGCCTCTTGAGAAATTTGTATGCAAGTCAGGAAGCAACAGTTAGAACTGGACATGGAACAACAGACTGGTTCCAAACAGGAAAAGGAGTACGTTAAAGCTGTATATTGTCACCCTGCTTATTTAACTTATATGCAGAGTACATCATGAGAAACGCTGGACTGGAAGAAACACAAGCTGGAGTCAAGATTGCTGGGAGAAATATCAATAACCTCAGATATGCAGATGACACCACTCTTATGGCAGAAAGGGAAGAGGAACTAAAAAGCCTCTTGATGAAGGTGAAAGAGGAGAGTGAAAAAGTTGGCTTAATAGTCAACATTCAGAAAACAAAGATCATGGCATCTGGTCCCATCACTTCATGGGAAATAGATGGGCCAACAGTGGAAACAGTGTCAGACTTTACTTTTTGGGGGTCCAAAATCACTGCAGATGGTGACTGCAGCCATGAAATGAAAAGACGCTTACTCCTTGGAAGGAAAGTTATGACCAACCTAGATAGCATATTGAAAAGCAGAGACATTACCTTGCCAACAAAGGTCAGCCTGGTCAAGACTATGGTTTTTCCAGTGGTCATGTATGAATGTGAGAACTGGATTGTGAAGAAAGCTGAGGGGTGAAGAATTGGTGCTTTTGAACTGTGGTGTTGGAGAAGACTCTTGAGAGTCCCCTGGACTGCAAGGAGATCCAACCAGTCCATTCTGAAGGAGATCAGCCCTGGGATTTCTTTGGAAGGAATGATGCTAAAGCTGAAACTCCAGTACTTTGGCCACCTCATGCGAAGAGTTGACTCATTGGAAAAGACTCTGATGCTGGGAGGGATTGGGGGCAGGAGGAGAAGGGGCCGACAGAGGATGAGATGGCTGGATGGCATCACTGACTCAATGGATGTGAGTCTGGGTGAACTCCTGGAGTTGGTGATGGACAGGGAAGCCTGGTGTGCTGCGATTCATGGGGTCACAAAGAGTCAGACATGACTGAGCAACTGAACTGAACTAATTATTAATTATTCTGATATTACTATCAGATTTAGTCTCAGATTTCCCTTTCTGAATTTGCTAAGTTGACCTTGGAATACAAGAAAATTTAATATACCCTATAATACTTTGTTTTTATTTAAAATATAAATTAATGTCAAATGATGAGACATATATATTATTTATAATAAAGAAGAAAAAATGGCATTTAATTTTTGCCTATAATATATATTTTTGATACTTACATACTGTAGACCACGTATACATTTTCATTCATCATAATTTAATGTACCTAAAAATTTAGAACAATATTCTGAAAATGCCTATTTGTACAATAGGATCTCATGATTTATGTGATTTAACTCATTTAAGGCCCTCTTGGGGACTTTGAGGAAATCACTCTTTTTATGAAGAGTTCTTATTTTTTTGCTCAAATTGTTAGAAGTCAAATTGTAATCTAGAAACATTCTCTAGTATTTACTCTCCATGTGCTACTCATGATGTCAAGTATTGCTAGTGAGTGGGACTGAGAGGACCACTGGGAGAGAGAGGGCAGGCATATAGCCATTGCTTCTGCATCGCCAAGATTAACACCAGGTGGCCCCTACCCTGAGCTTAAAGTAGCCTCCAGTATGAAAATCCATAAGGGCCCAATTTGCATGGCTTTACTACCACTGCTACTGCTACTGCTACTACGATGACGTCACTTCGGTCGTGTCCGACTCTGTGTGACCCCATAGACGACAGCCCACCAGGCTCCCCCGTCCCTGGGATTCTCCAGGCAAGAACACTGGAGTGGGTTGCCATTTCCTTCTCCAATGCATGAAAGTGAAGAGTGAAAGTGAAGTCGCTCAGTCATGTCCAACCCTCAGCGACCCCATGGACTGCAGCCTTCCAGGCTCCTCCATCCATGGGATTTTCCAGGCAAGAGTACTGGAGTGGGGTGCCATTGCCTTCTCCATACATGGCTTTAAAGGAATCAAATCTCTGATATTTGGAATTAAGGATGAGGCTCAGTTTCTCTCTGCTACTGCTACTGCTAAGTCACTTCAGTCATGTCCGACTCTGTGGGACCTCATAGACAGAAGCCCACCAGGCTTCTCCGTCCATGGGATTCTCCAGGCAAGAACACTGGAGTGGGTTGCCATTTCCTTCTCCAATGCATGAAAGTGGAAAGTGAAAGTGAAGTCGCTTAGTCGTGCCTGACTCTTAGCGACCCCATGGACTGCAACCCACCAGGCTCCTCCATCAATGGGATTTTCTGGGCAACAGTAGTGGAGTGGGGTGCCATTGCCTTCTCTCAGTTTCTCTCTAGGTGGCTTCTAATTATGGTAGAGTCAAACTCTGAAGCTATTATTTAAAGCTCTGATTACCCAATTATACTATAAAAATACAGGTTTTAGAGTCTGAAAAACATAAAATTTAACCTAATTGGTTACTTTATTGTGAGTAACAGAATGAAAGTTGTGTTTCTCAATCGTCAATGGTTGTGCATTCTAGGAACTATAATAAGTTTGGAATGGTACTGCGTGTTAGTAAGAGTACTTTTTTTTTTCTCTTTAAAACCACTCCTAGGAATTCCCTGGTGGTACAGTGGTTAAGACTCTGTGCTTCCACTGCAAGGGTCATGGGTTCCATTCATGGTCAAAGAACTAAGATCCTGCATGCCACGCAATGTTGTCAAAAAATAAAATAAAAATACCTTCTTCTTATAAAAACAAAAGAAAACAAAAACCACCCTTCCCTCATTTATGGTGTGAGACTTATTTGCAGATGATGGAAGTTCTGTGTGTAGGACAAGTATTTAATTAAAGAATTTCACTAATTTTCTTCACAGTTATTTTTACACTTTAAAGAGACATGTCCAAAAATTAACCCATTAAGCACTTAATATGTATTTAAAGACGACTTTCTCATTGTCAGTATTTATCAAATGTCTGAAAGAAATACCGCTAGTTTCTCCTTACTGGTAGATGTTTATCAGTTGCCTTTCCCATACACACATGGGGCTTCCTGGTAGCTCAGATGGTAAAGAATCTGCCTGCAGGAGACCTGGGTTGGATCCCTGGCTAGGGAAGATCCCCTGGAGAAGGGAATGGCTACCCACTCCAGTCCAATATTCGTGTCTGGAGAATTCCATGGATAGAGGGGCTTGACAGGCTGGAGTCTATGGGGTGACAAAGAGTTGGACACGACTGAACAACTAACACTTTCACTTTTTATACCCACATAAATACATTAATATTGTATACTTGAAGGATGTTCCCCCAGATAACTGCCCAATAAAATAAGCTGATGGAACACATTTATCCTTGACTGCAGCCCTTCATTTGTTATATCTCAGGTCTTCTTTAGTCAAGAAAGAGAAATCTTCGCTTCCCAACATATGCTTCTTCCTTACTACCTATCATTTTCTTTCTTCTGAAATAGACAATCAGGACTCTTCCAATTTGGGATATTGTTTGGGGAAATATAAACACCATTTCTGGCTGTATTATCATTAGGAAAGCTTGGCAGCCTGATAAGTTAAACTTCTCAGCCTAAACCACAGAGAATAAGACCATGAACTTGCCTAGTGGAGAGCTAGCACCCAGATCTTCTGGTGCCTCCTCAGCCCTTGTTCTACCATATCATCTCTTGATGCATTTGAAAGGAGAGAACACAGCTGGGGGGTTAATTTGTACCTTAGTTGAGAGATGTTCCTAGAAATGAAATTCAAACAGAATTTTTTCACTTGGAGATATATGTCAACATTTTGAAATAACCTATACAAGAACTATGAGGTTATTATTTTTGGAATTGGGTTTAGGAAAAAAGTGGGCTCTTTGTGCCAACCCAAAAGCCTTTAGTTTTGAGCTGCAAAAGAAAAGTTGTCAAAAGGGCTGACAACGTTACAGAGGGCAGGGGCACTGAGATGCTTCTGTGACTCAAACAATGAAGAATGAAGAATTTATTTGATGACTCATATTGGTCATTGCTCTTTAGGAGAGATATTTGTTATTTTTTAAAAAGCAGAATTCTAAAACCTAGGTGCTAATCTCTATAAAACATTTGCAAACTATTTTTTTTCCCTGCATATAAATCCAGGGAGTAAAACACCAGGGAATTTGCAAAGATAAGAGAATGAAGAGGAGTGAGGTTAATGGTTCCAAGCTCTGACAGTACCATTCAATGCTCAGTTTCTTATCTGCAAAGTTTAAAAAAAAATATGCTATCAAAATAACTATTACTTCCTCTAAGGGGTGCGAAGTATTTATGATGTATTCTCAAATCATTGCAGTGTCTCTAAGAAGGAAAAGGAGCCATACAAAATAGCTCAAAAAACCCCCACTGAGTTCCATTAATGAAGAATGCAGTAACAACAGCCAAGTAGTATTGTAATGTATCTTTGTCTAGAAATGAAAGACCTGCATCCAGAGGAAAGCAAATGATGTCTTTAAATTGGAAAGCTTTAGTTAGACAGAAGTTAAAATGTAGTGGCCGCTGCTGACGCTCTCCAATGAATCAGCAGAGCTATATTTAAATTTTAGGACTTTGTATGCCAGATATGAAACCAATACATTCTGGTTAGTGAAAAGTAAACAGGAAAAAGCTGTGCAGTTTTGAAGACCCCCACTCCTCAGAATACTATGATAAAAGCAAGAGGTAGCATTCATATAGCATTTGACAGTTTAGGAAGATCCTTTCATACACTTGATTTCATTTAGTCCTTACAACAACCCTGTGAATGGAGGCTTTATGTCATTTGAAGTTGTTTGCCTCAAGTCACACACTTAATAATGAAGGAAGGCAGACTAGATGCAGAGCAGTTTTCTTTCTATTTCCTTGCCCTCACCCTGCCCAACCCTGTCTCTCCTCTACTATGAAACTGTTAGATGGGTGGGAGATCAGAAGGAAGGTCCAAGTTATTTTTAATTAATCATGAGAGGACATTCAGTATCCTGAGTCACTTTTTAGAAGACTCACAGCTATGAATCTGGATTTCCCAAACAGGATGTAATGATGATGTTAATATCCTGGATAGCACAGGATACCTTAGAACACTGGTCTAAACATGTTTACTATGTTCTAGAGATTAGGCTCCATAGACCCTAAGGCAATCTGTCTTTTCTGCCCTTCTAAGAAAATCAGGTATCTGTCATACAAATCTGACTTTAAAGCAACTTTGCAGTGAGAGCAAAAAGATATCATTGGCCAGCTGACAACATTTTCTCTGACCTTCAATATCCTGGTAATCATGCCTTTCACATCCAATAAAATGTGAGGAACCAAAGGAGGAAGTTGCCAGTTTTAAAGTGACGTTTCTGAAATTGAGGTGATTTATAGCTTCTAACAGAACTTTCCCCTTTTCACTCTGCAACAGGCACCCCATGATCAATAAGCCTCAAGCTCTCACATCTCTCCAAGGCACCATCCCATCTCCATGCCACAGTTAGAGGCTGCATTTTCTGATACACAAATTGATTTTACTGGACAGAAACAATTTCTGTAAAGTCTTTTCCAATTCCTTTCAAACTCTAAGGCTGATGACGAAATTACTTTGTTCAGAAATAATGCCCCTACATTATATGACTTCTAAACCAATCAAGACTTAGTTATGTCAGAAATAAAAAGAAAGGAAACCTACAGAAAAATATAAAGCATGGTTATGATTATTCCTTTAGAAATATGGCTTCTGTTATTTCTAGGAATTAGTTCTGCAGATTTTAGTGTTGCATGTTTTTATTAACATTCTGTATAAAACAATTAATTGCTTTTGCTTGTAGCAATGTGAAAAATGCAGGGAGAAACACAGTCTTGTACTCAACAGATTGATTAATCATATCTTATATAAGTTCATTTGTCTAATAATTCTAGCTGAATTCAGTCAATGGGCTGAAAAGTCCATTACAAGAGTCAGACTGTGAACACAGGGGGCTCAGGTTGAAACAGGAATGAATTTGATGGACTTGGAAGATTTAGGCGAGTCCTTCCATGTTCCCATACTGTTGGTGGGGCTTCGGGTGTTAGTGAAGGAAGTCGGTCTTCGGCTCATACTGTCAGAATCTTCTCTGGTGAACGTTTGTTTCACGTTTTGGCAGCATGGGAAGCTTTGGGCACAGTCTTGCAAGAGATGGCCACTAAAAAACATGTATATCCAGGGGTTGCAGCAACTATTCAAGGAAGCCAGTAATGCAGGGATGGCGGTGGCTGGGTTTTCTGACTCTGTATGGAAAACATAAGGGGAGAGCATTTGACTAATCAAACGCAAGTAAAAGCACTGGATAAACTCATTCTTTTATTGGTTCAGAAAAGTGGGACAATGTTTTGGGTCAATATAGAAAATGAAGTATTTGTTTATCAATCAGGGAAATAGTTGGTGAATGGAAATTGCTTTGTTGTAAAATATTTTCATGAGCAAGATGCCTTGAAATTAATTCAGATATTTTAAACCACTATTAAAATATTTAAGTAGAGGCTAAGAATACTGTATCATTTACTAATAAAACTTTGAATCATTTGTGTTAGCACTAGCATATGCTAATGGAGACAGCACTTACAGAATGGCTGCCATTTCAGTGAAATCTCAAGAGTCCATGGCCACATATACCAAACTGTATGCATCCTGATAACTGAGGCAAAAGTATGACACTATGGACCATGTTTGGTCATTAAAATTTTTTTTTAATATTAAACACATTCTTGTAGTAAGAACTCTTTACAAAGGGGATAGTTGAACTAGGTCCCTGAAGGATGCAGTGTTTAGTTGTTTTCTTTGGCTAATTAGAAACTTCTTTTAATTTTAAAAGAAAACCCTCTTTGATTGTGGTTTGAACAACTAAATTATATTATGGAGAATGGATGAATTAAGAAATTCCAACAGTCTTTGAACCATTTTGTGTGTGTGTGTGTGTGTGTGTGTGTGTGTGTAACTGCATTGTCAAACCACATAAATATAACCTTTCACAGTAGAACTAGGCACTGAGAATATACCTTTTCTAAAGATAAGAATAATTGGCAAGCACTGACATTTCCTTATTAAATATAAATTTGGGTCTTCTCACTCTTGTTATGCCAGAATAAATTACAGATTATTTCATCAAACTTTGTGCTAAGATGCAAATCTTAAAGGTGATCATGATCTGTGACCAAGATTCTATTCAAAAAGAATGGAAATCATCAACATACCTATGCACAGTGAAAAAAATTAAAACATTATGTTAAGAAACAGAACACTAGCTAAATGCCAAATTGAAATGACTTAAGAATCTTCCTGCAAGGCGTTTAATCTTCATACCCCCAGGACCAAGCATAAAATATGCACAATAATGTTTGTTGGCTGGATGAGGAATAAATAAAACTTAAAAAAAATTTAAAAATCTTTCTTCAGAAAAATGTCTGTTTTACCCTTACTTTAGGGCATTTCTACAAAAATTTTACAGTGTGTTACTTTTCACAAGCTAGCAAAAAGCAGTCGTGACAGTATAAATATTTCCCTGAATCCAGCAGACTTGAAAGCAGGGTATTAACTCTGTTGTTAGTGCTTTGACAGAGAGTAAATTTTTCTGTTTTGTAACTGCGTGGCTGACGGGAGGGCATAGGTTCTGGATTTGTGGTTTTAGGAGCTGGTTACAGTTTCTTTTAACCATTCCACTCAAGGTGTGATTCTCATTCACTAAGTTAAGAACTATGGCCCTAGAAGATGTTATGAAAAGACTCTCTCTCCCCACTTCTCTCTCCCTTGCCAACTCCCCCAATTCCCAACACAGAGCCCCCATTCCTTCACCTTCCTCCGCGGTCCCGACACCTACCGACCCAGGAGAAATTCTTATCCCAGGCAGACCACATCTGGATGATGAAGAAGGGCGCCCAGCAAACGACGTAGGCCGTCACGATCACGAAGGTCATTTTCACGGTGCGGATCTTGGCGCGGGAAATGGTCTTCACGCTGCTGACACACCGTGCGTGCAGGACTCCTCGGTGCAAGGCGCCTTCGCCCGCGCCCTGGCGCCCCGCTGTCTTTCCGCGGACGTTGCCCCAGATGTGGTGGCAGATGAAACCGTAGCAGGTGCCCAGGATGACCACAGGCGCCACGAACACGCTGCCGGTCATCCAGGTCACGTAGGCCGGGAGACCCCAGGGCTGGATGAAGTTGGCCCAGCAGTCGTAGGTCTTGGTGACGTTGCTCACCTCGACCACGGAGAAGACGAAGTACTGCGGGGTGCTCAGCACGAAACTCAGCACCCAAGCGGCGGCGATCATGAGGCGCGAGCGGCGCGCGGGCTGCTGCAGCGTCTTCAGCGGGTGGCACACGGCGATGTAGCGATCGGCAGTCATGACCACCAGCATGTAGGCCGAGGCGAACATGGCGAACACCTGCATGTGCTTCACCACGCGGCACAGCCCGTCGGGTCCGCGGAAACGGTAGGTGATGTCCCAGCCCAGCTGGGGCAGCACCTGGAAGAAGGCGACGGCCAGGTCGGCCAGGCTGAGGTGGCGGATGAAGAGGTGCATGCGGGACGTCTTGCGAGGCGTGCGGTGCAACGCCAGCAGCACGCTGCTGTTACCCAGCACGGCCACCACGAAAATCACGGCCAGCACGGCAATCTCCAGCTTGGCCAGCTCCTCGTTGCGCGTGTCCGCCTGCGGGCCGCCGTCTTCCCCGAGCGCCTCCGAGTCCTCGCTGGTGTTGGCACCTCCGGCAGTCAGAGGCCACCACCGGCTGGAGTTGCTCGCGGGCCCCGCGCTGGGGCTCCCGGAGAATCGCATGCTGTCCATGCAGCGCCCCCTCGGTCTCCGCTGAGGCCCGTTCCCTTCCCGCCTCCTTGCGCGGTGCGCTCCCTCCTGGCCAGCGCTCACCGCCAGCCGGGCTCTGCTCCCTCTCTTGCAGGCGT
Organism: Bubalus bubalis; assembly: GCF_019923935.1. Taxonomy (NCBI): domain Eukaryota; kingdom Metazoa; phylum Chordata; class Mammalia; order Artiodactyla; family Bovidae; genus Bubalus; species Bubalus bubalis. The sequence continues at coordinate 70,071,626 of NC_059160.1, forward strand.
CTCCGGGCGTAGAGTCCCACCAGCCAACTCAGCCGCTCTCGGTCGAGTCGCCCGTCTCTTTCCCTGCTCCGCCCTTTCTCAACTCCAGCGAAGCCTGGAAGGTGCGCTCCCAATCTCCGAATGCCCTGGACTCCAAACTCAAATTATTAATACGGAGTTTGTTTCTCCAGATCGCGCTCCCTCTCGCCCCAGTGGTTGGAGGCTGCTCGGTGCCTACTCTCGCTACCTCCCTCTCCTCTCCCCCCGGGATTTTCCTTTCTCCCAACTTCCTACGTCGGTGATTTGTCCTTTTTGCATCACTGCTGCAGGGGTGGGGCTGGAAAGCGCGGATTCCTCGGCATATCGGTTGATGGTGATGCTTCCCCGCTCTTCTATTAATTTAAAAAAAAGAAAAAAGCTCGGAGAACTGGACGTGTCATACCTTTTCAGGGCTTCCCATCATTTTCTCAGGCCTCCGTCAAGAATCACCTTAACCCTGACTGTGACTTCAATAGACGCGGTACCTAGAAATCCAGAGTCCACTGCCCGCTCGGGTGCTCTTGAACCGGAATTTGGCGCGTGACGGCCACCTGCGCCAGCCGGGTTTTCTCCCTGCGCCGAGAGTCCGCCCACATCTGGAGAGCCAGTCTGGCTAACTTCATTCTCAGGACAACTCGACTACGGGAATTTCTCTTACCGCCCCGCTCCTCTCCACCCTCCTCTGCAGTGTAACAGTAACTTTTTTTTTTTTTCCCAAAAAAACTGATTTTTATTTTTATTTTTTTTTAATTTTTTTATTTTATTTTATTTTTAAACTTTACATAACTGTATTAGTTTTTTGATGCCCGTTGTCTTGTCTCCTGCCTGCGTTCGCTGACTGGAAGGATGCAGTCGCTGGTCCCGACGCAGTCCCCGCGGCTGCCAGCGTGCACGTATCACAGCGAGAGAAAGGAATTTCTCGTTTTCCAGTTTCCCCTGGGGCTGGGAGCGGGTTTGGGGGTGGGTGGGACTTAGGAGTTTTCTCTAAACTAAATTCCTGGGGTTTTCTCCGGGAAAAGCCTGATTCCCACAGCTGGATGGGCTGGAATTGGGCCACAGGAGTCCGTGGGGACTTGATCTGCTTTACTGCCGAACCATGGGGACATCTCTTCGGGTGAACGAAGAGAGCTGCCGGAGAGCGGCAGCCCAGGCAGTGCTGTCCAGGCTGGAATGAAAAGCCGCCAGGCTTGCGCTGGTAGATGAGAAAGAGGCAACCTCTGGGCAGGAAAGAGATGCTCTGAACAAGAGGAAAAAGACCGCCTACCTATCGACTGGTTACTATGAACAGCGGGAACCCAGCAGCGGGGCCGGGGACGCACAGAAATACTAACTGCGCGCTCTATCTTTCAACTTTGGTGAAGGTACACTCGGAAGAACAGCAAGAGGGAGCTGTTTTCAGGCTATTTCACACAAGAAGAGGCTTCCCTGGTGGTTCAGATGGTGAAGAATCTGCCTGTAATGCGGGAGACCCGGGTTCAATCCCTAGGTCGGGAAGATCCCCTGGAGAAGGAAATGGCAACCCACTACAATATTCTTGCCTGGAGAGTTCCATGGACAGAAGAGCCTGGTGGGCTGTATAGTCCATGAGAGTCAGACACGACTGAGCAACTAATACTTTCACTTCACAAAAGTAGAAGAAGAAGAAAACAAGAAACAACTCCACTCTGTAGATACACGAACATGACTTTTTGGTCAGAACGTATTGTGGCCATGGTAGAAATTTGATTGTCTGAGAAGAATGTCTATGAAATGTAAGCAAATAAACCAGAAAATTTTCTGAGTTGCAGTTCTCAGCGATAATTCAACTTTGCGTCCCAGTTCATGCATGCGCAATCTCAAGGCTGTCACACTTAAGAGTGCTGAATTCGACCTTGGGAGTCCTTCATTATGGCTGCATAAGCCTCAGTGTATATGTCTTTAAAATGGTAATGAAAGTACCTGCCTTACCTTATGGGTCTTCCCTTATGGCTCAGCTGGTAAAGAATCCACCTGCAATGCAGGAGACTTGGGTTCAATCCCTGGGTTGGGAAGATTCTCTGGAGAAGGGAAAGGATACCCACTCGGGTATTCTGGCCTGGAGAATTCCATGGACTACCGTCCATGGGGTCACAGAGTCAGACAGGACTGAGCGACTTTCACTTTCACCATCTACTTATGAGGTTATTTTGAGGCTCAAATAAGACAATGTTCTGTATAAGCAAATTCTCTCAAACCTACAAGTTGTGCTGCATTAAGGAGTCAAAAGATTTGTAAAGTTCAGAAATAGCAATAAGTAAAAGGTTTCCAGATCACCTGTCTGGAAATATACTTTAAGCAATTACGTAATAGTCACTGACTCCGGGAGACGACCTTCTTTTAAGTCACAAATTATATTATTAGTGCCACATATGAGAAATGATCTTGTCTGGCCCTAGTGCCCCAGGGTATTGCAAAAGTGGTCTGTTAGCCAGAACCTGGCAATTTTGTTGCTCTTGGCCCTACACCTTTGAGTTTACAGGTTTCCTGAAGGATGGAATCTGCAGTACAGGGTCACCAAAATTCCTTTTAGTGTTCTTATTCCAGAGAGAGGGTGTGGTAGATTCTCAGGAAATCATCAGTGTCAAACCCTCTGATTAAATAATCAAACTATATACAAATACAAATTATGAAAATAATTTGTTAGGTTACATTGGCCACACAGTTGGAAGATACTCATCCTCAGTGGACAATGGTATGAACTGTCATGGATTGAATATATATACACACATTTATATGTTACATAGGAATATGTGTGTGTTTGTGTGTGTGTGTGTTTGAGGCAAATTCCAGAACCCAGTCCCTCTTTTAACCCACACAGGTTTTAAAATGTGTCTGTCTTGGTTTTACTGGTTCTTTATTCAAAGGAAACCAGGACCACTGAAATACTCAAGTACCTGCTATGAAAATTATTCAGTGGAAGGTAAAGAAATTGCAGTCCTAAAATATGAAAAGAACATAGTCAGCATTTCCTGTGCTATTTCTTATGCTTTGTCTTCAAGCAATTTGTATTTCCTCTGTACTTGTATTAGGACTTATAACTTTCACCATCCTACTCTCAGTGGATTTCAGTTAACATATTGTGGGGGTAAAATGATGAAAAAAAAAAAAATGGAAGTTGTCCTGATGTAACCTTTCTCTCTACCAGTCTTCCTTTCTCCCAATTTGCAGTTGTCCTGGAGTAACCTTTCTCTGCCAGTCTTCCTTTCTCCCAGAGTGCAATTCCAGATGTTTAAGATATATTTCAAGTAATGGAAACAGTCATCTCTTTCCCTTACTAGCTATATGACTTTAGCTTCAAATTCTTCATCTATAAAATCTTAGTGCTAAAACAAAGTGCACTGTCTACAAAGATTATATAACTGTTTAAGTTTCTGGCATTTCATGGGTATTCAAAACTTTAATTCTCCTTTTCTGCCCAAATATGTAAATATCCTCCATATTGCTTGTTATATAGCCAATAAGATTTTTCCTTCCAATTAAAGCAGAATTTCCCCAACCCCCTTCTTTGAAATAGAATATAATGATATACTTTCTAGAAGAAAAGAATTCCACAGTTGAGTACACTGGGGGAAGTGCAATATTTGCATCTCATCCTCTCCTAGAGATTCATACATAAAAAAAAACCTCTGAGAAACCTACTTAACTGTGTTTGTCAATATTTCACTAAGCTATTTGACCACAGAAAAGACTCATCCTTTCACTTTCCCCATGAAATAGTGATGAACATGCCACGGGACAATGAATAGAGTTTGAAGAATACTGAGTAAATAAACTTGGATTTCTAGAACTCTTGGGGACTACCACCAGACAGTCAAATCAAGAAGTCCAGGGGCAGGGATACCCAACATCAATGGGCTACATTTCATTTATCATGTCACCTTATGCACTGCTTTATAGCTGCAATCAGTATGCTCTTCTTCTTCTCCTTAAACTTGCAGTTTACTTCCCTTTTCTTACTGAGAAAGGGGAAGAAATTGGATAGCCACAGGAGCATCCATTTTATTTCTGTCGCCCACAGAAATAAACTGTGATGCTTTCCCTTCAATTACAGATTAATGACACTCTATTAAAAGTTAAAGGGCTGTAGTCTGGTATTCATACAATTACTTCTAGCAAATCAACAAATATTTGTTGCACATCACTCTGCTAGGTCTTGGTCTGGATACAAAGAAGTATGTAATGGTCACTAACATTTAGTAAACACTTTAGGCCAGGCACTCTTACAAGTGCTTTACCCCACTTAATTCTCCTAGTGACCCTATAAAGAAGTACTCTTATTATTTTACCTTACATTTGAAGAAACAGATGCACAGAGATGTAAACAACTAGCCTTTGGTGACACAGTTGGCCAGTAGTGGAACAGGAATTTGAACAGAAGCAGATGACTCTGGCAGAGTTTATAGTCTTAACTGTTATACTATGCTACCACTAGTGAGCCTCATGTTCTCACATCTTACAGACTCCTATGGGGTACTTATTTGGTTATTTAACATTTTATCTTTTTGGTAGGTTCTCCTTTAAGCCTAAGAGATCAGGTGGGATCTGCTCCAGTTTCTCTATACCTTTGGTTTTCTCTTTAGTAAATTAAGTACAGGGCTTCTCACGTGGTTCAGTGGTAAAGAATCCACCTGTCAATGCAGGAGACACAGGTTCGATACCTGGGTCAGGAAGATCACCTGAAGAAGGAAAGGGCAATCCACTCCAGAATTCTTGCCTGGGAACCGTGGAGTTGCAAAAGAGTAGGACACAGCTTCGGAGAAGGCAATGGCACCCCACTCCGTACTCTTGCCTGGAAAATCCCATGGATGAAGGAGCCTGGTGGGCTGCAGTCCATGGGGTCGCTAAGAGTCAGGCACGACTTAGCGACTTCACTTTCACTTTTCACTTTCATGCATTGGAGAAGGAAATGGCAACCCACTCCAGTGTTCTTGCCTGGAGAATCCCAGGGACGGGGGAGCCTGGTGGGCCACCGTCTATGGGGTCGCACAGAGTCGGACACGACTGAAGCAACTTAGCAGCAGCAGCAGCAGCAGCAGGACACAGCTTAGCGACTAAACAACAACAAAACCAAGGTAGTGGTAGGCTACCGCTAATAATAAGGGAGCAGTGATATTTACCAGTCCTGACTAAGCTCTTAACTAATGAGCTAAAAGTTTTATAGTTATTATTTCATTTAATATTTCAAATCATATTTAAAATGAACTGAATATAGAGATACACTTATTATTACCCCACTTTACAGATTAATTACACAAAGGTTAGGGAGGTTAAGCAACTTAACCAAAGTCACAAGACTCCAAGGGGCTGGGCTGAGTCACACATCAGTCCATCTGAAGTCCAGGCCTGGGTTCTAACCTCTACACTGTACTATTTCCTGTATACATTACAAGAACTTAACACATATTTGCAGAATTAACAAATGTAATAGAAACTGGTGTTTGAATGCTGAAGGAACATACAACTCAGAAAGTGCTTGATGATTGAATAAATTAGGGAAGGGTTCTTCAGGAGTTATTTTTGAGCACCTGAATGTCTCTATGTCTTAAATGTTCTAGTCATCTCTCTGCCTTACTGCCAAGTAAGTGCATATTTGATTTTAAAATCACCCAGTGAATTACTCTCTTTCTCTCTGTCATGCAAACACACACAAGGGATTCTATAAAATGATGCATGTTAAACATAAACAAATGTCAGGTCTTCATTATAGTTACTCTATAGAGTCAAATGAAAAATGAGAACACTATTTGGATCTATTTATATATGATTAAAATTGGCTTGCAGGTTAGTGTACACAGCTATGGCATTAGAGAAAGTCTGCTGTGCTCAATAGAATCTTAAGAATCCTAGTATTTATTGACAAAAAATTGAAATCTTACAACTTGTTTAGAATTTTAAAATTTATTTATAAGTCAATCAAGACAGTGGATTTAGTAGAAAAATCACTTCACTCCAAAAGAAAAGATTTCTAAATTCATTATTATTTATATCATATGTTCAGAAAATGTTTACATTTAAAAATTATATGGTGAAAAACAAAAAACCTCGAATAGCCAAAGCGATCTTGAGAAAGAAGAATGGAACTGGAGGAATCAACCTACCTGACTTCAGGCTCTACTACAAAGCCACAGTTATCAAGACAGTATGGTACTGGCACAAAGACAGAAATATAGATCAATGGAACAAAATAGAAAGCCCAGAGATAAATCCACGCACCTATGGACACCTTATCTTTGACAAAGGAGGCAAGAATATACAATGGATTAAAGACAATCTCTTTAACAAGTGGTGCTGGGAACTCTGGTCAACCACTTGTAAAAGAATGAAACTAGAACACTTTCTAACACCATACACAAAAATAAACTCAAAATGGATTAAAGATCTAAACGTAAGACCAGAAACTATAAAACTCCTAGAGGAGAACATAGGCAAAACACTCTCTGACATACATCACAGCAGGATCCTCTATGACCCACCTCCCAGAATATTGGAAATAAAAGCAAAAATAAACAAATGGGACCTAATTAACCTTAAAAGCTTCTGCACATCAAAGGAAACTATTAGCAAGGTGAAAAGACAGCCTTCAGAATGGGAGAAAATAATAGCAAATGAAGCAACTGACAAACAACTAATCTCGAGAATATACAAGCACCTCCTACAGCTCAACTGCAGAAAAATAAATGACCCAATCAAAAAATGGGCCAAAGAACTAAATAGACATTTCTCCAAAGAAGACATACAGATGGCTAACAAACACATGAAAAGATGCTCAACATCACTCATTATTAGAGAAATGCAAATCAAAACCACTATGAGGTACCATTTCACACCAGTCAGAATGGCTGCGATCCAAAAGTCTACAAGTAATAAATGCTGGAGAGGGTGTGGAGAAAAGGGAACCCTCTTCCACTGTTGGTGGGAATGCAAACTAGTACAGCCACTATGGAGAACAGTGTGGAGATTCCTTAAAAAACTGGAAATAGACCTGCCTTATGATCCAGCAATCCCACTTTTGGGCATACACACTGAGGAAACCAGAAGGGAAAGAGACACATGTACCCCAATGTTCATCGCAGCACTGTTTATAATAGCCAGGACGTGGAAGCAACCTAGATGTCCATCAGCAGATGAATGGATAAGAAAGCAGTGGTACATATACACAATGGAGTATTATTCAGCCATTAAAAAGAATACATTTGAATCAGTTCTAATGAGGTGGATGAAACTGGAGCCTATTATACAGAGTGAAGTAAGCCAGAAAGAAAAACACCAATACAGTATACTAACGCATATATATGGAATTTAGAAAGATGGTAACAATAACCCTGTGTACGAGACAGCAAAAGAGACACTGATGTATAGAACAGTCTTATGGACTCTGTGGGAGAGGGAGAGGGTGGGAAGATTTGGGAGAATGGCATTGAAACATGTAAAATATCACGTATGAAACGAGTTGCCAGTCCAGGTTCGATGCACGATACTGGATGCTTGGGGCTGGTGCACTGGGACGACCCAGAGGGATGGAATGGGGAGGGAGGAGGGAGGAGGGTTCAGGATGGGGAACACATGTATACCTGTGGCGGATTCATTTTGATATTTGGCAAAACTAATACAGTTATGTAAAGTTTAAAAATAAAATAAAATTTAAAAAAAATTATATGGTGAATTTAACTTAAAACTTTAAAAATAAAAGTTCATTTAAAACACTGAGTTTAAGAATTTTACTCCTGATGAACTAATACTTATTTGGGTTCTCTGCATGTTCATGGTTCAGCAACTTTGATATTATGTTTAAAATTTGATAGTCATCAAGACACATTCTTTTAGCAAGTTGGCATCATTGAGCCTGCATCTTTGTATTCATTAATTCCTTTTCTCACAAGAGAAAAGGTTTATGTTGTGTGAAGGGTGCTGACATCAGGAATCATGAAACTATCATTATTTTGTTTATCTACTATGAACACTAACTTTGCAAAATAGAAAAAAATTCTGCTTGCTTCTCCTTTTCTTTTTTGAGCTTTGACTGGTAGTTTTGAAGAAAGACATTCCATTTCTATTCTTCATCCACTCCTCCCACCTCTTTTGTCTGCCACCTTACACATACTTGCCAGATGCTTTAAGGTTTCTGAAAGCCTCTTTTTTTTTTTTCCTATTGCCAGGGAGGAAAATTATTTTTTCTGTTAGGGTTTTCATGGTAATAATAACATATTTACAACTAACTTATCCCTAGATATAGCAGACTTGTTGCCTGAGAAAAGGTTTAATCTATTTGAACTATAACCTCTATGTACATGTGAGAATTTCTAAGGTTTAATTTCTTTAGACATATTTAAGATACAGTTATAAAATAGGAGAGGCTGAAATATGTGGAGCTTTGCCTCTGTGTTCCCAAACAGATTTTTATCTGAAAATATTTTCTGATTATGTATAAGTCAGTGGTTACATTTAAGTGATTACCTGGTAAGTCATGAAATAAATATAAAGACATTACTATTATATTTCCTAAGTACCTGCAATCAAATGAATGTCTGATGCTCTTTACTCATTCCTACATGGAATATACTATTAAAAAGAAAGAATTAATATGTAACTGATATTCAGGGATGATTTTTACACTTTGCAGAATCTCTGCTTAACTTTGTATTTGAAAAGCCAGTCCAACTTTTCAAGAATTTAGCTATTCTTTCAATGAGGACCTATCACTACCACATAGCATTTTAAAAAGCTGCTTCACACAACTAAATCCTATAAGGATTTGTTTTATCATAATGAAATGGTAACTTGGAGTACCCAACTGTAGAAGTCTGGGCATACAAGAGATAAGAAAGCCATCTTCAGCAATCAATGCAAAGAAATAGAGGAAAACAACAGAATGGGAAAGACTAGAGATCTTTTCAAGAAAATTAGAGATACCAAGGGAACATTTCATGCAAAGATGGGCTTGATAAAGGACAGAAATGGTATGGACCTAACAGAAGCAGAAGATATTAAGAAGAGATGGCAAGAATACACAGAAGAACTGTACAAAAAAGATCTTCACGACCCAGATAATCACAATGGTGTGATCACTCACCTAGAGCCAGACATCCTGGAATGTGAAGTCAAGTGGGCCTTAGAAAGCATCACTACGAACAAAGCTAGTGAAGGTGATGGAATTCCAGTGGAGCTCTTTCAAATCCTGAAAGATGATGCTGTGAAAGTGCTGCACTCAATATGCCAGCAAATTTGGAAAACTCAGCAGTGGCCACAGGACTGGAAAAGGTCAGTTTTCATTCCGATTCCAAAGAAAGGCAAAAACAAAGAATACTCAAACTATCACACAATTGCACTAATCTCACACGCTAGTAAAGACATGCTCAAAATTCTCCAAGCCAGGCTTCAGCAATATGTGAACCGTGAACTTCCTGATGTTCAAGAGAGTTTTAGAAAAGACAGAGAAACCAGAGATCAAATTGCCAACATCCGCTGGATCATGGAAAAAGCAAGAGAGTTCCAGAAAAACATCTACTTCTGCTTTATTGACTATGCCAAAGCCTTTGACTGTGTGGATCACAATAAACTGTGGGAAATTCTGAAAGAGATGGGAATAGCAGACCACCTGACCTGCCTCTTGAGAAATCTGTATGCAGGTCAGGAGGCAACAGTTAGAACTGAACATGGAACAACAGACTGGTTCCAAATAGGAAAAGGATCATGTCAAGGCTCTATATTGTCACCCTGCTTATTTAACTTCTATGCAGAGTACATCATGAGAAACGATGGACTGGAAGAAGCACAAGCTGGAGTCAAGATTGCCGGGAGAAATATCAATAACCTCAGATATGCAGATGACACCACCCTTATGGCAGAAAGGGAAGAGGAACTCAAAAGCCTCTTGATGAAAGTGAAAGAGGAGAGTGAAAAAGTGGGCTTAAAGCTCAACATTCAGAAAACGAAGATCATGGCATCCGGTCCCATCACTTCATGGGAAATAGATGGGAAACAGTGGAAACAGTGTCAGACTTTATTTTTCTGGGCTCCAAAATCACTGCAGATGGTGACTGCAGCCATGAAATTAAAAGACACTTACTCCTTGGAAGGAAAGCTATGACCAACCTAGATATCATATTCAAAAGCAGAGACATTACTTTGCCAACAAAGGTTTGTCTAGTCAAGGCTATGGTTTTTCCTGTGGTCATGTATGGATGTGAGAGTTGGACTGTGAAGAAGGCTGAGTGCCAAAGAATTGATGCTTTGAAGTGTGGTGTTGGAGAAGACTCTTGAGAGTCCCTTGGACTGCAAGGAGATCCAACCAGCCCTTTCTGAAGGAGATCAGCCCTGGGATTTCTTTGGAAGGAATGATGCTAAAGCTGAAACTCCAGTCCTTTGGCCACCTCATGCGAAGAGTTGGCTCATTGGAAAAGACTCTGATGCTGGGAGGGATTGGGGGCAGGAGGAGAAGGGGACGACAGAGGATGAGATGGCTGGATGGCATCACTGACTCGATGGACGTTAGTCTGGGTGAATTCCGGGAGATGGTGATGGACAGGGAGGCCTGGCGTGCTGCGATTCATGTGGTCGCAAAGAGTCAGACACGACCGAGTGACTGAACTGAATTGAACTGGACATACAAAAAATATCTGAAGCATATTTTTAATATTACTTTTACTATGATTATGAATAAGAGAAGAGGAAAAAAGCTATATGAATTCATTCATAATGATAATAGCTGTGTTTTTCTGCCTAGAGTAATATTTTATAAAAATGTGATAACAGAGAAAAATATAAAAAATAAAAATGTTTTATATTGCTCCCAGTATTCATAATCACAATTATCATTTGCTTATGCCTTTCTAGGTTTTTTCCTGTGTATATCTTTTAAAGACTAAAATTAGTCCATATGAATATGATTTTTCAAATTCACAATATATTGTAAACTTTTCTCCATGTCATTGAATATTCTTCTATGTCATTAATTTTATGGCTTCAGACTTCTCTATCACATTGATGCACCTAGCTTATTTATTTTACATGTTTTCCTCTTTTTGAGGGGGGAGAATTTTGACTCCCTAGATCTCTTACATTCTGTCTTCACCCCAGCCTTCACCCTACCTACCTGCCCATTACACACAATGTTGATTACAGATACCTCTTTACTCACATCAGTGTTCATTGCCTAAGGTTAAATTTCTGGAAGTAGAATGATGAGGCCAAAGGTTATATAAAATTTTGACCTTATTATCACATCACAATATGCCAGCCTAATAATGCAATATGTAATAATTAATCAGCAATGCTTGGAAGTGCCCATTTTCCACAGCTTTATGGTCGTGGAATCTTTCTAAATTTGATTAATGAATAACTAATTAATTGACTGTATGATTGATAAATAATGAGGCTAAATATTTTATAAATGTCTTATCTAATTATATTTCTTATTTTGCAAATTAGTTATATTTTTGGGTACATCTCTGGTAGCATTCTTAGTTTTCTATTTTTTCTTTTTGATTTGAAAGCATTCTAATTTTATATATATATATATATATATATGATATTCTCTCCAGTTTATCTTTCATTGGCCTTATTCAATTTGCTTTTAAATTGTTTCTTTGTTTTCTGATGAAATTGAATATATTTAAAAATATTTCTAACTTTCGATATTTCTTCTTTTGTATATTGCTTACATATATCTTTTGATTAATTTTCTATTTGCCTATACTGCTTTTTGATATTGATTGGTAAGACTTATGGGCCTTCCCAGGTGGCACTAATGGTAAAGAACCTGCCTGCTGAAGCAGGAGACGTAAGAGACATAGGTTCAACCCCTGGGTCGGGAAGATTCCCCTGGAGGAGGAAATGACTAACCACTCCAGTATTCTTGCCAAGATAAGCCCCATGGACAGAGGAGCCTGGCGGGCTACAGTCATGATTGAAGCAACTTATCATGCACACGTGGTAAGAATTATGTATTTATATATTTATATAAATACTTTTATATATATATATATACTTATTTATATATTCTTGCAATAAAGAAGTTTTTAGTTTTCCTCTAGTCATATTTATCAAACATTTCCTTCAATGCCATGATGAGAAAGTCTTTTTATGAATTGAAATTATAGTTGCTATGTATATACACTTTTTTATTGATATATATTGCTAACTTTTAGGTTTTTATGTCACTTGGAACTTATTTCGTGTAAGGAATAAATCAGGGATTCTACTAACCATTTCCAATGGCTAATTATTCCAATATCATTTACCCAAGAAACAATTCTCAGGCACCCTCCAATCCATTAACCTGCCAACTGTTACTGTCCACCATCATGCTCTAGGTCCTCTCTTACCTTCTTACCTATTTTATATTCCATAGTCCATTGGTTTCACTAATTCCTTTGAATTCTCATTTCTCCTTGCCCCCTCTTTTTTTAAAAAGGTGTATTTCCCATGGAAAATAACTACTTTTGGTTAAATGCAGTTTTGTTCTTGTGGTAGAGCAGCTGAAATTGAGGAGAAAAACACAACGACTGGTCTCATTTTACACTGCTAGTCACAAACCTCAAGGGGTTTGTAGTGTCCAGCAATCCTAATATAGTTACCAAGTTATATAGTATCCCACTAGGCAAGATAAAACTTTAACACCTTCATTTTTTTTTAAAAAACAACTATATATTTGGCTCTGCTGGGTCTTAGTTGTTTTAGCCACTGGACCATCAGGGAAGCCCCTGAGCTTCCTCCTTATTTCACAAGAAATGGACATAAATCAGAAGAGAACTTGGCACCACTCCCTCTGTCGATTTGCCTGCAGCCATACCCATATCTTCTGCCTCTACTTCTTTTATAATGTCAATATCCCAACCTTCTCACCAGTTCACGGGATCTCTTCCTCTCTCAACTTAAGGGTTTTGCTTCTGGAATCATCAGTTTTCCCCTCTCAACTGATTTGTTCCCATCAGCTTATAAGTATGCTGTAATATCTCCCATCTTAAAACTTTCCCTTGACCTCATAAACACCATAGTTTTTGCTCCATTTCTCTGCTCCCCTCTATAGCAGAAAAGCCCATCTATATATGCTGTTCCCAATTCTCTTCCAAGCCTCCTTTTTCTTACAGTTGCAAATGAAATATTATATCATAGAACATTTGATAATACATATGCAATTAAGGCTATGAATCATAAAAGCAGAATCATTACCCTTGAACTTATCACCTTGCTCAAGAACTAAAACAACACTTACCTTTTACCTATGTGTTCCTTCTCTTACCCTCTTGCCTTCTCACCAACCATCAGTTCAGTTCAGTTCAGTCACTCAGTCATGTCTGACTCTTTGTGACCCCGTGGACTGCAGCACGTCAGGCTTCCCTGTCCATCACCAACTCCTGGAGTTTACTCAAACTCGTGTCCATTGAGTTGGTGATGCCATCCAACCATCTCATCCTTTGTTGTCTCCTTCTCCTCCTGCCTTCAATCTTTCCCAGCATCAGGGTCTTTTCAAATGAGTCAGTTCTTTGCATCAGATGGGCAAAGTATTGGAGTTTCAGGTTCAGCATCAGTCCTTCCAATGAATATTCAGTACTGATCTCCTTTAGGATGGACTGGTTGGATCTTCTTGCAGTCCAAGAGACTCTCAAGACTTCTCCAACACCACAGTTCAAAAGCATCAATTCTTCAGTGTCAGCTTTCTTTATAGTCCAACTCTCACATCCATACAGGACTACTGGAAAAACCACAGCTTTGACTAGACAGCCCTTTGTTGGCAAAGTAATGTCTCTGCTTTTTAACATACTATCTAGGTTGGTCATAACTTTTCTTCCAAGGAGCAAGCGTCTTTTAATTTCATCTGCAGTGATTTTGGAGCCCCCCCAAAATAAAATCTGTTTCCATTGTTTCCCCATCTATTTGCCATGAAGTGATGGGACCAGATGCCATGATCTTAGTTTTCTGAATGTTGAGCTTTAAGCCAACTTTTTCACTCTCCTCTTTCACTTTCAACAAGAGGTTCTTTAGTTCTTTGCTTTCTGCCATAAGGGTGGTGTCATCTGCATATCTGAGGTTATTGATATTTCTCCTGGCAATCTTGATTCCAGCTTGTGCTTCATCCAGTCTGGCATTTCTCAGGATGTACTCTACATATAAGTTAAATAAGCAGAGTGACAATATACATTATATTTTTTGTTCTTTCATTTGGTAAAAACAAATGGTTGTATTATAGTTATGTGTGTTTGTGTGTGTGTGTATACACATATATGTATGGGCTTAGAGAGAGTGTTCCCTAACAATATATTGTCTAATTTTGCTCAGTTTTTAGCTATATAGTGATGATATATTATATATAAACCTATATCATTTGCTTTTTGTCACTCCAAGTTAAAAATACTAAAATTCATCCATGTTGTTACATAAACTACAGTTCATTTATTCCAACTATAGTATACTGTTCATTCTATAAATATGCTATGATTCATTTTCCTGTCAACGAACAGTTGGAATACTTTACATTTTTTGTTCTTATAAATAATGCTGCTATGGACATTCTTGTTTATTTCTCTTGGCACACATGTACAAGTGATATTTAGGGAACATATCTATGAGTAGAGCTTCCGGGTCATAGCATATGTGAATATCCAATTGTCTTCCAAAGCAGTTCTTTCATCAGCAGTAGTTTAGTTCCCATTATTTCATATTCTTACCAACATATGTTATTATCAGATTTAATTTTCATCAATCTAGAGTAAGTGGTCTGTCCCTGTGGTCTTAATTTGCATATTATTGGTTACTAAGAATGTTGAACACATTTTCATATGTTTATTTGCCATTATTTTTCTTTCATTTGTGTGTAATGCTTCTTTCTATAGGTTTCCCAGTTTTCTACTTGTTCTTTGTCTTTTTTCTTAATAATTTATACGATTCTTCATATATTTGGATACTAATCCACAGTATATCTTTTTGTTTAGTTTGAGGTTAGTGTTTCCCTTCCACTGGTGCTATCTTTTCATAAATAGCAGTTCTTAATTTTACTGTACCTGAGTTTCCTAGTTTTTTCACTTATGATTAACCTAAGCAATATCTTTCATGTGTTGTCTAAGAAATTCTTTCCAATATCAAAACTTTATAGATACTTTAATATTTTCTTCTTATAAAAGATTTTAAATTCTGTTTACACATTTAAGTCTTTAACCCACTTGGAAATGATTCTTGTTGATGGTTGGAGGGAAGGATCTATTGCCATTGTTTAGTTCATATAGATGACTGATTTAGAAGCATTTGTAAGGGAAAAAAACTTCTCCTTTTCCTGTTTATCTGCAATGACCAAACTCTTGTCATAAATCACATTTTCCTGTATATATAAATTTTTGAGATTGTCTATTCCTATTCCAAACCTACGCTGTCTTATTACATTTTTACTTCAAGTCTTGATGTCTATTTGGACAATTAGCCCTCTTTTTCGTTTTCCTCCTCCCTCTTTCCCTCCCCTTCCTGGAGTCAGATAGTTTATGCTAACAGTGCTGCTTATGGTGGGAACCTTGGGCCACAGTGCATCTGTTCTGCCTCTGGAGGTGCTGGAGACTGGAGACTGAGAAACTAAGGTCCGTCGTGTGGGCAGTTCACGTCTGCATGTCTGACTCTCCTATACTGCGGCTCAGGTGAGCCTCCCTAGTTGGCAGTACTTTGTTGTCACACGTTGTCACTGGGAGGATAGAGTACTATCTGTATGACTCCACTGGGGGTGAGGATAAATGGAATCTCATGCTTGTTCTCTCCTGAACCCTGCCCTCTGTGTCTTTCTTCTTTGCTAATTTTTATCTGTATCATTTGCTGTAATGAACTAAATGTGAGTATAAGAGCTATTGTGAGTTCTGTGAGTTCTTCTGGAGAATCATTGAATCACTTCCTCCAGGTTCAGTGGATTTAGAGTGAAACACAGAAATCTCTATAACAAGCATGTAGGGGGTCTGTGGGTTGTGCTTTGAAAAACACTGAAATATCCCACAATATCCACTGCCACGAGAACTCATCCTGCTTTGAAAGTGCAAGTGCAAGTGGAAGTTGTTCAATCATGTCCGACTCTTTGTGACCCCGTGGACTATGCAGTCCATGGAATTCTCCAACCAAGAATACTGGAGTGGGTAGCCTTTCCATTCTCCAGGGGATCTTCCCAACCCAGGGATCGAACCCAGGTCTCCCGCATTGCAGGCGGATTCTTTACTACAATAGTTACCATTAAAATATATCACATTCCATGACTGCATATCCCAGAGTGTCTTCCCCTCTACCTCCGGCCACACAGGGTTCTGGGTAGAAGTGTTTGAATTGACTCAGGAAGGGACAATCAGTGGAGTTCTATCTGTTGTCCACTCAACTTATATTAATTCAACTATATGTATGTCACAGTGAGAGAGAAGAGAGAACCTGGGAAGGTAGTGCCATGCACTCTGGTTCTAATTCCACCTATTAAGCATATGCCCTGAAAGGAGGATAAAATGAGTCTTCTTTTCTCAGCTTGCTTCAGTTCCCATTATCTCTCATCTTGAAATGCTGTGTGTGATCCAGTATATTGTTCATTCCAACAACAATGCTGCTGCTGCTGCTGCTGCTAAGTTGCTTCAGTCGTGTCTGACTCTGTATGACCCCATAGATGGCAGCCCACCAGGCTCCCCCATCCCTGGGATTCTCCAGGCAAGAACACTGGAGTGGGTTGCCATATCCTCTGTCAAAAGCCAGCCATGTTTTCTAGCTTCTAATGCTTTGGAAGACACTGATTGTGTTTGACTCAGAGAGAGGTAACATGTTCATGTCCATGAAGCCTTACTTGGAGAATTTTCAAGGGTCATTAGGACTGTACCAGTTTTTTGCCTTTTTGCTGACTTTAGGACCTCACCTGGTATCATACCAAACTTCCCTGAACTGACGGGTGGTCAGGATTCTTAACAGTCTCTGAAATGCTAATGGGATGTTTATGTGTTTTCTGTGTGGAGCAAAAGCTTTAAAATTAATCATTAGCTAATAAATTAACAAATTTCTAGTTAGGTAGAAATTAACAGAGGGGCCATGGCTGAACCTTTCTGTGCATATTTACCAATGGGTTGTGCTGTTTGGTTTAATGAGACAACCACAGACAGCATTGTTCTTTCAAATTAACTTCATCTGTCTTAGAGATTGTGGAAATGTTTCCAAGATTCTTGCAAATACTTGATCTCTTTCCCTTGATTTCCAGAATTGTCATTTTTTTGTGTGTATCCATGTGTGTATTTTAATGTGAATTTACAAGTAAGCATATTGGGTACTATTAGCCAAATCTCTTCTAAAACAGGAAGTTTCTTGAAACACTTTTAACACTGTGTTAAATGCCTCCATTGGAAGAATATTTTCTTTTAATATACATTCAAATGAGAAGATTACCACCATGTTATGACAAATATTTTTTCTAGTTTAATATTGATTATTTCCTTATATGTTTTGATGCTGAAAATAACTACCCATTTTCAACAGCATCCTTGTTTCCTACAATTTCAGTGCTTTTCCAAATTCTCAGCTTTTTTTGTGGGTCCTAATATAGTATTATTTAAGCAAGTAGATAGCTGATGCCTTTTGGTGATGGTGTTAAAACTCAGAACTTCATGTCTCATAAGAAACTAATCTTGGGAAGATATACCATTTAGAATAATTCCATTAAGTATTTTGGAGCTTAGAGTTTCTGTCTTACCATGCTTTCTGTCTTTAAGAAATTGACACACTGCCTCCCCCAATAAGACTCTGCATGTGCATTTGTCAATTTAAACCATTCAAAAAGTTGTTTTGTCAAAGCAGAGTACTGTAGAAAGGCAGCATTAAATTAATTCTTGTCTTTCCTGATAACTGTCTTCATAGCAACTTATTTTACTTTTAATGTTCTATCTTTTTAAAGTAAGATATTATTAATATTTGGTGAAAAGTAAGTTTCTCCTTTAAGGAGAATATTGTCAAATGTTTCCTCTACTTTCCCCTGAGAAACAGAAAATACATATACATGGAATGAAAAGAATATTGCCTAAAGACATTTTTTCTGGTTTTCAATGAAATGTGTTAGCATTTCTGAACATTTTGGCAAAAGCAAAAAAAAAATGCTTTTTGTTGTTTTCCTGAAAGAAAATAAATAATGAAGTTTGAGGATAATAATGACAGCAGGAAGATTGTCCTGCCTGTGGGTGAACTTTTCTTCGACTTGCTTTCTGTTTTATAGCTAGTAATATAATTGGGGCCAAATGGGTGAAATGAGTCCTATATATCATCCTCCTATAAAAAATCCAGATACAATAAATTTAGTAGCTCATTTAATTTTCCTTGTTATTAATAGGAAAAGAATATATTGGAATGAACTATCATAAATACAGATTAACAAGATAGTCAAGCTGGTAAGATAACACAGTTGAAAACTTTCATTTATCAGACTGAGAGAAAATTGAGAAAACAGTCAAGTAAATGCTTTCACCATGCTGAGGGAAAGTATTTGTCAATCTGAAACTGACATGAAACAATGATCTTAGGAGCACATTAAAGACATTCTCAAATATATAAACTTTTAGAGAGTTTCTACCCACATTCCCTCCCCAGAAAACTGTTACGGGAGGGGTCCTCAGCCTCTGAGGTTTAACGCCTGATGGTCTGAGGTGGGGCTGATATAGTAATAATAGAAAAATACAATAAATGTGATGTGCTTCAGTCATCTCGAAACCACCCCCTACCCTCAGTTCATGGAAAAATTTTCTTCCACTAAACCAGTCTCTGGTGCCAAAAAAGTTGGGGACTGCTGTGTTACAGGATATATTTCAGAAGGAAGAGAAGTTTTCTCTCAAGAGAACACAGTAAACTTATTATACAAGTCAGTAAATAAATAGTTATTGTTTGTAAAATAATGTCAGACAGGTTTATGTTTTAATAAAAAAGGGAAAATTATATTTTGAAAAACAAAAATAAACATAAGGGTAGGGTCTTAAATGGGTTTGATGGACTGGGGTTTAATCATAATTATCAGGGGACAGAAATACAGGACAAATTTAGATGTTCGCCATTTGCAGAATTTCTAAAATAGTCCACCAAATGCCCCTCCTTAATCCCTGGAAGCTGTGAATATACTGGATTATCACTCAAAGGAGATACAAATAAAATTACTGAATACCCAGGAAATATTATTATTATTATATATATTATTGCTAAGATATTCATATTTGAATATAAATATTAAAATAAATATTTAATGCTACATATTATCTTTGGAATATTTATTTAGCTTTGTATATTTCTGTACATATATTTCTATAAATCATACATTTTAAAGTTTCATATATAAGATATTTTATGTATATTTCATATATTATATATAATGTATATATATAATGTACATATATAATGTATATATCTAAAGAAATATTCAAAGAATAAGTCATGGCATTAAATATTTACTTTAATAACAAAGAATAAAAATCATTGAAGTAAACCTTAACTACCAGAAGTTATAAGAAAATGTAAATGTAAAGAGAGTAGAAATAAGAACTTGATAAAAAATGGAAAGCAATAAATTAGAAAACAGAAAATAATGGTAAAGTAATTAAATCAAAGTAGCTTTTGAGGGGGAGATTAAAAAAAGTCACACTTTGACTAACTTAGTAAGATAAAGAAGGGAGAATGCAAATAAGAAGCATAAGAAAATGTAATGCTATTCTTTAGGAAACAAAAAAATCATAGAAAACTACTTATTTTGATTTCTTTTTTTATATTTAACTTTATTTATTTTTTAATTTAAATTTATTTATTTTAATTAGAGGCTAATTAGTTTACAATATTGTGTTGGTTTTGCCGTACATCAACATGTATCCTCCACGGGTGTACACGTGTTCCCCATCCTGAACCCCCCTTCCAATCTCCCTCCCCATACCATCCCTCTGGGTCATCCCAGTGCACTAGCCCCAAGCATCCTGTATCTTTCATCGAACCTGAACTGGAGATTCATTTCTTATATGATATTATACATGTTTCAATGCCATTCTCCCAAATCATCCCCCCTCCCTCTCCCACAGAGTCCAAAAGACTGTTCTATACATCTGTGTCTCTTTTACTGTCTCACATATAAATATTTAAAGTTTTTCAGCCCTGTGTAAATATTTGAAAACCAGAATAAATTTGATGCTATTAAGAGATACATAATTTACCAAAATTGATTCCAGAAGAGAGAGCAAATAAAAGAACACCAATTACAATAGAATAAATACAGTTATTAAAGAGCCACTCCCCTTATAGCAGGAGGCTCAGAGATTTCACAAAGGGATTGTATATTAATATTTAAAGACATTTATCCAATGGTGTTTGGGCTTCCCTGGAGGCTCAGCGGTAAAGAAACCGCCTGTAATGCAGGAGACTGCCTGCAGTGCAGGAGACTCAGATTCAATCCCTGGGTCAGGAAGATCCCCTGGAGGAGGAAATGACAATCCCCCTCTAGTATTCTTATTTGGAAAATCCCATGGACAGAGAGGTCTGGAGGGCTACCCATTGGGTCTCAAGAGTCAGACATGACTCAGCAACTAAACTACCACCTAACACCATCCAATACTGTTTAGAGTAGAAAAAAAGTTTTAAAATAGAAAAAAAGCAGGAAAAGTTCTACATTCTTTTATAAATTAAGAAATATTTGGATACCAAAACCCACAAGATATCTTGTGTGCAAGTTTATATGCACACACATGCACACACACTGAGCTGGATTTTTTTTTTCCAAATCACAAATTAGTATTCGATTTTGTCAAATGGTTTTTTTGCATCTAGTAAAACAATCATTTTTTTTCTTTTGTGTTAATATGGGGAGTTATATTGATTATCTTTGAAATTTTAAATGGGCATTGCTATCCCATGGATAAAATCCTGAAGTTGTGATATATTTTCTTTTTAAAATATTCTTGGATTCAATTTGCTATATTTAAAGAAATTGTGCGTCTATGTTCTTAACAGACATTGGTCTACAGCAAGCTTTCTTTTTTTATTGAAGTATACTTGGGCTAACAATATTCTGGATTTGATATTAAGGTATTACTGTGTTCATAGATTGAATTAGGAAATGGTCCTTTCTTGTCAGTTTTCTGAAATAGTATAAAGCTGACATTATTTCTCCCCTAAATATTTGGTAGAATAAGAGAAGCCATCTGGGCCTGGAGTTTTTATGTATTGTTGGATTAGATTTGCTGATATTTTTAGAAATTGTGCATCTATGTCTATGGTGAACTTTTTTGTTGAAGTATATTAGTACTAACAATATTACATTAGTTTCAGATGTATAACACAGTGATTCAATATTTTTATACATTCCCAAATAATCACCACTATGAGTCTAGTTATTGACTGTTACTATACAAAGTTATTACAGAGTTATTGACTGTATTTCCCATGATATACATCATTATGACTTCTGTATTTCATTACTAGGAGTTTATATCTCTTAATTCCCTTGCCCTATTTTGTCCATCCTCCAACTTAACTCCCCTCTGACAACTATTATTCTCTTTATCTCTGAGTCTACTTCCGTTTGGTATATTGTTCTTTTGTGTGTGTGTGTGCTTTTTTAGATCTCATGTGTAAGTAAAATTATACAATATTTGTATTTTTTCCAATTTTTTTTATTGAAGGATAATTGCTTTACAGAACTTTTTGTTTTCTGTCAAATCTCAACATGAATCAGCCATAGGTATACATACATCCCCTCCCTTTTGAACCTCTCTCCCATCTCCCTCCCCATCCTACCCCTCTAGGTTGATACAGAGCCCCTGTTTGAGTTTCCTGAGCCATACAGCAAATTCCCATAGGCTATCTATTTAACATATGGTAATTAATGTAAGTTTCCATGTTACTCTCTCCATACATCTCACCCTCTCCTCCCCTCTCCCCATGTCCATAAGTCTATTCTCTGTATCTGTTTCTCCATTGCTGCCCTGTAAATAAATTCTTCAGTACCATTCTTCTAGATTCCATATATGTGCATTAGAATACGATATTTATCTTTCTCTTTCTGACTCCACTCTGTATAATAGGTTCTAGTTTCATCCATCTCATCAGAACTGACTCAAATGCATTCCTTTTTATGGTTGAATGATATTCCATTGTGTATATGTACCACAACTTCTTTATCCATTCATCTGTCAATGGACATCTAAATTGCTTCCATATTGTAGCTATTGTAATTAGTGCTGCAGTGAAAAATGGGATACATGTGTCTTTTTCAATTTTTGTTTCCTCAGGGTATATGCCTAGGAGTGGGATTACTGGGTCATATGGTGGCTTTATTCCTAGTCTTTTAAGGAATCTCCATACCATCTTCCATAGTGGCTGTATCAATTTACATTCCTACCAACAGTGCAAGACATTCCTTTTTCTCCACACCCTCTCCAGCATTTATTGTTTGTAGACTTTTTGATGATAGCCTTTCTGACTGGTGTGAGGTGACATCTCATCATGGTTTTGATTTGTTTTTCTCTAATAATGAGCGATGTTGAGCATCTTTTCATGTGTTTGTTAGCCATCTGTATGTCTTCTTTGGAGAAATGTCTGTTTAGGTCTTTTCCCCACTTTTTGATTGGGTTGTTTGTTTTTCTGATATTGAGTTGTATGAGCTGCTTGTATATTTTGGAAATTAATCCTTTGTCTGTTGTTTCATTTACTATTATTTTCTCCCATTCTGAGAGTTGTCTTTTCACCTTGCTTATAGTTTCCTTTGCTGTGCAAAATCTTTTAAATTTAATCAGGTCCCACTTGTTTACTTTTGTTTTTATTTCCATTACTCTCGGAGGTGGATCATAGAGGATCTTGCTTTGGTTTGTCATCGAGTGTTCTGCCTATGTTTTCCTCTAAGAGTTTTATAGTTTCTGGGCTTACACTTAGGTCTTTAATCCATTTTGAGTTTATCTTTATGTATGATGTTAGGAAGTGTTCTAATCTCATTCTTTACATGTAGCTGTCCAGTTTTCCCAGCACCATTTATTGAACAGGCTGTCTTTGCCCCATGGTATATTCTTGCCTCCTTTGTCAAAAATAAGGGACATAGGTGCATCAGTTTATTTCTGGGCTTTCTATCTTGTTCCATTGGTCTACATTTCTGTTTTTGTGCCAGTACCATACTGTCTTGATGATTGTAGCTTTGTAGTATAACCTGAAGTCAGGAAGGTTGACTCCTCCGGCTCCATTCTTCTTTCTCAAGACTGCTTTGGCTTTTGTGTTTTTGGGTCTTTTTTGTTTCCATATGAATTGTGAAAATTTTTTATCTAGTTTCTGTGAAAAATACCATTGGTAATTTGATAGGAATCACATTGAATCTATAAATTGCATTTGGTAGTATAGTCATTTTCACAATATTGATTCTTCCTAACCAGGAACATGGAATATTTCTCCGTATGTTTGTCATCTTTGATTTTTTCATCAGTGTCTTATAATTTTCTGTGTACAGTTTTTTTGTCTCCTTGCTATGCTAATGCTAAGTCACTTCAGTCGTGTCCGACTCTGTGCGACCCCATAGATGGCAGCCCACCAGGCTCCCCCGTCCGTGGGATTCTCCAGGCAAGAACACTGGAGTGGGCTGCCATTTCCTTCTCCAATGCACGAAAATGAAAAGTGAAAGTGAAGTCTCTCAGTCGTGTCCGACTCTTAGCAACCCCATGGATTGCAGCCTACCAGGCTCCTCCATCCATGGGATTTTCCAAGCAAGAGTACTGGAGTGGGGTGCCATTGCCTTCTCTGTTTTGTCTCCTTAGGTAAGTTTATTCCTAGATATTTAATTCTTTTTGTTGCAGTGGTGAATGGGATTGATTCCTTAATTTCTCTTTCTGAGTTTTCATTGTTAGTATATAGAAATGCAAGTAATTTCTGTGTATTGATTTTGTATCCTGCAACTTTGCTAAATTCACTGATTAGCTTTAGTAATTTTCTGATACTATCTTTAGGTTTTTCTATGTACAGTATCATGTCACCTGAAAACAGTGAGAGTTTTACTTCTTTTCCAATCTGGATTCTTTTTACTTTTTTTTTATTCTCTAATTGCTATAGTTAGGACTTTCAGTTCAGTTCAGTTCAGTCACTCAGTCGTGTCTGACTCTTTGTGACTCCATGAATTGCAGCACGCCAGGCCTCCCTGTCCATCACCAACTCCCGGAGTTCACTCAGACTCACGTCCATCAAGTCAGTGATGCCATCCAGCCATCTCATCCTCTGTCATCCCCTTCTCTTCTTGCCCCCAATCCCTCCCAGCATCAGAGTCTTTTCCAATGAGTCAACTCTTTGCATGAGGTGGCCAAAGTACTGGGTTTCAGCCTCAGCATCAGTCCTTCCAAAGAAATCCCAGGGTTGATCTCCTTCAGAATAGACTGGTTGGATCTCCTTGCAGTCCAAGGGACTCTCAAGAGTCTTCTCCAACACCACAGTTCAAAAGCATCAATTCTTTGGTGCTCAGCCTTCTTCACAGTCCAACTGTCACATCCATACATGACCACAGGAAAAACCATAGCCTCGATTAGATGAAACTTTGTTGGCAAAGTAATGTCTCTGCTTTTGAATATGCTATCTAGGTTGGTCATAACTTTTCTTCCAAGGAGTAAGCGTCTTTTAATTTCATGGCTGCAGTCACCATCTGCAGTGATTTTGGAGCCCCCAAAAATAAAGTCTGACACTGTTTCCACTGTTTCCCCATCTATTTCCCATGAAGTGATGGGACCAGATGCCATGATCTTCATTTTCTGAATGTTGAGCTTTAAGCCAACTTTTTCACTCTCCACTTTCACTTTCATCAAGAGGCTTTTTAGTTCCTCTTCCCTTTCTGCCATAAGGGTGGTGTCATCTGCATATTTGAGGTTATTGATATTTCTCCTGGCAATCTTGATTCCAGCTTGTGCTTCTTCCAGTCCAGCATTTCTCATGATGTACTCTGCATTGAAGTTAAATAAGCAGGGTGACAATATACAGCCTTGACATACTCCTTTTCCTATTTGGAACCAGTCTGTTGTTCCATGTCCAGTTCTAACTGTTGCTTCCTGACCTGCATACAGATTTCTCAGGAGGCAGGTCAGGTGGTCTGGTATTCCCATCTCTTTCAGAATTTTCCACAGTTTATTGTGGTCCACACAGTCAAAGCGGAGAAGGCAATGGCAACCCACTCCAGTACTCTTGCCTGGAAAATCCCATGGATAGAGGAGCCTGGTAGGCTTCAGTCCATGGGGTCGCTAGGAGTTGGACACGATTGAGTGACTTCACTTTCACTTTTCACTTTCATGCATTGGAGAAGGAAATGGCAACCCATTCCAGTGTTCTTGCCTGGAGAATCCCAGGGATGGGGGAGCCTGGTGAGCTGCCATCTATGGGGTCGCACAGAGTCGGACACGACTGAAGCGACGCAGCAGCAGCACACATTCAAAGGCTTTGGCATAGTCAATAAAGCAGAAATAGATGTTTTTCTGGAACTCTCTTGCTTTTCGATGATCCAGCAGATGTTGGCAACTCGGTCTCTGGTTCCTCTGCTTTTTCTAAAACCAGCTTGAAAACTATGTTGACTAATAGTGGTGAAAATGGACACCCTTTTCTGGTTCCTGATCTTAGGGGGAATGCTTTCAATTTTTCACCATTGAGAATAATGTTTGCTGTTGGTTTATCATATATGGCCTTTACTATGTTGAGGTAGGTTCTTCTATGCCCATTTTTTGAAGAGTTTTAATCATAAATGGGTGCTGAATTTTGTCAAAGGCTCTTCTGCATCTATTGAGCTGATCATATGGTTTTTATCCTTCAATTTGTTAATATGGCATATCACATTGATTGATGTGCATATATTGAAGAATCTTGCATTCCTGGAATAATCCCATCTTGATTGTGGTATATGAGCTTTTTGATGTGCTACTGAATTCTGTTTGCTAAAATTTTTTTGAGGATTTTTGCTTCTATGTTCATCAGTGATATTGGCCTGTAGTTTTCTTTTTTTGTGTGTTGTCTTCATCTGTTTTTGGTATCAGAGTGATGGTGGCTTTGTAGAATGAGTTTGGAAGTGTTCCTCTGCAATTTTTTGAAAGAGGTTTAGAAAGATAGGCATTAGCTCTTCTCTAAATGTTTGATAGAATTCTTCTGTGAAGCCATCTGGTCCTGGGTTTTTGTTTTTTGCGAGATTTTTGATCACAGCTTCAATTTACAGTGCTTGTAATTGGGTTGTTCATAATTTCTATTTCTTCCTGGTTCAGTCTTGGAAGATTGTACTTTTCTAGGAATCTGTCCATTTCTTCCAGGTTATCCATTTTATTTCCATGTAGTTGTTCATAATAGTCTTTTATAATCCTTTGTATTTCTGCATTGTCTGTTGTAACCTCTCCTTTTTCATTTCTAATTTTGTTAATTTGATTCTTCTCTCTTTTTTTCTTGATGAGTCTGGCTAAAGGCTTGTCAATTTTGTTTATCTTCTCAAAGAACAAGCTTTTAGTTTTATTCATCTTTCCTATTGTTTCTTTCATTTCTTTTTCAATTATTTCTACTATGATATTTATGATTTCTTTCCTTCTAATTTTTGGAGCTTATTGTACTTCTTTTTCCAGTTGTTTTAGGTGTAAAGTTAGGTTGTCTATTCAATGTTTTTCTTGTTTCTTGAGGTAGGATTGTATTGCTATAAACTTCACTCTTAGGACTGTTTTTGCTGCATCCCATAGGTTTTGAGTTGTGTTTTCATTGTCATTTTTTTCTAGACATGTTTTGATTTCCCTTTTGATTTCTTCAGTAACCCGTTGGTTATTTAGTAATGTGTTGCTTAATCTCTGCGTGTTTGTGTTTCTTACAGTTTTTTTCTTGTAATTTATATCTAATCTCATAGAGTGTGGTTGGAGAAGATGCTTGATATGAATTCAATTTTCTTAAATTTACTGAGGTTGAATATGTGATCCAAGATATGGTTTATCTGGAGAATGTTCCATGTGCACTTGAGAAGAGGGCATATTTTTCTACATTTGGATGGAATGTCCTGAAGACATCAATGAGATCCATTTCACCTAATGTATCATTTAAGACTTGTGTTTCTTTATTAATTTTCTACTTTGATGATCTGTCCACTGTTGTGAGTGGGGTGTTAAAATCTCCTACTATTATTGTGTTATTGTCAATTCCTGCTTTTATGTCTGTTAGTGTTTGTCTTATGTATTGAGGTGCTCCTATATTGGGTTCATCAGTTCAGTTCAGTTGCTCAAACCTATCTGACTCTTTGTGACCCCATGGACTGCAGTACGCCAGGCCTCCCTGTCCATCACCAACTCCCAGAGTTTACTCAAACTCGTGTCTATTGAGTCAGTGATGCCATCCAACCATCTCAACCTCTACTGTCCCCTTCTCCTCTCACCTTCAATATTCCCCAGCATCAGGGTCTTTTCAAATTAGTTAGCCCTTCCCATCACATGGCCAAAGTATGGCGTTTCAGCTTCAGCATCAGTCCTTCCAATGAATACTCAGGATTGATCTCCTTTAGGATGGACTGGTTGGATCTCCTTGCTGTCCAAGGGACTCTCAAGAGTCTTCTCCAACATCACAGTTCAAAAGCATCAATTCTTCAGTGCTCAGCTTTCTTTATAGTCCAACACTCACATCCATACATGACTACTGGAAAAACCATAGCTTTGACTAGACAGAGCTTTATTGGCAAAGTAATGTCTCTGCTTTTTAACATGCTGTCTAGGTTGATCATAACTTTTCTTCCAAGGAGCAAGCATCTTTTAGTTTCATGGCTGCAATCACCATCTGCAGTGATTTTGGAGGCCCCCAAAATAAAGTTGGGTGCATAAATATTTACAAGTGTTGTGTATTCCTCTTAGATTGATCCCTTCATTATTATGTAGTATCCTTCCTTATCTCTTGTAATCTTCTTTATTTTAAGGTCTATTTTATCTGATATGAGGATTGCTGCTCCAGCTTTCTTTTGCTTACCATTTGCATGGAATATATTTTTCTATCCTCTCACTTTCAGTCTATATGTGTCTTTAGGTATGAAGTCGGAGAAGGCAATGGCAACCCACTCCAGTACTTTTGCCTGGAAAATCCATGGAAGGAGGAGCCTGGTAGGCTGCAGTCCATGGGGTCGCTAGGATTTGGACACGACTGAGCGACTTCACTTTCACTTTTCACTTTCACACATTGGAGAGGGAAATGGCAACCCACTCCAGTATTCTTGCCTGGAGAATCCCAGGGACGGGGAAGCCTGGTGGGCTGCCGTCTATGGGGTCGCACAGAGTCGGACACGACTGAAGCGATTTAGCAGTAGCAGCAGCAGGTATGAAGTGGGTTTCTTGTAGACAGTATATATGGGTCTTGTTTTTGTGTACATTCAGCCAGTCTGTGTCTTTTGGTTGGAGCATTTAATCCATTTACATTTAAAGTAATTATTGATATATATGTTCTTACTGCCATTTTCTTATTTGTTTGGGGTTGATTTTGTAGATCTTTTTTCTTCTCTTGTATTTCTTGACTATATAATTCTCTTTAACATTTGTTGTAATACAAGCTGGTTTGGTGGTACTAAATTCTCTTAACTTTTGCTTGTCTGAAAAGCTTTTTATTTCTCCATCAATTTTGAATGAGATCCTTACTGGGTACTGTGATCTTAGTTGTAGATTTTACCCTTTCAGTACTTAAATATATCTTGCTATTCCCTTCTGGCCTGCATAGTTTCTGCTAAAAGATCAGCTGGTAAGCATATGGGGTTTCCCTTATATGTTACTTGTTGCTTCTTCCTTGCTGCTTTTAATATTCTTTCTTTGTGCTTAGTCTTTGTTAGTTTGATGAGTATGTGTCTTGGCATGTTTCTCCTTGGATTTATCCTGTGTGGGACTTCTTATGCCTCTTGGACTTGATTGACTATTTCCTTTTCCATATTGGGGAAATTTTCAACTATAATCTGTTCAAAAAATTTCTCATACCCTTTCTTTTTCTCTTCTTCTTCTGGGACCCCTATAATTCAAATATTGTTGCATTAGATATTGTCCCAGAGGTTTCTGAGACTATCCTCAGTTCTTTTCATTCTTTTTACTTTATTCTGCTCCTCAGAACTTATTTCCACCATTTTATCTTCCAGCTCACTGATTCGTTCTTCTGCTTCAGCTATTCTGCTATTGATTCCTTCTAGAGTATTTTTAACTTCAGTAATTGTGTTGTTTGTCTTTGCATATGTATTCTTTAATTCTTCTGCTGAGTCACTTCAGTCGTGTCTGACTCTGTGTGACCCCATAGATGGCAGCCCACCAGGCTCCCCTGTCCCTGGGATTCCCCAGGCAATAACACTGGAGTGGGTTGCCATTCCCTTCTCCAATGCAAGAAAGTGAAAAGTGAAAATGAAGTCACTCAGTCATGTCCGACTCTTTGGAACCCCATGGACTGCAGCCCACCAGGCTCCTCCATCCATGGGATTTTCCAGGCAAGAGTACTGGAGTGAGGTGCAATTGCCTTCTCCTTTAATTCTTCTAGGTCTTTGTTAATTGATTCTTGCATTTTCTCCATTTTGTTTTCAAGGTTTTTGATCATCTTTACTATCATTATTCTGAATTCTTTTTCAGGTAGCTTACCTATTTCCTCCTCATTTATTTGGACTTCTGTGTTTCTAGTTTGTTCCTTCATTTGTGTAGTATTTCTCTGCCTTTTCATATATATTTTTTTAAACTTACTGTGTTTGAGGTCTCCTTTTCCCAGGCTTTAAGGTTGAATTCTTTCTTCCTTTTGGTTTCTGCCCTCCTAAGTTGGGTCTAATAGTTTGTATAAGCTTCATATAGGGTGAGATTTGTGCTGGGTTTTTGCTTGTTTGCTTGTTTGTTTTTCCTCTGATGGGCAAGGCTGAGTGAGGTGGTAATCCTGTCTGCTGATGACTGGGTTTGTATTTTTGTTTTGTTTGTTGTTTAGATGAGGCGTCCTGAGCAGGGTGCTACTGGTGGTTGGGTGATGCCAGGTCTTGTATTCCAGTGGTTTCCTTTATGTGAGTTCTCACTATTTGATACCCCCCAAGGGTTAGTTCTCTGGTAGTCTAGGGTCTTGGAGTCATTGCTCCCACTCAAAATGTTCAGGGCTTGATCTCTGGTCAGGAACAAAGATTCCAAAAGTGGTTTGTTATGGCATTAAGTGAGATTGAAACAAGTATCCCAAAACAAGAAAGCAAAGATGAACCCCAGACAAATGGCAGTTACAAAATCAGGCAAATAATAATTAAAATAATGGAATATAAACATATACATATACACCCATGATCTAAATCAAAACAGTCCAACAAAAATAAAGTACAATAGATTGACCTGGAAAACAAAGTTAACCAAGAATTATATCTACCTGAACATATCTAAGTTAAGCACAAACTGGAAAACAAAACTAAAGCAAGGTGCCAACTGGGGAATAAAGCAATGAAAATAAAACTAACAAATATGTTGGGAGGAAAGGAAAGAAAGAAAAGAAGGAATAGATATGCAAAGTTAAATAGAGGTAGATGAAGATTTATACACATTAAAGATTAACTGCAAGGGGAAAAGAACAGTAGGAAAGGCAAATGAAGGAATAAATGTAGAAAAAATATAATAGGTTTTAAAAAATTAAAAATTAAAATTATAAAAACGACGGGAAAAAATGGAAGAAAGGAAAAAGGAAAAAAAGGAAAACTCCACAGAACTGCAAAAGCCCAATGTAGAGGCAGAGGTTTATAACAACAAAAAACATGACTGAGAAAAAAACAGAAAAAGAAAAAGCTCAGTTAGCTTTCATAGTGCCAATAAAATTAACAACCATAACAGAGGAGGGGAAAAGGAAAAAAAAAAGAGAGAGAGAGAGAAAAAATTACAAAAGAATTACAGAACAAGTCAAAACGTAAGAATAATAAATGTTTTTCTTGAGTCACTGCTGTCAGAGTCCTTTCCCTCGCTGGGAGTCACAGTCCACCTCACCTCCCTAGGATGCCTCTAACACTGTGCTGATTTCTAGACCTGCTGTGGGGGCAACTCAGATTCAAATCTTGTCCTACTGCTCTGTGTTCTTGCGTCCAGTGTCCACAGCTATCAGAACTAGTGCATTTTGTTTTGTGGGAGCTCTCAATGACTCTTTATATATTCCACAGACACAGAGTCTGCCTAGTTGATTGTGTGGATTTAATCTTCAGCTTGTACAGCTGATGGGAGGGATTTGGGTCTTCTTCTTTAGCCACACTGCCCCTGGATTTCAATTGTGGTTTTATTTCCACCTCTTCATGTGGGCTGTTCACTGGGGTTTGCTTCTGAGGCTGCCCTGGAGGATTTGGGTTTGCCTCTGTGAGGGCCAGGTATGAAGGTGGCGCAGAGTCTTAGGTCACAGGGGTTCTGGCAGCACGAGGTACTCAGGGGAGTTGGCGGCTAGGGCAGCAGGAAATATAGTGTTCTAGAAGGGTATGGAAACCAGTATTGGCCAATACACTCCAATATTCTTGCTGGAGAACCCCACCTCCCTGACAGAGAAGCCTGGCAGGCCACAGTCTACAGGGTCACAAGGATTCGGACATTACTGAAGCGACCCTGTGTGCATAGGCGCAAGACTCTTTTTGCCTGTGGCAGCTCTGACTCAGTGAGAGTTGAGCATGAAGGTGGCACAGCTGCTTGGCTTGTGGATACCCTGGTGGCACCAAGTGTGCAGGGACAGGGACTGCCTCTGCCACAGGAGTTATAACCTTATCAGAGTCTTTTTACGAGTCTCTTGTAGCTGGCCATCAGAAGGCCTCTTTGGCCAGTCTTTCTCCGTAGCTCTGTGCATTCAGGCACTGAAAAGGGCTTCCTTGCCTGGGGTCCTTCTCTGTTGTTCAGCATGTCAGGCACATAGAGGTTCCCCCCTGGCTGGGGTCCTACTCTGTAGATTGGCGTGTCAGTCACTTTAAGGGGCACCCTGGGTGGGATCATACTCTGTAGTTCAGTGTGTCAGGCCTTTGATGGGCCAGCCTCTCTATTGTTCAGCTGGCACTGTTTGCGTGTTGGGGGAGAGAGGCTATGGTGATAGCTCCACCCCCTACACATGACTCAGCAGTATCGCCTTGCTTCCGTGGCTGCCCGGCTTTCTTCCATAGGCATTTCCCACCACCATCTCCTCCCTCACATCCCCTCCGTATGTCTCTCCATAGTCAACAGCAGCCCTTCTCCGGGGATTGCTCCACAATCCCTAAATTCCAATTCCCAGGGCTGTGCCTTCCAGGGGATCTGTGTGCCTGTCTGGGGTATGTATGGCTGCAGCAAAGCAGTCTGATTCTCATTCCATTTAGGCTGCCACAGGTCAGCTGTTTCACTCTCAGCCTTAAATGTTTCTCCTCTGACTCAGACAGTTGCCCCAGTGTGGGGATCAGACCCCTGCTTCAGTTCCCCCACCTGCCGAAGGCAAGTCCATTCCTACTAACACTCCTGTTTTCCCCCTAGTTTCTTCATCCTACCAAGTTTTGCGTGGGTTTATATATTCTTTTCCGATGGTCAGATACTCCTGTCCACTCTTAGCTGGTGTTCTGCATTCCCTTCTGTGTCTGAAGGTGTGTTCCTGATGTATCCATGGAGAGAAATGTACTTCACGTCCACCTTCTCCTCTGCCATCTTGTTCTCCCAATATTTGTCTTTGACATTTCATTTAGCGTAATATTCTCTAAGTCTGTTGTGGACTTTTATTTGAGGAAATATTTTAACTGCAAATTTAATATCTTTATTAAGGATATGTCTATTTGTTATCTATTTCTTCTTGGGTAAGCTTTGATAGTTTGTATCTTTAAAGGAATTTTTCCATCTAGTCTTAAGTTTTTGATTTATTGACATAGATTATTCATAGTATTCCCTTGTTGTTGTGTTGTTCAGTCACTAAATTGTGTCCGACTCTTTGCAACCCCATGGACTGTAGCATGCCAAGCTCCTCTGTCCTCTGCTATCTCCTGGAGCTTGCTCAAATTCATGTCCATTGAGTCCGTAATGCTTGCTATCTAGCCATCTCATCCTCTGTCACACCCTTCTCATTCTGCCTTCAGTCTTTCCCAGCAGCAGAGTCTTTTCCAGTGAGTTGGCTCTGTGCATCAGGTGACCAAAGTGTTGGAGCTTCAGCTTTAGCATCAGTCCTTCCAATGAATATTCAGGGTTGATTTCCTTTAGGATTTACTGGTTTGATCTCCTTGCTGTCCAAGGACTCTCAAGAGTCTTCTCCAGCACCACAATTTGAAAGTATCAATTCTTCAGTGCTCAGACTTCTTTATGGACCAACTCTCACATCTTTACGTGACTACTGGAAAAACCATAGCTTTGACTATGTGGACCTTTGTCGGCAAAGTGATCCCTCTGCTTTTTAGTATGCTGTACACTGCCTAGGTTTGTCATAGCTTTTCTTCCAAGGAGCAAGTGTCTTTTAATTTCATGGCTGCAGTCACCATCCACAATGATTTTGGAGCCCAAGAAAATAAAATCTGTCACTGTTTCCACTCTTGCCCCATCTATTTGCCATGAGATGATAGGACCAGATCCCATGATCTTAGTTTTATAAGCTATTCCCTTACTATCATGTTAATATTTGTGGAAATTTTAATGATTGGACCTTTCTTTTGTTCCGGATATTCTTAATTTGCATTTTTCTCTTTCTTTCCCTGATCACTCTGGTTAGAGGTTTATCAGTTTATTGATCTTCTCAAAGAATCATAGTATTAGTTGCTGCATTATACATGAGCACAAATTTAGTGGTCTAATGCAAGACAAATTTAGTATCTTGTAGTTTCTTTGGGTCAGGAGTCAACAAGGTACAACTGATTCATCTGCTCAAGGTTTCAGGAGGCTGAAATCAGGGACTTAGATCTCTTCTGAGGCTTGAGATCCTCTTCCAAGCTCACTCCTTGTTGGCAGAATTCATTTCCTTGTGACTCTGTGGCTGAGGTACCCATCTCCTTGCTAACAGTTAGTTAGAGACTGCTTTGAGCTCCTCCAGGGCTTTCTCACAACCTTGCCCTATGGTCTCTTCCTTTCCCAACATGATATCTTACTTCATGAACCAATATAAGAACACTTGTTATGGCTTCTTATCCCTTAAGGATTACCTGATTTTTATCTTCCTTTTTGACTAATTCTTAGTCAACTGATTAAGGACCTTTATTTAAACCTGCAAAATCTCTTGCTATATAGTGTACCATAATTACAAGAGAGAGATTCTATCATAATCACCTGTCTTTCCTGCACTTAGACTTCCCTGGTAGCTCAGCTGGTAAAGAATCCACCTGCACATGCCAGAGATCCCAGTTCGATTCCTGGATTGGGAAGATACCCTGGAGAAGGGATAGGCTACCCATTCCAGTATTCATGGGCTTCCCTGGTGGATCAGACAGTAAAGACTCCACCTGCAATGCAGGAGACCTGGGTTTGATCCCTGGGCTGGGAAGATCCCCTGGAGGAGAGCAAGGCAAACCACTCCAGTATTCTTGCCTGGAGAATCCCATGGACAGAGGAGCCTGGCAGGCTACCGTCTATGGGGTCACAAAGAGTCAAACATGACTGAGCGACTAAGCACAGCACAGCTTCCTGCACTCAAGGAGAGAGGATTATGCAGATGGGATAGACTTGGGGAGTGTGTCTTGGTGGGCCATTTTGGAATTCTTCCTACCACAATCAAACTTTGTTTTCATTGATTTTTCTATTGTTTTTCTTCTTTTTTCTTTCTTCTTTCTCTAATTTTTCCTCTGATACTTATTGCTTCTTTCATTTGCTTACTTTGGCCACCTGATGCAAAGAACTGACTCATTTGAAAAGACCATGATGCTGGGAAAGATTGAAGGTGGGAGGAGAAGGGGATGATAGAGGATGAGATAGTTGGATGGCATCACTGACTCAATGGACATGAGTTTGAGTAAACTCTGGGAGTTAGTGATGGACAAGGAGTCCTGGCATGCAAGGAGTCCATGGAGTTGCAAACAGTCGGACACGACTGAGCGACTGAACTAAACTGAACTGAACTAAGTAAATTTTTACTTTGCTCTTCACAAATTGGGAAAGTAGGTTATCAGTTTGAGACCTTTCTTCTTTTCGCATGTAGGCATTTATGCTCTCAGTTTACCCCCATGTATTTCTTTAATGGTATCCCACAAATATTACTGTGTTGTACTTTCATTTTCTATAGTTCAAAATTTACTTTATAATTCTCTCTTTGAGTCCTTCAAAATAACCCATGTGTTGTTTACAACTATGTTGCTTTAATTTCCAAATACTTGAGGATTTTCCAGAAGTCCGTTGTTAGTTTCTAATTTAATTCTGTTTTGGTTCTGGAGTATACTTTGTATGATTTAAAATCTTTTAAATGACTTGAATAATTTTTACAGACCAGAATAGGATTAATATTGGTAAATATTCTGTGTGTAGTTAGAAAGAATGTACATCTGTTGTTGGGTGTGCTGTTCTATAAATGCTAATCAGGTTAAGGTGACTGATAATTTTGTTTAAATCTTCTACATCCTCACTGATTTTCTGTCTATTTGTTCTTATTAAGAAAGAGGTACTGTAATCTCCTGCTATAACTGTGGATCTATTTATCCTTGCAGTTCTATTAGTTTTTGCTTCATGTATTTTGAACCTCTACTATGTTTACCCAAGAATAGTAACATTTTCATTTGAAATATGTTTTCTAGCTTCAGTGTTAGTAATTTTTCCTGATCTTTTAAAAGAGCAGACTGTGTAAAAAGGATAGTTTGTAATGCAGATAGGGAATGATCTCTTTTCATTTTTTGTATGCACAAAACAAATGCATAACAATATACTGATCCAGTAAAGGAGATTAAAGAGTGACCTTATGTGGAAGAATGTGATGTCACAAAATTCAAGAACAAGGCATATTTCAAGGAAGGAGTTGTCCAGTGTTTTATGCTACAGAAAGCTCATGAATAGGACTATAACTATCCTTTTGGTTTAGTGTTGGGCAGATCACTGTTGACCTATGTGAAAGCTAACTTGATGAAGTATTGAAGGGGGAACCACTGTGGATTTTCCTGAGGAGTGAATGAAGGGGAGAAATGATGACAGCAAGTCCACATGGTTCCTGGGAAGAGTCAGATATCTTACGCAAAGTACCTAGTAGAATGACTAGAGTATGCTGCTAAGTCACTTCAG
The DNA here is from genome assembly GCF_019923935.1 of Bubalus bubalis. NCBI lineage: Eukaryota > Metazoa > Chordata > Mammalia > Artiodactyla > Bovidae > Bubalus > Bubalus bubalis. The sequence goes on from NC_059160.1 coordinate 70,107,757, forward strand.
TCGTGTCCGACTCTGTGCGACCCCATAGACGGCAGCCCACCAGGCTCCGCCATCCCTGGGATTCTCCAGGCAAGAACACTGGAGTGGGTTGCCATTTCCTTCTCCAATGCATGAAAGTGAAAAGTGAAAGTGAAGTTGCTCAGTTGTGTCCGACCCTCAGCGACCCCATGGACTGCAGCCCACCAGGCTCCTCCGTCCATGGGATTTTCCAGGCAAGAGTACTGGAGCGGGGTGCCATTGCCTTCTCCGACTAGAGTATACTCAACCCTTAATAGAAATGGCTACCATTATTATTGTTGCTATCATTGTTACTATCATTGTTGTTTTATTTTTTACTTTTATTGGAGTATAATTGCATTACAGTGTTTGCTAGTTTAGTTAGTTTCTACTTATTGTCATTATTTTAATTAGGAGCTTTCAGCCATCGTATTGGGATTAATTGGAAAAAGACAAGAAGTCTAATAACAACAATAATAATATATACTCACGTTGTTGTTGTTGTTCAGTCACTAAGTCACGTCCAGCTCTTCACAACCCCATGGACTGCAGCATGCCAAGCCTCACTGTCCCTCACTATTTCCTGGAGCTTGCCCAAGTTCGTGTCTGCTGAGTTGGTGGTGCTATCCAACCATCTCATCCTTTGCTGCCCTCTTCTATTGCCTTCAATCTTTCCCAGCATCAGGGTCTTTTACAGTGAGTTGGCTCTTCATATCAGGTTGCCAAAGTATTGGAGCTTCAGCTTAAGCATCATATTCATAGCTGACTTTTACTAAACACCTCTATTGTAGGATTTATTCTACATTTTAGTTCTATATGCATTAACTCTTAAACTCCAGAAACATAAGTAGTTATTTATAGATGGCATTATCATTTCCAAGCTCTATGACTTTAACAAAGTATTTAACTCTTTAACCCTAGATTCTTTACCTGTGTCTCTCTTCATGATATGCATGTTATCCTTTAGTAAATGGTTAATAAAGTGTAGCTATTATAATTTTCATCATGTCTTGTGAATATCCATAGACTTAACACTTCTTAAGGTGCAGAGATACATTCTTTCCTGGATAAAAGCACAAGTATGAATTAGCCACAATTGACATTGCATAAGAAATATGGATTACAGAACAGGTATGTCCTAAAGTTTTTACAGAAGACACAGAAACATCACTCAAATGGCTGTACCTTAAATAAGACTCTAAATAGGCTGAAAGAATATCCTTGGATAGCCTATGAAATTATTTAGTGGTTTAGTAGTTTTTAGTTTCTGTTTTGGGGTTTTTTTCTGAGAAGAAATATAGAATGAAATTTTGTAAATATGCTCAAGAAAATTATTGCTCAACAAGAAATGCCCAATTTGAAATGAGGTAGGCCACAGTTTATACACAAACTAAATATGTATGGATTTGGTTTAAATTAGATATACAAGCTGCCTAAAAATAGTACTTAGTATCTGTTTTTATACTACAGTCCTTTGGTTGGGGATTGGCAGAGTCCCTAGTCAGGTATAATTAAAAGAAAAGTGCTCTGGTCCTGCCCAATCATGTTTTCTGTCATCATTTAAAATCCAGCACCTTTTACATTCTGGTCTGCTCTGTCATGGTGTTCATCACAGCTTTTTAACCATGAATGTAGAGGACTATCTTTATGGTCTCCTGGCCACGTTACTTACTCTCAGGGCTTCAATGACTATCTATATGTGGGAATTCCCAAATCTGTATTTTTAACCCAGGATATTTTCTTGAGATCATACTTAAATATTTACCTTTTTACTTTACATCTCCATTTTGTTCTACAGAACCTCAAATTCCACATCATCTGGGACTAATCTCATCTGTCTGTCCCAAATATTCTCTCCCTTCTGTATTTGGCCTTGTAGTGAGTGGTAACAACCAATGGCCCATATGCACGTGATGGCCATTCCTTTACTTCCCCCAACCCCTTATTCTTTGATGAGATATATTGCCAAGTGATATTGATTCTGTATCTATGTTTTTCTGTCAGAGCTGAGGCTTTCCCTGTTTTTTCATTTGCGCCATCTATGAAGACAGCATTTAACTCTCTCTCGACTTAGACTCCATCAAGCCAAAATCCCTTTTCCCCATTCATTTTTTATACAATGTCTTGATGACTAATCTTTCAAGAACTGGAGTTTTCAACCAGCCTGAGGTGTGGTGCCTTGCACAGGGCAGTATTTTATATCAGAGTGGGGTTGCCAGGAAAAGGCTGGGGTAGTGGGGAATATTCCATGTTTATCAAAAGTGAAAAAGAGATTGAACCTAGAAGAAAACATTGTTAGCCATCCTATTCTTGATTTCATGGTTTCTTCCCCCAGTGAGAAGTGTTTCTGGAGGCTCAGAAGAGAAATAATTAATATGAAAAAGATTTGTGGTTATTTGTGCATTTTCAATAGTATGATTTTTTCTTGAAGATTTGGCATGAATTGCAATATTTTTCCATCTTTGGGTGTTGGTTTGAACTGGATTCAGAAGCATATTTTGAGTTGGTGACAGAAGAAGGACTAAGTTGACCTAAGATTTAGAAGCATGTTTTATGTTTTGGTTGGCTACAGAGGAAGTAGTGTGTTGATGTCAACTGCAGAAGTGAGTTCCCTGGTGTTTGTTCTCCTGGTTGCTGACGTTCAAAACATGAGCTGTCACTGACTGGTTGGCTTTTAGGGGCATGTTCACTGAAGTAAATTGTGACTAATCAGTTAGGTTTAAAAATTTGTTCTGGCTTTACTTGTTTCCATGATTATATGATTGTCATTTATTAATTAGAAAGGTTTAAAATAACCACTTCTGGAGTTATCTGTTACCATGGATGTAAGATGATAGTTTTTCTAGAAGTGTGGAGACATTTTATTGTCACCTATCAAAGCATATTGTCATATCCTATGTTTAATTGCTTATTCAATTGACCATCTTTTCTAAAACTCTAAACTATGGAGCTGCTTCTCCCTTATTAGTTTATCTTGGCATCCAGCACAATGCCTGGCATACCATAGTTTTTTAACAATTATTTGTTGAATGAATAAATGAAAATGCATATTTTCTCAGATTTGGTGCTATTAATATTTTGGGCCTAACAATTCTTTGTTTGGGGAGCAGTCTTTTGTATTGTGGAATGTTTGGCATGATGCCTAGATGTCAGACTGGAGTAGGAAATGACAACCCAATCCAGCATTCTTGCCTGGAAAATTCCATGGACAGAGAAGCCTGGTGGGCTACAGACCATGGGGATCACAAAAAGTCAGACATGACTGAGGGCCCATTCACTGCACTGCACTAGATGTCAGAGGAGTTTCCTCTGTTGTGACAACCAAAGTTACCTCCAGCCATTGGTTAAGTTCCCCTTAAGGTGCAAAATCACCAGGCTATGTGATAAAATTCTTGGATTTAAAGAGATTGAAATACAGAATTAGAGGTAATTCATGTTCTATTTAAACTCTAATTCACTTTACTATAAGAGCATCAACTGTGTTGGGAGAAAGATCCGAGGTTAAGTAAAATGAAAGTGAGAATAAATTTGAGATGAGGCATAGGATCCCGTCGAGCAAAGTTTGCCATGTTGATTTTCACAGCAGAAACAAGCCCCTTTGTTAAATATTTACACAAGGGAAATGTACATTTTGACTTCCTAGACCTAATATGCTGTGGTCTGCCGTGCTTTAAAAACATTTCTCATTTTTCATGCTTTCCTCATGCATGAATATTTAGGTAATTATCATTAGCCCCATTTTATACAGATGAGAAAACTGAGGCTCAGTTGTTAAAGGACTTGCCCAAGATCAAACAACCAGTTAAATAGACTGGACTATATCTCTAATCCAGCTTTATCTGTCCACCAAACCTTTCCTGCTTCTCATCTGCAGGAAATGGTAGGGAAGCAGGGGCATCGTTTCTCCTAGGAAACAATGGGTCAGATCAAAATCCGAGTCTCCCAGCAGGTGTTCCAGGTGAGCTTCATCCCTGGGAGGGTTCCACATTCTATTCCTGAGAAAGAGGCAAATGTACTGTTGAATGGAATCAGGTTCCAGCTACAATCTCTCTCACACAAACCTTGAGCAGAGGAATGAACACCCTCTCTCCCAACTTGCCACCACTCTAAATGGAAGTATTGCATTACTAGAGAATAGATACCAGAAGAAGTTTGGATAGCAAATCATTCAGCCTACTGACATTAAATAAAAGTTTTTACTTATTTAATTGATTCTTTTTAGTTAAGAAATACCTAAAATAACTGGTCCTCTGGCAAGCAAAATTGTGTGCTGTAATATAATACAGATTTTAAAATTTCTATCAATTGTTATCAAAATGATATACACCGAGGAGATAACATTGTTTGTTAACAAATTTATCCATGGGTTTGTGACTTTTTTCCCCCTCTGAGGATTGTTTTGAAAAGTTCAAAAGAGAAATGTTTAATACAAAAAAAATCTTTCATTATTTGTGTGTTTTCCAAAGATAGAATATTTTTATTTTGCTTGAAGACCTGTCGTGAATCCCAATAACATCCCTGAGCATTGGAGTTCTGTTTTGTTTTCAGTATAATTGACAGTTTTAGAAAAATTTTGCATAACTTCCTGCTTTGGTAGCCATTGCTCCTATGTGAGATTCAATTAGAAATTAAACTAAAGGGAAACAAGTACAGTATTTTATTCATAATAGGTATTCTGATATACAGCATAAGGAATATAGTCAATAATACTTTAATAATTTTATACGATGACTTTTGGCTATTAGACTTATTATGGTGCTTGTTTTGTTATATATTTAAATGTCAAATCACCATGTTGTACACCTGAAACTAACATACTGCTGTACATCAGCTTAATTTAGGCTTAGGACTAAGATTGTACATTCACTTAGGACTGCTAGAAAAGGTGGCTGTTCTATTCTTTTGTAAGTTTTGGTCCTTCTGAGAAAGTTTTCTTAAACATCAGGAGAAACTAAAGTTTAATTTCGTCAAGCCTATGTTTGTCTTCTAATTGAGGAACTACAGAATATTATTTGGGGTAATTTTTGGATTTCTGAAAAATGAGTTGGCCAACCTTCTGAGCTTAAGCCATGAAGATAATTCTTCTAATTTTTCTTGTCATACAGTCTGTGAGAGACTCGGCGGAACCAGTGTTCATACACCTTGGTGAGACCTGGTTCACCGTTGCACAAACTGCTTTCCTTTCTCATTCAATTCTGTGAAATAGCACTTCACCTGAGTCACCTCCTGGATGAGGTGTTTCCTACCTTTCAGTTACTACTACAGATCACTTGATCCAGAAAATTTTCATTATCTCCTCTTTCCAAATATAGCTACATCCCAGATGCCAAATAGGTGTTCAGGAAGTTGCTCTAAACTGCATAGAGATGGCACACAAAATACTTCCTGTTTGCCGCACCAAGCCTAGATGATGCCATAATTTAAACAGCATAAACTTGACCTGTTTCACTTGGGCTGAGCTTTCAAATCCAGTGCTTTATCCCAAGGTCAATGACTGGACATTTTTATTTTGAGCAACACTGGAGAATAGTGGCACAACTATCCGGCTCATCCATTAGTACTTTTTTGCTTTGGTTCTATGTAAATTCCCTGGCAAATTATAAATATTTATCTACCTTATACTTAGAGCCATCCTAATTGTGTATATGGTTAGTGCTTAGGTTTCTGATATACTTTGGATTATCTTTTAATCTTTATTTTTTGATAATGAAACTTATGTCTGTGATGGTGATATTGTATTTGGAAAGCTTGAAAGCTGGGGTTGGCAGTTGGAGTGACTAGCTTTACCTGGAACTGTTGAAGAAGGAGAGTATTATTTTCTGGTGGGCCACTCCTATAGGGACAGACATGTCTTTGGGACAATTCTTTTCCAAATAACTTACAAATAGAATCTAGGAGTGTTGAATTATGATGCTTGAGTGAAAAATACCATGCTTTTCTTTACACCATGCAGTAAATACTTTACTTTTATTTCTGTTCTTTGAGCTGTTATAAATGACACAATAAAAATATATGGTATTTATTGACCATGAGTAGCAGGAGCTATAATTGGAGAAGGAAATGGCATCCCACTCCAGTATTCTTGCCTGGAGAGTCCCAGGGACAGAGGAGCCTGTTGCGCTGCTGTCTATGGGATCACACAGAGTCAGACACCACTGACGTGACTTAGCAGCAGCAGCAGCAGGAGCTATAACAAGGGTTTTGCATTCATTATCTATTTAATCCTCACAAATGCAATGAGATGGATTAACTGTCATTTTACAAATGAAGTTGTGGGTTTGAAGGTTAAATGAACTGCCCCCCAAACACAAAATCAGCACTAGCCTTGCTCACATTTCACTGGTGGGTCTTTTTTCTCCTGAGACTGTGCTCTTATTCACTCTACTAACTCATTTCTGACGTAGGAACTCTCACCATATTTGCTATTTACCTGGCAATTTAGGTTTAGGTAGAAAATATTTTTCCTGTTGCCATATTCTTGCCATGATTGTCACAGAGTCCATTTTGTCTGTGATTGGACAGCACTTAGGGAGCAAGAAGCTTTTGAATTTCAGATGTAACTTGACTATCTGAAGACTTCTTGAAAGGCTGTTTCCTGGCTTTAAAAAAGACATTTTCCTTTCATCTCTTAATATCATTGACAAATTAAAAACGTTTTTTTTTTTTCTGCTCTGTGTGGGTAAATTCAGGCTTCACTTTCAAGTTCCTTCTGATTTGACTGAGATTTGCAGTGGAAAAAAAAAATTGGCTAAGTAAGTCAGTCAACTCTAGAAAAGGGCCACACAAGATCTTATGAAATTTAAACCTTATTATAAATCTCATATTGTCATCACAACACTCCAAAATACGGTCTCAGTGGAAGATACCCTGGTTTTGGCAATTAGTTTTAGTACTGAGGATATAATTTGATACACAATAATCATATTAGAAAATAAAGCAAATGCTTAAATTTTTTTTATTTTATTACTTTGTTTTAACCAAACAAATTAAGGTTCCAACAGTTGAAAGATAGTATATATACTCAATGATGCAGCTTAGAGGAAAAAACACTGGGTAACAGAAGCATCTTCATCACTGAAAAAAAATCTGATTAACACTACAACTGAGTAGTCCAAAATAACAGATATAACAAGCATTTTGACATTTAATTGTTATGAACAAAAGGGCAAAGTATATCTTTATTTCCAATATGGCCTAATATACTAAATTTAACAGTTGAACCAATATGAAATTAGATACCAAGGGAACATTTCATGCAAAGATGGGCTCAATAAAAGACAGAAATGGTATGGACCTAACAGAAGCAGAAGATATTAAGAAGAGGTGGCAAGAATACACAGAAGAACTGTACAAAAAAGATCTTCACGACCAAGATAATCATGATGGCATGATCACTGACCTAAAGCCAGATCCTGGAATGTGAAGTCAAGTGGGCCTTAGAAAGCATCACTATGAACAAAGCTAGTGGAGGTGATGGAATTCCAGTGGAGCTATTTCAAATCCTGAAAGATGATGCTGTGAAAGTGCTGCACTCAATATGCCAGCAAATTTGGAAAACTCAGCAGTGGCCACAGGACTGGAAAAGGTCAGTTTTCATTCCAATCCCAAAGAAAGGCAATGCCAAAGAATGCTCAAACTACCGCAAAATTGCACTTATCTCACACTCTAGTAAAGTAATGCTCAAAATTCTCCAAGCCAGGCTTTAGCAATACGTGAACCGTGAACTTCCAGATGTTCAAGCTGGTTTTAGAACAGGCAGAGGAATCAAATCAAATTGCCAACATCCGCTGGATCATGGAAATAGCAAGAGAGTTCCAGAAAAACATCTATTTCTGCTTTATCGACTATGCCAAAGCCTTTGACTGTGTGGATCACAATAAACTGTGGAAAATTCTGAAAGAGATGGGAATACCAGACCACCTGATCTGCCTCTTGAGAAATTTGTATGCAGGTCAGGAAGCAACAGTTAGAACTGGACATGGAACAACAGACTGGTTCCAAATAGCAAAAGGAGTACAAAGTACAAGGCTATATATTGTCACCCTGCTTCTATGCAGAGTACATCATGAGAAATGCTGGGCTGGAAGAAGCACAAGCTGGAATCAAGATTGCCAGGAGAAATATCAATAACCTCAGATATGCAGATGACACCACCCTTATGGCATAAAGTGAAGAGGAACTAAAAAGCCTCTTGATGAAAGTGAAAGTGGAGAGTGAAAAAGTTGGCTTAAAGCTCAACATTCAGAAAACGAAGATCATGGCATCCGGTCCCACCACTTCATGGGAAATAGATGGGGAAACAGTGGAAACAGTGTCAGACTTGATTTTTCTGGGCTCCAAAATCACTGCAGATGGTGACTGCAGCCATGAAATTAAAAGACGCTTACTCCTTGGAAGAAAAGTTATGACCAACCTAGATAGCATATTGAAAAGCAGAGACATTACTTTGCCAACAGAAGTCCATCTAGTCAAGGCTATGGTTTTTCCAGTGATCATGTATGGATGTGAAAGTTGGACTGTGAAGAAAGCTGAGCGCCAAAGAATTGATACTTTTGAACTGTAGTATTGATGAAGACTCTTGAGAGTCCCTTGGACTGCAAGGAGACCCACCAGTCCATTCTGAAGGACATGAGCCCTGGGATTTCTTTGCAAGGAATGATGCTAAAGCTGAAACTCCGGTACTTTGGCCACCTCATGCAAAGAGTTGACTCATTGGAAAAGACTCTGATACTGGGAGGGATTGGGGGCAGGAGGAGAAGGGGACAACAGAGGATGAGATGGCTGGATGGCATCACTGACTTGATGGACGTGAGTCTGAGTGAACTCCGGGAGTTGGTGATGGACAGGGAGGCCTGGCGTGCTGCGATTCATGGAGTCGCAAAGAGTCGAACACGACTGAGTGACTGAACTGAACTGAATTATGTTTTCTCTATGCAAATATAAAAACTATATTTCTATTAATTGTAATTTTGTGAGCTAGCTATACTTATTGGCAATAGTGTAAAAATTAATAAAGTTACCTGTAATGTCATTTAAAAAATCTGCCTCATTGACTATGCTAAGGCCTTTGACTGTGTGGATCACAACAAACTGTGGGAAATTCTTAAAGAGATAAGAATACCAGACCATCTTACCTGTCTCCTGAGAAGCCTGTATGAGGACAAAAAGCAACAGTTAGAACTGAGCATAGAACAATGGACTGGTTCAAAATTAGAGTATATCAAGGCTGTATATTGTCAACCTGCTTATTTAATTTCTATGAAGACTACATCATGAGTAATGCTGGGTTGGATGACTCACAAGCTGGAATTAAGACTGCTAGGAGAAGTATCAATAACTTCAGATATGCAGATGATAACATTCTAATGGCAAATAGGTGGGCAAAAGTAGGAACAGTGACAGATTTTATTTTCTTGGGCTCCAAAATCACTGGAGACAGTGACTGAAGCCATTAAATTAAAAGATGCTTACTCCTTGGAAGAAAAGCTGTGACAAACCTAGACAGCATGTTAAAAGCAGAGACATTGCTTTGCTGACCAAGATCTGAATAGCAAAAGCTGTGGGTTTTCCAGTAGTCATGTACAGATGTAAGAGTTGGACCCTAAAGAAGGCTGAGCGCTGGAGAATTGATACTTGCAAATTGTGGTGTGGAAGAAGACTCTTGAGAATCCCTTAGACAGCAAAGAGATTAAACCAGTCAATCCTAAAGGAAGTCAATCCTGACTATTTGTTGGAAGGACTGGTGCTGAAACTAAAGCTCCAGCACTTTGGCCACCTGATGAGAAGAGCCGACTCATAGAAAAGACCCTGATGCTGGGAAAGATTGAAGGCAGGAGTAGAAAGGGAGGACAGAGGATGAGATGGTTGGATGGCACCACCGACTCAATGGATTTGAATTTGAGCAAACCATGGGGTAGATAAGGACAAGGAATCCTGGGGTGCTGCTGTTTATGGGGTCACAAAGAGTCAGATATGACTTAGCGACTGAACAACAACATATGTGACTTCTTGCCAGTTTTTACTTTGTATTTTAAAAGATTAAAAATACACCATTATATGTGAATCTCAGAATAATGTGTGGTGTAGCTTGTCATTTGCTTTCTATGTTACACTAAGTTTTCTCTGTCTCAATGCTCCCTTGGTTTTTTAAAATCAAGTTTTATCATATGTGCATTTAATTTTTTTTTCCTGGAAAAGGTCTTTTTATACTAAAATAATAAAACTAAGCAATAAAAGAAATTAACTTCCTGTTAACTAGCCTATTTTACAAGTCTGAGAAAGTAACTGATAGTAATGCAAGTAATTCTTCCCCATAGCAATGCAAATGATCTTGGTCTGATAGAAATGCAGCTGATTTCTGCCCGATAGAAAATGCCAATCATTTCGTTTTATGGTCCTATAGGGTAATAATAATCAGTTCAGTTCAGTCGCTCAGTCATGTCCAACTCTTTGCGACCCATGGACTGTAGCACACCAGGCCTCCCTGTCCATTACCAATTCCCAGAGTTTGCTCAGACTCATGTCCATTGAGTCGGTAATGCCATACAACAATCTCATCCTCTGTCGTCCCCTTCTCCTCTTGCCTTCAAACTTTCCCAACATCAGGGTCTTTTTAAATGAATTAGCTCTGTGCATCAGGTGGCCAAAGTACTGGAGTTTCAGCCTCAACATCAGTCTTCCAATGAACATTCAGGACTGATTTCCTTTAGGATGGACTGGTTGGATCTCCTTACAATCCAAGGGACTCTCAAGAGTCTTCTCCAACACCATAGTTCAAAGCATTAGTTCTTTGGTGCTCAGCTCTCTTTATAGTCCAACTCTCACATCCATACATGACCACTGGAAAAACCATATCTTTGACTAGACGGACCTTTGTTGGCAAAGTAATGTCTCTGCTTTTGAATATGCTGTCTAGGTTGGTCATAACTTTCCTTCCAAGGAGTAAGCGTCTTTTCATTTCATGGCTGCTATCACCATCTGCAGTGATTTTGGAGCCCAGAAAAATAAAGTCTGATACTGTTTCCACTGTTTCTCCATCTATTTGCCATGAAGTGATGGGACCAGATGCCATGATCTTTGTTTTCTGAATGTTGAGCTTTAAGCCAACTTTTTCACTCTCCACTTTCACTTTCATCAAGAGGCTCTTTAGTTCTCCACTTTCTGCCATAAGGGTAGTGTCATCTGCATATCTGAAGTTATTGATATTTCTCCTGGCAATCTTGATTCCAGCTTGTGCTTCTTCCAGTCCAGCGTTTCTCATGATGTGCTCTGCATAGAAGTTAAATAGGCACGGTGACAAATATACAGCCTTGATGTACTCCTTTTCCTATTTGGAGTCAGTCTGTTGTTCCATGTCCAGTTCTAAGTGTTGCTTCCTGACCTGCATACAGATTTCTCAAGAGGCAGGTCAGGTGGTCTGGTATTCCCATCTCTTTCAGAATTTTCCACAGTTTATTGTGATCCACACAGTCAAAGGCTTTGGCGTAGTCAATAAAGCAGAAGTAGATGTTTTTCTGGAACTCTCTTGCTTTTTCCATGATCCAGTGGGTGTTGGCAATTTGATCTCTGGTTCCTCTGCCTTTTCTAAAACCAGCTTGAACATCAGGAAGTTCACGGTTCACATATTGTTGAAGCCCGGCTTGGAAAATTTTGAGCATTACTTGCTAGCATGTAAGATGAGTGCAATTTTGTGGTAGTTTGAGCATTCCTTGGCATAATCATAATAATAATCAAGCTCGTATCTACTAGCAAATTCAGTTCGGCATACCTGATTACTTACTTATACTTCTTCAAATTCTGTCCTGAACAGATCTTAAAGTCTTATCAGTTTCCTTTGTAATCAATAAGTCAAACAAAACTTTGGCACATGTTAATTTTGGATTTGCATGAGACTCATGATATTATCTTTTAAGGATTTATATTTCAGCAGCCTGTGTGGTCTTGGGGATATGACTCAATCTTTGCTGCATCCCATACTGAGGTCCAGAGATTTTCAAACTGGTCCTCTGTTCTTCTGTCATAGGCAAGGCATGGTCTTGGCTCTAGGGTTGAGGTAAGGGAGGAATACTCAGTGTTTTCTCCTGCTTTTGTCCCTCTCCTGTCTTGCTGACCCTGCTTATCCTCCTAGACTTACTCAGATTGACCATTTTTTTCTCAGCTTGACAGTTCAAGCTTAAGTCTCTACTTTGGAGTTTCCCACCCTTTACCATGAAAACTGGCTACCTCACCTCCTTCTATAAGTCCTTGGTTACTTCTTTCTCTCTTGGGTACACAGAACTTTTAAAAATCTCCTCTATCGACTTTGTAGGGAGTCAAGTATGGCAAGCCATCTCAGGTTCTCTTTGCTTAAACATACTTCATTTCACATATATACTATTGCTTCCACCCGGGTATGTCTAGTCTCTAGTGTATAATGTCTAATGTCTAGTGTCTACTCTATAAATACTTTTTCCTCCAGAATTACAAGCTGGAAATGAGATACAACTCCCATCTACTTTGTATTTCCAGATATACTTATGAGTTTTTATTTCCTCCTCCCTGTGGTTTCAAATTTAAAATGTGTTGTGCAACTTCAAAGGAATATTTTCAGTCCTTCATCTTCTGCATATAGTACTAAGCAAAACATTAAAGGGTTTTAGAAGATTTACTTAACTAGAAATTAAAAGTTTTTTAGAAGATTTAATTAAAAGCAACCGAACATTAAAAAAAAAACGCAACAACCCTTATTTATTCCACTTTTCCCCTGACACTTGAAGTTCACTGAAGCATTTAAGTAAACATCCAATATTAAGAGAGTTCTTTATTTTGGGGTGTTTTAATAAATCTGAAGTGAAATGAACTGAAAGTTGCTCAGTCATGTCTGACTCTTTGTGACCCTATGGACTACAGTCCATGGAATTCTCCAGGCCAGAATATTGGAGTGGGAAGCCTTTCCCTTCTCCAGGGGATCTTCCCAACCCAGGGATTGAACCCAGGTCTTCCACATTGCAGAGAGATTCTTTACCAGCTGAGGCACAAGGAAAGCCCAAGAATACTGGAGTGGGTAGCCTATTCCTTCTCCAGTGGATCTTTGCAACCCAGGAATTGAACCAGGGTCTCCTGCATTGTAGTCCAATTCTTTACCAACTGAGCTATCAGGGAAGCCCATAAATAAAAGCCCATAAAGTAAATCTGAAGCACAGAATAAACCAGAGTAAAGGTATACTTACTCATCTTTTGCTAATCATTTTGTTTCCCTTTTCTCCTCTTTCTTCTATTTCACCCCAACCACCCCCACACCTCCCTACACCCCATAGCTACCATTCTGAAGTGAACATTCTGATGAAAGACTCTGTCTTAACAAAATGTTTTTTGTTTTTTGTTTTGGTAAAGCAGGGGAATGCCTTCAGAGGCCAGACATGTAACCTTTATTCAAGGTACAGAACAGTAGGAAGTGAGGGAAATTGTATTTAGATAAGTATGTGTCTTCCTTAACATCATTCAGATTTAAATTTAAAAACCATGCTGTTATAATATGAAACAAGTGTATAACTGCATCAATTTCACCCCACTATAATATGCACTCAAAATAGAAGATCCTAAATCTTCTGAATTTTACTATGGCCAGAACAGCTCTTCTTTCATATCCCTCTCTCCTAGTGCTTCCAGGGCTACTTTTTAAGATTCAACTGTATGCTTATTGGTTGTAACAGTCCCTTGTGAATATTTTGGCTTGATTCCTTCTGTCTGCTGCTGCTGCTGCTGCTAAGTTGTTTCAGTCTAGGTCCTTGCAAATAGAGAACTAATTTGTATAACATAAAATATCTTAGATCATGTCTCTCTATATTCCGTCTGGTATTAATGAAACTTGGAAAGTCTCATTTCTTATTATGCTATCATTATTAAATATTGCTTTCTCTCTCCTCTTAGTATTTTAAATCTCTAGTCAGCATTGTCTTTTAATGTCAGTCCTTTCTTCATAGTAACAGTTGGTGCTGCTGCTAAGTCACTTCAGTTGTGTCCGACTCTGTGCAACCCCATAGACGGCAGCCACCAGGCTCCCCCGTCCCTGAGATTCTCCAGGCAAGAATACTGGAGTGGGTTGCCATTTCCTTCTCCAATGCATGAAAGTGAAAAGTAAAGTGAAGTCGTTCAGTCGTGTCTGACTCTTAGCAACTCCATGGACTGCAGCCCACCAGGCTCCTCCATCCATGGGATTTTCCAGGCAAGAGTACCAGAGTGGGTTGCCATTGCCTTCTCTGAACAGTTGGTGAATGCTCAGCTAATCTCTAATGATTTTTTGGTAAGTGAATTGACTGGCTGCTACAAGATTTTAACAAAGGGTTAGCATGAGTCATGTCCCCGTCAAGTGCTGCTTATTTCTGTTCCCTTGTCTTCAAATCTTATGGGTTTTGTTAGAGTGCTGACCCAACTTGGGAAAGAATTTGAAATGGTTGTTATAAAAGCAGAGGAAGATTTTATTTTGAATTACCTATTGAAGCTTTCTTTTTAAAGCTTTTCCTCTTGGAATTTTCCCACGTGGAAGAATCATTTCATTTACCGTGTTGCTTCTTGACTGATTGGTTGACTTCAATTCTAGATGCTTCCTCGGCATCGACAGATGTTAGTAGAAATTTTTCTTTTTTAAGAAATGGAGTTTTAGCTCCATCTGGGTAGCCTTCCTGTTTTAGAACTATGGGATATCTAAAAGTTTTAAGCTTTTTCATAACCTCTCTCTTGGCATCACCAATCAGTTAGCTAATTGTACCTTTTATTCAGAGAGATCTTATATGAGTCCTTTTTCTGGCTAAATGGTTCCTCAATAAGACCTTAACCTCTTTGTAAAATAGGGATGCTAATACCAGACACATAATAATTTTAGAAAGACCGAGCATTATATCAGGCACAGGAAAATGTTTTTAGTAAAAGAACTTCCTTCCAATTTCCTCCATTAAATTGGGGTCATTGCTCTTTCCAACACCACATTCGGTGCATGCATCAGTCAAGATGAGTTAGATTATGTCAAAGGGACAAACAACCTCCAAATCCTAGAGTCTTAAAACAATCAACATTTATTGCTTATTCATGCTACTGTCCATCGTGGAGAGCTGGGCTCTACTCCATGTGCTCCTTGTTCAGGGATCCAGGTGATGGGGCTCTGTTCTTTGCAATGTCACTGTGGCTGCAGCAGAGAGAAGGAAAGATGCAGAATCACACTCAAGGTCTTAAATAATTTTGCTCAGAAGTGATACACATCACCTTCACTGATGCTTTATCAATTGTAGCCACATGGTTGGCCATGCCTAACATAAGAGGGCCGGGAACTGAGAGATTTCTGTGTGCCCAGAGAAAGGAAGTGTGTGTTAGTCACTCCAGGCAGGCTCCTCTGTCAATGGGGATTATCCTGGCAAGAATACTGGAGTGGGTTGCCATGGCCTTCTCCAAGGGAACTTCCCCACCCAGGGATCAATCCTGGGTCTCCCACCTTGAAGGCAGATTCCTTACCAGCTGAGCCACTAGGGAAGGGAAGAGAGCCACATACACTGTGAAGCAACATTAATGTCTATTATCAGTGAAAGTAAAAGTGAAAGTCACTCAGTCGTCTCTGACTCTTTGCGACCCCATGGACTATACAGTCCATGGAATTCTCCAGGCCAGAATACTGGAGTGGGTAGCTGTTTCCTTCTCCAGGGGATCTTCCCAACCCAGGTTGAACCCAGGTCTCCTGCCCTGCAGGCGGATTCTTTACCAGCAGCCTGTCTATTATCAAGTATCTCCTTTTTCTTCTTTCTGAGCTCAAAAATAAGATCTCCCCTTACTGACATTCTTAAACTCTAGATGCTACAAATGGGTGTTTTGGTTTGTAAATGACATACAGTGCAGCCAGGGTGCATGGTTCTGTTTTTTATATTCTTTCTTGAAGTTACTTGAGAGGATGCAAGGCGGATGGTTGGCACTTGTCTGTGCGGATTGTCTCCTAGATATTTGGGTTGGCTACTCATAACAAGTGCTTCTTTCAGAGGGAAAGAGGGGCTGAGAGTAAGAAAATCAAAATAATGTCATTTAAAATATATTTTTTCTTAATCACAAAAATAATACATTGAAGAGACAAAGGCAAATACCTCAATCTATGTAAACTGGCACCGTAAATGGCTCATTCTTTGTGTGGAATTCTTTTCGAAGCTCAGTCTATCCGTCAAAATTAAATAGAAATTCTCATTTTTCCTCTGTAACTTAAAGAATAATGAAAGGGTCTAATTCAACCTTTATAAGAACATTCCCATTCTTCCAAATTATCACATACTCAGATACACTAGAAACTTTCATCCAACAAACCCTCAAATTTTGCACATGAAAACTTTCTTCTCTCTCTTTTCTCTATACCCTATTATCATTATGTACATCATCTTAACCTTTATGGAAACTTATTCTTTTACATTTCCTTTCTATTTTTCCCCTTATTCAAATTTTCCACAACACAGAAAACTCCTGTAACTAACCAAAGTTTGGGCTATGTCCTATGTTAACACAAAACCCCCAATATTTCAGTGACTTCATACAAGAACTTATTTCTTGCTCAGGAAAAGTCCAGTGAAAATTGGGTAGCTTTAATCCAATCAGTGATATAGAGGGTTCTTTTATCAAGGGGTTCCTTGATATCGTCTATTTCTAGACTAAGTCTCAAGTGGGTAGGAGGTTGGGAAGCCAGAGTAATAAACTAAGGATTTCAAGAGAAATTTTAGGGGACTGACCTGGAAATGGCATACATGACTTCTGACCACATTCTAGAAATAATCTAATGTTATTTTAAGGGAGTTCTAACATGCCTGTAAGATGTTAAAAGGTAGAATGTAAGGAAGGCTGGAAAATGGGATTCTCTTTTGTGAAAAGGAAGGGAAACAAGATGGGAAGGATATAACCAGTTTAGCTCTTAGCCAGAGAGCAAAAGTCTTTCTCTCTTTCTTCTCAAAGTAATTACCAACAATTAATATGACCTCCAAGTTCCCTTTCACTTGTTATATTTTATATTATGACATTACATTTTTTCTTGGAGTCTTATTATAAAAGAAATCATCAAGAAGTTTCTGCGATTTAGGCAAGTAAACAGGGTGTAAACCAAATTTAAAGCTCATTAGACAAATATTAATTCAGTTATGGAGTTTGGGAGGGAGTTCTAATTATATTAACTATTTGTTTACCAAGAGCTGAAACTCAGCACTAACTTGCTTTACCAAAAAATAAGTACTGCAGAGGAACAAAGCTGCATGTAAGGCTGGATCCAAGGAGTATACACTGTCATCAGACATTCCTCTCTCTTGATTTTTTTTAGGTTTTTAGGTCAAGATGTTTCTAAGATTCATTTATGTAACCCCAGTGAAAAGAGAGTATATTTCTCAGTAGACCTAATAGAAGTTTCCTATGGAGAATTCTGTTCAGGATGGACCATATACCCATCCTTAGGCTAATGGGAATTGGATTGTGTGATTGCCTTGGCCTGGTTACATCTATAAGTGGGTGAAACAGCCTTATGTGAGCCACACAAAATGGATGCCTACTAAAAAATTATGTTGCTATTTTCCGAAAAAAGTGAGATGATACCAAGCTGGCAAGCACAACATATTAAAATACCTGTTGATCTCAGATTTACACTGGATGGCTGAATTCTATCCAGGCCTTTCTTTGCATAAATGAGGAGGGGAAAGGGATACTGATTCCACTTTTTTGTTTCAAAATCATTTACAGTAAAATTTTTTTGTCTGTGTCACATGGCTTACGGGATCATGCTATCTAACTAAACTGAATGAAAGAAATTCCTATATTATGAAGATTTTGTCTTAGTAATAGCTCATAGCTGTCTTTGGAAAGAAGTATCTAGCACCTGTACTGAATATTGAATGTTCTTTCGTTGAATCTTTTATTTAAAGTTGAAAAGTGAGAATCTCACCATTGGTCATCAATGGTGATGACCTTCTGTTCACATCTAGTATGCATATGTTCAAATTTGGCCAAAAGAGTAAAACCAGAAAGCAGCCAAGGTAACTTCAATAATGGTTTATCCAGAAGAGTTTACTGATACTTACACAGCATTCAAAATGCTGTGTAAGAAGCTGGGAGATATAGTAGTTCCTGCCATCAGGAAGCTTATGTTCCAGCCAGGGAGACAGATGTCAAGAAGGGAAGAGAGAACAGGCAGTGGAAATTCTTGAGAAAGGAAAGAGGAAGGACTATTTGTTACAGCAAAAAGAAAACCAGTATGACTGTAGCACCATATCAGGATGAGGCTGGAGAGGCAAATCATGCAGTCTAATAGGTCACATCGAAAGATACTTAGTTTTATCTACAAGAAAGTGGGGAAGTTGAAGGAATTTTAATAAGCGAGAGACATAATTACGTGTCTTTTCAAAAGATTACTCTAGCTTTTATGTGCAAATGGTTGGAAGAGAAAGGGAATAAGTGCAGAAATCATAGTTAAGAGACTGGCAAGGAAAGATGGTGGCCGGAGTACAGTAGGGAAAAAGAGATGCAGAGTCATGGTCTTGAGGATGAGTTTGGGAGCACCGGCATGATGAATCTACATCTCTGCTGCCTGTGATGAGGATTCTTCTGGCCACCCAAGCCAGAACCTAGCCCCAGGTTTACAGGATGGAGGGCAGTAGAATCTAGGGACAGGGTAAGGGAAGCGTCTGGATGAGGCACTTTGTTTACAAATGAGGGAGCTCAGGACTAGCCAGCTATGTGTCTTCTTTGAGCCTCACAAATCATAAGAGACCAAGTCAAGGCAAAAATGGGAAACCAATATGGCATTGTGCCCACCAGGTGTGCCGTTGCTCTCTTACCCCTTCCCACCATACCAGATCCTTCTCTTCCATAGACCTGACATGATGGCACCTGCCCTAGATTCTAGATGCACATGGCCAACCCAACTTACTCTCCTTCCATATCACTTGTTAAGCTTTTGGTAACTTTTTATTTCTATAGTTAATTTAGCAGAATTACTCCAGCAAGTAACTCTATCAAGCCATGTTTGTGAGCATAAGTTGCTATGTGAAGACAAGGAAAATTGTTTTTCCATGTGAAAAGGAGGTATTTTTCCTGCTGCACTAAGATGCTTTTTATTGCTTTATTAGGTGACACATAGCTGTGAGTTGACAGTGATAAGAAAATAAAAGATATCTATGGATTTTTCAGAAAGGAGATTGTAATAATGGTCCCTTCTTTTTTTTCTAACTAAGGTGCAAAATAAAACATAATGAAGCAAAAATCATGGAGAGATAATGTAAAATGAAAAGGGAGAGTTAACTCTGGTAGGATTTCTTTCTGAAAGGAGGAGATTAAATTACAGAGCATAGCTTTGAAATGAATATGTAAATTTTTATTTCAGTGTAGAAGCCATTATGGAAGAATTAATTTACTCCTTTTTTTGAGATCTGTCTTTCATTCAGTTTTATGGAGATAGAATTGACGTAAAGCACTGTATAAACTTAAAATATACAGTATAATGATTTGACATACATACATCATGAAATGATTACCACAATATTATTTATTCCTTTTAGAGCTTAATTTTTATAGTCAGTACTTATCTGTAACAGTTCTGTACTTTCTCATTGCTGGGTAATCATTCCAGACATCAGAGTTTGTTTTTTTTCCCCCAGATTTTCTAAGAAGAAACATACAATAACTAATTTGATTCTATTGACCAATATAGGCAATTTTCCATTAGAATTAAATTCCTAATAAAGAGATGAAAATTATATATCTCACTAGTTAAATTAAAAAACTGTTCCAATATCCTGGCAAGTTTATTTAAAGGTTTGTTTCTGTTTGTTGCATGTGGCAGTCACAATAATGCTATACAGCAGCATCTATCTCCATGTGTACTGGGAGGAAAATTTGGGGAAGGAGCGTGGCTCACATGAGAAGCTGAGTTCTAAGCTCTTGTCCTAGGTCTGACTTGGGGACTGAATGACTTTGGCCAATTACCTTGATCAGGCTGCATCTCAGTTCCCTCTTTTAAAAATCAGGAGTTTCTTTCCTGTCCAAATCAGTGTGATAAATGCCAAATCAGTTGTGTATTTTAATTCAATAGAAAATAATATTGAAAATGAAAAGTGCTCTAAGAAAGGTATTTAGTGATGAGAGAAAAGGCAAAGTAGATTTTTCATTTCCTTTGTAAAATTCCATCCATTGACATGTTCATGGGTGCCAGAATGTTAGATTAGAATGATGGGCTGGGAATCTAGAGTATATATATATATATATATTCACATATATACATATGTGAATACGTGTGTGTGTGTGTGTGTGTGTGTATATATATATATATATATATATAGAGAGAGAGAGAGAGAGAGAGATGCATGTGTGTGTGCTAAGTGGCTTCAGTCATGCCCAACTCTTTGCTACCCTAGGACTATAGCCTGCCAGGCTCCTCTGTCCATAGAATTCTCTAGGCAAGAATACTGGAGTGTCATGCCCTCCTCCAGGGGATCTTCCCGACATAGGGATCAAACCTGCATCTCTTATGTCTCCTGTCTTGGCAGGTGGATTCTATATATATGTTTATCAGAAAGAGTTTTTTGTTGATTTTAATCAATATTAAATCCATGGGGTGTTTTGGATGTAGACAAAATAAATTTTTAAGCATACAGACAACAAACTTGCTTTATAATTTTTATTAGAAGATCTCAATGTAAAGGAAAGAGCATTCCTTCATTTTCATTCTCTAAAACAGTTTTCCTAAAGTGTATTTCAGAGAACAATAGTTCAAAAAATTCTGCAACATGAAGTACCCATGATCAAATAAGTTAGAGATATTCAGAAACTCTGATGGCATTTTAAATGCTCTGAGATCTCCTGTAATATAGTCTTATAAATGTATAAGAATCAATGTATTCATGAAGTTTAGTTCTTATATTTTTGTATTTATATAAAAAAAGATATTCATAATTTTGGAATGTGGTGTTCTCGTGTCTCTCAATTTCCCCAACATTTCACCCTCTGACTCCCCTCTCCACTTCAGTCTTTACCTGGAGAAACAAGGAGCTTGGGCAGAGACAAAATAAACTTTTATTAAAGTGCTGCCATGGTATGCAAATAAAAAACAGTTGACAAAAATCTAAGGAAATATACAGACAGATCTTTCTACAAACTGATTTAATTTTTAATAAATTGGCGTGCTGTCAGAAATAGGGCTTCCCTGGTGGCCCAGCAGTAAAGAATCCACCTGCCAATGTAGGAGGCATGGTTCGATCCTTGTGTCAGGATGATCCTTTGGAGAAGGGAATGGCAACCCCCTCCAGTATTTCTACCTAGGAAATCCCATGGACAGAGGAGCCTGGTGAGATATAGTACATGTGGTTACAAAGAGTAGGACAAGAATTAGTGACTGAACAACAATCAGAAATACGACCATGAATGCTCCAGCATGACATGGGAGGGACCCAGCAGTTGTAGCATGCTCCAGGGGCTGAGTCCTGAGGTGATCTGCTGGCAGGGGCTGGAAGCATGGGCAGCTGAAGCCAAGGGTCAGGTAGAGGATAAGTCTGAGTCTCAGAGCTTCTAGGTGCTAGTGATAGTCACAATGGTGACAAAGTATATCAGCAAGGAGACTGGAATTCCTTCACTGTACAGAGAGGACACACGCCAAATTCTACAAGCTCTAGAACATTAGCTGGAGAGCCATCGAGGCCTCCATAGAGAGGTTGGGAGAGATTAATTACACTTCAACCAGAGGCCAGTGGGAACTGGCAGAGAAGAGTCCTTTTTCCTGAAGCCTAACCTTATGAATCCAGACATTATCGTGGGAAGGAGAGGGGGAGAGGATTCTTTAAGAGGGTAGAAATATTCTTGATAGTGAATTTGAACTTTGATTTAACCGAATATTTACCTAAAAGCTTGTGTTAATCCAGCAAAATCAAAGTCTACCAGCACATGTATATTGATATTGGAAGAAACAGTTGGACTTTAAGCTGCTTAATGCCCAGCATGTAATTCCTAAGATAGAGCCTCATATTCTATAAGCCTAATATATATATTTGCTGACTCTGATAAAAGAGTTCAAAATGAATTTCTAGATATAGAAGGCAACCAGCTACTTTTGATCAGGCTGATTTTTTTCCTAGCTACTGAGCCAAGTATTTTGAGAAACTTCAGGGTTGCTTTCTCATGTCACATTCTTGGAAGCAGTGTTAGGCAGTCCATTCTGACAGTAAGTAAAGGACATGTCCTCAGACGGTAGACCAAATGGCCACATGGATTACTTGTAGATGAAAAACAAAAGCCAGACATCCCTATGTAATAATACTTTTAAATTTTTATAAAACTAATAATTTTATAAATATGATCATTAAGGAAACAAAAAGATTATTATTTTTCTTTTTGATTATGGTATAACTGTGTATTTTTGCTTGCCATAGACAGTAAATTCATTACCTGCTAATTCAGTTC
Source organism: Bubalus bubalis (assembly GCF_019923935.1). NCBI lineage: Eukaryota > Metazoa > Chordata > Mammalia > Artiodactyla > Bovidae > Bubalus > Bubalus bubalis. The sequence continues at coordinate 70,130,182 of NC_059160.1, forward strand.
TGCAGATTCTTCCACATCCCGATGGCAGGTTTTTAACTGTTACTCAACCGCTTATTAAGGATGTCCTCTACATCAGTGGGATATTCCACCTTCTAATAAACTTCCCTACCATGTGGTGGTATTACCAAAGTGACTTTGGTAAACAGCTATCTCTTGAAGTTTGTATTTGTATACTTTTCCCCTGGATGGCTCAGCCTTTTCTGGTTTCTCTCAAAATCCCAACTCTGTAACATTGCCAACAGTGGTGTGCTGTCTGTAACAGCTGAAGACAATGCAGAATTTCTAAAACTCCTCTCTGTCCAGAATTTCAAGGGTTAAAATAGGATCATCTCAATTGCCACAAGGCAAGTGACTCTCAACCTCAACTGCACATTAGAATCACCTGGGAAGCTTTGAAACTCAGCTGATTATAATGTGTAGCTGGGGTTAAGAACCATAGTTAAAATAAATCTACTCCAAGTAGAAATTTGCAAGACAGGAATCACTGAACTTTCAGATCAGATCAGTCACTCAGTCCTGTCTGACTCTTTGCAACCCCATGAATCGAAGCACACCAGGCCTCCCTGTCCATCACCAACTCCCAGAGTTCACCCAGACCCACGTCCATCGAGTCAGTGATGCCATCCAGCCATCTCATCCTCTGTCGTCCCCTTCTCCTCCTGCCCCCAATCCCTCCCAGCATCAGAGTCTTTTCCAATGAGTCAACTCTTCGCAACAGGTGGCCAAAGTACTGGAGTTTCAGCTTTACTATCATTCCTTCCAAAGAAATCCCAGGGCTGATCTCCTTAAGAAGGGACTGGTTGGATCCAGTCCATTTTGAAGCAAAAAGCAAAGGAGAAAAGGAAACATATAAACATCTGAATGCAGAGTTCCAAAGAATAGCAAGAAGAGATAAGAAAGCCTTCTTCAGCGATCAATGCAAAGAAATAGAGGAAAACAACAGAATGGGAAAGACTAGGAATCTCTTCAAAAAAATCAGAGATACCAAAGGAACATTCCATGCAAAGATGAGCTCGATAAAGGGCAGAAATGATATGGACCTAACAGAAGCAGAAGATATTAAGGAGAGATGGCAAGAATACACAGAAGAACTGTACAAAAAAGATCTTCACGACCCAGGTAATCACGATGGTGTGATCACTGACCTAGAGCCAGACATCCTGGAATGTGAAGTCAAGTGGGCCTTAGAAAGCATCACTACGAACAAAGCTAGTGGAGGTGATGGAATTCCAGTGGAGCTCTTTCAAATCCTGAAAGATGATGCTGTGAAAGTGCTGCACTCAATATGCCAGCAAATTTGGAAAACTCAGCAGTGGCCACAGGACTGGAAAAGGTCAGTTTTCATTCCAATCCCAAAGAAAGGCAATGCCCAAGAATGCTCAAACTACCGCACAATTGCACTCATCTCACATGCTAGTAAAGTAATGCTCAAAATTCTCCAAGCCAGGCTTCAGCAATATGTGAACAGTGAACTTCCTGATGTTCAAGCGAGTTTTAGAAAAGGCAGAGAAACCAGAGATCAAATTGCCAACATCTGCTGGATCATAGAAAAAGCAAGAGAGTTCCAGAAAAACATCTATTTCTGCTTTATTGACTATGCCAAAGCCTTTGACTGTGTGGATCACAATCAACTGTGGAAAATTCTGAAAGAGATGGGAATACCAGACCACCTGATCTGCCTCTTGAGAAATCTGTATGCAGGTCAGGAAGCAACAGTTAGAACTGGACATGGAACAACAGACTGGTTCCAAATAGGAAAAGGAGTTCGTCAAGCCTGTATATTGTCACCCTGTTTATTTAACTTCTATGCAGAGTACATCATGAGAAATGCTGGACTGGAAGAAACACAAGCTGGAATCAAGATTGCCAGGAGAAATATCAATAACCTCGGATATGCAGATGACACCAGCCTTATGGCAGAAAGGGAAGAGGAACTCAAAAGCCTCTTGATGAAAGTGAAAGTGGAGAATAAAAAAGTTGGCTTAAAGCTCAACATTCAGAAAACGAAGATCATGGCATCCGGTCCCACCACTTCATGGGAAATAGATGGGGAAACAGTGGAAACAGTGTCAGACTTTATTTTTCTGGGCTCCAAAATCACTACAGATGGTGACTGCAGCCATGAAATTAAAAGATGCTTACTCCTTGGAAGGAAAGTTATGACCAACCTAGATAGCATATTCAAAAGCAGAGACATTACTTTGCCAACAAAGGTTCATCTAGTCAAGGCTATGGTTTTTCCTGTGGTCATGTATGGATGTGAGAGTTGGACGGTGAAGAAAGCTGAGTGCCGAAGAATTGATGCTTTTGAACTATGGTGTTGGAGAAGACTCTTGAGAGTCCCTTGGACTGCAAGGAGGTCCAACCACTGAACTTTAGGGGGAGATAAATCCTTCTCTCTTCCTTCCTCTGTGTGCATCTTCCTTGCTCTCCCTCCTCCCTCTGCCACAATGTTTTTGTGGATGGAGAACACCGTCCTGAAGCATGCCTCTGTGTGGCTGTGCCACCTCTGGGGGCAGAGGAGGGAGGGATGGTGAAGAATGAGGGTGGAAAGTGTTGGGGGTGAGTAGAGCAATATTCGGAGAAGGCAATGGCACCCCATTCCAGTACTCTTGCCTGGAAAATCCCATGGATGGAGGAGCCTGGTGGGCTGCAGTCCATGGGGTCGCTAAGAGTCGGACATGACTGAGACTTCACTTTCGCTTTTCACTTTCATGCATTGGAGAAGGAAATGGCAACCCACTCCAGTGTTCTTGCCTGGAGAATCCCAGGGACAGAGGAGCCTGGTGGGCTGCCGTCTATGGGGTCGCACGGAGTCGGACACGACTGAAGCAACTTAGCAGCAACAGCAGCAGCAGCAGGGCAATATTATGACAGCCGACTAGACTGAAGTCTCCATCTTTCTACCCACCATGAGAGAATGATTTCAAAGTGAGAGGGAAGGATGTAAATCTGAAGAACTGAATGATAAAGTAGGGAGACAGAAGGTAGCTGTCACCAGTAGGTGGGTCAGAAAGGTGACCTGTAGTGGAGAGGTCTCCATGGTCCTGGGACGTGCTGAGGAAGCCTTTGAAGTGGTCCTATTTCAACAACTGAACATGGCCTTGGGCAGATTATCCCTTGGAGCACTGCAACTTGAAGTAGAAAAGCCGCAGCCACCTTGGATTGTAGGATGAACATCAAGGGAGTTCTGGTGGCCTGACTAGGGAGCAAAGGTATCCGACCCCTAAATCTCCTGATCGCACCCCTTCCTCTGCCTCCTGCCATACTATGTAAGGATGTTAAAGGTTTGGAAAAGATCATTTAAAAGGTTAAAGAATAGGAAGGTTCTTTGAGAGGAAAATCATCTGTCCTCCTTGGCCACTTGAAGTCCCCAGAGGTGGATAAGTAGGACCTATGCTTTGCTCCCCAGCCTTCTGCCAGCTTGTGTGGCTGATACCCCCAAGGAAAATGGGTTCTCAGAAATAATAACCAGACATATGAGGAACACAGCCACTTTATAAAGGAGAGTAAATTAGTGATTTGTGCTAGATGAGCAGGATTAATGAAACAGACTGAACAAAAATTTAAAATAAACATGATAAATTTCCTCGAAGATAAATGAGAAATAGAAATGTGAAGTTTTACAGGAAATAATTGGCATGAAGTATATTGTAATAGAGATAAAAATTGAAAAGATGGGCTAAATATTAAAAAGAATATAATTCAAGTATGTTAATGAACTGGTCAAAGACTTCTTTCAAAGGGCATCACAAAGAAAAAAGAGGATATTTCCTCAAAGAAAAGTTAACAAACATGGTGATGAAAGAGAAAGTATGAAGATCTATATATTATTATATAGCAAATACGTGAAAAAATGAAGAGCCAAACATTTCCAGGGTCAAACAGGATAGAAAAAAGAAATATCTCATAAAAACAAATTACCATGAAATTTGAAAACATCAAAGAGAACATTCTTAAAGTTTTTAGAGAGAAAGAGCAAAACATTTATAAAGAAAACGGATTAAGATTGATATAAAACTTTGGAAGAGAGACACAGAGAAGAGGAAGATAATGAAGTAATATTTCCTAGGTGCTGATAAAGAAAAACTTTGAACTTAGAATTTTATATTCAATAAAAATAATTTAACTTTGAATTGCTATAAAAATATTTATTCTCAGTTACATAAGCCTCAGAAGATCTTCAGTGCAAATAGGAAAATATTTTTATAGGAAATTTAACAGCTGAGAGAAAAATTAATCCAGGAAGAATCTGGGCAATAAATGGGAAAGGGAAAATGGATAAATAATTTAGTAAAGATTAACAGGAACCACAGGATATATTAATGACCTTGCAGAACTATCAATAAGACAGAGGGAATTGGGGTGGGGAGAGTCTTCTTTGAAGGGAAGGTAGAGGTATGAAATTTAAGAAATTAATCTTCAAACAAGTAAAAGAACATTTGACCCTTTCAAAGGAAGGTGGAAAAGGAGAAAACATTCTAGATATATAGAAAATTAAAAATAATATGGTAGAAGTAACTTCTGGTATAATGGTCATAATGCCAAATACAAATAATGGTTTGAAACAGAGTGTTTCAGATCAGAAAAAAGTATAGGACTAGCAGTTATAACGTATGCTTAAACCACTACCATGTATAGAATAGCTAGCTAGTGGGAAGCTACTATATAGCTCAGGCAGTTCAGGTTGGTGCTCTGTGATGACCTAGTGGGGTGTGATGGGCGGGTGGGAAGGAGGCTCATGAAGGAGGAGTTATATGTATGAAAAGTGAAAGTGAAGTTGCTCAGTCCTATCCAACTCTTCGCGACCACGTGGACTGTAGCCCACCAGGCTCCTCTGTCCATGGGATTCTCCAGGCAAGAATACTGGAGTGGGTTGCCATTTCCTTCTCCAGGGGATCTTCCTGACCCAGGGATCGAACACGGGTCTCCCACATTGGAGGCAGACGCTTTAACCTCTGAGCCACCAGGGAAGCCTTATATGTATACATATGACTGATTCACAGTGTTGTATAGTAAAAACTAACACAACATTGTAAAGCAATTATATTAAAAAAAACAAACCCTCAAAACACCCCCAGAAGTTTACAGAACATTGAAATAAATAGATTAAAAATGCCATATCACAAAAATATGAACAATAATTTTTGTGTTAGAGTAAATTCAGGGATTAAAAAGTTATTGAAATGAGTCATTAAATAATGATTACAAGGATAAGGATACATAAAATCATTAACATACCTTAAAACACATAAGTCATAAGGTTATTGGCCAAAAATTTCATTTGAGTTTTTCCATAAGATGTTATGGAATAACAACAGCCCAATACTAGGAGAAAGTGATAAATCACTAATTATAGCTAGGATTTCAACAAATACCTCCTAGAAATCGATAAGCAATTATACAAGGTATAAAGACAAAATATTTTTAATTGAAGTATAGTTGACTTACAATGTTGTGTTAGCTTCACTGTACAGCAGAATGAATATATATATATATATATATATATTCTTTTTTGCATTCTCTTCCATTGTGGTTTATGTCAGGATACTGAATATAGTTCCCTGTGCTACACAGTAGAACCTTGTTTATTCATTCTATATGTAATAGGTTTCATCTGCTAACCCCAAACTCCCAGCCCATCCCTCTTACCCCCACTATCCCCCTTCAAGTATGTTCTCCATGTCTGTGAGTCTGCTTCTGTTTCACAGATAGATTCATGTCATATTTTAGCTCCCACATATATGTGATATCATACAGTATTTGTCTTTATCTTTCTGACTTACTTCACTCAGTATGACAATCTTTAGTTCCATCCATGTTGCTGCAAATTGCATTATTTCATTCTTTCTTATGGCTGAGTATTTTTCTAATTTATCTCTCTCTCTCTCTCTCACATCTTCCTTATCTATTCATCTGTTGATGGAGATTTAGGTTGTTTCCATGTCTTGGCTGGAGAAGGCAGTGGCACCCCACTCCAGTACTCTTGCCTGGAAAATCCCATGGACGGAGGAGCCTGGTAGGCTGCAGTCCTGCTGCTGCTGCTGCTAAGTCGCTTTAGTCGTGTCTGACTCTGTGCGACCCCATAGACGGCAGCTCACCAGGCTCCCCCGTCCCTGGGATTCTCCAGGCAAGAACACTGGAGTGGGTTGCCATTTCCTTCTCCAATGCATGAAAGTGAAAAGTGAAAGTGAAGTCGCTCAGTCGTGTCCGACTCAGCGACCCCATGGACTGCAGCCTACCAGGCTCCTCCGTCCATGGGATTTTCCAGGCAAGAGTACTGTAGTGGGGTGCCATCGCCTTCTCCGAGGCTGCAGTCCATGGGGTCGCTAAGAGTCGAATACGACTGAGTGACTTCACTTTCACTTTTCACTTTCATGCATTGGAGAAGGAAATGGCAACCCACTCCAGTGTTCTTGCCTAGAGAATCCTAGGGACGGGGGAGCATGGTGGGCTGCCGTCTATGGGGTCGCACAGAGTCCGACACGACTGAAGCGACTTAGCAGCATCAGCATGTCTTGGCTATTGTGAATAGTACTGCTATTAACACAGGGCCGCATGTATCTTTTTGAATTATAGTTTTTCTGGGTATATGCCCAGAAGTGGGATTGATGGAGCATATGGTAATTCTATTTTAGTTTTTTGAGGAACCTCCATACTGTTTTCCACAGTGGCTGTATCAATTTACATTGCCACTAACAGTGTAAAAGGGTTCCCTTTTCTCCACACCCTCTCCAGCATTTGTTATTTATAGACTTTTTAAGGATGGCCATTCTGACCAGTATGAGATGGTATCTCACTGTAGTTTTGACTAGCATTTCTCTAATATTTAGTGATGTTGAACATCTTTTGATGTGTCTATTTGGCCATCTGTATATCTTCTTTGGGGTGTGTGTGTGTGCTCAGCTGCTCAGTTGTGTCTGACTCTTTGCAATCCCATGGACTGAGGCCCTCCAGGTTCCTCTGTCCATGGAATTTTCCAGGCAAGAATATTGGAGTGGGTTGCTATTTCCTACTCCAGGGATCTTCCTAAACCAGGAATCAAACCCATGTCTCTTGAGTCTCCTGCATTGTTAGGCAGGTTTTTTACCATTGTGCCACCCGGAAAGCCCCGTGTCTTCTTTGGGGCTTCTGAAGACCTTACATTTAGGTTTTCTGCACACTTTTCAATTGAGTTGTTGTTGTTGTTGTTGTTGTTATGTTTTTGTTGTTTTGTATGAGCTGTTTAGTATATTTTGGAAGTTAAGCCCCTGTCTGTTGCATCATTTGCAAGTATTTTCTCCCATTCCATAGGCTGTCTTTTTGTTTTGTTGATGGTTTCCTTTGCTGTGCAGATCTGTAAGTTTAGGTCCCATTTGTTTATTTTTGTTTTTACTATTACCTTGGGAGACTGACCTAAGAAAACATAGGTATGATTTATATCAGAGAATGTTTTGCCTATTTTTTCTTCATGGAGTTTAATGGTATCATGTCTTACAAGTCTTTAAGCTATTTTGAGTTTATTTTTGTGTATGGTGAGAGGGTGTGTTTTAACTTCATTGATTTACAAGCAGCTGTCCGACTTTCCCCTGCACCAATTGCTGAAGAGATTGTCTTTTTCCCATTGTATATTCTTGTCTCTTTTGTCGAAGATTAATTGACAATAGGTGTGTGGGTTTATTTTGGTGCTCTCTATTCTATTCCACTTGTCCACATATCTGTTTTTGTGCCATTACCACACTGTTTTGATTACTATAGCTTTGTAGTATTGTCTGAAGTCTGAGAGGTGTAAAGGTGGACTGTGGGCACAGTGACTTCCTTCCAGAGAGTACAGGGTGTGGAAATGGATGGGAAAGAGTTATTTTACAGTGAAGAAATTTGACAAACACTACTTCAGCCAATTATTAAAGGTAAACATCAACAGTGCTAAGTCATGCTAATAGCAAGGATGCAAGAAAACCGTTATTTTGCCTCTTTGGTCTTCCTCCTGAAAACCCATAACCCCAGTGTAATCAGGAGAAAAACATCAAATTCCAATTGAAGGAGATTCTGTGAAATACTGATTGGTACTCAAAACTGTCAGTCATCAGAAATAAGGAAACATTGAGAAACTATCACAGCTAGGAGAAACCTGATAATCCATGATTGACTATAATGTGGTACCCTGGATGGTATCTTAGCACAGAAAAAGTACAGCAGGTAAACACTAAGGAAATATGAACAAAGCATGAGCTTTAGTTAATAATGATTTATGAATATTGTTTCATTAACTGTAATAAATTATAAGATGTCAACAATAGGGGAAATTGGATGCATGGTATAGGGAACCCTCTGTATCATCTGTGCAATTATTTCCTAAATCTACTCAGAGATATTAGTTTTGAATTTACTGGTTGCAATTAAAAAAAAAAAAAAAACCTCTAATACACCAGGCATAGAAGGGTTAAGTCATTTTTCAAAGATATAGGGTAGAGGTGGCAGAACTGAATTTCATGTCTGTTCTCTTTCTTGAATACAGTATATTCTAGTATATTGTATCACCTCATACACAATATGATGGTAGAAATGAATTAAAAAAATCTCTCAAAATAAACATGTTAAAAGTCACTATTAGATGAAATAGTTTCTAGTCCTCCCTCCTAATGCTTCCTGAGTCCCCACCATTCTCCCATCTGAGATGCCACAATACTTGTACTTACCTCTAGAGTATCAGTTTGCATTTTGCACATAACATTCTAATGCTTATTTACACATCCCTCCTTCTCCTTAAATTGCCATGTCTTCAAGGGCAATGGTCAACTATTATGTACATGTGTATCACTGAACTGAATACATGGTAGACACTCCATGAAATTTTACTGAATGAACAACTTAATGAATGAGGGAAAGGAAGACATTATCTAAAACCACCTGGACTTAAGGTTTGAAGCACTACATTGAAACAAGGATGGAAGTTGAACTACATCTTCCTAATCCATTCCTCTATTGATGGACATTTAGGTTGTTTCCAGGCCCTATTGTAAATAGTGGTGCTATGAACATTGGGATGCATGTATCTGAGTTGGGATTGATACACATACCCTATTGATACCATGTATAAAATAGATAACTAATGCAAATATACATATAGCACAAGGAACTCTACTTAATACACTGTGGTGACTTGAATGGGAAGGAAGTCCAAAAAAAAGGGGATATATATATAAGTTATTGTTCAGTTGCTAAGTCTTGTCCAACTCTTTGCAACCCCACAGACTGCAGCATGTCAGGCTTCCCTGTCCCACCATCTCCTGGAGTTTGCTCAAATTTATGTCCATTGAGTCAGTGATGCCTTCAACTACATCATCTTTTGTCATCCCCTTCTCCTCTTGCCTTCAGTGTTTCCCAGCATCAAGGTCTTTTCCAATGAGTCGGCTCTTCTCATTAAGTGGCCAAACTACTGGAGCTTCAGCATCAGTCCTTTCAATGAAAATTCAGAGTTGATTTCCTTTGGATTAACTGCTTTGATATCCTTGCTGTCCAAGGGATTCTCAAGAGTCTTCTCCAGCACCACAGTTCAAAAGCATCAATTTTTTGGTGCTCAGCTGTCTTTATGGTCCAACTCTCATATCTGTACATGACTACTGGAAAAACCATAGCTTTGACTATACTGACCTTTATCAGCAAAGTGAAGTCTTTATAGTCTTTAATACACTGTCTAGGTTCATCATACCTTTTCTTTGAATGAGCAGGCATCTTTTATTTTATGGCTGAAGTCACCATCCACAGTAATTTTGGAGCCCAAGAAAATAAAGCCTTTCACTGTTTCCATTGTTTCCCCATCTATTTGCCATGAAGTAACAGGACCAGATGCCATGATCTTAGCTTTTTGAATGTTGAGTTTCAGGCCACTATTTCACTCTCCTCTTTTACCTTCATTAAGAGGCTCTTTAGTTCCTCTTCACTTTCTACCATTGTGATGATATCGTCTGTATATCTGAGGTTGTTGATTTTTTCTCCCAGCAACCTTGATTCCCACTTGTGATTCATCCAGTGTGGCATTTCAATGATGTCCTCTGCATAGAAGTTAAATAAGCAGGGTCATAATATACAGCCTTGACACATGTTCCATGTCCAGTTCTAACTGTTGCTTCTTGACCTGTATACAGGTTTCTCAGGAGATATGAGGTGGTTTGGTATTCCCATCTCTTTAAGAATTTTCCACAGTTTGTTATGATCCACATAGTCAAAGGCTTTAGCATAGTCAATGAAGCAGAATTGGATGCTTTTCCAGAATTCCCTTGCTTTTCTATGATCCAGTGGATGTTGGCAATTTGATCTCTGGTTCCTCTGCCTTTTCTTTTTTTTTTTTTTTTAAATTTAATTTTATTTTTTAACGTACAATATTGTATTGGTTTTGCCATATATCAAAATGAATCCACCACAGGTATACATGTGTTCCCCATCCTGAACCCTCCTCCCTCCCCATACCATCCCTCTGGGTCGTCCCATTGCACCAGCCCCAAGCATCCAGTATCGTGCATTGAACCTGGACTGGTGACTCGTTTCATATATGCTATTATGCATGTTTCAATGCCATTCTCCCAAATCATCCCACCCTCCCCCTCTCCCACAGAGTCAAAAAGACTGTTCTATACATCAGTGTCTCTTTTGCTGTCTTGTATACAGGGTTATTGTTACCATCTTTCTAAATTCCAAATATATGCGTTAGTATATTGTATTGGTGTTTTTCTTTCTGGCTTACTTCACTCTGTATAATAGGCTCCAGTTTCATCCGCCTCATTAGAACTGATTCAAAATGCATTCTCTTTAATGGCTGAGTGATACTCCATTGTGTATATGTACCACAGCTTTCTTATCCATTCATCTACTGATGGACATCTAGGTTGCTTCCATGTCCTGGCTATTATAAACAGTGCTGCGATGAACATTGGGGTACATGTGTCTCTTTCAATTCTGGTTTCCTCAGTGTGTATGCCCAGCAGTGGGATTACTGGGTCGTATGGCAGTTCTATTTCCAGTTTTTTAAGGAATCTCCACACTGTTCTCCATAGTGGCTGTACTAGTTTGCATCCCCACCAACATTATAAGAGGGTTCCCTCTTCTCCACACCCTCTCCAGCACTTATTGCTTGTAGACTTTTGGACTGCAGGCATTCTGACTGGCGTGAAATGGTACCTCATAGTGGTTTTGATTTGCATTTCTCTGATAATGAGTGATGTTGAGCATCTTTTCATGTGTTTGTTAGCCATCTGTATGTCTTCTTTGGAGAAATGTCTATTTAGTTCTTTGGCCCATTTTTTGATTGGGTCATTTATTTTTCTGGAATTGAGCTGTAGGAGTTGCTTGTATATTTTTGAGATTAGTTGTTTGTCAGTTGCTTCATTTGCTATTATTTTCTCCCATTCTGAAGTCTGTCTTTTCACCTTGCTTATAGTTTCCTTTGTTGTGCAGAAGCTTTTAAGTTTAATTAGGTCCCATTTGTTTATTTTAGCTTTTATTTCCAATATTCTGGGAGGTGGGTCATAGAGGATCCTGAAATGATGTATGGAGAGATCACAACAGACAACACAGAAATACAAAGGATCGTCAGAACAGATCAGATCAGTCGCTCAGTCGTGTCCGACTCTTTGAGACCCCATGAATCGCAGCACTCCAGGCCTCCCTGTCCATCACCAACTCCCGGAGTTCACTCAGACTCACGTCCATCAAGTCAGTGATGCCATCCAGCCATCTCATCCTCTGTCGTCCCCTTCTCCTCCTGCCCCCAATCCCTCCCAGCATCAGAGTCTTTTCCAATGAGTCAACTCTTCGCATGAGGTGGCCAAAGTACTGGAGTTTCAGCTTTAGTATCATTCCTTCCAAAGAAATCCCAGGGCTGATCTCCTTCAGAATAGACTGGTTGGATCTCCTTGCAGTTCAAGGGGCTCTCAAGAGTCTTCTCCAACACCACAGTTCAAAAGCATCAATTCTTGGGTGCTTAGCCTTCTTCACAGTCCAACTCTCACATGCATACATGACCACAGGAAAAACCATAGCCTTGACTAGATGAACCTTTGTTGGCAAAGTAATGTCTCTGCTTTTGAATATGCTATCTAGGTTGGTCATAACTTTCCTTCCAAGGAGTAAGCATCTTTTAATTTCATGGCTGCAGCCACCATCTGCAGTGATTTTGGAGCCCAGAAAAATAAAGTCTGACACTGTTTCCACCGTTTCCCCATCTATTTCCCATGAAGTGGTGGGACCGGTTGCCATGATCTTTGTTTTCTGAATGTTGAGCTTTAAGCCAACTTTTTTATTCTCCACTTTCACTTTCATCAAGAGGCTTTTGAGTTCCTCTTCACTTTCTGCCATAAGGGTGGTGTCATCTGCATATCCGAGGTTATTGATATTTCTCCTGGCAATCTTGATTCCAGCTTGTGTTTCTTCCAGTCCAGCGTTTCTCATGATGTACTCTGCATAGAAGTTAAATAAGCAGGGTGACAATATACAGCCTTGACATACTCCTTTTCCTATTTGGAACCAGTCTGTTGTTCCATGTCCAGTTCTAACTGTTGCTTCCTGACCTGCATACAAATTTCTCAAGAGGCAGATCAGGTGGTCTGGTATTCCCATCTCTTTCAGAATTTTCCACAGTTTATTGTGATCCACACAGTCAAAGGCTTTGGCATAGTCAATAAAGCAGAAATAGATGTTTTTCTGGAACTCTCTTGCTTTTTCTATGATCCAGCGGATGTTGGCAATTTGATCTCTGGTTCCTCTGCCTTTTCTAAAACCAGCTTGAACATCAGGAAGTTCACTGTTCACATATTGCTGAAGCCTGGCTTGGAGAATTTTGAGCATTACTTTACTAGCGTGTGAGATGTGTGCAATTGTGCGGTAGTTTGATAAGAGACTACTATCAGCAATTATATGCCAATAAAATGGACAACGTGGAAGAAATGGACACATTCTTAGAAAAGTACAACTTTGCAAAACTGGACCAGAAAGAAATAGAAAATCTTAACAGACCCATCACAAGCACGGAAATTGAAACTGTAATCAGAAATCTTCCAGCAAACAAAAGCCCAGGTCCAGACGGCTTCACAGCTGAATTCTACCAAAAATTTCGAGAAGAGCTAACACCTATCCTACTCAAACTCTTCCAGAAAATTGCAGGGAAGGTAAACTTCCAAACTCATTCTATGAGGCCACCATCACCCTAATACCAAAACCTGACAAAGATCCCACAAAGAAAGAAAACTACAGGCCAATATCACTGATGAACATAGATGCAAAAATCCTTAACAAAATTCTAGCAATTAGAATCCAACAACACATTAAAAAGATCATACACCATGACCAAGGGGGCTTTATCCCAGGGATGCAAGGATTCTTCAATATCCGCAAATCAATCAATGTAATACACCACATTAACAAATTGAAAAAGAAAAACCATATGATTATCTCAATAGATGCAGAGAAAGCCTTTGACAAAATTCAATATCCATTTATGATAAAAACTCTCCAGAAAGCAGGAATAGAAGGAACATACCTCAACATAATAAAAGCCATATATGACAAACCCACAGCAAACATTATCCTCAATGGTGAAAAATTGAAAGCATTTCCTCTAAAGTCAGGAACAAGACAAGGGTGCCCACTTTCACCATTCAACATAGTTTTGGAAGTTTTGGCCACAGCAATCAGAGCAGAAAAAGAAATAAAAGGAATCCAAATTGGAAAAGAAGAAGTAAAGCTCTCACTGTTTGCAGATGACATGATCCTCTACATAGAAAACCCTACAGACTCCACCAGAAAATTACTAGAACTAATCAATGACTATAGTAAAGTCGCAGGATATAAAATCAACACACAGAAATCCCTTGCATTCCTATACACTAATAATGAAAAATAGAGAAATTAAGGAAACAATTCCATTCACCATTGCAATGGAAAGAATAAAATACTTAGGAATATATCTACCTAAAGAAACTAAAGACCTATATATAGAAAACTATAAAACACTGGTGAAAGAAATCAAAGGGGACACTAATAGGTGGAGAAATATACCATGTTCATGGATTGGAAGAATCAATATAGTGAAAATGAGTATACTACCCAAAGCAATTTATAGATTCAATGCAATCCCTATCAAGCTACCAATGGTATTCTTCACAGAGCTAGAACAAATAATTTCACAATTTGTATGGAAATACAAAAAACCTCGAATAGCCAAAGCAATCTTGAGAAAGAAGAATGGAAATGGAGGAATCAACCTGCCTGACTTCAGGCTCTATTACAAAGCCACAGTCATCAAGACAGTATGGTACTGGCACAAAGACAGAAATATAGATCAATGGAACAAAATAGAAAGCTCAGAGATAAATCCACGCACATATGGACACCTTATCTTTGACAAAGGAGGCAAGAATATACAATGGATTAAAGACAATCTCTTTAACAAGTGGTGCTGGGAAAACTGGTCAAATATTTGTAAAAGAATGAAACTAGAACACTTTCTAACGCCATACACAAAAATAAACTCAAAATGGATTAAAGATCTAAACATAAGATCAGAAACTATAAAACTCCTAGAGGAGAACATAGGCAAAACACTCTCCAACATACAGCACAGCAGGATCCTCTGCCTTTTCTAAGTCCAGCTTGTACATCTGAAAGTTCTCAGTTCATGTACTGTTAAAACCTAGCTTGAAGGATTTTGAAAATTACCTTGCTAGCATGGGAAATGAGAGCAATTGTATGGTGGTTTGAACATTCTTTGGTATTGCTCTTCTTTGGGTTTATGTCTATGTATTGCTGATTCATTTTGCTGTACAGTAGAAACAAACACACACAAGATTGTAAAGCAACTATACTCCATACCTGTGGCGGATTCATTTTGATGTTTGGCAAAACTAATACAATTATGTAAAGTTTAAAAATAAAATAAAATTAAAAAAAAATAAAAATATTAAAGCATCAAGTCATAAGTCCTTGAACAAAAAATAAAAAGAAGTCCATATATACCTAGGTGAGACCTGAAACCAAAAGTAAAGAAATTTTTACTGTTTTTGTTTGAGCTCAACTGAGAAAATAATTTGCCCTTTGCTCTCTGACTGAGTAAATAGAAAAGCCAACAAGGACAGCTGCAAGGCATTTCAAATGATACTGGAAAAGATTCTATCACTTGAGTTGTTGTGAAAATATATCTAGATGACCAGTCAAGGCCTAAAGGAGTGGGCTGGGAGCTAAAGCACAAAACATACAAATGATTTCTTTACAGTCAATCCACACAGACTCTCTGTAGAAAGTAATTTTCATCAAGGACACCATACAACCTTCAGTTATTTGAATGTCTGCCAATCCCCCACATTTAAATAAGTTCAAAGAATCTGGCATGCATAAAGTGACTATGTCAGCAACACTTGGATGAAAACTTAAATGTTTAAATGCTTAAGGAAACGGATGACTTTTTTCTCCAAATTTTCTTCTCACAGTATTTTAAAAGAATTTTGATTCAAAAGAAGTAAAAAGAAAATTTTCCCTCCAGTTCAATTACATAAATATTTGTTGGGATTAGAATTGCTACTTTAAACAGAGATATGTTCTTAGAGCATCTCAGTATAAAAGATACCTGGGAAAACTCTTCATTTGTTAAGAATAGTTTCATACTCAATGAACAAAGCTAGCCAAATAGTAAAATAAGGCAAGCTAAATACTAGTAAAGTTGTTCATACTGAGCATTATAGAATGCCAGAAAAATCACTTATAATCTTAGACTAAATTTTACAATATAATGAAAATTATACTAGGAGAGAAGATATTGATAACAAAGCTCCCTTTCCTGCCATTGACCTTCATTCAAGTCAGATTTTTAACAAATACTATGTCTTTTACTAAAAATTGGGCTTCCCAGGTGGCTCAGTGGTAAAGAATCCACCTGTAAATGCAGGAGACGCAGGTTCAATACCTGGGTCAGGAAGATCCCCTGGAGAAGGAAATGGCAACCCACTCCAGTATTCTTGCCTGAAAAATCCTATGGACAGAGGAGTCTGGTGGGCTACAGTCCATGAGGTCACGAATAGTTGGACATGACTGAGTGACTGAGCATGCAAAGAACTACTTTAACACAAAACAGAGTAATGGAAGAGTGAAGGCAGTTTCCTATGTTTGGCTTAGGACATTCTTGTTCCATTTATTCTAAAGTGCCCTTTTATTTCTATTTTTTTAAAAGCTACATATATTGTTTATGGTACTTAGCCAGTTTGGGTCCTATTTGAATTGTGAAGGCTTCACAGAAAGCGTTTAGTAATAAAAGGCAAGTTGGTTAATAGCAAAGTGACATCTTTCTGCTTTGTGAGAGACTCTATATAATAGGAGGATTCTCAGGTTTTTTTTTTTTTTTTTCCCTGTAATGAAACAAAGCTGTATTCTCCCAGATGGGGTTTTCTTCATCTTTCCATTCTCAAATACATCCATCCTTATTTACCTGTGAATCCAGCAAATACAGTAAGCCCCCTACATATGAGTCTTCAAGTTGTAAACTTTCAAAGATGCAAATGTGCTGTCACATTAGTTCATGTGTCTGGCATGCATTGCCACTGCATGCATTCTCTGCAAGTCATGGTACTTTTGTGTACTTTACTTACAGTACTGTATACAATACAGTAGTAGACGAGTATTTTTACTTCAAGTCCAGGATGTCCAGAAGCAAGTGTAAAAGCAGTGGTGAAGTAGCTGGTACTTCTAAGAAGTGCCAGGCAATGGAAAGAAGAGTGAAAATAATTGAGAGAGTGTAGCGAGGCAAACAGAGAAGGCAATGGCACCCCACTCCAGTACTCTTGCCTGGAAAATCCCATGGATGGAGGAGCCTGGTAGGCTGCAGTCCATGGGGTCACTAAGAGTCGGGCATGACTGAACGACTTCACTTTCACTTTTCACTTTCATGCATTGGAGAAGGAAATGGCAACCCATTCCAGTGTTCTTGCCTGGAGAATCCCAGGGATGGGAGCCTGGTGGGCTGCTGTCTATGGGGTCGCACAGAGTCAGACATGACTGATGCAACTTAGCAGCAGCAGTAGCAGCAAGGCAAAAAGATAGTAGACATCGCTTATTCTTATAACATGAATCATTCAACCATTGGCACTGTTCTAAAGAACAAGGACAATATCATGGAACATGTGAAGTCTGCTATGTCAATAATATTGACAATAATATGGAAACAGCATGGAAAAGTGATGGAGGAGATGGAGAGACTTCTCAGTGTATGGATGCAGGATCAGCATCTAGTCCTGATCTACTTAATGTTTCAAGAGAAAGCTAAAAGGCTTTACAAAGACTTGAAGAAGAGACACAGTGAAGAATCAGAGGGTGCACCTTTTAATGTCAGCTGTGGTTGGTTTCATTGGTTCAAGGCTAGAGCCAACCTTTACAATGTAAAAGTAAGTGGCGAGGCAGCAAGTACAGAAATGGTAGCTGCCCGGGAATTTCCTGAAATGCTTCAAGAAATTATTGATGAAGGCACGTATTTACCATAGCAGTTTTTTTAATGTGGATGAGACAGGACTGAACTGGAAGAGGATGCCAGACCGAAGTTACATCAATAAGGAGGAAAAGTTGATGCCAGGCTAAAGCGGCAAAGGATAAGTAAACTCTGGTGGCAATTCTTCTGGTGATAAGGAGCCAATCCTCTCTTAGTTTATCATCCAGAAAAACCAAGAGCCCTTAAAAACACAACCAGGGGCTCTCTTCCTGTTGTGTGGAATA
The DNA here is from genome assembly GCF_019923935.1 of Bubalus bubalis. Taxonomy (NCBI): domain Eukaryota; kingdom Metazoa; phylum Chordata; class Mammalia; order Artiodactyla; family Bovidae; genus Bubalus; species Bubalus bubalis. The sequence continues at coordinate 70,147,909 of NC_059160.1, forward strand.
TCAGACCCAAAGCCTGGTTACACAGGCTATCTTCCAGTACTGGTTTTTCCACCACTTTACTCCAGAGGTAGAGAAATATTGCTTAAAGAGAGACATCCCATTCAACATTCTGCTGCTGCTCAACAATAGTCTGGGCCACCCTCCATTCATGGATGACTTTCATCCCAATGCCAAAGTATGGTATCTGCCACCAAATATTATGTCGATCATCCAGCCTATGAACCAGGAAGTTATAGCAACTTTCAAGAAATATTATTCACATTACACTTTTTGTCAGGCAATAAAGGTGAGTGACAAATCAGGAACAAACTTGCAACAGTTTTGGAAGGGCTGTAACATATACCATTCCATAAAAAACATTGGCTTTGCTTAGTGTGACGCTAAAGTTGTCACCATGAATGGGATTTGAAAGAATCTTTACCCACAGTTTGTTCATGATTTTCATGGATTTGAGAAGGTGGATGAAGAGTCCAAGACTCACTAGGAGTCAGTCTCTTAGTGACCCTCAGGAAAGAACTGGAACTAGATCTGCAAGAGGATGACCTCATTGACCTCCTTGCTGTGCAACATGCTGCTGCTGCTGCTAAGTCGCTTCAGTCGTGTCCGACTCTGTGTGACCCCATAGACGGCAGCCCACCAGGCTCTGCTGTCCCTGGGATTCTCCAGGCAAGAACACTGGAGTGGGTTGCCATTTCCTTCTCCATTGTGTGAAAGTGAAAAGTGAAAGTGAAGTCTCTCAGTTGCGACCGACTCTTAGCGACCCCATGGACTGCAGCCCACCAGGCTCCTCCATCCATGGGATTTTCTAGGCAAGAGTACTGGAGTGGCTTGCCATTGCCTTCTCCGTGCTGTGCAACATGACGAGCTTACTAATGAAGACCTGATGGATTTGGAGGCCCAGAGAAAAAGGATGAAGAGAGACAAGAGGAAGAAGTAACTGAAGAACTGAAGAGATTCACGATGCAGGAAATGGCAATGGGGCTTTATTTGAGGAGGCATTATTAGTTTTTGAGGCACGAAATTTGAATGTAGAATGATACACGAGGGTTGCCACGGATGTTCAGAATGCAGTCTTGTGCTACCCTGTCATCTGTGACAAAAAGAAAAAGAACTACTACCAAGACACCACTGGGTCATTTTTTTGAGGGTAAATAGACTTGAATCCAACAAGGAAATAGACTCTGAGTCATCAATGTCAGGCATGAATGAAATTGCAGCTTGCTCTTCACCTTCTATTGCTAATGATCCTTCAACTCTGCCATCTCTGACCTCGTCTCCCTCCTCCAGTCAGTAACTCTTCCTGCCTTCACTCAATGCCAGCCTCTGTATGCCAGCTGTTGTACTGTACTACCATACCTTTCAAGGTACCATACTGTAAGATTAAAAATGTTTTCTTTATTTTTTGTGTTTGTCATGTATTATTTGTGTGAAAAATATTATAAAGCTATTCCAGTACAGTGCTTTATAGCCAATTGTACCTAGATTAACTTTATTGGACTTAAGAACAATTGGATTTAGGAACACAATCTTGGAACAGAACTCGTTTGTATGTAAGGGACTCATTGCATTTATTTGGCTCTTTTTATGTGCAAGACAGAATGCAAAGTGAGGGCTACTAACTGGGGGTGGCACAGAAGAGGCAGCATGTTCTGATGGTTACCAGCATGGCCTCAGGAGGAGACCCCTGCATTCAAATCCTCACTAGCTGTGTAATCTTGGACAAGTTACTTAATCCATTTACATTTCAGTTTCTTCATCTTCATGGCTTATTGTGATGGTTGAACAGGTTAATGTACCTCAAAGCACTTAGAAAAGAGTCCTAATCACTAATGCATAATTATGACTATGCATTAGTCATCACTATTCATTTAAAATATATTTTCCAAAATTTTCCCCTTGAGGGGCAGAGTGCACCTTTCCAACTCTGATAACAGGGTTTGTATCAAGGGTAGATTAATTTTGAAGGGTAAAACAATAAACTAAAACCTGTACTACATTTCTTATAGGGCTGGAATTCTTTAATTCATGAGTCTCTCTTTCCCGGGTACTCTTCAGGATAGAAGCCTTCTAACCCACAGTCTCAGTCCTCTGGTTTCTTTTTCAAACCTGACCAACACATCAGTTAGTAAGTTCTTGAGGTGGTCTTCTGGACCTCTGCCTGGTATGTGACAGGGAAAGACAGGTGCCTGCTGTCTAATCTTCAGTCTTCTTCCAGGTTGGCTGAGTAATCATGATGATTTCTGGCTTGGTTTTCTGGTGAGCACTCTTCTTTACTGGAATTAGAGCTCTAGTCTGAATCTCAACGAGGTTGCATCTTCATTTAGATTTTCCTAGCTCTTTGCCCTGAGAAGGCTGGACTCTATTTACCAATGCCTTCAACCTCATATTGGGTTCTGCTGTACACAGATGAAGTCCTGAAATCACTGGCCTTAGCTATCTCTGAGGAGAAATCTCCATTTCAGAGGCCCCACACTAGATTGGAGCAGGACAGTCCCCTGGGGAGACTGTGAATGGATTCTTTGCCCAGTATTTATCACCATTTCTGCTAGCTTGGTTAATTTCCTCAGTCTTGGTCTTAGGACTGTTGAACTATGATAATCCCCGCACATATACATCTAAACTTCATCATATCAGACTTTTCAAAACAGACAAAACTGTGTTGTGTTGAAATCCTTTGGCATTTAGAAATTAAATGGATAACTTAAATATATCACATATAAGAATATGGATTTAAAAATTTCATGACCAGCTCGATGGATTAAATCCAACAAGTAGAATTTAATAAGGGTATTGAGAATTGAGCTTCCCTGGTAGCTCAGCTGGTAAAGAATTTGCCTGCAATGCAGGAGACCCCGGTTTGATTCCTGGGTCAGGAAGATCCCCTGGAGAATGGATAGGCTCCTACTCCAGTATTCTTGCCTGGAGAATTCCACCTGCAATGTGGGAGAACTGGGTTTGATCCCTGGATTGGGAAGATTGCCTGGAGAAGAGAATGGCTACCCACTCCAGTATTCTTGCCTGGAGAATTCCATGGACAGAGGAGTCTGGCATGCTATAGTCCATTGGGTCATATAGAGTCAGACACGACTGGGCAACTAAGCAAATATACTGAGAATTGGGGCTTCCCAGGTGGTGTTAGTGGTAAAGAACCCATCTGCCAATGAAGGAGATGTAAGAGACACGTGTTTGATCCCTGCGTCGGGAAGATCCCCTGGAGGAGGCCACGGCAACCCACTCCAGTATTCTTGCCCAGAGAAGTCCATGGACAGAGGAGCCTGCCAGGCTAAGTTCCATAGAGTCACAAAGAGTGGTACATGACTGAAGCGACTTTGCAAAGCACAGCACAGTGTTGAGAATTTAGTCTTTCATTTGAGTACAAAAATCCAAGTCCATAATTACAGGGTAAGAGAAATACCTGTTAACATGTGTAAAGAATTTTGAAGTTTTATCTGCCAGTAAATTTAATTCTAGCTTGAAGTGTAACTGTATGATCACTGCATGATGGTTCCCAGAGATATTCAAATCTTAATCCCTGGAACCCGTGAATGTTACTTTACATGGAAGAGGGATCTTAGATTACTGAGATGGGCCTTAAATGTAATTAATAAGAAGGATCCTTATAAGGACACAGAAAGAGATTTGACTACAGAAAAGAGAAAATGTGATGTGGCAACAGAAGCAGAGGGAGAAAAGGCAATGAGATACAGGAAGAGGTCACTAGCCAAGGAATGTAGGTGGTCTCCAGAAAATAGAAAAGACAAGAGAGAAGGTTGTTCCTTAGAGCCTCCAAAGGAACCAAGCCTGACAACACCTTGATTTCACTCTTATAAGACTCTTGTTTTGGACTTTTTAAGAAGACATAACACAGAAAAAAATGTTTATATGGCAACTACAAAAGGGACATAAAATTGTATATACAGTAGAAAAGGAATTGTATAAACACCTCCAAAACATCCTTGCACAGAAATGTTTAGAGGAACATTTGACACCCACCCAGAGGTTTGGGTGTAAGAGAATAGGCTTGTGTTATTTTCAGCCCTTAAATTTGTGGCAATTTGTTATAGCTTTCATAGAAAACTAATACAGGCTCAAATTCTATTTTAGTTGGATCACATCCTAATTAGTAAATTCCATTTGAGTCATTGTATATCAAAAAGGATGAGAGCCTATTGGAGTGACTCAATTACAGAGAAACTCCAAACCATATAAGAGGAATGTTGGAAATAACTATTTCCTCTTAGGAAGTAACAAGAACTTTGAGATTTCAAATATTTTGAGAGTAATCATGTTGAAAGGGAATTAAGTGGACTTGGATGTCCCTAAATAATGAGACTAGTGTCACAGCTTGTAGTTTCACATTTATTTGCATAATTATTTCTTTACTGTGTTTCTCCTCCACTGTTCTTAAATTTTCATAATGGCAGAGACTAGATTTGGTCACTGCTTTATCCCATGGTGCCTAACAGCAATAGGAGCCACTCAAACAATGAGAACTGAACAAGACTTTTTAAAAAATCCTCAACTGTGGAAGTTAGTGTACAACAAAGAGACTCAATTTCTTCCTGGTTCAGTCTTGAAAGGTTTTACTTTTCTATGAATTTGTCCATTTCTTCAAGGTTGTCCATTTTATTGGCATATAGTTGCTTGTAGCAGTCTCTTATGATCTTTTGTATTTCTGCAATGTCTGTTGTAACTTCTCCTTTTTAACTTCTAATTTTATCGATTTTTGAGTCTTCTCCCTTTTTTTTTTTTTGAGGAGTCTGATACCTTATCAATTTTGTTTATCTTCTCAAAGAACCAACTTTTAGTTTTATTCATCTTTGATATCATTTTATTCATTTCTTTTTCACTTATTTCTGCTCTGACCTTGATGATTTCTTTCCTCCTACTAACTTTGGGGTTTTTGGTTCTTCTTTCTCTGTTACAAGGAGACTCAAATAATAGTGGTTTATCTAGGAGAGAAAATTTTTTTCCCTCTTCTGAAATAATCAAAGGGGAGTTGAGCATCCCTGGACTGGAAAGCACACAGGTTTCTTCCACCTTACTGCTCCACCAGACCCAGTGTCATTCTTGGCCATGTGGTTGATATTGGCTCACCTCCGCATCAGCTTTCTAGCCTGAGGGAAGGATATGGTGGCAGGCAAAAAGGTGGCACAAGAATCCATTCACATATCATTGTCCAAACTTACATAGTCACACTCAACTTCAAGGAAAGATAGTCAACATGTTGATAAGGTTGATTTAGATGTGTCCAGTTAAAAGCTGGGGAAAGCTATTACTCAGACTGAATATTGAGGGTCAGTAGCAGTCTTTTCTCCATCCCAGAAGCATTAAGTTAAAATGAAAGAGAGTTTTCTTCTTTTATTCTATTTTATTCATTTTACCTAAGTGTTTTCTTTCTTTCCTTTTTAAACAGTCCTAGTTTCAAACTAGGTAGGTAATATTTAGGTGATTCATAAGCTAATTTTATTTATAGGATAATTCACACTGTTCTTAATGAAAAAAGCTGATATTCATCTTTTCTGCTACAGCAATTTAAAATATACATATATACATGCTAAACTAATTGTCACCATTAAATAAAGTTAAACCATGAAAACTACTGTAATTAATTCATATTATTTTCATTATTTTACATTGGTAATCCAGAGTCATTGGCATATTTTTAGAAGAATGATTCTATTCCATTGAATGCAAAATTATTATTCAGAGGTGTTCTATTAAACCATGCCACTTGTCATTGTATTGATGTACAGAATCAATTTTAACTTTCTACCAAACACTACAACTCTAACACACAGCAATTATCATTAAATCATTTTATCATTTGCCTATTTATAATTTATAAAAAATGAGATGATAATGAGCAAAGATTTATGATGGATGAATTGCGAGTGATCTGCTTTTTGAAGAATTCTGCATTTGAACTTTTGGAGAAATTATTTTATACATATAAGTAGTAGTGATAAATTCAGAACTACTCTCCAGTAAATTTTCCAGCTCTACCTTCAAAATATATCCAAAATCAGTCTCCTTTGACCACTTTGTCTACTTTTGTATCCAAATCTATGTCACAATCACTTTTGACCTGAAACATTACCAAAAAAACCTTCTGTTTGGTCTCTCTGCTTTATCCCTTTTGTGGTCTATTATTTATATAGTAATCAAAGTGATTATTTAAAAATTTAAAATAGACCAAGCCAATGTCTTCCCGTCTTACTTAGAATAAAATCCAACATCCTTGCCATGCATGGTCTGTAAAAGCTCCGTGGTATTAGTCATCAATTGCTACAGAATAAATTACTTCCCAAATGTACTGTCTTTAAATAAGAATAACCATCTACTATCCTGCACAGTTACTGTGAGTCAGAAATTATGGCAGGTGGGTCTGACTGAGGATCTCTTCTGAGACGCAGTAACGACGTCAGCTGGGACTGCCGTCACATGATGCTCACTCGCAGGGCTGGCAAGTTAAAACTGGCTGCTGGGGCAAAAGCAGTCCCTCACCACGTGGGCTCTCCTTGGGACTGTTGATTGTCCATGTGGCGCTTAGAGCAAGTAAACAAACCTTCCTACCTAAAACATGAGAGACTCAGAAAAGGTTAATTCAAGGAGACAAATGCTGTATAACTTCTTCAAACAAATTAATTACACTGATAAAGTTAACTTGACACCAACTTTCCTAGAGTGCTTCCTCAGTGAACCAGGTGAAAATCTCAATGTCTTTTACTGTAAGTTAAACATCATAATCTTCACAGCATCCTACTTGTTCCCTAGGTCCCTCTGCTCATTGTGAGAAGGGCTAGCACAACAGTGTGGGTATCAGAGGTGGGTGCTAGTGGGACCATCTTGGAGGCCACATTTCTGATTTCATCTCCTATCATTCTTTCTCTCTTCTACTTCCCACACTACCTCTTTGTTCTTTTTTAAACAGATTACATGCATCTTCTCCTCAGGTCTTGCTAAACTGTTCCAACTGTCAGGATCGCTCTTTCTGCAAATGTCCACATGATTCTTGCCCTCACTATATTCAAGTTTTTGTGCACATATAGCCTTAACACAGGACCTTTTTCCAACTAATCTTACATTTTAAAAAAGCACCTCTTTCCCAGTTCGAGTTTTTCACTTGCTTTGTTTTTCTTCATGAAACCTCTTATCACCCAGCATGTTATATATTTATTCATTTATTATCTGTCTTTCCCTCTGAGAATGAGGATCTGGGTCACTGCTGTATCCCCAGTGTCTAGAATAGTGCCTGCATATAGTAGGTGCTCACTGGGTATTTTTGAATGAACAAATGGTTAATGAATTCTATCAGTTCAGTTCAGTCTCTCAGTTGTGTCTGACTCTTTGCGACCCCATGAATCGCAGCACACCAGGCATCCCTGTCCATCACATCCACAACTGGGTATTGTTTCTGCTTTGGTTCCATCCCTTCATTCTTTCTGGAGTTATTTCTCCACTGATCTCCAGTAGCATATTGGGCACTTACCAACCTGGGGAGTTCCTCTTTCAGTATCCTATCATTTTGCCTTTTCATACTGTTCATGGGGTTCTCAAGGCAAGAATACTGAAGTGGTTTGCCATTCCCTTCTCCAGTGGACTTGGGTGGCCCCACACAGCATGGCTTAGTTTCATTTGAGTTAGACAAGGCTGTGGTCCATGTGATCAGATTGGCTAGTTTTCTGTGATTATGGTTTCAGTGTGTCTGCCCTCTAATGCCCTCTCGCAACACCTGCCATCTTACTTGGGTCTCTCTTACCTTAGACTTGGGGTATCTCTTCATGGCTGCTCCAGCAAAGCACAGCCGCTGCTCCTTACCTTGGATGAGGCGCCCCTCCTGACCTTGAACGTGGAGTAGCTCCTCTCAGCCCTCCTGCACCCGCACAGATACTGCTCCTTAGACGAGGGGTTGCTCCTCTCAGCTGCCACCCCTGTCCTCAAATGTGAGGTAGCTCCTCTTGGCCGCTTCAGTTCAGTTCAGTCACTCAGTCATGTCCGACTCTTTGCGACACCATGAATCGCAGCACGCCAGGCCACCCTGTCCATCACCAACTCCAGGAGTTTACCCAAACTCAAGTGCATCGAGTCAGTGATGCCATCCATATCCAGCCATCTCATCTTCTTTTGCCCCCTTCACTTCCTCCCCCCAATCCCTCCCAGCATCAGGGTCTTTTCCAATGAGTCACCTCTTCGCATCAGGTGGCCAAAGTATTGGAGTTTCAGCCTCAGCATCAGTCCTTCCAATGAACATCCAGGACAGATCTCCTTTAGGATGGACTGGTTGGATCTCCTTGCAGTCCAAGGGACTCTCAAGAGTCTTCTCCAACACCACAGTTCAAAAGCATCAATTCTTCGGCGCTCAGCTTTCTTCACAGTCCAACTCTCACATCCATACATGACCACTGGTAAAACCATAGCCTTGACTAGATGGACCTTTGTTGGCAAAGTAATGTCTCTGCTTTTGAATATACTATCTAGGTTGGTCATAACTTTCCTTCCAAGGAGTAAGTGTCTTTTAATTTCATGGCTGCAATCACCATCTGCAGTGATTTTGGAGCCCCCCAAAATAAAGTCTGACACTGTTTCCACTGTTTCCCCATCTATTTCCCATGAAGTAATGGGACCAGATGCCATGATCTTCATTTTCTGAATGTTGAGCTTTAAGCCAACTTTTTCACTCTCCACTTTCACTTTCATCAAGAGGCTTTTTAGTTCCTCTTCACTTTCTGCCATAAGGGTGGTGTCATCTGCATATCTGAGGTGACTGATATTTCTCCCAGCAATCTTGATTCCAGCTTGTGCTTCATCCAGCCCAGCATTTCTCATGATGTACTCTGCATATAAGTTAAATAAGCAGGGTGACAATATACAGCCTTGACGTACTCCTTTTCCTATTTGGAACCAGTCTGTTGTTCCATGTCCAGTTCTAAGTGTTGCTTCCTGACTTGCGTACAAGTTTCTCAAGAGGCAGGTTAGGTGGTCTGGTCTTCTCTAACACCACAGTTCAAAAGCATCAGTTCTTTGGCGCTCAGCTTTCTTTATCGTCCAATTCTCACATCCATACATGCCTACTGGAAAAACCATAACTTTGACTAGATGGACCTTTGTTGGCAAAGTAATGTCTCTGCTTTTTATTATGCTATCTACGTTGGTCATATAAAAAGAGCATATTTTAGATTCACCCTTGATCTAGGCATGATGAACACTGCCTAATTTAATAATAGAGATAAAAGAACTTCTATCAAAGCACTAAATAATTTTTTAAAGACACTTAGCTTAGGATAAGAAAAATTAAATACAAGGCTACATTAGAAGTATAATAAAACAAAAATTATGTATGTTTGATTTTGGTCTATGATTATTTCTTCTTTATATAGGAACAGAATTAATAATCTCTAAATCTCTAATAATCACTGAAGTGAATTATTTAAGTAGACATAGGGAATAATAATATAATGTAGGCGAAGGCAATGGCAACCCACTCCAGTGTTCTTGCCTGGAGAATCCCAGGGATGGGGGAGCCTGGTGGGCTGGCATCTATGGGGTTGCACAGAGTTGGACACGACTGAAGTGACTTAGCAGCAGCAGCGATCAAAAATTAAAAAAAAAAATAGGACTATTTACAATATCTTGAAGGGCAAAGAAGATGCTTAATTCTCCCAAATTTGACAATAATATTGTATGTGATTTTTAGAATTATGATGAAGAAAATACATGGACAGAAATATCTGGACTCCTTTTCAAGGGACAAGTGATCTGAGCACATCACCCACTTTATCAGTGGAGATAATTTGTTTGAAGAAGTTACAGCATTTGTTTTCTCAAATTAACTTTTTCTGAGTCTCTCAAATTTTAGGTAGGAAAGTTTGTTTACTTGTTTTAAGTGATTTTACATTAATCCCAAAGGAAGATGTCTCTGAGGAAATCCTGAAATGACATATGTGTGCTCTTTCCATCTCTATATAGAGAAACTAAAATTTTGGGTGGACTGAAATAATTGAAACAATTACATTTTTCTCATGCTGTTCTAACCCTCATTTTAGTCAGAAGAGCATTTGAAAAGATCTTGAACATCATACTACCCTTGTGAAAGACCTGAGATATTTGGAAATCTCTGCTTGGTTTACAAAGCATTAGGTCACATGCTTATGTAACCCATTGCTCACATCCCTTGATTTTACCTGTTCTTAATAGAAACTGCTTAGGAGATAGTTGAGGAAATAAGAAGATAGGATTTTTTCTGGGAAGCAGTTAAATTGAAGTAACTTCCTTGTGTTCCCTTCTAAATATGTAGTGTCACTATCTAACATTGGAAAACTATCTATCATTGGAAACCACTGCAATTTCACTTTGGAAAGATAGTCTTAAATTACATGGAGGTTGCTGAAGTGTGTTCATCCTCATCAGACACATCATTTATTATCTCCTCTAAAAAGTTAAAAAAAAAAAAAAAAACAAGCAAGAGAAAAGACTGAGAAAAGAATAAAAGGGAGGAGGAGGAAAGAAGCATGAATAAGTGAGAGAATTCCAATTAATAAGAAAAAGTTCTTCAGAGTTATGTAATAAGTCTAGTGTATCTTTTTTGTTGTTGTTTAGTTGCTAAGTCATGTCCAACTCTTTGCAACCCCATGGACTGCAGCATGCCAGACCTCCCTATTCTTCACCATCTCCTGGAGTTTGCTCAAACTCATGTCCATTGAGTTAGTGATGCCATCCAACCATCTCATCCTCTGTGTACCCTTCTCCTCCTGCCTTCAGTCTTTCCCAACATCAGGGTCTTTTCCAATGAATAGGCTTTTCACATTAGATGGCCAAAGTATTGATGCTTCAGCATCAGTCCTTCCAATGAATATTCATGGTTGATTTTCTTTAGGATTGACTGGTTTGATCTCCTTGCTGTCCAAGGGACTCTCAAGAGTCTTCTCCAGCACCACAGTTCGAAAGCATCAATTCTTCTGTGCTCAGCCTTCTTTATGGTCCAGCTCTTACATCCATACATGACTACTGGAAAAACCATAGCTTTGACTATGTAGACCTTTGTTGACAAAGTGATGTCTCTGCTTTTTAATATGCTGCTTAGGTTTGTCATAGCTTCTCTTCCAAGAAGCAAGTGTCTTTTAATTTCATAAACTTAAACTCATTTAGTTAGTTGAATTTCAAAAAAACCTCACTGGAAAGGCAACACTGTCATAATGTTAAGCTTTGCTAAAGACTCCAAGGACCTGAATACTTTTCTTTAGTATTTTCCTCTTTTCACATTCTCTGGTTAAGGCCTTATGGAAGATGCCATCACAAATGATAGGACAAACTGTGATGGAGTTACAGGTAGAAGCTTCTTTATCCATGACATTTTATAGGCAAGTAACATCATTATTCAGAGAAGGCAATGGCACCCCACTCCAGTACTCCTGCCTGGAAAATCCCATGGATGGAGGAGCCTGGTACGCTGCAGTCCATGGGGTCGCTACAAGTCAGATATGACTGAGCGACTTCACTTTCACTTTTCACTTTCATGCATTGGAGAAGGAAATGGCAACCCACTCCAGTGTTCTTGCCTGGAGAATCCCAGAGATGGGGGAGCCTGGTGGGCTGCCATCTATGGGGTCACACAGAGTTGGACACGACTGAAGTGACTTAGCAGCAGTAGCAGCAGCAACATCATTATTATTGAATTTTGTATATGGACTGAAAGAACTGTTGCTATGGACTAAAAGAATGTTTGCATCCTCCTCCCATTCATATGTTAAGGGCTTATTCACCATGTGATGGTAGTTGGAGATGGAGATTTTGAGACAATCAGGTTAAATAAGGTCATGAGGATGGAGAGTCCATAATGGTATCAGTGTCCCCAGAAGAAGAGGAAGATCATTGCTTTCTCTCTGCCTTGTGAGGAAACAGCTATTCACAATCTAGGAAGGGGCCCTTACCAGACACTGATCTGCCCACACCTGATCTTGGACTTCCCAGCCTCCATAACTATGAGAAATAAATGATGTTCAAGCCATTGTCTGTAGTCCTTTGTTACAGCAGCCCAAACTAAGACAATTTTCCTTGGTAGTGCATGTAGTATAATTGAAAAACACCATTTGGGTCTCCAGATCTCTAATAGAAGCAGGAATTCAACCAGATGAAACAGGAATTATCTTTCAACTGTTGTATAGGTTCTTCTTTTGTAAGGCCCTTATAAACTTGAAAGCAAAAACAATCTTTTAACATAGAACAGAGGCGCCGTTCTTAGAATGATAATAGTACTAAATGTAAAAATAATTTAAAGGATGCAATAACTATTATTAGTGACAATAATAACTGTCATTATTATCTATGATGAATATTTATAGACTGTTTACTGAATGAATGGAATTTTGCTCCTTAGAATTTCCTTTCTCACTGAGCCATTTTCTAAGATGAACTGAGCAGTGTATCTGAATCCCTTTGGTGGGATTTTAAAAGCACATATGGCTTCCATTCAGGATTTCATACTCCTTTCATACCCCTCATCCATCATGAGATCTCTGTTTTGCTGACCCACCGATGATGGTAAGGTGCGTCATATCTTTTGATGTGTTGGGGTCAAAGAAAAAGTAACCAAAGGAACTGCTACTTTTGTTTCCTCTATTTCATTACAGCGGTTTTGGTCAGTTATGTTTTAAAGCAATACCTCTCTATCTTGTTCATTCCTGTGGGAACGTGGTTTAGTGTATAAAGCACAAATACTCTTGACTCTGAGGACAGGCTGATGATAACTACAGTGTAAATACCCCACTGATCTCTTGCCTTTAATACAGCTGGGCTGCTTCCCCTTACCATCAGTTTATCTGACCCAGAAAATATAAATCTGTTTTTAGACTGATTTTTAGAAAACCCAAATCAGGAGAGAAAATATCATGCAAAAAATTCCCTTGATGCACTCCAGAATCAAACAAAATAATAAGAGAATTCATCACGATTTGATATTCTGTGTCAATATTAACCTTGAGCACTGTCTGAACTTGAGGTTAATTCTTTACTGCAAATTGTGTCCTTATACTTTCCTGGGTCATTTCAGAACATATCTTCTACTTTTACTAAAAATTGACAGTATTTACATGCATAGTATCCTCAGAATCTACTTTAATCTAATTATAATTATTCGTAGCCAAGATTTCCTCAAAAAAATCATGTATTGATTTTGCCTATGTGTTTTATATTCTACCTACAAATTTAGAATTAATTGAAGAAACTTAAAATAAGAAATATTGGAAATTCAGAATCACTAACTCAACATACTTATTTTTACTCAGATGATAAATTTTGAAATATTTTCAAAGCAGGAACACATAACATTTATATAATTACACAATGTTTCAATTATTATTTACATGTAGCCCAAATTAAAGGGTTGTGTACATATTTTTTTTTTTACTTGTTTATTTACAATGTTCCATGGTCTTCTCTGGTGGCTCAGATCGTAAAGAATCTGCCTGCATTCGATCTCTGGGTCCAGAAGATCCCATGGAGAAGATAATGGCTACCCATTCCTGTATTCTTGCCTGGAGAATTCCATGAACAGAGGTGGGCTGCAGTTCATGGGATCAGAAAGAGTCAGACCCAATGGACTGACTAACACTTTCACTTTCATGGCATAATAGAACATTTACAAATAGCTGAGGAAAGAAGAGAAGCAAAAGGCAAGGGAGAAAGGGAAAGATATACCCAACTGAATGCAGAATTCCAAAGAATAGTAAGGAGAAATAAGAAGCCCTTCTTCAGTGGAAAATGAAAACAAATAGAGGAAAACAATGAAATGGGAAGAGCTAGAGATCTCTTCAAGAAAATTGGAGATATCAATGAAACATTTGATGCAAGAATGGGCATGGTATAGGACAGACATGTTAAGGACCTAACAGAAGCAGAAGAGATTAAGACGAGGTGCCAAGAATACACAGAACTATCAAGAAAGATCTTAATGACCCAGAAAACCATGATGGTGTGGCCACTCATCTAGAGCCAGACATCCTGGAGTGTGAAGTCAAATGCGCCTTAGGAAGCATCGCTATGAACAAAGCTAGTGGAGGTGATGGAATTCCAGCTGAGCTCTTTTAAATTCTAAAAGATAATGCTGTGAAAGTGCTACACTCAATATGCCACCAAATTTGGAAAACTCAGCAGTGGCCACAGGACTGGAAATGTCAGTTTTCCTTCCAATCCCAAGGAAGAGCAATGCCAAAGAATGTTCAAACTACTGTAAAATTGTGCTTAGTTCACATGCTAGCAAGGTAATGCTCAAAACCTTTCAATCTAGGCTTCAGTAGTATGTGAACCAAGAACGTCCAGATGTACAGCCTGAGTTTTGATTAGGCAGAGGAACCAGTGATCAAATTGCTAACATTCCTTAAATCATGGAGAAAGCAAGGGAGTTCCAGAAAAACATCTAATGCTTCATTGACTGTGCTAAAGCCTTTGACTGTGTGGGTCACAACAAACTGTGGAAAATTCTTAAAGAGATGAGAATATGAGACCACCTGACCTATCTCCTGAAAAACCTGTATGCAAGCCAAGAAGCAGTAGTTAGAACAGGACATGGAACAACTGACAGATTCCAAATTGGGAAAGGAGCATGTCATGATTGTATATTGTCACCCTGCTTGTTTAACTTATGTTCAGAGCGCATGTATGTGTGCTAAATCGCTTCAGTTGTGTCCGACTCTGTGCCTCCAGGCTGTAACCTGCCAGCCTCCTCTGTCCATGGGATTCTCCATGCAAGAATACTGGAGTGGGTTGCCATGCTCTTCCCCAGGGGGTCTTGCTGACCCAGGGAGTGAACTTGGGTCTCCTACATTGCAGGTAGATTCTTTACTGTCTGAGCCACTAGGGAAGCAGTTTATGCAGAGAACATCATGGGAAATGCTAGACTCAATGAATCATGAGCTGGAATCAAGATTGCTGGGAGAAATATCAACAATCTCAGATATGCAGATGATGCTACTCTAATGGCAGAAAATGAACAGGAATTAAAATCCTCTTGATGAGGGCAAAAGAGGAGAGTGAAAAAGCTGGCTTAAAACTCAACATACAAAAAGCTAAAATCTTGGCATCTAGTCCTGTCACTTCATGGCAAATAGTGATAGGGAGAAATTGGAAGCCATGACAGATTTTATATTCCTGGGCTCCAAAATCACTGTGGATGATGAGTACAGCTATGAAATGAAAAGATGTTTGCTCCTTGGAAGGAAAGCTATGACAAACATAGACAGCATAGTAAAAGGCAGAGACATCACTTTGCCAGCAAAGGTCCGTATAGTCAAAGCTATGGTCTTTCCAGTAGTCATGTGAGAGCTGGACCAAAAACAAGGCTGAGCACAGAAGAATTGATGCTTTTGAACTGTGCAGGAGAAGACTCTTCAGAGTCCCTTGGACTGCAAGAAGATCAAACCAGTCAATTCTAAAGGAAATCAATCCCGAATATTCATTGGAAGGACTGCTGCGGAAGCTCCAATACTCTGGCCACCGGATGTGAAGAGGCGGATTCATTGGAAAAGACCCTGTTGCTGGCAAAGATTAAAGGCAAGAGGGTGGCAGAGGATGAGATGTTTAGATATCATTACCCAATGGACATGAATTTAAGCAAAGTCTGGAAGACAGTGGAGGATAGAGGAACCTAGCATGTTGCAGTCCATGGGATCACAAAGATTCAGACATGACTTAGTGACTGAACAACAGCTAGCATAAATTCCATAGCAGAGTATATTTTTAAAGTTTAAATGAAAGAGTTTCCATGCAGTGAAAACTTGAGATCAGTTCTTACCATCACCCTGGGAGTCAGTAAAGTGGGTATGTGGGTTTAACTCGAAGTCTACCAGTCACTAGCTATGGTCAAGTTAATTCACTTTGTGTCTGAGTTTCTTTTTATATAAAATGAGGCTAATACCAATACCTAATTCACTGGATTGTTGTGAAAACAGTCCAGTTAGTGTCTCAACAACTGATTTGATTTCATCATTTTATGTTACTTGGAATCCTTATTTTAATGAATAAATATTTGAGAACAATTTAACATTAATAATACAAACATGGACTTAACATTAAGATCATTTTTTTCCACCTGCATAAAAGTATCAGTAATTGAAAGAATTACATGAATGATTGTCTCTTCTCCCTACAATAAACTAAACAATTCCCTAGATTTTAGTTCTGGTAAAAGTGATCCTTATGCTCCTTGCCCAAATCTTATAGAAATTATCTGAATCCAGAAACAGTAAATGAGAAATCATAAAGTTATTTTTTTAGAGGATGGACTTTAGAATCAATAGGCCTGGATTTTGAGGCTCTTCTTTTCAATAGTTGTGTGATTTGGGGGACAAATTCATTAAATTTGAAATATGGTAATGAGTTTAGTGTAGGCAGGCACTCAGTATATAGTAGTTCTTCT
The DNA here is from genome assembly GCF_019923935.1 of Bubalus bubalis. Classification (NCBI taxonomy): domain Eukaryota; kingdom Metazoa; phylum Chordata; class Mammalia; order Artiodactyla; family Bovidae; genus Bubalus; species Bubalus bubalis. Next base: position 70,164,320 of record NC_059160.1, read on the forward strand.
GAATCCATAATTTCCTTTTTTGACTCTGATTACTTTTGTTTTATGAGACTTTTGTGTAAGATATGAAGCTTAAATAAATAATCCATTACCTTAAGTTTATAAATTGTTCCACAATTATTATTTTTTATGTGATATTATACATGTTTTAATGCCGTTCTCCCAAATCATCCCCCACCCCACAGAGTCCAAAAGACTGTTCTATACATCTGTGTCTCTTTTGCTGTCTCGCATACAGGGTTGTCGTTACCATCTTTCTAAATTCCATATATATGCATTAGTATACTGAATTGGTGTTTTTCTTTCTGGCTTACTTCATTCTGTATAATAGGCTCCAGTTTCATCCACTTCATTAGAACTGATTCAAATGTATTCTTTTTAATTGCTGAGTAATACTCCATTGTGTATATGTACCACAGCTTTCTTATCCATTCATCTGCTGAGGGACATCTAAATAATAATAAAATATTAAAATTTAATAATAATAAAATATTAAAATTGTCATAAAAATTTGCCTGGCATATAAAAGGACTGTATGCTATATATAATTATAATTATATTTTCTAGACTAATTATTCTGTTGAGGATTGTGAAATGTCAAAAGAAAACTGTATCATTGATTTAATTTTTGCCTAAGTTTAAAATGTGTACAGGGAAATGTAGATGAAACAGAGAAACAGGAAAATGGGATGATCAGTGGATAAGGTCATAACTCAGCCTCTATGAGGCAATGGGGAGGAAAACATGGGAAGCCATAAATTCTAGCCTGAGGGAAACAGAAATTATAATCCATGCGAGATATGCCAAGAGAAGACATGGTGCGATGTAATGTTATCTGTAGTTTCTGTGGATTTTGTTGCAGTAGTTTACAAAGCAGTTGATCTTAAGTAGTTTTGCTTCCAGTAAAAGGAGTGGAATTGTTGCACTGTATGTTGGTTCTGTTTTCAGTTTTTTGAAGAATGTCATACTGTTTTCCATAGTGGCTGCACCAGTTAACATTCCCACCAACAGGGCACAAGGGTTCCTTTTTCTCCATATCCTCACCAACATTTGTTTTCTGAGTACTTTTTGATGACAGCCGTTCTGACGGGTGTCAAGTGATACCTTGTTGTGATTTTAATTTGCATTTCTCTTATGATTAGGAGTGTTGAGCATCTTTTTGTGTGCCTGTGAGCCATCTGTATGTCTTGTTTGGAAAAGTGTCTATTCAGGTCTTCTGCCCACTTTTTGATTGGGTTGTTTGTTATATTGATATTGAATTTATCTGAACTGTTTATATAGTTAAATACTAACCCTTTTTTGGTTACATCATTTGTGAATATTTTCTCCCATTTCTCACAGTAGGTTATCTTTTTGCTTTGTCATTGGTTTCCTTTGCTGTGCAAAACAGGAACATTTGCTACCATCACTGCGTGGAAATGAGTGAGTGCTCAGTCATATCTGACTCTTTGCGATCCCATAGACCTGTAGCCTGCCAGGATCCTCTGTCTATGGGATTTTCCAGGCAATAATACTGGAGTGGGTTGCCATTTCCTACTCCAGGGGATCTTCCTGACCTAGGGATCAAACCCACATCTCTTGCATCTCCTGCATTGGTAAGCATATTCCTTACCACTTTGCCACCTGGGAAACCCTCCTATTATCGCTAGTCATTGATATAATGCAGTGAAGTGAAGTGAAGTTGCTCGGTCGTGTCCGACTCTTTGCGACACCATGGACTGTAGCCAACTAGGCTACTCTGTCCATGGAATTTTCCAGGCAAGAGTACTGGAGTGGGTTGCCATTTCCTTCTCCAGGGGATCTTCCATACCCGGGGATTGAACCCGGGTCTCCTGCATTGCAGGCAGATGCTTTACCATCTGAGCCACCAGGGAAGCTCATTGATATAATAGCTGTAGAATACTTCATTGAGTAAGTAACTGTAATTTACTCAAATTTTCTTATCCTTCAGTTTTCTCTATTACAAATAATGCTGCAGTGCATAATACTGAATACAAATTTTTAAGACTCTAATGATTTCCTTATGTGATGTTCCTGAAAGGTCCTAAGAGTAAAATTACTATTGATTAATGAATGGTATACTAACTTAGAACCTATATGCAGAAGTTGTTTCTTTGCATTTTTTTCTTTCTGAAGGGTTTCTGTTTTGGAGAATTCACTATAGAAAGTAAACATGTTCCTAAGGGGACCCAAGGAGAAAAAAATCTTTTATGAATTTTGGGTTCCCTTGCTTACACTGGAGCTTTATCCCCTGACTGTATCCTAAATTAGTTGATGCCTATAGATTTTAAATATGAATTAGGCTATGCAGCTTGATTTAAATGTAGCAGTTTAAATTTATTCTCAAATGTATTTTTAAATATTAGGGTGTGAATGATGTAGTTGTTGTTTAGTCACCCAGTCATGTCTACTTTTTTTGCAACCCCATAGTATGGACCGTAGCCTGCCAGGCTCCTCTGTCCATGTGATTTCCCAGAAGAATACTCGACTGGGTTACCGTTCCTTTCTCCATGGGATCTTCCTGATCCAGAGATGGAACCCACGTCTCCTGCATTGGCAGGCAGATTCTTTACTACTGAGCCACCAGGAAAGCCCCAAATGATGTAGTAGTAAGTTTTAAAATGGTTGGTAGTACTTACACCTGGTTCCCTAATGCCTAACCAATCTTACGAAGAATCAGGACAGCTCTCAATTAACCTCTTTACAGTTGGGCTTGTTTTCTCTCTGGGGTACCCTGACTCCAGTTCTATAAAAGGAAACACGTGTGCATATGCAAATTTCACAACTACTGCTACTGGTTTTCTGATCGGATGGGCCAAGATCTAGTTTTCTCAAGTACTCAGGGGGTGTATGCTCCCTGATTTTCTCTATTGGCAGCATGGCCAACCTGCCCAGAGTGGAGAGGGCTGGCCTAGGCATGATAGGAGTTGGCATCAGAGAAATGACTTCTTTGTGTAAATTACACCCATGATGCCTCTAGGAAGCAGGGTGATGTACTTGGGCTAAGCAAAGTTGTCTGGTGCTAGAACACATGGGTTCATAATCCTAGTTTCACTACACATAAATGTGGTCAAACTGCTTAACCCAATAGCCACTTTGCATTTCTATGTTTTTATTCTTATAAGGGATTGTGATAATGGTATCTACTTGATAAGGTTGTTCTGAGGATGAAACAAGATAAAGCAAATAAAGGAGATAGAATATTGCCTACTGTTAACAAATGCTTAATAAAAGAGAAATGTTAAATCTATAGGAGGAAGAACCTGCTCTAATGCTGGAGTGGGTTGCCATTTCCTTCTCCAGGGGATCTTCCCAACCCAGGGATCAAACCCGGGTCTCCAACACTGCAGGCAGACGCTTTACCGTCTGAGCTACCAGGGAAGCCAGTTGTACCTTCAGAAATATAAATGATTTGAAATCAAGTTTATATTTCTTAATTTGTGCACTTATGCATGCAGACTTTCATTCAGTAAGCATTGTACTCTGCTCAGTGGACAGAAGATAAAGAATAAAAATGAAATTTTACATGTGTAAAGAATTTAATGTGGTGCTTGTACTCAACAAATGACATTGTGATTATTATGAAATTATAAGTAATGGGTAAGTGGCAGAAGATATTAACCAGAGGTGGCAAGAATACACAGAAGAACTATACAAAAAAGATCTTCACAACCCAGATAATCACAATGGTGTGATCACTCACCTAGAGCCCGACATCCTAGAATGTGAAGTCAAGTGGGCCTTAGAAAGCATCACTACGAACAAAGCTAGTGGAGGTGATGAAATTCCAGTGGAGCTATTTCAAATCCTGAAAGATGATGCTATGAAAGTGCTGCACTCAATATGCCAACAAATTTGGAAAACTCAGCAGTGGCCACAGGACTGGAAAAGGTCAGTTTTCATTCCAATCCCAAAGAAAGGCAATGCCAAAGAATGCTCAAACTACCGCACAATTGCACTCATCTCACATGCTAGTAAAGTAATGCTCAAGATTCTCCAAGCCAGGCTTCAGCAATACGTGAACTGTGAACTTCCAGATGTTCAAGCTGGTTTTAGAAAAGGCAGAGGAACCAGAGATCAAATTGCCAACATCCGCTGGATCATGGGAAAAGCAAGAGAGTTCCAGAAAAACATCTATTTCTGCTTTATTGACTCTAGCAAAGCCTTTGACTGTGTGGATCACAATAAACTGTGGAAAATTTGAGATGGGAATACCAGACCACCTGACCTGCCTCTTGAGAAACCTGTATGCAGGTCAGGAAGCAACAGTTAGAACTGGACATGGAACAACAGACACTTTCAAAATAGGAAAAGGAGTATGTCAAGGCTGTATATTGTCACCCTGCTAATTTAACTTATATGCAGAGTACATTGTAAGAAATGCTGGGCTGGAAGAAGCACAAGCTGGAATCAAGATTGCCGGGAGAAATCTCGATAACCTCAGATATGCAGATGACACCACCCTTATGGCAGAAAGGGAAGAGGAACTCAAAAGCCTCTTGATGAAAGTGAAAGTGGAGAGTGAAAAAGTTGGCTTAAAGCTCAACATTCAGAAAACGAAGATCATGGCATCTGGTCCCACCACTTCATGGGAAATAGATGGGGAAACAGTGGAAACAGTGTCAGACTTTATTTTTGGGGGCTCCAAAATCACTGCAGATGGTGATTGCAGCCATAAAATTAAAAGACACTTACTCATAAAAGGAAAGTTATGACCAACCTAGATAGCATATTCAAAAACAGAGATATTACTTTGCCAACAAAGGTCCATCTAGTCAAGGCTATGGTTTTTCCAGTGGTCATGTATGGATGTGAGAGTTGGACTGTGAAGAAAGCCAAGTGCCAAAGAATTGATGCTTTTAAATTGTGGTGTTGGAGAAGACTCTTGAGAGTCCCTTGGATTGCAAGGAGATCCAACCAGTCCATCCTAAAGGAGACCAGTCCTGGATGTTCATTGGAAGGACTGATGCTGAGGCTGAAACTCCAATACTTTGGCCATCTAATGCGAAGAGTTGATTCATTGGAAAAGACTCTGATGCTGGGAGGGACTGGGGGCAGGAGGAGAAGGGGACGACAGAGGATGAGATGGCTGGATGGCATCACTGACTCGATGCACATGAGTTTGGGTCAATTCCGGGAGTTGGTGATGGACAGGGAGGCCTGGCGTGCTGTGATTCACGGTGTCACAAAGAGTCGGACACGACTGAGTGACTGAATCGAACTGAACTAAACTGAAGTGTGTTAGAAATTGTTATGTTAACAGACACTGAATTTAAAATTGTGCTTCTAAGTGAAAAGATTTTAGAGTAAACTTGGACCTAGAGGAGGTGTGAATTCAGTAGTTCTAAGAAACTTTGCATCTCTATGGGTACTCTTTCACTCAAATATTAAAGCACAATGTAAATTTCAATCAAGTTGATGATTTTCAGGCCTGGAGAAACTTGTGTGTTTGAGAAAGCAATATGATGTTTTATTGAAAGGATGTATTTATTTGTTGCAGTGCTAAATTTGCTTGTCACTTTTGCAGGTAAACCATGGGATGGGGTAGAGCAAGGAAGAGGAAAGGAAAGAAGTCCTCTGTGGGGACTGTTCCACACAGCATTCATGTACTTTCTAAAATGAAGCTTAATGAAAAGAGAAAAGTCAGTAGAACATAGCAGACATGTGAAAGGATGATCAATATATTACATCTGGTATTCTCTGAGGAAATGGAAATTTACAGGCAGAAGAAGAAAAGTATATCTAGCCTCTATATGAATTCAACTGAAAGCTTAAAATATTTCCCTAAGAGATTAAAAGAAAATGATTAATCAAACAGTTAACTATCAATATATAATTGCTTTGGCATTAAAATTTCATGGTACAGTAGAATTGGTTGAAGCATTGTTGTTGTTCGGAGAAGGCAATGGCACCCCACTCCAGTACTCCTGCCTGGAAAATCCCATGGATGGAGGAGCCTGGTAGGCTGCAGTCCATGGGGTCGCTAAGAGTCGGACACGACTGAGCGACTTCACTTTCACTTTTCCCTTTCATGCATTGGAGAAGGAAATGGCAACTCACTCCAGTGTTCTTGCTTTGAGAACCCCAGGGAGGGGTGGGTTGCCATCTCTGGGGTCGCACAGAGTCGGACACGACTGAAGCAACTTAGCAGTAGCAGCAGCATTGTTGTTGTTTAGTCACTAAATTCTATCCAACTCTTTTGCGACCCCATGGATGGTAGCCCGCCAGGTTCCTTTGTCCCTGGGATTTCCCAGGCAAGAATACTGGAGTTGGTTGCCATTTCCTTTTCCAGGGGATCTTCGCAACTGAGGGATCAAACTCTCATCTCCCACATTGGCATGTGGATTCTTTACCACTGAGTCACCAGGGAAGTCCTCTGTTCAAAGCATAGCTAAACCATGAGATGGGGTAGAGCAAGGAAGAGGAAAGGAAAGAAATTTGAAAGTTTGAAATAGTCATTTGAAAATGTGACATTTATAAGACTAAATTTCAAGGAAAAGCTTAGACAGATTTGACCACAAAGTTTTTTATTAGATGTTCTAATTCCATCACACAATCCATCAAAGTTATTATCAAGTTTTATATTTGATTCTTATATTTATTGTAAATGGCACCATTAGCCAGGAACCAAATTCCCAGTCAAACTGAAATAAAGATGGATGGCAGAATTTTGTCTTCATAGTGATGTGGAGCTTGTCTCTAAAGTCTGTCTTGGTTCTTTTATGAGATCTTCACTGTCTTATGTGTGCTAAAGCTACTAAGACTTCTATAGCCCTGTGACTCTGAACTTTCAACACATCCCAGTAATTGTTTTCATTGATGTTCTGATTGTTCTTGTTGAGCAGAATAGGATCTTCAGCCAAATTAAGCAATATCCTCCTTTCTTTCATGATCACTGTCCAGGCACTTGAAATGAACCTCATGCTATTTCCCAGAATCCTTTTAATTTAAAACACTTTGACTGGTAAATTTGGATTTATACTACTCTATTATACTTTTGGAGAAGGAAATGGCAACCCACTCCAGTACTCTTGCCTAGAAAATACCATGGATGGAGGAGCCTGGTGCAGGCTATTGTCTATGGGGTTGCAAAGAGTATTATACTTTTACCCACTTTTTCATTTGTTTCATGATTATAGTGAACATGCTTACAAACTTTAAATATTTTTATATATAAGGATCTTTGGTGGTTCAGATGGTAAAGAATCTGCCTGCAATGTGGGAGACCCAGGTTTGGTCCCTGGGCCCAGAAGATCCTCTGGAGAAGGGAATGGCAACCCATTCCAGTATTCTTGCCTAGAGAATTCCATGGACAGAGAAGCCTGGCAAGTTATAGTCCATGGGGGTCCCAAAGAGTTGGACATGACCGAGTGACTAACACACACACACACAGTCAATATTTTATACTGAAATTATCTTTGCCTATAGCTGCAAATATTAAACTACAGTGCCTCTCAGACATAATTGTTTACTTGTACTTTATTCTCATATTATTTATAACTTCAGAAATAATCATTATAACTTATTGATACATGCTCCATGCTTAATTATTTACATATGTTATCATATTGTAGTATCATCACAACAGCTCTTGAAAATGTATGACTTTCAGATAACAAGAAACAGAAATGAGTCAAACATATGTCTGAAAGGTTCCAGACATGCCAGTGTATTTCACAACATTATGTTATTGCAGTAAACTCCTTCTGTTCCAGCTAAGGGAAAAGGTCTTTGCTAAATCTCAATCTCTTAGAACTTAACAACAACAGATTGCTGGTGATGCACTTCTGGAACTAAATAATTTTCAGTCACTAAGAGACATTCCAAGTTAAGTGCTTTTGATACAGAATTTTCATAGTATGAGACATTTTCTTATGTTTCATTGAAATAATTTTTTTTAGGATTCTGATGGAAAAACTAGAGGAAAAACTCATGGGAACACTTCATAAAACATTACACTGTTTCAGGAGACTAAGCAAAGGTGAAAAAAGGAAACTGAAATTTTTTGTTGTCGTCTTCTTTTGTTAACACATATTACTGTAGAGTATATGAGGTATATAACTTTATTCATTTACTTCATTATCCAATACTGATATCTTGAGCCCCTGTTCTATTATTTGGTGGTATAGTAAACCTAGAAATACTATGATGAGCAAGGTATCTCCAAGGAGCTCAGAGTTTATGCAAAAGTGCCTCCCAAACTTGAGTTTACAATGCAGATTCCTAAGATCCACTCTCACTCATTTAGATTCAGTAGATGTGGAGATGGACCCAAGCATCTTTATTTGCAATAAGCCCCTAGGGTGGTTGTGATGCAGATTGACTGTTTCATGAACAGCAGTGACTTAGTGGGGAATATAGACAAATAAGCAATTACAATAAAATTCACTGTTTGCAGATGACATGATCCTCTACATAGAAAACCCTAAAGACTCCACCAGAAAATTACTAGAACTAATCAATGACTATAGTAAAGTAGCAGGATATAAAATCAACACACAGAAATCCCTTGCATTCCTATACACTAATAATGAGAAAACAGAAAGAGAAATTAAGGAAACAATTTCATTCACCATTGCAACGGAAAGAATAAAATACTTAGGAATATATCTACCTAAAGAAACTAAAGACCTATATATAGAAAACTATAAAACACTGGTGAAAGAAATCAAAGAGGACACTAACAGATGGAGAAATATACCATGTTCATGGATCGGAAGAATCAATATAGTGAAAATGAGTATACTACCCAAAGCAATCTATAGATTCAATGTAATCCCTATCAAGCTACCAACAGCATTCTTCACAGAGCTAGAACAAATAATTTCACAATTTGTATGGAAATACAAAAAACCTCGAATAGCCAAAGCGATCTTGAGAAAGAAGAATGGAACTGGAGGAATCAACCTACCTGACTTCAGGCTCTACTACAAAGCCACAGTTATCAAGACAGTATGGTACTGGCACAAAGACAGAAATATAGATCAATGGAACAAAATAGAAAGCCCAGAGATAAATCCACGCACATATGGACACCTTATCTTTGACAAAGGAGGCAAGAATATACAATGGATTAAAGACAATCTCTTTAACAAGTGGTGCTGGGAAATCTGGTCAACCATTTGTAAAAGAATGAAACTAGAACACTTTCTAACACCATACACAAAAATAAACTCAAAATGTCTTAAAGATCTCAACGTAAGACCAGAAACTATAAAACTCCTAGAGGAGAACATAGACAAAACACTCTCTGACATACATCACAGCAGGATCCTCTATGACCCACCTCCCAGAATATTGGAAATAAAAGCAAAAATAAACAAATGGGACCTAATTAACCTTAAAAGCTTCTGCACATCAAAGGAAACTATTAGCAAGGTGAAAAGACAGCCTTCAGAATGGGAGAAGATAATAGCAAATGAAGCAACTGACAAACAACTAATCTCGAGAATATACAAGCAACTCCTACAGCTCAACTCCAGAAAAATAAATGACCCAATCAAAAAATGGGCCAAAGAACTAAATAGACATTTCTCCAAAGAAGACATACACATGGCTAACAAACACATGAAAAGATGCTCAACATCACTCATTATCAGAGAAATGCAAATCAAAACCACTATGAGGTACCATTTCACACCAGTCAGAATGGCTGCGATCCAAAAGTCTACAAGTAATAAATGCTGGAGAGGGTGTGGAGAAAAGAGAACCCTCTTACACTGTTGGTGGGAATGCAAACTAGTACAGCCACTATGGAGAACAGTGTGGAGATTCCTTAAAAAACTGGAAATAGACCTGCCTTATGATCCAGCAATCCCACTGCTGGGCATACACACTGAGGAAACCAGAAGGGAAAGAGACACGTGTACCCCAATGTTCATCGCAGCACTGTTTATAATAGCCAGGACATGGAAGCAACCTAGATGTCCATCAGCAGATGAATGGATAAGAAAGCAGTGGTACATATACACAATGGAGTATTATTCAGCCATTAAAAAGAATACATTTGAATCAGTTCTAATGAGGTGGATGAAACTGGAACCTATTATACAGAGTGAAGTAAGCCAGAAAGAAAAACACCAATACAGTATATTAACGCATATATATGGAATTTAGAAAGATGGTAACAATAACCCTGTGTACGAGACAGCAAAAGAGACACTGATGTATAGAACAGTCTTTTGGACTCTGTGAGAGAGGGAGAGGGTGGGAAGATTTGGGAGGATGGCATTGGAACATGTAAAATATCATGTATGAAACGAGTTGCCAGTCCAGGTTCGATGCACGATACTGGATGCTTGGGGCTGGTGCACTGGGACGACCCAGAGGGATGGAATGGGGAGGGAGGAGGGAGGGGGCTTCAGGATGGGGAACACATGTATACCTGTGGCGGATTCATTTTGATATTTGGCAAAACTAATACAGTTATGTAAAGTTTAAAAATAAAATAAAATTAAAAAAAAAATAAAAAAATAAAAACTGAGCCTCAGAAAAAAAAATAAATAAAAAAAATAAAATACATTGCCGTAAACACAGGGTAGTATGGGGTACTTAAGAGTATCTCCTAATATAGATTTAGGTTAAGAGAAGAAGAAAATGAAGTTTCAAGTCTTTTGTGGTGTCTCAGGTTCATTAAGGTTTTCTATCACAACCACTGCTGAGTTACATCATCAAAAATGTGAATATACAAAAGAAAAAACATATCAAGGAAAGGATGCATGAAAAATACAGTTAGAAGAAAAATGGACCCCAAGAAACAAGCAAGATGTTTCCTGGAAGTGCTTTATGGTTTGAAATAAATGAATGAGATCCAAAGTCAATAAAATGAGCGTGAAAATAGTAGACACTGATGGGGTTCAGGACACAATGCCCAAATATGGCATCTTGGAGTACTGTATATTTTAAGAAGAAATTTAAGAAAATGACAGAAGCAAGGTCTCTTTGACCTTCCTTTGCCCTTCTCCCTTGAAACAGGCATTAAAACCCTCATGTGAGATGAACATCTTTGCTTCTGAAGACAGAGGGACACCTGGAAGAATCGAAACAAGCAGACCTTGTTAGATTTCCCCAAGTTGACTATAATTACTTCTTACTCCTTGACCTATTATTGTATTCCTCCATGACTGTGCACTCTTGATCAAACCTAGCATAAAAAGACTCAGGTCCAAATGCCTTTGGGTCTTTATTTTCTTATAAAGTCTCCTCTGTCACATGAAGTTTATGTTAAATAAATTTGCACGCTTTTTTCTTTTCAATCTGTTTTGAGTTTGATTTTCAAGCCCAGCCAAGGACCATAAGAGGATTGAGGAAAACTTTTTCCTCCCCTTCAATATGGATTAACAGACTGAGACAAAAAGTGCAGACTTAAGGAAAGAAATTAAGGGTCAAATCAACATTATTATATAACCAAGACAAATTAGAAACAACAAGCCAAATATATAACAAAAATAAAATGATTGATGTGGAAATCTTCAGCATGTGAAAATGCAAATGGCCATAAGATTAAAGAAACAGAAGGAAAAATAATAAATGTTCAGATCACAGAAAGAAGAACCAAACAATGGCATGAGTTGTTGGAGGGGTCCCTCACTCCCCTCCACCAAAGGATATAATATCAATATCAGAAAAATTTGAGTTCAAGGCAAGAAGCAGTAAAGATGATGAAGGGAATTTTATAATGATAAAATTACAATCTACAATGAAGATGAAATCTTGAGACTATTTATGAAATGACATTATTAAAATTACTAGGGCCAAAACAGCAGTAAGTAATAGAATGAATATTACACAAATGCAGAAGACGAAATATAAGTAAAGTGATAATGAATTCAAAAAACAAAACTAAGGAAATGGCATATATATGGACATGGGCATATGTGTATCTCTGTTCTAGGAACTGCTTTAGCCTGATCCCATTCATTTTATTTTCATTCTCATTATTTCTAAGTATTTTTCCTTTTCAGTTTTGTCTTGCATTTTGAATAGGATTATTTGAGAGAGGGTTTTTTTTTTTTTTGCATTTTACTTTTATTACTACTTGTTAATTGAAACCAGAAGTTATACTTTGTATTGCATTTAAAGTTAGAAATTATTGAGGTAATGTTTGCAGACTAACTTATGACCAATATTATATGTATACAAATTTTCCTGTGACTTATCTGTACTTGTTTCTATAAAATATCAAAGTCTATGTTCTGAAAACATGATATAGGCAAATATTGTCTACATATCCATACGTATTTGTAATATTTCCTTTATCATTTGCACATACACAAACATATACATCAAAGGCTATAACCTGAAAATATGAAATAACCCTTTTTTATTCATTATGATTCAAGTTTACACAAATGTAAATTAAGTCAAAATTAGTAGCTCAATAATTGCTCAAATTTAAATGTATTACAAAGTTGTCTTTTTAAAAAATTTGTAATATACAAAAATTGGTTCTCTTTTTACCTAACACTATTCAAAATGTAAAATCAGAATTTCAATTGCAGAATATTTAGAAAATAATGAGAATGAAAATATAGTCAAGCTAAAGCAGTACTCTTACCAGAATATATATTATGTATAATATATAATTTTGTAATAAGAAAACATAATAATCATACATAATATGTGAAACAAATACATACTTTATACATACACAGGGAAAAAATTTTAGACAATAAATGTAGCCAAGACAGTTTTCTGGAAAGAAACCCCCTGAAACAATAAAATGTTAGACCACAGCTAACTCCAATCAAGAATAAGGAAAAGAAAGTATAAACATACAAAGTTAGAAATTAAATTAATAGCCAGTATAGTGGGTTAAAAGCATCGCAAATTCTTAGCCACTTCTGTCATTAATGGAGCAGTCTAAGGTCTTTTAATCACGGTCTTTGAGCTTGGCCGTATGATTAGTAAGTGTGTGTTTTGTGGGAGAGGCGGAGTCAGAGACTTGATAAGTGCTTGTGTTTGGGGGCTTGCCTTCTTGGAACTCAGATACCAGGATGTGAGGAAACCCAGGATAACCTCACAGGGGATGAAAATCCATGAGAGGCGAACCATGGTATCCCAGGGGACAGCCAGCACCAACTTCCAGGTATATGCATGAATCCATCTGGACCGTCTACCCCCGCTGAACTGTCAGACAACTGCAGCCACGTGAGTGGCCCCAGGCAAGACCAGAAGAAGGACCTTCCAGACTGGCAACCCTCAGAATTGTGCTGAACAGCAAACTATTGTTTTCAGCCATGAAGTTTTGAAATGATTTTTTGAATAGCAGTAGACGAGTGGAACAGCCAGAGAAATAAAGGACTTTCAAGTGTTATTGGAAGATACTTTATCTGTGAAAACTGATTTGAACAATGGAATAGAATAGAAAGTTCGAAAATGAAGACAAATTCATCTTGGAATTCAGTATATGAAAAGAGTGGAATCGTATATTAAGGCAAAACAGACAAAATCTAAAGTTTGTGGGAGCAAAAGTATAGTCATTTGGAAAAAAAAAAAAAACTGATCCTCACTCCTTATACCCAACATTTTCCAGATGATTCATATATTCAATTAGGAATATGAAGTTGTAATATTATCTGAACAGGAAAATATTTTCATAATGCTGGATTGGAGGAGGCCTTTCTGAGCAAAATACAAGAACTTAGAAACTGCATTGAACAGATGGACAAATTTGACTACATGATAATTAAAATTTTCTGCTCCACCATTAAGTGGAAAAAAGCCATAAGCTAAGTTTAACAACAAAAGGAGAAAGCATTTAATATTAATTTCCTTAACTGAAGCAAATTTCCTTTACATATGAAAAGTAAAGAGCTTTATAAATCAATTAAATGAATATAACCAGGTAGATAAATGGACAAAAGATAAGTGAGTTCACTCCAATAAAATTCAAAAGATATGTCACCCCAAGAAAATTCAAAAGGTATGTAAATACATGAAATGTTTTTTTCAAACTAATTCATAGTTAAGAAAGACTGGTAAATAGTGCAATTGTTACCCTTCAGTTCAGTTCAGTTCAGTTCAGTTGCTCAGTTGTGTCCGACTCTTTGCGACCCCATGAACCGCAGCACGCCAGGCCCCCCTGTCCATCACCAACTCCCGGAGTTTACTCAAATTCATGTCCATTGAGTCAGTGATGCCATCCATCCATCCATCCTCTGTCATCCCCTTCTCCTCCCGCCTTCAATCTTTTCCAGCATCAGGGGCTTTTCAAATGAGTCAGTTCTTCTCATTAGGTGGCCAAAGTATTGGAGTTTCAGATTCAACATCAGTCTTTTCAGTGAACACTCAGGACTGATCTCCTTTAGGATGGACTGGTTGGATCTCCTTGCAGTCCAAGGGACTCTCAAGATTCTTCTCCAGCACCACAGTTCAAAAGCATCAATTCTTTGGTGCTCAGCTTTCTTTATAGTCCAACTCTCATATCCATACATGACTACTGGAAAAACCATAGCCTTGACTAGATGGACCTTTGTTGACAAAGTAATGTCTCTGCTTTTTAATATGCTATCTAGGTTGGTCATAACTTTCCTTCCAAGGAGTAAGCGTCTTTTAATTTCATGGCTGCAGTCACCATCTGCAGTGATTTTGGAGCCACCCCAAAATAAAGTCTTTCACTTGCTGGGAGCCACCACAGGAGATCCCACCCATGACAAGGTCATGTGGAAGAGCCATGATGAGCAAGGCGGATCATGGCTCGAGAGATTCCCTGGATTTGCTCGAGCATCTACCCCAAAACCAGAATCTGTCTGTCTTACTATTTTGTGCCTTTCACAAACTCTTCTATCATTAACAGGGGGCTATCCCCGACCACCTTTCTCTGGAAAAAGTCAACTTAGGGCTTTAGTTAATAAGTCTCCTGGGCATGAAAGGAATATTTCTATTTTAACCCTTCTGTTAGCATTCTAGCTTGCCTGACAGGTTTATCCATACTCTTGCAATTAACACACATGATTGTTGACAACTCCCCAACCTTAAAAGGCACGGGAAGCCAAAACATTCTAAAAGTTCTGATGAGCATAGAGTCCTTTAAGGGATGAAAAATTATTACAATAGATAATACTGGTAAAGGGCTTCATTATTGGGCTAGTGCTTGCTGCCAAGTTCCCATATCCCTTATCCATTGTGCACCTGGGAGTGCATTGGTTAACATAGCTGGAATGTAAGAAAAACAAGTAGCAGCCTTGGAATTAACCACATCAGACCTTTGAGCTAATTGGTTCTTTCTTTGTTGTAACTCTCTGCACCTTTGCTCCATGAGAATGTAACTCTGTTTAGTACTTTCTGAGGCTGGGAAAAATATAAAGAAAAAACACTTCAAGAGAAAACAAGTTTTCTGGCTGATCAGCCTTTATCAAAAAAGGGTCATAAAATGTCCACAGGCCTCCAAGGCCAGAAGATAATGTACACAACATTGCTTATGGGAAAGGTATGCAGAAAAAATCTTGGTTTTGATAAAGACAAAACAAATGTAATGTTTGGGCTGACTCTGTATGACTTTGCATCTTTCATTTCCCTCTATGTACAAGTCAAGGTGTCAAGGTATAAAAGTTCCTTTTGAAAATAAAGTTATGGGCCTCGCTCACCGAAGCTTGGTCTCCCCGTGTCGTTCTTTTCTTTCCTTTTCCCTCATTTTCTCTCTCTGTGCTTCTTTCAGGATGACTCCTTGGGGCACAGGGGCTCTCTGAGTTCACTTTTTTGCCTGGGCTTCTAAGACCCGATCGGGAAGGCGCCCTGCGTCTTCACCTGGGAGGGGGCGTCCTGCATCCTCACCCCACTGAGAGGGCGCCTGTGGCCTCTGTGAACAGAGCAAGTTCCGTGCCAGGAGCTTTATTGGCTTTCTGTGTTAATCAAGGAAGATCAAGCCCTGTTCTCTCTTTGCTATCCTTTCTCCTAGGCCATCATCCTGAGGATACCCCTGGATCCTGCTGGGGCTGGACCCCGGCATTCACTGTTTCCACTGTCAGTTAGCAAAAACAAAAAACATTTGATAATACCAATTGATACCAAGAGTATAAAAAATCAAACTTATTCATACACTGTTCATAGGATCTCTTTGGAGAGCAATTTGGCCCATCTGTCGGGATCTCTGCTCTTAAACTGAGTCATTTAGCTTCCAGAAACCAATACTCTATGGGCATACAAAGAGATTGCATAAGGATGTTAATTCTAAAATGTTCATGGAAATAAAACTGGTTGAAAAAATTAGAGTTGAAATAAGAATTTGTAAAAAAAATAATTAGGGCTCAGTGGTAAAGTCTGCCTGCCAAGCAGGAGACACATGTTTGATTCCTGGATCGGGAAGATTGCCTGGAGAAGGAAATGGCAACCCACTCCAATATTCTTGCCTGGGAAATCCCATGGACAAAGGAGCCTGGCAGGCTACAGTCCATGGGGTTGCGAAGAGTCGGACATGATTTAGCGACTAAACAACAGTGACAATATTTCTTAGATGCAACTTACATGTTAACATCTAGAAAGCCACTTTATTCTTTTTTTAATGGTTTGAGAATATCTTTTTATAGGTTATTATTATTAGTATTATTATTTTGTGGCTACCCTGCTACAGCATGTGGGATCTTAGTTCCCCAACTAGGATTCAAACCCATGTTCCCTGCATTGGAAGGGCAGAGTCTTAACCCCTGGGCCACCAGGGAAGTCCACTAAAATGTCCCTTAATATTAATAAGGTTTATTATCTATGTTTTGGTAGATAATACCCTGGTAGCCCAGCTGGTAAAGAATCTGCCTGCAATACAGGAGACCCCAGTTCGATCCCTGGGTTAAGAAGATCCCCTGGAGGTGGGCATGGACAGAGGAGCCTGGTGGGCTACAGTCCATGGGGTTGTAAAGAATCAGACATGACTGAGCAACTAAGCACACATACCACATTATCTATGTTTACAGATATATCTTTATCTATTCTTCTAGCACATTACATAGAAAATTTCAGAATAGCTAAACTTATTTTTCTTTATGCATTGTCCTGAGCTGATACATAATGAGAAGAAATAACAATGCATTGTCTGCAATATGTTATAATGAGCTCAAACAAATCTTCTTGGCTACAAAACACTAAATGTCAGAGGGGCATGAATTGCTAAATACTTGATACTTAAAGAATGGTATTACTGACATATGTTGGCAAAGAGTTGCTTGCTGTGATCATAGAGGTCAGTGAGCTCTTTTCTTTCCAGGAGCCTCTCAATGGCTCCCCACCTTTCCTTACTATCAGGATAAGGACACAGATTACTTTGTGCTTATGACCATGTTTGTGTCCAGAAGCCTGGATGAGCCTTGGCCACCGTCACAGCAGACATTAAACTGCCAGATCAACTAGAAATTCTGATGGTAGAATGACTTCAGACTTCAAGCTGAATGACTTGTATTATTGACTGCCTAAATTCCTGATGCGTCAACATAGGGTGTAAAGAAGAATGTTACAGACGAGTGACAAACTAGGAGACAGGTTTGTTCCTCTTTTTCTATTTTTTTTTTCCTGAGTACTCCAAAGCCGATAGGAATATGAAGGGCCTCTTGAGAAAAGAATACATTTTGATGCCTTCTGTTTCACAAGCTCCACATGAGAAGGAGCAAAATCTTTTTGACCACTAGATCAGCCCTATAGAATCAGAGTAAGTAAAGTTTTCCAAATTGGAATTTCAAAATCAGAGCCATTCAGGGCACAATAAACAGTTTGTAAGTACAAACTTCAGCATGGGCATAGAGTACACAGAAAACAGGATAATTTCAAAGATGTCCACACAAACTGAAACATGATACAAATTAAGATTGGAAAAAATATTGGTGTCCTATTTTCAAATCATGTTGAACACTTAATGTAAAGCTTAAACGATGTTAAATTTGTACTTAAATCTATGCAAAATGCAAATGCTGATTAAGTAATTAAAGCACTCTCAACAAGAAGCATACTTTTGAATGTATTACGTCACTGAAGGTTACTAAAGCTCGCACCAGATAAGGTTGGTGAGGTGTTCAGTTCGGTTCAGTCACTCAGTCATGTCCGGCTCTTTGTGACCCCATGAATTGCAGCACGCCAGGCCTCCCTGTCCATCACCAACTCCCGGAGTCTACCCAAACCCATGTGTATCGAGTTGGTGTTGCCATCCAGCCATCTCATCCTTGTCGTCCCCTTCTCCACCTGCCCCCAATCCCTCCCAGCATCAGGGTCTTTTCCAATGAGTCAACTCTTCACATGAGGTGGCCAAAGTATTGGAGTTTCAGCTTCAACATCAGTCCTTCCAATGAACATCCAGGACTGATCTCCTTTAGGATGGACTGGTTGGATCTCCTTGCAGTCCAAGGGACTCGCAAGAGTCTTCTCCAACACCACAGTTCAAAAGCATCAATTCTTTGGCGCTCAGCTTTCTTCACAGTCCAACTTTCACATCCATACATGACCACTGGAAAAATCATAGCCTTGACTAGATGGACCTTTGTTGGCAAAGTAGTGTCTCTGCTTTTGAATATGCTATCTAGGTTGGTCATAACTTTCCTTCCAGGGAGTAAGCATCTTTTAGGGTAAATATTTATCATTCTTGTTGCCCAAACATATTTTGGAGCCCACGTCAAACAAAATGGGTATTTTACAGAACTAGTTAAGACCAGAAATAGGTAAAGTGAATGATTATGCAAATTTGAGCCTTTAGTTTCAGAGAGGAAGAAATGTATTTCTGTACCTGTCTCTCTCCAGACTATTTTAGTATTTACTGATTGGCTCAAAATTCTTAATTATATTTTTATTTAAAAAAAAAACAGTACTTATATACCTGAAATTCTTGATTAGTTTTACTTCATTGTTTTGGTTTAAGTTTTTTAAGGAAAAGAGAGTGTACAATTTGATATCTGGAGAGAAGATGAATATTTACAAAGTTATACTGAGAGGTAATTGAAAAGTTTTTTGCTATCTGAATTGACTTGTATCTCCAAGTGAATCTTGGTCAAAAATGACTGAATGGGCATCTTTGGAGTTAAGGGACATTTACAAATTCAGAAACACTTATCAATAAGCAACAAAGTCCACATATAAATTTTGTGCGACAGTGGGAAATGATCTTGAAAACAAATATATTAGCTTAAAAAAAAATAACATACGTCATGTTACAGTAATGTTCTCCTCTCCTCTCTCCTCACAGTCTAATTATCTCTCATCCTCTTCCAACATATGTTTGAAGAGATTTAGACGTCACTTGAGTAGATATTCTGTAAGATGTCGGTCACCTATACATTATTTAAAAGATACAAGTATTTGACTTGATCTGAAAAAAATAGATCCTGCTGGTAGAGAAGTAGAAATTAATTTGGAAATTTGAAGCAGTGGCTACCAGCAGGTTCTTACTTTTTATGGCATCTAACTTTCAGTAGGCTACAAGCAATTTTGTCTTGATTCACTGCAAAACTATGCCGTTTTCCTTTAAAAATAGTGCTCAAAATGATCAAGAGCAGCAAGCAGATTAGAGGTAAGGCAAAGAAGGACGTCGTGGGAGAGAAATTTCAGGATAAAGTGATGTTTCTCCATGTTTTCTAGGGGTGCACACTTCTTTCAGCTCTGTACACCTGCCAAAAGAAGTTAATATTTTAGATACAAGTGTTAGTGCAAAGATCTGAATAATGAACTCTACAGCAAGAACCTTGTGCTAAGTCTCTGAAGTCAGAAAAATCAGGACATATTTCTTGTATTTTGCAGTGCATTAAGAAAAAGTTTGATTAAGAATTTTCCAAAGCTAAATATCTGCGTTGTAAGTTGAGAAAACACTTAAGTCACTAGGGTGTTAATCCACAATTCAGATTACTAAGGGAATGAGTCTGAGAAAACAAGTTGAGCTTTTTAAAAAGTAATGATTTAAAAATAAAATAAAATTTAAAAAAAAAGTAATGATCATTATTGGGGAAAAAAAAGTAAAAAATAAAATTGAAGAGAATTCAATTGGCATAAAAATTTGTGGCAGGATTTTATGTAACTTTTTTAATGAAAAAGTTCAAACATACAAAATAGAAGAGCGCAATAAATCCCCATATACCTATCACCCAGCTTCATTACTTATCAGCTCATGGACAGTCTTATTTCATCTGTCTCTCCACTCACTTTCTTTCCATATTATTTCCAAGTAGTTACTAGATATTTGTCAGTATTTCAGTATATGTATCTCTTATGATGCTCATTAACAAAACATAAAGCGTATTGTACCAAAACTAGCAATAATATCTCTATATCATGAAAAATCCAGACAATGTTTAAAATTTCAATTAACTTTGTATAGTTTGACTCAGGATCCAAATAAGATATATATTTATGGTTGGTCAGTGTGTCTTGTAAGTTTCTTTTAATCTATCGATTCCCTTATGGCAGAACTTTTAAATGCAAAGATAAAAAGTATTGGTGAGAATGTGGAGAGACTGAACTCTTATATATTGTTGGTGGAATTGTAAAATGGTGCCACTAATATGGAAAACAGTGTGGAGTTTCCTCAGAACCCTAAAACTAGAAATGCCAACAATCCCACTTCTATGTATATATCCAAAATAACTGAAATTAGAATCCCAAAGAGATACTTGCACTCTCATTTTCATTGCACAATTATCCATAGTTATCAAGACATAGGAATAACCTAGTGCCCATCAACAGAGGAATGGATAAAGAAAATAAGAGCAGTATAAACTCATTTCAGAAAGTGTGGAACATGCAGAAAAGTGAAAATAAGAGAGTGCAAGTACACCACAACCACAAAGCGTGATTCAAATGAGTTAAGGCCCGTGTATATTTTCAGATTGAGTACTTTTAAACTATGGTTATTAAAAATACGACCAAATGACTCTGTTAAAGATAAACTTCCCATGTAAAGAAATGTAATAGAGGCAAAAATAGTCTTCACACTAGTTCAAATTATAGGCCGATGTTGTATGTGTAAAGAATACAGGGCCAGGAGATAGGAGCTCGGTTGATATCTAGCTGTGTAGCAATTTCCAGGTCACTTCCCCTTTTTGGAAGTCAATTTTCTTAAGCGGCTCTAAAATTCCATAGAGTAAGTTCCCTGTGTACAAATGAGTTTCGTTCTGAAAGCACATTTGTAAATCCAATCTGTTCAAAAGTCCAACAAAGTTAACCTAGGTACCTGCCTAACACGGTTGGCTATATGCCGATGCTTTTAGGCTTGCTTCTGTATATCCTGGGCTTGAAATAAAGATACTGTACTACTGTACTCTATACAATTGTTGTTGTTTAGTTGCTAAGTCGTGTCCAACTCCTTTAAAACCCCATGGACTGCAGCCTGCGAGGTTCCTTTGTCCATGGGATTTCCCAGGCAAGAATATTGGAGTGGGTTGCCATTTTCTTCTCCAGGGGCTCTTCATGACCCAGGGATCCAAGCCATGTCTCTTGCATTGCAGGAAGATTCTTGAGTATTCAGGGTTGATTTCCTTTAGGATTGAGTAGTTTGATCTCCTTGCAGTCCATGGGATTCTCAAGAGTCTTCTCCAGCACTACAGTTTAAAAGCATCAGTTCTTCAGTGCTCAGTCTTCTTTATGGTCCACCTCTCACATCCATACATGACTACTGGAAAAACCATGGTTTTGACTATACAGATCTTTGTTAGCAAAGTGATGTCTCTGCTTTTTAATATGCTGTCTAGGTTTGTCATAGTTTTCTTCCCGTGGAGCAAGCATTTTTTAATTTCATGGCTACAGTTACTGTCTGCAGTGATTTTGGAGCCCAAGAAAATAAAATCTGTCACTTTCCCCACTTCTATTTGGATGGGAATGGGCAAATTTAATTCAGATGACTATCTACTACCATGGACAAGAATCCCTTGTCCACAAGGGATTAGCCTTGTGGAGTGTGGATTAGCCCTCATAGTCAACAAAGGAGTCTGAAATGCTGTACTTGGGTACAGTCTCAGAAACAGCAGAATGATCTCAGTTTGTTTCCCAGATAGCTTTATATAATAGCTCAAAATTGGAAGCAGCCCAAATGCTCATCAATACATACACAAATTGTGATGTATCCTATAAGAGAAGACTATTCAACAATTTTTAAAATGAAATATTGATACATGTACCTATATGAATGAGTCTCACAAAAATTATGTGGAACAAAATATGCATACAAGAAAACAATACTATTATGTTGGGAGCTTAAAAAACCAATGCAACTGCAAAGAAATGGGAAAGGAGACAAAAAGATCAATTGATGCTGCTAATTATTGTATACAGACCAGCATGGGAAGCAGAGAGGACAAAGGGGTTGGAGAGAAAATAGTGAGGTGTTAGTGGAGAAGGAAATGGCAACCCACTCCAGTGTTCTTGCCTGGAGAATCCCAGGGATGGGGGAGCCTGGTAGGCTGCCGTCTATGGGGTCGCACAGAGTCGGACACGACTGAAGTGACTTAGCAGCAGCAGCAGCAGCTACCATAGAAGATTGTTATCCCTTCCTGGTATTTTCATAAATCCATATCAACTTTCATTCCCTGCCATCTCTGTGAACTCTTTTCTGATCCTGCCATACCTCACTCCAAAAAATCTCTGTACACAGAACTCGTAGTTTGTGACCAGGAACCTTGTACTCATGTCTCAGTGTTACAAGTTTGTTGCTTTTTTAATGAGCAAGTATGTCATTTACCTTTATTTTTTTTAAGGTTTTTTTTTTATGTGGACCATTTTTAAAGTCTTTATTGAATTTGTTACAATATTGCTCCTGTTTTACATTTTGGTTTTTTTGGCTGCAAGCATGTGGGATCTAAACTCCTCAACCAAGGATTAAACCTATACTCTCTGCATTGAAAGGTGAAGTCTGAACTACTGGCCCACCAGGAAAGTCCCTGCCATTATCCTTTTCCAGAGTGTAAGCTACTTGAAGGCAGTCTCTGAATTGGAGTCACTCTTCTATTGCCACAGAACTTCACCCATTGCCTGGCTCCCCCACAGGCTCCTGGGAGAAACCCCTTAAATTCCAGTCTGGGTAGAGTAAGTGGGTTGAGTAGTCAGCAAATATTTAACATTTCAGATGTTCAACATTCACCAATGACCCTCTTTCCATTGTTCAGTGTCAGTTTAACATGTCTGTGTGTAGAGAGGCCTGGGGAGCAGAGACAAAGAAGGTCTTTTAAAATTTTTATTGAAGTATAGTTGATTTACAGTATGGTATCTGTTTATGGTTTAGAGCAAAGTGATTTACTTTTGCTAAATTAGCTATCTAAAATTTCCTTGTTTGGAAGCTTTTCAACCTCAATGCTTGGAAGCCATTGGTATGCAGTTTCAAATTTAAATACCATTGTTTTTTCCTTTGATTCATTGCCTCCATAAAGTATTAAATAGAAACATATAGATATGAATCAGTTATATAAGCTTGAGGGCTTCCTCTTTAATAACGACATTGCTCTTTGATTGCCTTGCTGAAACACATATTATTAACCTCATATTAGCCATCTCTGGTGGAATTACAACAGGTACCATTTGCCACATTTTACTGATGTTAATTTACTACAAATTTGTACCACAGTACCTTGAAATTAAAGATTAATAACAAATGATCTAGCTATTTACTTTTACTTATTTTATCTTGGAAAATATAAGTTGGGATGTTTATTTTTTAATTTATTTTTTAATTGGAGGGTAATTGTTTTATAGCATTGTGTTGGTTTCTGCCATAAGTCAATATGAATCAGCCAGAGGTGTACACAAGTCCCCCTCCTCTTGAATCTCCCTCCCAGGATGTTTCTTTATATCAGTTTTTTGATAACACAGTTTTTTTTTTACAAATTTTACTTTATTTAAAATAGAAGTTTGTTCTTTTGTTAGATATTTGAAAGTAACAAGATAAAAAGTAGCCCATTTTGTATGTGGCAGTTTCAGAAAAAATCTGAAAAAGCATGCACTTAGAAATTTAGGAATACTTTTCAAGGCATCACCAAGATATGCAAATATTATATAAGCAGAAAAAAAATCAGTTTAGACAGTTGAGGGTAGAATATTTTATAAATGAGCATAAGGGTAATTTTCCTACATGTTCTACCTCTGATAAACTAACAACTAAGTTTATACTCTGAGGACAAAATTATACAGTTAACTGAGTACTGATCATGACATATATCTGGAAAAACTTTTTTTAAAATATTGCATGAATTCTAGGCCAAGTAACATAGTAATCAGTTTGAGTATACTAAAATATTTAAAGAACAAATGTCTCAGTCAAAAGAGAGTTAGGACAGCAACGGAAACAAGAAAAATTGTAGTCAAAAAGGCATACACTGGCAATGCTTTACCTAAGCAATTTCCAGGGACAAAATTTTCTTGACTCGAATAAAATCTGTCCATATTCTTTTATTCATTCAATCAAAATAATTTATTGAGCATCTATTATGTGCATTGTTTAGGTTCTGTAAATGCAAATAACAGACATTGAAGTGTCTTCATAGAGCTTACATTCTAGTGAGGGACACGAAAACCTGGATTCTTCCAAACAGTTCTCCATGTTCTGAATGCAGGTGTACCATGCAACCTTCTAGATTTAAATCTGATTTCCTGGTGGTTCAGTGGCAAAGAATTTGCCTGCCAATGCAGGAGACATGGGTTCCATCTCTGGGTTGGGAAGATCCCCTAGAGAAGGAAATGTCAACCCACTCCAGTATTCTTGCCTGGGAAATCCCATCAACAGAGGAACCTGGCAGGCTACTGTTCATGGGGTTGCAAAGGGTCCAATAAGACTTAGTGACTAAATAACAACAAATCTACAATAGTTTATCACGAGAAAGTAAGAACCAGCTAGACTGTCTAAGTATTCTTGACAGCTTTATTTCTCATTTTCTCATGTAATAATTTCTCATTTTTTTAAATTTTATTTTATTTTTAAACTTTACATAACTGTATTAGTTTTGCCAAATATCAAAATTTTTTTGAGCTACTAAGAGTGTGCTGATACCAACCCCAATCTAACTGATCTCAAAATCCATTAACTATATACTGTTCAGTGAACCAGTGGATGATAATGACCTTATCTATCAGTGGTTTTTAGGGAAACGAGGTGTTGAAAGTTTTTGGAAGAATTACTAGAAAACTTATTTTCCGAAATATCTGCATCCTCTCCTATTCCATCGTGCATGATTTTTTCTATCATTGTGTTAGCTCATTGTAAGTTTAGGTTCTTGAGTTACATAGTCAATGGATAGAATTCTATTCATAAAAATACCTCCTATGTGTTAGACACTGGATTTAGCACTTTATATTATCATAGTCATGATTATTCAGAATTTAGTATGTGCCAGGCACACTATTCTAAGCACTTTATGCCTCTTGATTAGTTTAACCATCAAAACAACTTAGAGGAACTATTATTATTCACCATTTCTAGTTGAACAACTGAGCCATAGGAAATTTCAATGATTTACCTAAAATCACACAGCTAGTAAGTAGTAGAAACAGGTTTTGAACTCAAAAAGTCTGGCTATAGAGTCCCTGTTCTTTAGTATGATGCTTCCTTGCTTCTTGTTATTTTGTCATTTCAAATCATCCTTGTAAAAATTCTATAAACTAGTCATTATTATCTATATATTAAAGACAGGGAAATGGAAACTCAAAGAGATTAGAAAACCTTTTCAAATGTAATATTAACAAGTCTTGGAGATGTGATTTGAACCAAAGTAATTATGCATCCAGAGCACATGTGTAGCATTCTTGCTTACCTATCAGTTTTATGTGTAATAGATCAGTATGGCAGCTCTTCCAAGTCAGATAAACCCTGGGCACTGATAAGATTAAGTCTCTGGGCTTACAGGGCTGAGTGTTATATGAAACTCATACTAATAATTTAGAGTATTGAGTGCATCCTCCTATTAGCTTTATAAATATCAATTTGTTGTTATTGCAGATTGGATTATTCATAATGAAATCATCTGGTAGCTTCCTATTGTAACAGCAATAAGGCTGTTTCATTTTCTTTATCATTCAGATGTTCACTGGAGTAGTACTTTCAATTTCCTTGAACTTTTTTTTCTGTATTTGGAACTTGGTCAACTGTTTAGTGCAAGGTTTCTGTCCATCTCAGCCTTTAACATGCCTTCCTTATTAAGCTTAATTATTTCTAGCTTTTGATTTAAAGTGAGAGACAAGAGACTCTTTCTCTCACTTGAACGCTTAGAGGCCATTGGAGGGTTATTAACTGATCTAACTTCAATATTCTTATGTCTCAAGAATAGGAAGTCCTGAGGAGACAGAGGGAGGGGAATGGCCAGTTAGTAGAGTGGTCAGAAAATACACAACATTTATTAAGCAGGTTTCTTGTCTTACGTGGGCATAGTTCATGGTGCCCCAAAACAATCACAACAGTAACATCAGAGATCACTGACCACAGATCAAGACTATGATAACAAATATATAACATTGAAAAAGCTTGAAATTTTGTGAGAATTACCAAAATATGACACAGAGATCTGAAGTGAGCAAATGGTGTTGGACAAATCTTTCTGGTGGACATGCTTGACACAGGGTTACCACAAACCTTCAGTTTCTAAATATATCACACACTCCCTTCTGGCCTACAGAGTTTCTGCTGAAAAACCAGCTGATAATCTTATGGAGATTCCCTTGTATGTTTTTTGTGGCTTTTTCCTTGTTTTAAATTTTTTGTTACTTTGATTAATATATGTTTCAGTGGATTCCTCTTTGGGTTTATCCTGTATGGGGCTTTCTGAGCTTTCTGGACTTAGCTGACTGTTTCCATGTGCGAAAAGTTTTTGACTATCATCTCTTCAAATATTTCCTCAGGCCCTTTCTCTTTCTCTTCTTCTGGGATTCCTATAATGTGAGTATTGATGCATTTAATGCTGTCCAGGAAGTCTCTGAGACTACTCTCATTTCTTTTCATTCTTTTTTGTTTATTCTGTTCTGTGGCAGTGATTTCCACCACCATCTTCCAGATCGGTTCTTCTGTCTCACTTATTCTGCTATTGATTCCTTCTAGTGTACTTTTCCCCTGGAGAAGGAAATGGCAACCCACTCCAGTATTCTTGCCTGGAGAATCCCATGTTCTGTAGCCGGTCAGGCTCCTCTGTCCATAGGGTCACAAGAGTTGGACACGACTTAGCAACTAAACCACCAGTGTACTTTTCACTTCAGCTTTTGTGTTGTGCATCTTTGTTTGTGCTTTAAATCTTCTCTTTGTTAAACGTATTTTGCATCTTCTTGGTCTGTACTTCCATTCTTTTCTTTTTCAGATTTTGGATCATCTTGGCACCCCACTCCAGTGTTCCTGCCTAGAAAATCCCATGGACGGAGGAGCCTGGTAGGCTGCCGTCCATGGGGTCGCAGAGAGTCGGACGTGACTGACGCGACTTAGCAATAGCAGTTATTATCATTGCTTTGAATTCTTTTTCAGGTAGATTGCCTATCTCCATTTAGTTGTTCTTGTAGCTTCTTATCTTTTCCTCCATCTGAACCATATTTCTTTCTTTTTTTTAAATATTTATTTGGCTGTTTCAGGTCTTAGTTGCAGTGCACAGGATCTTCAATCTTTGTTGCTGCATGCAGAATCTTTAGTTGCAGCACACACACTCTTAGTTTTGGCATGTGGGATCTAGTTCCCTGAGCAGGCATCAAACCCAGGTTGCTTGCATTGGGAGCACAGAAACTTAGTCACTGGGCCACCAGAGAAGTCTGACTGCTGGTTTCATATTTCTATGTTGTCTCATTTTGAAGAATCATAATTCCTCTTGCTTCTGGTGTCTGTCCCCTGCTGGGTGAATTTGGTTCAGGGGCTCGAGCAGGCTTCCTGGTGGGAGGAACTGGTGCTTGCCCTCTGGTGGGTGGAGTTGGGTCTTGTCCCTCGGTTGGCAGGGCCATGTCAGTGGGTATGTTGTGGGATGTCTGTGAGCTTAGTATGACTTTAGGCAGCCTGTCTGCTGATGGGTGGAGCTCCTATCTTTCTGGTTGTTTAGCCTGAAGCATTTCAGCACTGGAGCCTGCAGGCTGTTCAGTGTGGGAGAGTCTTCCTGCCAAAACGAAGACCTCTAGGAGAGCTCACACCAATTAGAATTCTCTGGGACTCCCACTACCAGTGTCCTTGTACCCGCAGTGAGCTACAGCTAACTCCCTCCTCCCCAGGAGCCCTGTAAGACCCCAAGTTAATCTAGCCCTTGTTCCTGTGAAGGTACTGCTTTGTGCTGGCTCTCAGTGCACATGAGACCTTGTGTGCACCCTCCACGAGTGGAGGAGGCAGAGACACTTCTTATCCTTAGGATGAAGAAAGATACAAGAGAAAATGATAGAGCTGACTAAGCAAGGGTTTTTTCTTCATAAGTCATATTTCTGTATCTCTCCATTATTTAATTTTTTAAATTATTTATTTATTTAATTTTTTATAAGATTTTTTTTAATTTAATTTTATTTAACTTTACAATATTGTATTGGTTTTGCAATATATCAAAATGAATCTGCCACAGGTATACATGTGTTCCCCATCCTGAACCTACCTCCCTCCTCCCTCCCCATACCATCCCTCTGGGTCGTCCCAGTGCACCAGCCCCAAGCATCCAGAATCGTGCATCGAACCTGGACTGGCGACTCGTTTCATGTATGATATTATACATATTTCAATGCCATTCTCCCAAATCATCCCACCCTCTCCCTCTCCCACAGAGTCCAAAAGACTGTTCTATACATCAGTGTCTCTTTTGCTGTCTCGTATACAGGGTTATTGTTACCATCTTTCTAAATTCCATATATATGCATTAGTATACTGTACTGGTGTTTTTCTATCTGGCTTACTTCACTCTGTATAATAGGCTCCAGTTTCATCCACCTCCAGAGATAAATCCATGCACATATGGACACCTTATCTTTGACAAAGGAGGCAAGAATATACAGTGGATTAAAGACAATCTCTTTAACAAGTGGTGCTGGAAAAACTGGTCAACCACTTGTAAAAGAATGAAACTAGAGCACTTTCTAACACCATACACAAAAATTAACTCAAAATGGATTAACGATCTAAATGTAAGACCAGAAACTATAAAACTCCTAGAGGAGAACATAGGCAAAACACTCTCTGACATACATCACAGCAGGATCCTCTATGACCCACCTCCCAGAATATTGGAAATAAAAGCAAAAATAAACAAATGGGACCTAATTAAACTCTCCATTATTTTAATTCAAAAATTTTAGATAAAGATATAATCAAATGGGAATGGATTCAAACCCAAACAAATAATAGACTGTAGTACATCCATACAATAAAATACTATTTGGCAAGAAAAAAGAATGAACTATGAATACATGCAACTACAAGATGAATCCCAATTGTATTATCCTAAGTGAAAGATGTCAGATTCAGAAGGTTACATATTCTATGATTCTATTATGTAACAGTTTGGGAAATGAAAAATCATAAGGGTAGAAAAACAAATCAGTGGTTATCATGTAATAGAGGAAAGGGCAAGAGGTTGACTAAAAAGAGAAATGAGGAAATCTTGGAAGTGGAAGGACTGTTTTATATCTTAATGGTGGTGATGATTATGCAGCTATATGCATCTGACAAAACTGATAGAATTGTACACTATAAAAGTGAATTTTATTTCATGTGAATTTTACCTCAATAAATCTGACTTTTAAAAAATTGCTAAATGGAAATTATTTTATTACCTACTACTCATAACTAAAATAGAATCCAAAGATTCAATTAGTTTCTTATTACATTCAGAGCTTTTCACTTAGAGTTGACAACACTTAGAATAGAGGGCATCTGATGATGCAAATTTAATGAGGCTTGTGAAAGTTTAGAGATTATTCTCAAGCAAGGCCAGTATGTGGATAAAGTTCATTTCCTTTTGACAGTTTTCAGTAGGATCTTTGACCTGAATCAGAGAAGGAGGATGCTCATGTATTTTTCCTCAGACTATTAAGTGGAACTCATAAATTTACTTTGGTTAACTGTTAATAATTTGAATGCATACTTAATCACCATCCTTTTCCTTTTGTGGTAATTGAAAATTTATTCATGAGACTTATATAACAGAATTTTAAGATAAATATTCCCTAATGGTTAAACTTTAAAGAGAAGAAAAAGTAACTTTTGAAGTCAGAAAAATTAAAATTATAAAAGATGAAAAAGTATTTTACTTATTTTTGCTTCTATTGTGAGTATCAATTCCAGCAATTTCTCAAGTCAGTTGGATCTCTAAGACATGAAGTCATAGATTAATAATACTGTCAGTCTATTCCAATTTAAAACCTACTCTCATTTAGACACATTAATGTATTTCTTCTCTCATTTCTATTAGCTTTTGACAACTTGGTCTATTAATGTATCTCTAATACAATACAAGGGTGCTCTCACCTAGAATCATAGGATCCTACAAATCACTGTGGATTTTGTAATTATTCATTATCTTATGCAAAAATGTCTAATTCATCAATCTCTACCTCTTTTCCTAAGGTTAAGATCCATTATTACCTTCATTTCAATAGGAAAGCTAACATTATTATCAAATACCCAACTGTTTAGTGACAATTCAACATTTTAAAGTTATATTTAATCTGTATGTTGACAGTGTGTGTTAGCTTACAGGGGAAATTACTTAGTACTTCATCCAAGTATATATTGCTGAGTCACTTTTGAATAGATAACTTGGGATATTTGATGTGATATGTTTTTTTAAAAAGCTCATCACTCTGGGTTAAGCCAATACATATATTTTCCATAAAGATTCTCTTATTAATGCATATTCCAAAGCCTAGCTTTGTAGTAAACTACTTGCCTGGGACCCAAGTTATAGGCTAGTGGTAGCAAATTGCTTCTAGAACAATTACTTTGAGTAAGAAAATAAAATACAGGTTTCATTTTATATAGTCTGTTTCATGGTTAAAAAAAAAAGATTTGATATTAATAACTTTATACAGCTGTACTGGGATACTTCTGCATTTTTTCCTTGGCAGTTTTTTGACTCTAATTCTGTAAAGCTATTTGCCTGAGAGTCTATGATTTTTCTATGATTGAGGGTGGAACAGATTTTCTACAGAGAATAAGTAATTTACCTGTGAAATTTTGCAGTAAAAGTCAGATTAATGATATCAGTGATGATAATTCAAGCTAACATTTGTTGAGCAATTATACTATACTCAACATATAACTTGGAGAAGGAAATGGCAACCCACTCCAGTACTCTTGCCTGGAAAATCCCATGGACAGAGGAACCTGGTAGGCTGCAGTCCATGCGGTCACTAAAAGTCAGACAGGACTGAGCGACTTCACTTTCACTTTTCACTTTCATGCATTGGAGAAGAAAATGGCAACCCACTCCAGTATTCTTGCCTGGAGATTCCCAGGGATGGAGGAGCCTGGTGGGCTGCCATCTATGGGGTCGCAGAGAGTCAGACACGACTGAAGCAACTTAGCAGCAGCAGCAGCAGCAACATATAACTTATACATATTTACTTATATTTATACATATATAATTTTATTCATTTATGGAGAACTATGAGGTCACTACTCTTATTAACTCCATTTTAAAGATGAGGAAATTGAGATACCAAAACACTCTGTAACTAGCCTAAGATTCCTGAGTTGGAATCATAGAATCATAAGAATACATGCAGTTTAGCTCCATGGCTAAGCTCCAGCCATGGTTTGGAACACTTCTAGGGATGAAACATAGACAGTAATCAGTTAAATACTCTCATGCTCATATATTTGATTCTGTGTTGAGACTGAGTAAGTTAAGTGCACTGCTACAGAACAGTTCTCACCCAGGAGAGGTATTGTGGGTATTGATCACAGAAGTGTTTCTCCCCAAGGCCTTGTACTACAAGGCATCATAGACACTCATCAGATAGAGCTTACTAAATGGCTTCTGATGGTGAAAAAGTAAGGAAATTCCTAGAAGTAACATTCAGTTAAGAATTTATAAGGAAAATCAAATATCTCATAATATCTTATATTTGGAAATTAAAAAGATTATATTTTTATAAATATACTGTGATGACATTATTATAATACTTGAAGTCAAACAACCTAAATTCACTTGTAAAACTGTTACTAACTGTAGTGTGACATAAAATAAGTTGTTAAACTTCTATTATATTTTGTTGCTTTCTGTCTTACATAAGGGGATTGAAATAGATCCAGAGGTCCTTTTCAGTGTTAAAGTTTTGTTAAATAATTTAAAAATTTCCAAACAACTAGAAATATCATTCCAATTAAAACACATTTTTTAA
The DNA here is from genome assembly GCF_019923935.1 of Bubalus bubalis. Taxonomy (NCBI): domain Eukaryota; kingdom Metazoa; phylum Chordata; class Mammalia; order Artiodactyla; family Bovidae; genus Bubalus; species Bubalus bubalis. The sequence goes on from NC_059160.1 coordinate 70,196,537, forward strand.
TCTTGTGATTAGTAAATATGATTATATTTGAAACCAAAACACCATAATTTGATTTACTAAAATGTCATCTGGACTCATCCAAAATCTAGGAGGAGGTTGGAAAAGAGAAGAAAGATAATTTTAAAAATATATATATTTTTTTCTATCTGGAAAGTAACAAAGAAAATTGTCATTTAAAAACAAATAATAAAATTAGAATGCGATAATACTCTGATAATTCCTTGCACAAGCATATGGTTTAGAGAATGTCTATTTTAGATTACAGCATATTTGAGTCATAGACAAGTTCTCAAACAACCT